>NC_138658.1:43415413-44015413 GCF_964273445.1 Streptopelia decaocto | reverse complement strand
CTCTAGTTGGGATTTTCAAATTATCTGGTGGAGGTCAGGCATTCAGTTCCAGTAAACTCCCACAGAGTTTGAGGAATTAACTCCATTAGACTAAAAGTACAAAAAAATAAATTTCTTTCAATATTCTTTTTTGAAGAATTTTGATGAATAAGCAGGTTGGATTGAATAAACCTTAAAAGCCCAGGGCTAGAACTGCAGGATCTTGAGTGACAAATTAAAACAATACAGAAAAAAATTTGGAAACAACTTAAAAAGAATCAAAATGCATAATTTGTAACTAATGGACTAGTACATTATAATTTAACCAGCAACCAATGCTTGAAGTTATTATTGCTGTCCTCAGAATACAGATGAGTGAATGTACAAAGTGGGCCATCCATGCTCCAGGTGAATAATATTTCATTTTCTATATTGTTTTTAGCCAGTTTCAGTGTATTGTGGCTTGGGCAATTTTTTGAAGAGAATATTTGCTAATTTTTGTACCCAAACATGCTCTCCAGGAATTGTATAGCTGTGATATGTGAACATTTCTCAAATTAGTGCCAGAATTGAAAGCTGCCTTAGAGGCATAGACAAGTCTATCATTCAATGTTCCTGCTGGGGATCACAGCGTTTATATATGCACTCCTCAGCCTTAACTCAGAGATCCCTATTTTTGCAGGCCAGACCTTCAAACAAGGACAAGTACAAGCTGTGACTTTACACAGGCATGAGGTTTCATCCAACAAAGCTCTTAAGCACATGCGTCTCATTAAACAGCTTAGTATCCCTAAGGAGAATAAAATACAATGCCTCACACCATGGTTTTGTTTTCTTCCTTCATTTCTTTTTAGGACTTCTTACTAGCGTGCTGCTTTTTTAAGTGAAATAAAGTTGATTTTCTGTTTCCCAATAGCCAGATTCTTATATTCTTAATTTAAGAGCCATGTTTATGAATTAGATTGTATCATAGCATCGTGGAATGACATGTAAGAGTTGCCCCATTTTGAAGCAGCAGAAGTACTCGTGAAACACCAGGGCCACTCTCTAGTCCAGGTCACGGTGGGAGGGTTGGGCTGAGTCCTGCATCACACCTTGGTGCCCTCCTTACCGTGACTGCATAGCAATGCACATCTCTTGCACATGTATACACACATCATATGTGCAAGGGAGACTTGCCTAAAACACTACTGAAGGACCTTTTGTTCTTGTTGCATTCTTTACTATGTGTTCCTGAAAATTATTTATATTTAAGCAAACGAGTGATATAAGCTCTGGGGACTCCAATAACTGCCTTCTCTATGACATGTGAACATCATTTTTAGGTATTTAAAATATTTTTCTGAATAATTTGTGGTTTAACCACATTTGTGTGATTATATTCCAGATGGTGTGATTGATATTAATAAACCACTCGTACAGCATTGTGCAGCTTCAGGGCCACAGGCATTGGCTGATTAATCATCTCACAACATCCTTGTGAAGCAGATAACTAAGCACTGCCAGTCCCTTTGGTAGGAATTGACTGGTTAAGTGTAAGAAAAAGACATGAGGTGACATTAATTGTTCATTGAAGAGCACAAAGAGGGAAATGGTGGCAGAGGCCAAAGGCAATATCTTTTTTCCACATCTGTACCCAGTCCACTTGGTGCCTTTGAGCATCCTTCATCACTTAGAGCTTATGGTCTCCTGTGATGATTTGCATTCTGCTGGTCTGTCTCTGTAGGCTGATACACTCCTCACCCACACACATTCATGAGTGCGTGTGTTATAAATATGTGTGATACACTAACTCATGCATTCCTATGTGTTTATGATCAAGTTTTCAGAATCTCCTAAGCCATATAAACAGGTTTTGTACAGTTGTCATCTTTGGACAGGCAAACTCCCAGTTTGAATGTGCTGATGATTAGCCATTAAAGGGGATTAGCTATTTCACAAATTCTGGTGCTTCCATGAACCCATAGGTGTACATATGCTCTTTGCAGCCACATGGTGTTCTAACGTTTCCTTTCTTTGCAGATATATCAAAAATTGAAAGCTGTGGAACACATGCATGTTTATAACACACAGGAAATTCCAGACAGGTTTTTCTACAAAAAAGGAAAATTTGTGTCTCCTCTGACTCTTGTAGCTGAGAAAGGATGGTTCATAGTAGAGGTAAGTATAGAAGCAAAATACTTAGACATGAATGTGAAAAGGTACAATATATCAAAACAATAAGAACAATGTATAGTTCTATGCTGGGCATTGAGTTAAAGTTTTACATCATTTACTTGGGCTGACTACAATACTAATGTCAGATATTGCTGTGTGCTTAAAAGAGCCTAGAGGCACAGTGGCTGTGTATATATAAGAGGCAGCTAAAGTTAAATAGTCAAGATGGTTCTTTTTTCTCTGTTGTCATAAAGCAGGAGGAGTTTTTGTATTTCCCATTCCATGTGTTGATTTATTTCTCTTCGCCCTGACCATGTACTTTCATCTCAGACACGAAGAGAGTGTTTCCATTTCTAGATCTCAACGTCGCTCCATTCAGGAGTACTTTGTGGCAAATCTCCCTCTGCCTAGCTTCCCACCCACCAGACTCTGTCCTAAAAATGCTTTGTTTCTCCCAAATCCTCCAGTCCCAAAAGGGTCAGACTGGGGATTTGCTCCTCAGAGATACCCAGTGCACACACTGCAAGTCTGAGAGCTTGATAAGCAGAGAATCAGTTAGACTTGCACATGAAGATGTTTTTACATAACAACTCATTTTGTTAGTACATAATAATAAGATTTTTTATTATTATTATTTTATTACTATTATTATTTTGTACTTGTATTGCTACTGAGCATCTCCACATTACAGATATTAATGGCATCCCACCCCAGCTTGGAGGGTGAGGCAACTTACATATCTTATAAGTGAATAAATTGAGGAGAAGTACTGGGTTATTTGCCCAAGGCCATACATTAAGTCAGTAATTTGGCAATCAAATCAAGGAGTCCTGCTTTTTTATAGTGTCCCAGCACTGTCATTGGATCACATTGCCTTGCAGATCATTGTAGGTCAGCTGAGCATCTTCTTTCATGACCTTCAGAGATACCAGGCTTTGCTCAAGATGATCCACAGCGCCACATTTCTCACTAGCCAACCTGACTTCAGGTTAATAATTTCTACAGCCGAATGGAAATGCATCTCTACAAAATCCCAATTGCTTTTGAGCACAGATGGGTGAGCACCAAGTTTCTGGTTAAAAAAAAAAAAGCCAGAGTTAAGATTCAGACTCATAAAGTAGGCATCTGAAACATTTGTACTCAAATGATTTTTAAAATTACAACTAAACTCTTTTGTACAGAAGTTCAACACAGAACATTTTTACATATTCTGTACCAAAAAAAAAGGCACTTTAAAAAGTCATTGAAACTCTGACAAACCTTAATAACAGTGCAGCAAACACTGCTGCTATGGTAATTATTTCTGTCTCTCTGCCCATTCCTTCCCATTGTTTCTGATTTTCCAGAATGTCCTTTCATTAATGCTGTCAGATTTTCCTTCTCCTTGGTACATTTTCATTATCTGTGAATGGGATGTGAAAATGAAAGTTTCCCGTCATGTTTTTAAAGCAATAATTGAGCCTTCTATTGTATTTCCTGCCCAAATCACTGAGGATGTTCAGCTCTTCCCTGACATGCTTATCGAGTATTTTAACTCTCTGTTGGCTAGTGGATAGATATATGCTAATTGAAAAAAGGGAGGGTTTTTTTTTGTGTTTGTTGTTGTTGTTGTTGTTGTTGTTGTTTTTGTTTTTTTTCCTAAGAGAGAAAGTGGATGTATCTTGAAAGTTGTTGTTGGGGTTATTTTTGCTGGTGACAGTTTTGTTTTTGTTTCTATTGTTTTGTTTTTGTGGGGTGTTTTTTTGTGTGTGTTTGTTTTGTTTTGGTTTTGTTTGTTTTTCCCAGCAAGGAGCATAGGAACAAAAGCCCACGTACATTTTGGTTAAAGCAGGGTGTGGAGAGACTTCATGCACCTCCAGCTGTATTGAAGCTGGTCTGTTAATATTATCTTGTTCCGACGAGTGAGTGGTCCCCATGCTTTGAGCAGATTTTCCCGCAGCTGCTGTTCTTCATGCAACAACGGTGCTAGCCCTCAGGGCTGCTTGCTTACCCTGTACCCATCCTAGTGTACCTTCCCAGCTTTTAGGGGACAGTTGCTGTGCTGCTTCTAACCACGGACATACAGGGAAAAGTCCATAATCAGCAGTCCCAGACATGCCTCCCTCAGTCATCACTGAGTAGCTGTGCCAGCCCAAGCTCAGGCTGAGCATGAAAAATTAATATCTCAGTTGTGAAAGAAAGCAATAGGTTTTCTGACCTAACTAGCAGCAAAAATAATGGAAATGGCTGTGCCTTTCACTGCACATCTAGCTGCAAGTAGGTATCTCCTGGTGTCTGGGCAAGTGATGAAAAGGCCCATACCTCCTTCATTTAGTGCTGCTGGAGAAGCAGCTGAGTCCACGACACCTGATAGGACATGGGAGAGGTTTAGCTTTGGCAATGTCATGATACTGCCAAAGAAACACCACGTTAGACACGACTTGGCTTGTCTGGAGCTGATGTTAACAAGTGCTGTACAGGCTGGCTAATGGTGAGCAGCCCAGCGACAATCAGTCCCCAGGAACCGCGAGAAGCAGAGCCAGAGCATAAGGAGAGGCTGTGGTAGGAAGAGGGGAAGGAGTCTGTTTTCTCCTTGGCTTGCTCTGAGCACTGTCAGTGAAATAGGTGGAGACAAGGAAAGAGATTTAATTTGTCGTCTAAAATTGTTTAATTATCTGGTACATCTGCTGAGTATTACCTATAAAGAAATGCAAAGGATACTCCAGGGATTCCCCTGGAAAGCAGTGGGAAGAGCCACACTTCATAGCCATAATCATTGCTGTCGTCAGTGCTCCTGCGCACTGTCAGTTTTCTTCTTGGACAGAGGAGGAGAACAAAACTAGACAAAATAAATGGTTGTAAAAAAGAAAAGGATCCTTGGTCAATCTGCTTCACCTCTGCAGGGGCTGCAGCACCAGTTGCCCAGGGTGGGAATGCAGGAGACTTTACTGGGGCATCTTCTGTGCTCCTGTGACAGTGCGTAAAGTCCAGACCTGGCACTTTAAGGAACCGTAGCTCTTTCCCTTTAACCACTGGAGGGATGAATGCCAGAGGTCTAACAAACTGTCGGCTGATCTTCTTTGTCTAAGTGAAATTCCTGCCATATTTTGGGAATATCTGGAGTGTTGCGTTTGCTGTGATCCCTAACGAGCATGGGACAAGAGAAACTCACAGAGAGGGCTGGTCCAGCATTTTGAGCAGACCCGAGGGACTGCTGCTCCTGAGGATTGAGATAATAAAAGGTGCTATTGCAGATAGTCTGATGAGAGCTGTTAATATGGAACAGGAGAAAGTAAGGAAGAAATTTAAAAGTATGACCTATTGCTATATGGGCAAGGAAAACCAAGAATTACCATGACAAATTGTTAAAAGCATGGATCCACGGAGCAGGGAGAGGAGGACTGTTTTTGGTCCAAGCCTGTGTGCCCTGGAAGGAACCTTAATACTTCCTTAAGGAAGCCTTAATACTAATACAAGCAGGCAGAAGAAATAATAATAGAAATTATGTAGTAGAGGTGTTACTTGTACCGCACATGGTGGTACAGTGTGGTACAACATAGTGCCCCATGGCACCCCACGCACAGCACTAACCACACTCTGCTGTTGTCACCCAGAGCAGGGACAAGCTGCCCTTCTGGGAGAATGGGACGGGGAGGAAGGAGGCCTGGCAGAACGGCTGGCACGGCTACGACAATGAGCTCATGGACATGAGAGGCTTCTTCCTCGCCTATGGGCCAGGTATGATGCCACCATCCCCGGTGTCCCTCTCCCCTCGCAGCCCCACAGCCCCTGCCCCATCCTCCCAGCAGCCCTGGCATGTCAGGGCCCCAATATGGCACTTTGCGATGCCCAAAAATTACAAATAGATGGCAGGATTTCCATTCTACAGCTGGATGCTGGGAAGGTTTCTAGCTCGATATCTGGTTTATAGCTGGAGAAACAGGGCAGAGAGACATTAAGGGATTTGGTCAGCCCCTCTCTGACATCCCAGCACAGTAACTCTGTCCCTTTGCCCTCTTTTCCAAGACTGGCCTACATTTTTAATTCTGTTTAAAGCACATGAATTCTCCTTTTGTTGGTGGATTTGGACTCGCTAGCACACAGCATTTCCTTTGGGAAGGTTGCAGTGTGCTTTGCCCACCCATCTGATGGGTGAAACCCTTGATTTCAGTTTCATCAGTGGAAAACCCTGCTGAGCACCGGGCTGCGACTGCAGACAGGAGCGAAAGCAAAGCAGAATGTGCAATACAATTATTTCAGGCTATTAAATCTACCAAGCATGCACAGTAAAGTAACTCCTGTACTTAATAACTTAATTACTTTTTCTTAGTTTTTAGAATAAAATTGGAGTAGAAGCAAAAACAATGAGTTAAAACTTTTAAAATGTTGCTGCTGCGCTATTTTCCCCCACAGCGTCCCATGTTGCAGGAGCTGAGCCCAAAGCGTATGACACTGACTCCTCTTTGCCTGTTCTCCCTGCAGATTTCCGATCCAACTTCCGAGCGCCTCCCATCAGATCCGTGGATGTTTACAACATCATGTGCAGCCTGGCAGGAATACAGCCGCTACCCAACAATGGCTCCTGGTCCAGGGTGGAGTGCATGCTCCGAAACATGGCCCCCTTGGCACCGCTCCCCCCGTGTGGCAGCTGTGCCCTGGCGCTGGCTCTGCTCGCCCTGTTTGCCAAGCAGATCTTACTGTGACCCCCAAACAATGTCGGTCAGTGTCACCAGCAACTCCATCCCTCTCTTTTTTTTTTTTTTTCCAAGTTCTTCATTTGAATAATAACTTCATTAATAGTGCGCTGCCCCCCCCACTCTTCCATCATGCTCCACCAGGCGTGAATCTGATCCATCCTGCTTTCACAGCAGTTATAACATGAGGCCAGGTTTTCTGCTGCTCTAAACACAGCCAGGGAGTTGGTGTTGCTACTCTGAATTTACAGCACCAGTAACGAGAGCAGAATCCCGGCTGGCTATCTGCAGAATTTTCTGGTGGGTTCACGTGACGATCTCTGAGCATCAAACACATTTTACCCCAGTATCTTTAATGGAGAGGCTAACCCTGGCTCCCGGAGCTGAGAAGCTCAGGGGCAGAGATGGATCTTTGTACATTTGTGTTCTTTCTGTTTTACTCCTTTGTCTCCAGCAGAGCCCCACCTTCTCCTCACCAACACATGCTTCAAAGAGCCAAGCTCTTGGCCGAGTGATCATAGTGCTGAGAGAGATGGGTCGACAGGAGAGCACTGAGAGCATCCTGCTTCTCCCAGCCTTTCCTTCTTCATTTTTCCCAAAGTGAGCCCTGGCCCTGCACACCTCCAGGGCTGGGCTTTCCTCATGGACAGCTGTGGAGGGAGGGGCTGGGAAAGGGGAGAGCAATACAAATCCTCCACGTAAAAAGCAGGAGGAAACTGAAAAGGCACCTGGACACACAGGGGTCGGGAAAGTAGGATGGGGAAGCCTGGCATTTAACAGCCTCTCTTCTTTTCCTGTTGAAGATAATATCACCTGCTCAGGTTTTGGGTTTTTTTTTTTTTGTACTCAATTGCATTTCTGAAGGTTTCTCAACACCTGCTACTTTTCTACCAGCTCCTGCTCTCTCCACTTCTGCCCAGTGAGCAGCACATTTCCCTTTACTCTGCAGCAGAGAGAGAAGTCATGCTGATGGATCTCCCACCCTCTCAGTTAATCCTAGCTGATATTTCCATCATGGGCTATCAAGCCCAAATGAAGTTAAATAGCAGGAGAGGATGGAGCTGTTGTTGGAGGTAATGCCTCTGAAGGTTTACTCAAATGGAAAAAGCATTCCTGAAAATGTCAACATGGAAGATATATTAAATCCTTGAAAAACTTGATTTTTCCCTACTCATTCACTCCAGTGCAGCCACAGATCCACCTTGAGGTGATGTTCAACACAAGGCTGGTGGCAAAGCCAGCACCACAGTCTGTTAGACTCAATTCACTTAATTATTAAATCATCTAGTTGTCACAGTCCTTGGTCTTACAGAGTGGGATGGATGGATGCCATGATGGGTCATTAGAGAGGTGTTGTTTTTACTTCATCCAATTTCTACTGTGAAATAAGCTCATCTAGAACAGGGCTGGAAGGGTCTGATCCCACAAAGTGTCCTTTCCTCTTCGGGAGGCTGTGGCCTTCGGCGATGCCCTTGGGGGTGCTCAGCACTTGTTCTGATATACCTCTGAACCAGGAGCCTTCCATTACAAACTGCCTTTGGAAGGATTTAGGACCCTCCCCATGCAAAATAAACCTCTAGGAATTATTGTTCCTATGGATCCAGAGTCAAACATGATCCAGGTATGTGTGGTACAGTGAGTTAAAAAAAAAAAACAAAAACAACAAAACACCAAACAAAAAAACCAACCAACCAACCAAAAAAACCAAAAAACAAACACCAAATTAAACTTGACAAGAGATTTCTGTAATAGCAGTAAAGATTTATGTAATGTGTTTTTAAAGCTCAAGTGAACCATCAAATCAATTGGGGGGAAAAAAGGGAGAAAATCAGTCTTTGTTATTAGACTTCAGTATAAAAGGCAATTTAGTGCTTTCGAAGCATTTGCAGTAGCTGTAAAACAAGTACCTATTGTTCAGAGTTCCCTGTTGATCTTTAATGGACCAGGCTCAATGAATTCACTAGAGCACATTTTTAATGTGAAAAACTCATCAGTATACAGGATAACAAAATGACTAAATTACCAAGTTTTGTTTGAAAATCAACAGGATATATACAGTTGGTGCCTGCTAATCCCTCACAGCCTGCCATTTTAACTCTTACAGTGAACAGAACCCAATGTCCTTTCACAGTAGAAGAGATCTTGAAAGTATAATGGCATATCCAGATTCTCAGTTATATGAAGCAGAAATTGAAAATAATAAACTGCGTCCACTGAGTTGTTCCAGAGATGGGCCATGACACACAAAACCAACATTGATCCCTGGGAATACATCGTCTATCTCGTTTTTGTCAGTGTCCACATGCAAATACTACAGAATAAATCTTTTAATTGCAATACGGTTTGTTTGACCTTAATACCAGCATTGTGTTTACAGCAATACGCCTCAAAACATACTTGAACTGTAAAAGGGAAATTTGATGGTAAACCTGCAAGAAGCTCCTTAGTTTCAGGAGAAATACAGATGATTATTTTTTAAGAAGTGCACCTTTCTTCCTCAGAAATGTTGTACCTCTGAATCAGTTCACATCCTCATTCAAAAATCAAGTGTCTTGGCTCTAGCTTATTTTTCTGTATACTGTGCAATGGGGGTGGGTGTATTTTAAAACCTATTTCTGAGTGATGTTTTTGTACAATGACTGATTGTGAATGAGTGAATAATTCTAAGAATGCTGTTAGAAAAAAATATGCATCTTTTTGTAAATACTGTGAGATTTTTGAAAAAAATCCACCTCTGTAAAACCTTGCCTTTCTTGTTTGATTGCTGCATCAAAGTGTGATAAACAGTGTTTGAAGCTTGTGCTGATTAATCATCAGAAAGATGAATGATAACATTGTTTAGAAAGGCAGAGTTGTCAGCATGTAAATTAGGGACATTAAATACATCACACAAGATACTGTAGCTTGTATATGCAGTCCTTTTTTTCCAGGGGTATTTTGATATTTAACCTTTTGAATATGCATCCAGGGACATGTAATTCACACTAGCAAATGGACAAACAGTTTTGTTCTTCTAAGAAGAGAGGTGAGCATTGGATGGTCTCTCCAAGCCCGTCTTGTTACCATCCCATCAGCTGCTTGCACAGAAGTCAGGTTCGTCATCGCTGGTACCAGGGTGCGGTTGGTCTGGACTTTCCGGAGCCCTCAGAGTACACCCCACTTCCCAGCACAGGGCAGTGCAAATGGCAATGAGACCTCAAAAAACAGCACCAAGAGCCTCAAGGACAAGAGGCCCTACTCCTGCTTTAAGCTCCAGAAACCAACAATGTTCATGGAACAGACTGATTTAACAGATGTCTCCAAACCTACTCTGCGGAATTTATCTTGTTTTCCTTACATTAGTTGACCATAAGGGCAGGGAGAGGATGATGGAGAAGAAGTAAAGTCTGGGAGAGCAGCACAGATATACCCATGAGTCCTTTAATTCACAGCAGGTGCTGCCAGCACCACCAAGGTCTGCCCAGAGATGTTTCCTCCATATCCCATGAACATGGGTCCTGCAAACCAGAGGATGCTGAGGGGCTGTCCACATGGGGACAGTGTGGGAGTCAGGCTCAGTCAGCCTGTAGCTGTGGCAATTTTCCGCCTAAATAAGTTGCACAACTTTCATCAGTGAGCTTGATGGCCATGTAAATGACACAATTGGCCAGGGCTTGCCAAATGAGCCCTCCAGCATCTTTCAGGATGCAGCCCCATGGAGATGCTTTCCCAGCGGCCCAAACACCAGCCAAAGCCCTCCACAAGTACCAGGCCTTCACAACTAGGGGTTGAATTAAGAGAATTCAAGGTGCTGGCCACCTTGCTTGTCTTCTGACTGCTCAGTAGAAGTTAAAACATCTGTCAGACATTAAGCTCCACACACTGTGGGGAGAAGCAGACCAAAATAGCTCTGGGCCCTAAGAAGTAGAAAAGCTCAGTGTAACCTTTCTCCCCCAGGGCCACAGCACAGAGGGCAAGTGACTGCAAATCCAATGGGATCTTTTGAAGACAACGTGACCTCATGAAGGGAAAAGTTTTAAACCCTCCATTTTAGCATAGTGACCTTTAATAGCCATTTTGAAAGACGACTTTCTACTTATACAGAGAAATGGGAGGTTTTTATGTAGGTACTGAAACACATTTATGTTAAAGGAAGATTATTGTGGAGTGCTTAAAAAAATTAGAACATTTCAGAATTACAGTCGACTGGACACTGTAATTCTCAAACTTTGTAGACATTTATAGCTGTATAGAATATTCTTACAAAATTTGAATTATATGGAAGTTACTTGCAAATTGATATTATCCCAAATCTAGCAACTCCATATCAATAACACAGTTTCCGCTCTACCAGCCCAATTTCATCAGAAATCCCGGTGGGCTGCCAGCAGACCCGCCCTGGTCTCTCCTGACCCTGCCTGGGCTCTGTTCCACGCCCCCAGCCCCAGTACCAGCCGAGCGCCCTGAAGCCACCGCACCGCAAAGCCGCCTTTTCCCACAGCTTCTGCCACTTCCTCGGCTGTCTGCGAAGTGTCACCCACTGGGTGCACAGATAAGGTCCCGCTGTGGGGTGGAAGCCACCAATCAGCAGCGGCGCTGAAATAAATAACAGTATTTTTCGAGGGCGGGGGGGGGCGACGGTGAAGAGGATGCAGCTGGGAAGGGAAAGGCTCTGCGGGATCTGGAAGTGGAGATCTACCCACACGCTGCTTTTAGGGGCCTCGTTTGCCCTTTTTTTCGGTGTCGCAGGGCAGGAGGCGGTGGCTAAAGGGCGCCGACAGCCCCTTGTTTTTGGGGGGCTCTCGGCGGGCGCCCCGGTGTGCCCGGCCCGGCAGCGCCCCCTGCCGGCGCAACGCGGTACAGGCAGCCGCAGGGGCCGGGTTCCCCCGCCGCCCCCCCCAACCCCTCTGCCTCCTAGTAAAGGAGGGGAAAAATCCCGCAGCCTTCCTGCAAAAAGATGGGACGATTTAAGTTGTGGGGGGGCTGGGGTGGAAGAAATCAGTAAATTTTAGTCAGGAAGGTTGTGGTAAATAGAGTAAGAACTGGGACATTTCTTCCATTTTGTGTTTTTTGTTGCGTTTTTTTCTCATTCTCCCCTTTAATTCTATCTCTGTTACCTTCTACTCCATGGCTGATTCCCCCTCACAAACCTGCTGCCTCCGTGTAGTTTCCTGAGTGAGCCTCCTGCCTCCTGTCTGCTTCTGCCCGAGGATGAGCGGCCTCTGAGAGACATGGGTGTTTACGTGGCCCTTCATGATCCCCGACAAGAATCAGCTGGATATACTTCCAAATACAGGGCACTTGGGCTGCATGTAGAGCTGCTTTTGTTGTTACTAAAGCCTGATCCCACAAGTGGGAAACAAAATATGTCTGCAAAAGAGGGGAGCAGAGAGCGGCAAGGATGGAGGAGGCAGCTCCTTGCTGTGACCTGTTCTCACTCGCAGCTTCACCCTGGGTTAAATGTGGCACCCTCCAGTTAGACAATCCCAGCAGTGCTGCTCAGGAGGACTGTGAGCTTTCATCAGCTCAGGGAGACTCTGATTAAAGCAATACAAGATGTCAAGGAAACAAGGGGCAGAGTTGAGGAGAGCGGGTTAAGGCTTGCACCAGGCTGCCTCCATGGAGGGGTTCTTGGCCACTGCATCACATGTAGATGTGTATAACCCAGTCATGTGTTCATGACAGGCAGTTTTATCCTTTCTCCAATAGTCTGGTGTGCTCCTCATTCTACGGTGCTAAAACAACCAGTGCATTACCAATCACTCTTTTGTAATCCCCTATTCAGGTTAGCTTTGTCCCTGCAGGCCACGGCCATGCAAAGTGACTCAGGAGGCATCTGAGTCTGATTTCTGAGAGAAGCCTTCCCACTCTCTACATGACCCCTGGGCAGAAGGAGGCTCTGTCAAATTCAAAATTAAATTTTTAAAAGTGCTTATTTGCCTGTCTTTGTATCCATCCATCCATCCATCCATCCATCCACCTACCTGTAAATCTCTCCCTTGCCACTTCTTCCATGCCTTCCCCATGTTGGTGGGGCTTTGGGGTGCAAGACTTTTTCGTGTGTTTGCCAGAGGAGGTAGCAGTGTGGTTTTCAGCTTGCATCTCATTCTTGCTGAGGCTTCTGGGGGCAGGAGACGGGTAACCACGGCCCTCATGTCTCAGCTGAGAAACTGCTGTAAGAGCCAAGGAAAACACCCTTGTCCAGCCATGGGGGGCTGCCCCAAGCACAGATTTAATAAGGAAATCACCTTGGGGTTAAAAATAAGGTTTAAAAGCAGCCTTCCCATAGCAGTTGTGAAGGAGGACAAAACCAAACAAAACCCTAATGTCTTTTGAGGTGGAGTTCAGGCAGTTTATGAGCTGGATCACACAACCTGCTTGCCTACCCTGCCACAGGCGCTTCACTGGATGACCTGGAAGGTCCTCTCCTGCCCTAATCTCAAATGTTTCCTTATAAGAACAGTTTTAACAAAGACAAATAACTTTAAAAAAAATTATCTAAACAGATTAAAATAGAGAGAGCCCCAAGCTTCCTCTTCACTTTTCATACAACCTCTTCCTGCAAGAGTAAATGATATGAACAACCACAAGTCCCACTGACAAGAAGATATTGAATAGTCATGATGTGGGGAGCTTTCCAGCAAAAGAAGGACTGTTTTATGCAGAAATAGCTGGATGAAGCCTGTAAAGGCCCAGCAATTAATCACACATTTGAAGAAATACAGCAGTCACAGAGGCTGAATTTTAAATGCTCACTGCTCCAGTTTGGACAGTGACAAATTAAGGCCCACACAAAAGCAGGTGCGCCTCTCGAGGAAACCCTCTGAGGGCAATTAAAAATGGGAAACCAGATGGTAAGGGTGCAGATGTGACAGCTAGAGCAGCTTGAGAAATTAATACGGAGGAGGAGGATGGAGGAATTAATGGTGTAGGAGCTGAGGACCTGCTCTCTGAAGGGGGTCGCTCTGTGGCCGGTGAAGTGCCTCATCATGTGGGGTGGGCAAAGCTGTGACAGCCACATGTCCTCGCTGCCCTGGAGACCTGCCTAGACGGACTCCCAAGGAAGCCCCCACTGAAGGACCCATCACCTGGAGGAGCTGCTGCCTCAGCTCTGAAGCCGACGGCACGAGCACCTCCGAGAATGGTCACCGTACCCCGTGATGGGGAAGTCAAGGGGCTGAGATTGAGGGTGGATTTTCCCGCATCAGCTCCAATGAGAGCCAGGTCTGCTCCAATCCAACAGGCAATCCCTAGCCAGGTTTCACATGCACTGCTTCATCATTCCCAATCAGGTCACGGTCTCCAGCATTCACTGTTCTGAGTCAGTGAAAAAAGTGGTTACTTTTTTCCTATTGAAAACACATAAAATAATTCAGATACAAGTCAAATTATGAAGGATTCATAATTTGCTGTTAGGGTTACTATTAAGGAAGTGTTAGCAGATTTATAAATAGTGCCACGAAAACAAAACATGAATCCCTATCAGCTGGAGCTTGTCATCCCATTTGGAAAAGGATGCCGCAATTTCTCCGTGCTGTTCCTCCCACATTTACCCCTACCCTGCCTCTCCGCACACATCCAGCAGGTGTGAGGTGTCACTGGCACAGCAGCATTTTGTAGAAATTACCTTCCAACAAAGTGCAAGCTGAGGGACTTGTCACATTTTCCTCATCAAACTCTGTTCTTCTGAAGTAATTTGTTGATGTAAGGATTTTTTATCAGAAAAAGCTGCCAACACAGATTGCTATAGATGACTTGTTCGTCTTCTCTCTCCCCTTGTCCATAGGAAAGGTTTGCTTCCACTAATGTTAAGCTTTGGTATACAATAATCCTTCCAGGAAGCTGAGCATGACAACATTGCATTTGAAGCTGCTGATAGCACGGAATAGTGGACAAGGTCTTTACCAGTTTCAACCTCTAAACAAGAATTAAAAAAACTGTAGTGACGAGTCGCTCAGCCTCTCGCCTGTCTCTGTGAAGCTGAGTGTTTAAGCCACTTCTTTCTTGAAAAAATAATCTTATTTTTGTTGGTCCTATTTCCAGCACGGTGTTGATGAAGTATGGGAAATTTTCTATGCAAGAGGAGTTTTCTTTCTGCGTTCACCCCCCCACTGGCCTCGCTGTTTGTCACCAGCGTGAGTAGTGACAGCCCTAACAGTGCCGTCCCAGCCCGCATGTCAAATAATAAAGCAGGTGGGTGGCTTCACCATGGGAAATAGCCTTTCAGATCAGAGCGCCTTTACACTTGGGCACAGGTAGTCTTTGCAGCACAGAGACCCTGTTTGGCCTGACAACTTTCACATAAAAAAGCTCACAAGCTAAGACTGAATAATTTACCTTATAATGAGCTCGGCATCCAGGGCCTCAGCCAGCAAGGAGGGCCCCAGCCAGCCGGTAACAAACCCAGCCCCAAAAAGCAGGTCTTGCCAAAATTCCTGTGAGGGTGGGAAGAAGAAGGCAACCAGAGCAAGACATGAATGCAGCCCAAGGCTGGACTGAGCACAGAACAGCAGCTGTGAGGCAGAGACAGACTCAGCCAATGCTTTTCTCCTGTTTGAAGGGACAGAAATGGGCTAATCTGGAGCTGGCAGTAGGTAACCAAAGAGGAGATACAAGATGAATCTGATATAATCATCTGAAACAGTTCTGCATCCCTCCAGTTCCTTGTGACCACCATGGCTAGAAAGAGAGATGGCACCGAGGGACATTTAAAAGGTTTCATGTACCAGGGTGGTAAATAGAGCCAGAGACAACACTTTCCTGCCTCCAAAAAGGGGCACAAGGAGAAGCAATTGCTCATTGCTTTTCCATCTCCCTCCCTGTTGAGTCTAGAGACTGCTGCCACGTGCAAACATCTGGGATGCATCACGGACCTTCTCCTGCTGGAGAGAGGAGATGGGGTTTTGGACACAAACTAAGCTCGGAGACACTCTGCAGCCTTTGCAAGGGAACAAACAGCAAGTTTTTGCACGTACAATATGAACGGAGGGACAGAACAGAGGTTTTATTCCAAGATCTGTGTGGAAGCCTTGAGGGTGACTAAAACCTTCACGAGCAGAATCCTCCCACGCACACGGGAGGGGAAGGCTGATGGGCTGAGATAAGCAATTATGGCTTGTGTCTTAGGGGGCTGCCTGAGCGGAGGGGAATACTGCCAGGAGGGCCAAGCACCCTGCTGGTTTTGCAAGCTGTGCCCAGTTCCCACCTCAAAGGTGAAGGATGGCAAGTTGTTCTTTAGGCTAGGAGCTAACCAGGAGTAAGGAGGACCATTGAAACTGGGCAGCAGAGAGGAGGACACTCAAGGCAGTGCTGCCAGGTGGGCCCTGCTGGGATTCCTCTCCATCCCTTCCTGCAGGGCTTTTTCCAGGATCCCACTCTGCCTGCAAACGGGGCACCTTGGGGAACCAGCCCCAGCTCTCAGCAGCTGTGCCGGGTCCCAGTTCCTGGCTGGGCATCGCTCAGGGACACCACGTTGTTATGGCACAGCCACAGATACATGCCAGAATATTCCAGAAAATGGCTCTTCATTTTAGGTCTGTACAAACCATGAAGGCAGGCACGTGTAGTTCCCTGCCTCGGCTGGCTTTTGGGACATCAGGATCTTTTGACACCCATGTAACATGAAGATTTCTTTTTTCTTCTGTCTTTAGCTGATATTTTTCTTCTCCAGCTCCAGGTCCCACCAGGGACTCCCCTGCTACTGAAGTACACCCTCATATTCCTCTGCCCTCTTTGAGCTTTCCTCTTTGTCTTAGTGAAATCTCTTGAGTTTTTAAGCCCTGATACTCCAGTTCCCTTGTTCTCCTTCTGGGGAAATGCATACACCCTCTTTCTCCTCCTCTCAAATTGCAGAGGCCGCAATTTGGAAGAAATCTGGCCAGAAGCTGCTGACCTGTCTGGTCACGGAGACCCATGCCAGGGTTGCACCACTGTCTATGTAATCCATGGCACAAGGCAGCAGTTGTGAGACACAGAATTCACACACTACATGTCAGTATAGTCCAAATATTATTTTCTTTTTTTTTTTTTTTTACCAAAAAATAAATGCCAACAGTCTTCCTCTTTAGCTTGACAGGTGGGACTAATTCAGTCACCTTGCTCTCCCATGAGACTGAAGCTGGTGGTCTCGACTGGCTGGACCTGGTGACTAGTTTGCCCTCCTACTAATCCAGTGTCAAAAAGGCAGCTTCCTCCTCAGCAACATCCCAAGTGGTTCATTTTTAGAAAGACAAACAGTTCTGAAATCTGCAATGGTCTAAATATTTTAAGGCAATAGTCTTTTATTAGTTTCTGGTTCAAGGAAAATCCATTTGTCTCCAGGCAAATGTTTTAAATGCAGCAAAAGAGCCTTTCAAACCCGCTGGTCCCTCTGTAAGGCTTCAGTTTTCTGGGTTTGTTTTGTTGTTTGTTTGTTTGTTTTTTTACTTCTATCATAAAAAATAATAGGGTTTCTCTTTTTTTTTTCTCTCTTCTGTACAAGCTGTGATTTGGTGAAACAGTTACCTGCTGTGTAAGAGTGGAGCATGAGAAACACTGTCTCTCCATACTGGGTTATAGGTAATAAAAAAACCGTAACAGGCAAAGGATCTACCTTTAAGGAGGAACAATAAATATATTGGCTGCCTTAGGTCTGACGACTCTTGAGTTTCTTCATCGTGAATGAAAAAATATATCTCTGGGGTCTGCTGGCGACTACTTACAAATAAAACACTGAGGTTGGAAGAGAAAAACGGAGCTGAAGGATGGCAGAGCAAGAATGGTCCCGAGGAGCTTTCTGGGATTCCTCTCCTGCTGTGTGGGCTGTCCATGTCCTTCACCTCCATGGGACAAGGCAGGTGGCCTGAACTCTGATCTGACTGATGCTTCTGCCCAGACCTCAGCTGAGGGCAAGACCTCTGCCTCAACCCAGATTTTGCTGGGAAGATTCAGAAAAGGTGCCTCAGCATGACTTTAAAAGGAAAGAAAAAATATATACTGCATTGTCTAGGTTCAAAAAGAGGGGAAGAAAAAAAAAAAAGTGGCTACTATTTTACTGAGAAGTGCTGCCAGGGCCATGCCTTCAATGAGGGTTACAGCTGGCTCTGTTACAAGCATCTGAAAATCATCAGCAGTTTGTGTCCAGCAGAAGTATGCTAAACTGCAGCAGCTGGATGCTAAATGGGACTTTTTGGCAGGTTCACTTTGGGCCCGAGCCAGAGGCAAGCACTAAACTGGACGGAGACAAGCCTCTCCTCCACGGCCTCCCCATGCTGGGGTGAGCAGCAGCAAGGGGCTGGGGCCCCACAGCTCATCAGTGGGGAAGCAAACACCAGGGGTTTGGGTCAGGGTGACTGGAGTGGGCTGGGGCACCAGCTCCAGCATTCACCCGCTGTAGCCATTACAGCAAATGTCCTTCCCTGCTGTCCCCGTCCCTGCCCATGGCACTGAGGCACACCCAGCCCAAAAGTTTGCACTTCTGAGTCCTCAAGTTTGCAAACTTGATGGCTACTCCTGCCAGTCGCTGCCCAGCGGCAGATGTGTAGTGGTGTGCACATGGTGCAGACCACAGCTACGTGGGTTCCGGGTACATGGGACGGGGATAGTTTGCATTCGAACTCCTTCAATGTGCAAGCTGCCCTGCAAAATTAACTGCCTACATGCTCATTTCCCAAAAACCTGGCTAACAGGACCCAGAAGGATGCTCAGGGATGGGGCCAAGCTGGGTCTGGGAGGAGGGAGGTACTGCCTGTTCATGTTTTGGTGGGTGCAGTGACACAGCAGGCAGGCATGAGAGGGGACATCCCCAAAGCTAAGCTTGGTCTAAGGAGACCAATGGCCCCAGCTTCCATCTACAGGCTGCTCTGAATTGTCCTCTCCGGAAGGTTTGCTCTCCTTCTTAACCACAGAGGTACCCAAAGAGCTTCATAGGCTGAAGTTGGACTTTGAGAATACCCCTGGGTAGGTAGTAGCATACAAACAAACTGTAATTAATTTAAAAGCTGTCACTCGCCAAGGCTTGCTATCTCTACAGTTTCCACGCCAGAGCTGGCTCAAAAGCCACCCCTGGCGGTGCAGGGCGAGCACATCCATGGCCCTTGCACCCGTGGGTGCGGGCAGACCCAGAGGAGCAGCAGTCCTCACGCTAATTTGCAGCTTCCTGACAGACCGACCCCCTTTAGCACTTACTAGACAACCAGTCCAATTTTACCAGCGACAAGCAGAGGGACAAAAGGAGAGATGCAAAGAACTCAAACCAAAAGGCTCCCAGTTTTCCTAAGAAAGACAGAAAGATGGTACATAACTATTTTAGTGTATGCACAGACATGTACATGCTGGTAGATTTATTTACTGTGTTTGCTTACTTTCAAACAGCTGGCAGCATAGGGTTAGGTTCTCTGTACTCAGACACTCTAGGATTGGGATGACATTTGGAGAGGAGAGGGTGAGAAAAGGGGCAGAGGACATCTCATGTCAAGTAATGTGTGGAAAAAAAGCCCAACCTGAAGGAGAATAAATGTCAAAAAGGAGCAGAAGAGGAGTTCTGAGCAATGGTAAATAAGATAAAACGGAAAAATTTGTTACATAAAATAAGTTGGAGGGAAAAAAATAGACCTCGAAAGAAACAGCTGAGGGGCTGATGGAAAAAGGGAAAGTCTGGAGAGGACAACTTTCAAAAATGTTATCTTACAGATGTAAGATATCTGTAGATACAGAGGGATGGAAATTTGCTGTTTTGACTCGGTGCTCTCAGCAGAAAGGCGTGATCCAAGACCAAGAGAATAAGCAGTTCGTCAGCCAAGCAGTGGCCCTAGACATCTTAAGTACGTTATAGGCCATGTTTTACCAAAAAGATGTCACTTGCTTAAGACCTTCAATGTACCTGGCAGCAGAGTAAGTATAAAGAGAGTTCAAACCAAGATCCTAACCAAGTTTTAACATGCAAGGTGTGATGGGCTTGGACATGAGCAATTTCTTTCTAGGTAACGACCAGCCCCACCTATCACCTAAAATATGAGCCCACCATCAGGACTGAAACAGAAACAAAGCTCCGTGTGAGGGAGAGACAGTGCTTGTAAATCCCAGCAATGCTGAAAACGCCTTGAAAGTCCGATTCTGACCACCACCCAAAGTTGGCTCTGCCTGTGCAAGGTCAGTGCTAGCGTAACGCCCTAACCAAACTTGGGCTTTTTTTCCTCCCTGTAATTCAAAATCCACAGTTTCAAGTAGATGAAGTACAAAGGGAGGAGAGGGATGGATGGGGAACCAGCGAAGACTACAAATAACATATTAGTGCCACTAGCAGATGACAAGCCAAGGTGCTCATGACAACACCTGCTGCCAAGAGGTGCTGCTTTGCTTTTTATCTTGTAAATACTCATAGCCGGCCTTGGCATCAGCAGTTCTCAAGGCAAAACTCTGGAAAAGTGCTTGGAGACTAAACCTCCTCAAAACCTTCTTCCAGGTGGTGGTAGAAGGCAGGAAAATTGTACCTGCATGTTACATTGTCCACTTGGGCCTTTCTAATCAGCAGCTGTCACAGTGTGGAAAAGAGACTGAATAATTTTTTGATGTGAAAAAAAAAACCCTGTCCCTGCTAGAGCCATTTCTCTTGGCTGTGTGCTCCAGGTCCTCCTTCGCCTCATGAGGATGGAGAGGAGAGGAAAAGAGGGACCTGCCACCTATCGCCCTTGGCATCAGGGAGCACTAAGGGACTTGGCGCTCCCTGGAGCTGGGGTGCATCTCGGCAGGGCACCCACACACTCGGTGGGGATCACGCTCCCTCTGCACCCATCGCCTCTATGGCCAACCCAACCTGGGGTGTTTCAAAATCAGCCAATTTCCTCCCGTGTGCTCTCTCACCGGAGCAGCTCACAGACCTCTCACGAAGCACACATGAGCTCAGCGAGCTGTGACAACCCTTGGCTTTCCGAGCTCCCTGGTTTGTTGTGCAAGGTTTCCTAAGCGAGGGAGGGAAACGGCATGTTAAATGCAAATGTCAAGCACTTTCTCTAAAAAGCACCGATGGGGGCAAAGAATCCACTTAAAACATATAACCAAATGTTATTTAATATCTTAAAAAGTAACACAATCCAAAATGGATATTTCACACAACACTACATAAACAACATGAACACAATATTACCATATGGAGGGACTTTCAAATATAGACTTACAAAAATCCCTGTCCTTTTTTTTTTTTCCTTTAAATTATTATACTAAGCATGACAAGTAATCATCATTTACAATATGGTACACTGACACAATAAAAACCATGTTACAAATGTGCTGTTATAAATCAGTAACGTTAGGGAAGACATTTCATGAACTGTAATTATTTCATATGAAATACTATACAATATAAACAGAACATCCATCTTGGATGACCTTTACAGCAACCAGAGACCAAGTAATTTTTTAATTTTTTTTTTTTTTCAGTGCAAACACATTTATACAAGGCAGTCTTGGCTGCAAAACTCCCTTCTAACATACAGTAAGTCCCACTTGCATTTAGTAACTCATTTAAACCTAATGCAACAGCCACATTCAGTCACTCACAGAAAATTACCTGCAGTATTATGATCCCTTTAAACTTAAGTCTCCTCCACATACAAAAGTAACATTTGTGCCAATTACTCCAAGGGCCCTTTCAGACTTTTGGGTGGGTATCCTTTGGGTGGCTCTAAGGGCTGTGTGACAGGAGGGCCCTGCAAACCGCCCTTGCGAGGTGGGGAACACGTGGCAGCTGCCGCAGCATTGCCGGGCTGCCCGTGCCGAGCCGGCTGCGTGCCGCTGGCCTCCTGCTCCGGATTTAGGGTCTGGGGGCCGGGGGGAGGAACACGGAAACCCTCAGCTCAGAACTGAGCTTCAATGGAGTTAACGACCCGTTCCCATCTCCGTCAGATCCGCGGGAGATCCGGGGAGTTCTGCGGGTTTATACCCGACACCGACGTTTAGCACGCCGCGATAAAAGAAGCGTGATGGTCCCGTTTTCTTCTAGCACCAGCTTGGCTTTCGGTGGGGCCACTGCATGCTTCACATGCAGTAACGATGCACTTTACTTATGCTGGGGGGAACATTTCAGATATATTTTTCTTTTAAAAAGGATTTAGTAAAAAATAGAACTTTTCTCTCTAATACTGTACAGTTTTCTTCAGAAGAGCAAAGAGAATTGTAAACTGTGGGTGTGACACCAGATTCGGAGTGCTATTTGCTTCCTCAGCACAACGATTTGAACAATCGTGTTGGGTAAAGCTCTGCAAAATGTATTTGAAAAACAAATTTTGAGTTAAAATAACTGTTCTTAAAACCACTGCTGGCAGTACTCATATGACTGAAAACTTGGTTGGTTTTGGCACTGCTGATTCTAGAGTCTCTGCAGGACCGCAAAGCAGTTTCTCTTTTACTTAAACCGAATGCATCAAAAGAATAACATCAGAGTATAAACATGAAACACTTTGGTTAACTATTACACTTATTCCAATGACTTTATGAAAAAAAACTGGTTAATAAATTAGCCTGCAGAGTCTCAGCCTTTGTTTTTTCTGATGTGCCTGGACACAAAGCGGGTCCGTGGACTCTGCCCACCCGAGAGGTTCCCCAGGCCCCGCTGGTACCAAGCGCTTCAAGGCCCTCGGGCCAAAAGGCGTGATTTAAGTGCAAAGTGTTATCTGTGTTTATGATGGCCTCTGAATGCCGGGTTTGCTTGTTCTCTCTTCTAAAAACCATTACTGCTGGCAAGCACTTAGGCCATGGTTTTCATTAAAATATTTGTTTTCCAATACATTTTACTTTTTAAAGTTGAGTGAACATCGTTTTGCGTATTACGGACGTTTTAGAGTGGTGCAAGGAGTAAAATGGCTAATGATTTCTTCTAATTTTTAACTGAAAAACTTAGAACGGCAAAATTAGCTCAACTGATGATTGTATATTAATTTGCATCAGGATAATGCTACTAGGTTTGCTGAAAGAGGTGTTCATACATCAGGATTTGTATATAAATGTGATCTGCTTAGGTTCAACTGCCACTTTCTTCCTTTGGTTTTTGGAAAAATCTTTCTTTCTTTCTTCTCTCTTGAAAGGTGGCTTGTTGCAGCTGGCGACTTTTCAAAAGCCAGCTTCATTTTTCTTGGAAACTCGCCCACGTTCTTTGAACAATAGGCACATACCTGGAGTAGGGACCCTCATACCGCTCCCAGCGAAGTCAATTAAAGGCTGTTGGTAATTTCTATAGGAGCAAGCGTTTCAGATGCACACGGTCTAGAGAACAGAGTGTGTATCGTTATAGGAAGAGCTGATTTAACACCCTTGCCAGTTCAGAAAAACTATGACCTGGTACGTTGACAAAGGCAGAACAGGGCCCAAAGTATATAAAAAGGCTGCCAAGAAAATACCCAGAGTGTCTTCTGCTAAACTCCAAACTGTCAATCACGTTTCACAGACTGTACAGGTTCCTAATTTGCTAAACTACAAATACATTTTCAAGTTCTACCAGGCAGAAATTTTAGCAGTAACTGGGGAGAGGATGGAAGGTTTCAGTCTCCCTTTCACTTTCATCCCAATTATGCAGCCTTGTCAAGGTCTTTAAGTGACTCATCTGAAAGCCAGATTTTCAATATTGTAGAAGGACATTGTGGCAATGGAAACATGATGACTTCATACGCAAGCATTGACACACAAGAGAACGCCATGACCTAATGCTTCAAAGTTTTTAACCTTGCTTTGTACAATACACTTTTCATGTTGCTGCATTTCATCAAATTCATGGAGGTAGTTATATGTGTAAAAAAAATTACCATAAAAGTAACATGTTGTATTATAATAATACATATTAAGTGTGCAAAATGCCGACAGATTTGTGTTGACCCTTTACAGTTGAACACAACACAGATTCAACCTAATCTAACTCTGTAAACCTTTAAATTGATACATTAGAAGAATGACAGATAAGCAACCATGTAATACAAGGCTATGATTTCATCAAAGGATTAGGGTGACATAAAGCACTCAAGCTCCACTCTCGTGGTTTTGTTACCAGAACCTCAAGATGGAATTTCCTCATATTCCATTTTTGATTTTAAAAGGAAAAAAATATTCAAGATTAGAACGTTTCTATTTGAAACTTCTGTTTACATTCCATATTCCAAGAGTCACATTAATATTGGTACAATGCCATGTCAACATTAATATGACATTTACGTTGTCTGCTGGTCTCTGGGAACTTCAGGAAGTAACATACTATACAGTTTATAGGTATGTACTATCTTATTTTGTTGGAATTATGTCTTCTGTACAACCAGCTGCCTGCATAAATTCTGATTAGTTTATGACAAACAAATATTTCCCCCAAAGGTGAAAGTTGTTCTTGCTATTCACATTTTAATACTCCTGTTAGTACTTCAGATCATTACTGTAATTTTTTTTTATCGTTCCGACATTTTTATTTACTGAATTGATACACACTACTGATGTCAGAGCTCATCTCAGAAACAACATCACAGTCAGCCACTGCATAGTATATGACAATTCCCCACAAAAACTCTGACTCTACAGTTCGCATGGAATAAATATGGCTGGAGTTACATACTAAATAATAAGATGCATCATCATGCAAAGCATTATATGGTAATTAGAGCACATCTTGGAAGGTATGATAAGGCAGAAGGCTAAAGGCCAAGTGACTTTGATAACCAACCAAAAGCACAATAATTTCCTTTACGTGCACTGAAAGGTCTTATTGCTCCTATGAAATGGAAATTATACACCAAAACCAAGGAAAACAGACCTGTGCATTGACTGGGTGTTCTCGACAGAACTAGAAACCGACTGTGTCCAGAGTTAGAAAGCTGTTTTAGAAGTAAATGAACTATATCCAACTGTGCAACATAAGGCTGCATCTTCAGTAAAGACTTCTGATGACAACAGAGAACACGAGAGAAGCTCAAATGACTTTGTGTACAGAGTAATACACGTCACCGGCACCGGATGAAAACACTGTTTTTTAATAGGTACAGTTGGCTTTCATACCTGTGTACCACAAGAGCTAGACAATGTAAACGTCCCTTTCCTATGCAACAATTTGGGCAGTTGAACATGTTAGTAACTTTGTCATTATTTCACCAAATTGTCTGCTCTGATAAAAAACAGAGTTAAATTTGAAATCAGTTTGTTGCACTACTAGGTTGCATGAGTAACAGAGCAGAATGTGACCCTATACCTAAAAATTACTCTTGGAGTTTAACTATCCCTAGAAGTTACTCTGCAGTAAGTAGCAGGGTACTAATTTGGAGTAACAGTTTAGGGGAGAGAAATTAGGATATACCATACCTAGAGAATTCAGATTTCTACTGCCAACCATGTGGACACATTTAATTTCTAGAAACCAGACATGTCCATAAAATGCTAAATTGCAAATAACATCCACTGAATAAAAAGGCCAGAAGTTTATAATTCTCTAAATTTTGTTCTCTGATAATCACTACAATGTACGCTATTTTTAATAGCCTAATTTAGGCACTCTATTTAATAAGCTACATAAAATAGATTTTCGTCCTTCCACTAGAAAGAAATCAATTCTTCAGGCCATACTTGTCATTTATATCATAAAGAATATTTTTGTTCCAAGAAATTAGTTACTCTGATTCCTACACTAATGGCAAGTTGCAATACCAGAAGTGACACAAGAATTAGAATATCTTTTTTAAATACTTGATTTATACTGAAGACATTTGTTACATTTTGTGTCACTCCACGTTGTGGCTCCATGACAATTATTACTTTCCCTTCCCTTCCCATTCCCCCCTCTACACAAAGGCCCACCTCCTCATTTGTGACTATGGAAGGTCAAGCAGCAAGTCTCAGTAAGTAAGCATCTCTCAATACTTCTGAAACACAAAAGGAGAAGCCACCTCCATTCCAACCCTCCATGCTTAAAACAAAACAAACCCCAAACCTCTTTTTACTCGCTTCAAACAGGTATTTGCAAAATTGTGTCACAAAAATGCACAGTGAAAATGACTGATTAGTATTAATAATTCACAGATAGAGCTGAGGTCATCACTTGTCATGTTTGGCATCGTTTTTCCTCATGGTCATCCTGGCTGGTTACTTTCAGCAGTGGCTCAGTTTTTAAAGTAAAAAACGATCAACTCTACAGCAGAGTTTAGCCTCTGACCGGGGGCATCACACATCTGTGGCATTTTTTTAAATGAAGTTGGCAACTGCATGGACATTGAAAATGCAGATTACACTTACAGTGTCTAGACTTCCATATATGTGCTCAGTTACAATTAAGTGAAGCAAAAAGTGTACATATTATCCCTACTGCTATTCTGTTGCTACAGAGCCGCAAATGTGAAAAGCAATACCTTGAAATAAAGATTTCTTTGTTGGCCCTAGTCTACATAGCAGCACAGTTTAAGTAAACACTAAAACTGTGGTTGAGATGCTTTTATTTTTCCCCAAAGATGTAAACATCAGTCCCAGTGTCGTAAACTTTACTGTATATGATGAGACAGGAGATCTGAGGCAGGACGACTCTCAGACGCTAGTGACAGAAGCTTGCAGGCAGTTAGCAGGTTTCTGCAGTTTCTCAGCTTCGCTTGTCGGCGGGTCTGCAGTGGCTCGGAAGTTGAACGTTGGGCCTGCGCCGCCGTGCGCGGGGCTCAGAGCAGGGTTCTGACGTCTGTTGCTTTCAACAATACTTGAAGTGTTGGATGCCAGGCTCTCACGAGTACTAGAACGGAAAAGAAATATATATACGCACTCATATATGACATGCCTATATATCTACTGACCAGACAGGAAAGGAGAATAGAGTGTTTTATAATAGGCTTCCTGTGTTTGTATGTAATGTCACATCAATGAACCACCTCATTCTGACAGTACGCATATGCTGCTCCAAAGCGGGTTCCAGAGGCACTGAGCAGTCATTGCACTGTAAAGCAGGTACGGCCCTAAGCAGAGCTGAAACTTCACGCAAACTGTAAGCTGAACCAGTATCAAGCATCTGGATTTTTCACCCAAGGAAACAGCTTCCATCTCGCACGTGGAACACGTTATTTTCTTTCCTGACTGGTGCTTTTTTGCACAAAGTAACTCCATCAAATCAGCTCTGTGACAAGGCAGAGCTAGGAGAGTAATCATGTAACACAGCCTCCTCTGCTGTCTCCTCTCCTACCTATCTTTTTGTACACAAAACACTAACTGGAAATGCTACCTTACATCAAATCCACAATGCTTCTAAACACAACATTTCATTTCTGCTTTGCAGCTGAGACAATTGCAACTTATAAGACACTGAGGAATCTTACCTGCCTGGTCTGTCATCGTGCCCAAAACACAAACTAGTGCTGCTCCTTCATTCATCAAATGAACAATGTTCCTTTAGTTCTAACACATCATTTATCCATGGGAGTGACAGGACACTTAGCACTTTTAAACACTATGCCTTTTAATGATTTATCTAATTATGAACACAGAGGAGCCTGTATTTTAGTCTACAGCTTTTAAAAAACTCAGCCAAGGTATGCTATGCCTAGTTTTACCACTACTGCTCTTTTTGTTTTCTTTCTGCTCTTAATAATTTTTGTGTTCCTGTGCAGAGAGATTTGGTTTTCAAATAGCCATGTGCTCTTTGGTTATGCATCCTTCACCCACATCCCTGCTTTGCAAAATGACATCATCGCTCACTGTGGAGATGTTTATAGAATACATTTAGAGGACCGAATGGAACAATGATAGTAAAGACAGAGTCTCATGCTCTGGTTTAAAGTCAACCTAAATTTACTGCTACTGAAAGGGGCAGCTCTTGCCTGCCTTGTGTGGACCTGGTCCTGTCACATGTTCCTGCCGCTTCCCTGATGCTGAGCCTTGCGGCCAGCTGGATCAGGGACCATGTTCAGTTAAATACCAGCCATAAAACAAACAAACAAAAAGCACTATCATCAGGGGAAGAGTAGGAACGGACAGCTTTGGATGTGGCAGGGGAGAAATGTGTCAGTGCATGGCATAGGGGAAGGAAGGAACACCTTGTTCAGTTGTAGAGCAGGTTTAAATCATCTTGAACTGACTAAACTGGAAAATCAATGATGCTTTTAGGAAAACTCCTGTAGATCTTTCAAATTGATTAAAATCGTACTGATCATCTTCTGCCTATTGTTGCCTTATTGTCAGTAGTCCCAAACAGCTATGATCGGTGACTCACATAGTTAAGTGACCTCTGTGAGCTACAATGACGTATGGTGTACCTCTGTTGCTCATTTTTTGATTCTTGTTCCTCTACTTTCGAATGAAAATAGATGAAACCTTTGTTTTTCAGAGATCATTCAGCATTCTATCATTCTTTATGGGACTACCAATTCCAGATCTTCGAGCATTTTCAATTCCAATGTTATTATACAAACTGACCATTACAACACATATACACAAAGACTGCAGTGAGAATTTTGCATGCAGAGTAATGTCAAGATTAGCTCTCTCTTTAGGTGACAAAAGAGCAGGAGTGTTATATAAGCCCTAAAAGTAAAGGAAACAAATAATATTGACAGCTAATATTTACAATATAGAACTTGCATAAAAGCACTGAACACTGTGAGGCTGTTTTCCCAATGGTGATGCATTCATTAATTTTGCACACAAAATACTTTTGAAGCCAAGCGACCATTGCAAATCTCTTTTAACTACATCCTGTTTGACTTCGGTTTGGTTTTGTTTTGTTTTTTTGCCTTTTTTTTTTTTTTTTTTAATTTGTCACACTTAAAAAATATACTTGTTCTTTCACAGTGCAGAACTGGTAATTTTGATTCCCCAAGCAACACTGCACACTTCAGTTTAAATGAAAAGATACCGCCACACCTCAAGAAGTCAAGAGTTAGAACATCAGTGGAGGCTGAAGAGGACACCTGAGGAACATCGCTACATGCACATCCTGTTCTTACACTCTTCCCTTGTCATTTGCTAATGGACACTGTCAGATCGACGCGAATCTTACCAGACGGATGCTGGATGGGCTTTTTGTGTTTTCCTGTAAAAGGGCTGTGGAGTGCATTTTTTGTTATAAGGTAGGAAAGTAATAACAACATAGTAATTATAAACATAGAGCTGAATTCACTCTCAGCTCAATTTATTTTTATAGACTTGTACTGAGGAGTGACCAAAACCCAGCAAAATAATCTAATTTAATCACCTTGCTGCAAAGCTCATAAAAAAGCCTTTGAAATCTAGAATATATGCTGGTCTTAAAAAACCCTACAGAATGTTGCTTTAAAACAAAAACAGCACTTACTTTGTGTGGTCTTGCCAAAAAAAAGCCATTTGTTAATAAATAAACAGTAAAATGTAAAAAAAGGGATGTGTGAAACACAATCATTATTAAAAGCTGCTTATCCGCTACCGTTTTGATCTAAACAAAGTGGTATAGCAGCACTAAATCCAGTATGCTTGCCATGTGCTGTTCTCTTGCTAGCTAAGTTTAAGATTAACATCGACAGAAATTTTAGCTTTTGTGTAAATAATTAGGGAAGGAAATGTCTGCCTTTGCATTAACCAGACATTCAAGCTTGATACTCAGCTAGCATACAGGTGGCAAAACAGCAGTCTAAGAACTGATTTTTATGCAGTTGACATCCTGTCCTGGAGGTGAGATGCACTCTACAGAGTGAGACAGGCTAGGTAAGAAGCAAACCACCATACGCTCCACCACAAAAACTGACTGAAGTATAGCATTTCAACTAAAAGAAGATATTACATTTAAAAATGAGCAGTGCATACATAGCCTCATACAACAGTTGTATGTGAGAAAGACACCAAGCATCTGCAGAACAATCCATAACAAGAACAAATTAAAAACCTTCTTAAGTTTCTTTTTTTAAGCTGGACTCGGTGCAAATGGTACAATTTTACTCAAATTATTTTTCAAATATTTTACTCAGAAAAATTATCCATATGTTAAAAGCCTGCTCTAGTTTGATGATTACTGCATGGTGCAGCAGGCCAAATAATTGCTGCCTTGCCATTAACATCAAGCGAGAGTAGCCAAGGAACCCAAAGGAATTTGTTCCAGAGTGACATGACTTTAACTGAAAATGAAATTTCGTCCTGTGTAGAAGCAGGAAATCCTTCACATGCCATTCTGACAGCCTTTGCTACAGATTTTTAAAAAAATAAAATAATAATTCTGAATGATAAGAACACCTTTTACAGGAAAAAAAAAAAAAAAAAAAAGACTAAAAAGCCATTTGCTTTCACCTAATACAAATCCATTCTTGGAGGCTTTATTTTTAAACACAAGCAATAAATAATTTAAGCTTAAGTAAGATGCTGTAAGAGAACTACCATTGTAAATTATTTCTGTGTTCTTAGAGTCATTGCTCTGAACTCTGATGGGTTGCTATCCAGGGCGAACAAAACCAAGACATCTCCATTCCAGCAGGGACCTAGCACTGTCAGAGGCCAGAAAGAGAAAGAAGGTGGCTTGAGAGAAGGATTCTTAACCTGGAAACAAGCTTGTGAACACACCAGCAACTCTCTCCTCTCTGCGTCTGTGAGACTCGGGGCACACTGAGACTTCCAGGGTGTCTGAGATCCCTGGAATGGAAATGACTAACCAGCAACACCACACACACATGTCTGGACTCTGTTCCCGTGTATCTTAGGCAAGACTCCTCTGTCTCTGCTGTCGCAGCACTGCATCACCTCTGAAGTTCAAACAGCCTGAGCACTTTCAGCTGTGGGTGAGGAGCAGCTGTTCCAGTCTCACCAGTTTGGAAAGGTAATAGACACACTTCCAAAATTTTTGAAGAAAACAAACAAAAAAGCCAAAACCTGGACCAATCATCATGACTGTATTTTCTTGTTGTTGTTGTTGTTTTGTTTGTTTATTTCTGTCTGAGCCAAAGATTATGCCACCTAGTCAGGTCTAGTCTTCCAATTTGTCTTGCTGATGTTACCTTAGAGGGAAAGAGAATGGAGGGAGTATGCAGGAGCTCATCCCTTCTATTCTAAATTCAAACACAAGTTTAATACAGAAAAAAAAAAAGATACAGGGAGGTTTTCAGCAAACATAAAATAAACTAATACAGAGGCAAAGCCGCAAATGGTCATTGGTGGCTTACGATATGCTGGGAAACCCACACATATGAACAGTAGATTCCAGAGCTGTAGAGAACACTGAAAATTTTTTAATATGGCCCTATGTTCTGTCACCAATATCACATACACATATAACTAAAACCAGAACTTTCTAGTCTGTAAAGCTGCAATGAATGTGACAGTCCTACCGTGGAGAGTTGAACCCGCTGTCCACAGTAATGCTGCTGCTGTCCATGCTGTCCAGGCGGGCTGAGTGGGTGGCTCGCTGGTTGTTGCTATTTTCTGTTTCCTTTGGGGTGAGAAGGGTAAGATTCTTCTCAAACTTTCGCTGTAGATCCCTCTCCTTTTCTCTCTCCAGGAGCCACTGCATGGTGCCAACATCATCCCTGTTCTTTTCTTCCTCAGCATTTTTGTTGTTCCCTTCCTCTGAGTCGTCGTCATCAGATACGTTGTAGTAGTCGAAGGAGGCTTCCTGGTTCCCAGTTGTCTCTTGTTGTCTCTGTGAAACGGGCATGACTTGTGTGACTGAGGTTACTATCGCTTGTTCAAGTTTCTCACATCTGACTGGCAATGTGTCAGAGGGGGTCTTTTGATGGGGCTTGAGCAGGGGTGTGCTAGACTTATGATAACTATTCACAGAAAGAGTGTTATGCAGAGGTTTAAAGAGTGTATCCTTGCTAAATATTTCTTTCCTTTTATCAAGACTGCTTGATTCAGTGTTGTGGTGTTGAACCAGCCGCCCGTTTGCGATCACCTCTGGAGTTTGGCCAGCAACCACTGAACCACTGCTTGGGCCCTTTGGGGACTCCTCTTTGTGCACCCCAGGCTCCCTAGCAATATGTTGAGACTGTCTTTCTGCAGGAGTCATTTTTTTGAGCCCATCTGTCCCTGTCAGTGTATCATGATCCTCTTTATTCTTTCCCAGTGGTGATGGAGCAGTAAGCACAGTCTCACTGGACGTGTTGCACTGAAAATAGTCATCAACTGCAGATTTTGTTGTGCAGGAGTTGAGCTCACTATACGATGGCAAATTCTCTGTAGGCTTGCTTTGTTCCAACAGGGTACAAGAACTGGGGGTTTCTACACTGCCGCTAGCTATTTCAGGGATGCAAGTCTCTTTGTAGCTTGCAGATGAAATCAGAGCCCTTTGATGACTGAGCGACTGAGACGGCCTTAAGGTACTATCGTCAATGTAAGTTTGGCTTGTTGTTTGGTCATCTGGGCTACAGCCTTCACCTAGATCTTCAGGTGTGCCTAAAGTCGCTGAGCCCAGAGGTCCCTTGGAGTTATCCATGGATCTAGACCTTTCTTTAGCCTTACTGGACCGCTCATTCCTCGATCTTCTATCCTGTGTATGGCTGTGGCTCCGATGGACCTTGGAGTGGGAGCTTCCCCTGGAAGGTTCAGGGAAAGGCATTTCAGTTCTTCTTTTGGCCAGTTCACCAGACACGTCCCACTCTGGTGTCATGGGAAAGTGAGATTCAATCATGTTAGGATTGCTGTGCATTATAAAATTATCTCCCTTGTGCTCTATTATAAAACAGCCTTCCCGTGGGGATCTAGTCAAGGGGTCATAGAACTCATACTCCCTTTCAGCAGGTATATCCAAATGAGAGCCATCTGATGGGTCTCCTTTGGACACTCGAGTCTTGCTGTGTGACCTTGATTTCCCATGAGACTTTCTGTGATTCCTGCTCTTTTTACTTCGTCCGCTGTGGTGAGCGGAAGATCCTGCTTTGTTTCGTTGAGCTTTTTCTTCTTCAAGTTTCTTCATTAGTGCAGTGTGCCTCATGACATTTTCCACAGTCAAGTCTGGGTTAATGCGCCTGATAATCTCCATTTCTACCTCTCTAGGAATAGTGGTAGGGGTGTCCTCGTCCCTTAGTGGCCACTCCTCTGGAGGAAACTGGGCAGAGAAATTTGCCAACTGTTTTGTCTTGTCCTTCTTAAAACTTAGTCGGAATAATTTGAGTCCAAATTTCTTAGACTGCTTTTCTACATCCTTAGGCTTTGTGAGTGTCTCTGCTTTATAAGAAAAATTGACAGTACTTTTACTTTTCTCAGTAGGTGGGACCTGACCTAATGAAGGAGGACAGTATGAGTCTTTGCAGTCTTTTGCTGATTTCCTCTGTAGGGTAGATGCATGCATGCTGTGCATGTCTTCTCTGCAACAGTGGCAGGAGTCGCAGTGGTTTTTGGGTAGTGTTCGGTCCCTGACGCATCCCGAGGTGGAGGGAGTTATAGTTCCTTGCTGCGGAGAGGTACATTGAGACCTGTCAGGTATCCTCTCATCCAAATGGTACCATTTACTGTTAGTTCTTATGAGAGATGGTGTTATAAAGTAAGTCTGTGGGGTTACAATGAAATAACCATCCGGAGTTGGGTATATTTTCCTCTCCCGTACAAGCATATTCAAGGTATGTCGAAGGATTTCTGGGCTGGGTGTTGGAACTCCTAGAAATGACAGTAAATATGTATCAGGGAGTGCATAAAACCATGCAGGACCCTCTGGCTCCTCCCTCCCCAACAAAAAGCTGTTTTTTCCAATGTGAAAGCTGGAATCTGCTGAACAAACAATTCCAGTAAAGCACTTTGTTAAGCATTCCCTTGTCTGTTTGTTTTTCCACTTATCTCCTACACTTCAGACATATCAATTATTAATTAAATAGAAAGGAGGCCATTAATGGAGTGTAAAAAACAAAAAGAAGGGGAGAACTTCTAGTCACTTCCATTGAGCAGGTTACCTTAAGCTACAAGATGGAATCACTGGAAATCAAAGGGTGTCAGGGGAAACATTTCCCTTTTATTTTTCTTACAACTAAATATTTATATCCCAGTTCACCAGAACTATTTATTATAATGCCCAGGCATGTATAAAATGGTGATTACTTGTTACTTTGGATGTCTAAGCTGTTTTTCCACAGAAGAATACTACACAGGAAAAAAAAGCATTCCCCCAAACTGCCCCTTAATCACAAACTCGATTGAACTGACTTGTTCTCCCACTAAAACATGTTTCAACTACATCAGCTTTAAAAAAAAAAAAACAAACACACGCCTTGAATGCAACAGTTCATCTTACCCAAACAGACCTTTCCACTGTGCTGGAAGTTACAAATGTAGCCCCTAAAAAGCCAGTTCTCAGTTCCCTGCATTTCACGTGACATGTGAGGGACACTACCTAAGTGCACATATCACATACTGAAATAGGGACAAGTATGACAGCCCTGCATCAATGCCACATTAGCCATGTGGTAGACAAGGCACTGAGCCTGGTCCTTACTGCGACCAGTACTCCTGCTGGGTTCAGTGGTGCAGGACCAAGTCTTCAATACTTTCTCAGATAAAATAACAAGTTGTCAAGCTGTGCATAGCAATAAGTTCCATCTAGAGCTAAGGAAACAAGTGATTCAGTTCACAAGCTAGTTTAAAAAAAATCTGTTTATGCTGAATAAGAAATAAAAATCCTTCAAAATTTTTACTGGAAAAAACTATCTTCAATCAATAAATTTTGTTGAACTAAAATGCATTTTAATTTAATGCTGGGTAATGATTTGGTTTACATTTTTAGAACTAGAGATTTTTTTTTTTCAAAATTTTAGATGGTCTATATTAAAATAAAATGTTAATATTGTATTTGTACTTGGGATCTTGGTCTTCTTTTCAACAAAACTGATTTAGAAAAACAAACACACAAGCAAACCCCACAGAATCAGAGAGTAAATTAGGCTGGAAAGGACCTCATGAAGACATCTGGTCAACATCTCTACTCCTGCCAGGCCAACTTAAACCAGGTCGGTCAGCACCTTGTCAAGTCAAACTCTGACTGTCTTCAAGAACAGAAATTCCACGAAAACATGCATGCAAAAACATTTCAGCAAAGTATATGCTTTTTACAAAAATACTTCACAGAAAAATCTCAGCCAGGTGTACCTGCCACAAACACAATATCTTCAGTAGTGTCTGGTCACCAACTCTTCTCCCACATCGCAAAGGCTGGAGCCTGCAAGCTCACTGATCTCCAAACATGAGGATGACAGCAAGGGCTCTGGCACCCCGTCAAAAGATTAGTGACAAGAAATAGAGAAGTTGTACTAATTCCTTAACTCACCCTCTTCCTTGCTACAGGGTTGCAGGCAACATAGTAAGTATTCTTATGTCTGGCTTTGAATGTTGTTTGAATTTAGAGACATGACCATACTGCTCACATCCAGTAATATCTGTAACTAAAAATCTTACAATGGAAACAGCAAAATGTTAGGAACAACATGGACACATGAGTGAAAGCAGTTAAAACAGAGAAGGTGCCAGGGAGAAGTACATGGCAGCAGTAAATATATTTCATGCACATTCCACAGAGCTGAGTTATTGGGGCCGATAAAGACACAGAAAGTAAAAGAGGTAAAGAAAGGATATAATTTGAGAGAGAAAATGACACTGAAAATTGGAAAGAATACACAAACAAAATGGAGTATCAGGAGCATGTATTTTCTCCCCTTTTCACGTGAGTGGCCACAATTTCATGTGATAATCCTAGAGAGTGTAACAAAGACCCCCAGAATTGCTGGATGAGCAAACGTGTCAGAAATAGCAACAGATGGGTAAAGCTGAAATCTAGAGAGCCAGGGGAAAAAGGACTACCCCTCCCTAGCCCACAGTCCTGAATCTCTCTGGACTGAAGCAAACAATATGCTGAGCCTCCTCTGGATTGTGAGGCAGCGGCAGCTGGAGAGCAGGCTGCCCTCTGCACAAGCTTCCAGTGAAGCACAGGAACACGAAAAGTGATTCCAATTCCCGTAACAACCACCAGTCATCATCTAACCTCTTCTTTCCTGCAGTGGAGCTGCTATGTCTGTTTGGGTAACACCACCCCTTTCAGGTTGTGCCCTTGCATCACCACCAGAAGTGGATGACCCCGAACCCAAGCTCACATGCTTCTCCATCTTGTGTTGAAAATGAGCTGCAGGGTCCAGTCCTGGTCCAACTGAGACGCACTTCCTGTGCAGCAGCCAGTCTCTCTGCCTGTCTCTACATAAACCACCTGACTGATCCACTGGATTTTCCAGGAGCTCACATGTAAATGTCTCAACACGTACCCACCTTTGCCTGTAAGAACCTGGTTCTTTGTCCTTATTTTACTTAAAGACTTCTTTCAAAGCACTGTTTCAAAAATATCGGAACAAAAATAAAAGACAGGAAAGTATTCTCCTGGGAGTTTACAGAAAAGTTATGGAAAGTGATTGATATGGATCTTCTGCTGTTTTATACTAACTTAAGCAAAAATGCACTGCAAATACATGGTAAAAATAATAACATGAATTTTTCACCCAGTAAACCATAATGACTACAACTTGTGGGGTAAACGAGTCTCTAAACACTGGATGCACAGTAGTTAACACTAATTGACTAAGCCCTGCGAATAGAGAATGTGCAGATAAAAACCAAGGAAAAAAAGAAAATAGCATGCCTGGGCAGTCAATGATGCTGTAGACTTAATCGTGTCAGCTCTCTCCCTGGAGTTGGAGACTGCCACTTTTATCACTCCCAGCACACCGTACGTCCCTGTGGTTCACTAAGCCAGCAGTGAGGACAGCAGATGCACCTTTGCTGCTCCTGCTGCTCAGCAGTGCCGGCTAATGCCAGCCACGGGTTCTGTTCACATCTCTTTCAGGTACTCACAAAAGCAGAAACAGACCCGGACTGGAATTAAATTTCCTGTACAATGAACAGGAGAAATGACACTACTCTAGCTCCCATTGTTGCTATTTTAAATACACATTTCCTGGCTTTCTCAAGACTTTTCTCTTTACAGCAACCTGCCCACAACCTACCCCACTGCATTCAGAAGTCTCCTTATGGTCTCCCTCCATTAAATAGGAACGAGAGGAAAAAAAACAGTAGTTTAGAGACTCTAGCATATAAAATACTGCATGACAGCAGTGGTGTTATTTAAGATTATGTAGTAGTTTAATAATTCAAAAGCAGAAACTGTCTGGACACTGAATCATCAGACATGTACATTTTCTGCATCTCAAGAGAGTCTACTATGCCATCCACTGAGGTTCCAGACAGAAGATTATGTCTTGTTTGCTGCTCACAAAGAACACTGACCTAGAGTGAACTCAGTTAATGTAAGACACTCATTTTAAGTGCTACATATACATTTCACATATTTAAAGAGTGAACAGTTACGAAGGCGAATGTCAGAGGAATTTGCCAGCTCTCAAAGAACTGTTCACTTCAAAAGCAATCTAGTCCAATACACAAGTATTTTCTACACTGAAATTTTGAACATTTTAAAGTGATTTTAGCAAGTTTGTGGACAAATTTAAAAGAAAGAAAGAAAAAAAAAGAAAAAAAATCCTTACTAAAGGCAGCATAGACAAAGGCTTGATGTTTTCTTCAGCCAGGTTCATACAGATAAGAGGGTCTGGCTGCCAAACACAGCAACAGAGGTTACATTCTTAGCTCCTTATATAGGATTTCAAAGATTTACATTTAATGTACAGGATTTAGACCATGGTCAATAAATTATAAAGTAGGGCTGTACAAACATCTCATTGTTTAATACTAAGTTAGAATAATGGGAGCATGTGCAGCAGAAGCCCTCCTACTTTTTAAAAACCTGACAAATAACAAAAGTCACAAATAAGATGTGCATTATCAAACTTTTGCAATAAAATAAATTACTGAAAAATACATCTGAAGTAGTATTTAAATGGTGTTAAATCTGCTAAAATGATTTTCTCCTGAGCTGATGCTAAGGCTTAACAAGGGATAAAAGAAATACTCTGATTGGCTCATGAAATACTAGTTAAGGATGTGGAGTGGTTGCTATGTGATGTTATAAATAATTAGCATACCTTATTTCAGATAGAGCCATGGCCCAGATTTATGCCTGCACAATGGCTCAGCAAACCAGAGGTCTAGACTGCAAGTGTTAAGATCCTGCACTGAGGAAAGAGGTTTATTATTCTTGGGTAGTTTGAGAATAGCATCTGGGGTCTTAGGAAATTTATACACACCACGGAATGCAAAGAAGCATCTGTTCATTAAAACACAAACAACACAGGCAGACAAGTGCTGCTACAGGGTGAGATACAGAGAGGTTATGTGACAAGGACAGATACATCTACACTGGCAACACTCTCCTCTCTCTCAGAGCATCAACACCTAAACAGGAAAAATAAACTATCAGAATATGGGAGGACATCAGATATTTTAAAATAGGCACAGTGAATACGAGGACTCAAAGAGACACGACTGATTTATGAGAGAGTTTGGCCAGATGAGTGAAAAATATCACAGAGCACAAGAAAAGGTTCTGTTTATTGTAAAGGTCAAAAATTTTGGATAATCCTCATGCACTGGTAGAACGTGTATGCTTGCTATGTTAAATATGTCATACCCAGGAGAGAAAGGCATTTCACTAGAGAGGGGAAAAAAATGGACAACAAAGGGTGGATTTTTTTTTTTTGGCTAAATAATTTTCTTTAAGTTTTGGGAAGTGAGGTGGGAAAAACAAGGCTCTCCTTTTTTTTAATCTCAGACTTGAGAAGTGCAGATGCACATGGCTAGTGGAAAAAAAAAAAAGAGGCAGCAAGAGACTGTGTGCTAATTTGCCTCAGGCTTCTTCTGAGCAGAGTCTACAAAATAATCCAGCCTGGTGAATTACTTTTGATGTATGGTTCTGTCTAGCAAGAATATCACGACACACCAAATCAACTGATAATCATGCTCCCAGGAAACCCAAGGGATGCCACTAGTAAATTATAATTTCCACCATGCAATAATGTTTATATATAAAAATATTGATACAATAATTGCAAAAATACTTGCAAACTATGGACCTCCTCTAGTACATAGCTATATAGAAAACATGACTTGAAAAAAAAATCATCAAAACTAATTAAACTGGAATTATAATTGTGAACTTTGCCTTCTTTGCATTCCATCCCTTATAACTTTTACCACTATTTTCAAAATCAGCCAAGAATACTGAAAAAAAAAAAAACCCTGCTAAACTAAACCACAAACTGGGACAGAAAGCCAGTATTTGAAAAATATACTTGCAGTGTTTTTTTTCCCCGAAGTGCAATTATGAAATGTCAGAGAGAACAGTTTATTCCAAACACAGCTCTCAATCCAGAATTATATTTTAAAATCTCAGAACTTAGCATCACTTATAGCAAAAACCATGTAACCATCAAGGCTTTATTAAGTAACTCTTGCTCTGAAATGTAAGCAAAAAAATTGAAGACATCGAGACATGGCTATGGTTAGGCTGCCTAGATGAGGCAGATGCATCAGTAGTTTTCCTACTAAAACATTTTTAATTAGTTGCTTTTTACAGCTGTAAAAGAGGTAAAAGAGAGAAGTTTCTGAACTAGTTTAGAGAACTGTAAATTCAGGCACAGAATAATTAAGCATCTTACCCAGGATCATACAAAGCACAGTGAAAAAGCTGCGCTTTCTAGAGCAGTAAACCTCTGCCCCATGTTTTTACACCGCACTTCTAGGCGTCTCTACAAGATGCATTTTGCATGATTCACCAACTCCAGATACAGACTGCCAGCAGGGAAGCAGCATATTCAAGAGTACATTCTTAATATAGGTTTCCTTTTTTTGATGTTACAGTATCTTTAATCAAAGACATTTTCATTTTACCATTTGATAAACATTATCAAATGCTGACAAGGATATCTTCTGAACAACACACCAGCATTTATGAACATAACAGGTATATGGCTCTCCAAACCTTTCAGTCAGGGAGAGAGTTGTCAAGTTGAAAAAAAAAAACCAACAAACCTAAAAAGATTTTTCAAGCAGGGGCAATACAGAAGCAAAAGCCAGAACTGTGTCCAAAAAAGCTCTGAAAACCCCTGGAAACCAGGCTGACAGCCTTCTGTCACTTTAAACGTAACCTCTCCCTGAAGCAGGCACGTCATTGTCATTGGACTCTATTACTTGCATCAGGCCACATCAGTTTAGAGAGCCTGTCCTAGGTGGAGGAAGACATGCATCTTCAAGAGAACGCTCTACACAGAGACCTTCATGAGGTTATCTCTGTGGAGACTGGGCAATGACACTTGAACTGGTTGAATAATGTCCACTGAGCTCTTACGAGCTAGCTTACAATTGGCTTGAAAGCCACAAGGTGGAATAAGTCTGCTGCGGTTAGGATGTGTGCTTTGTTCTCTGTAACTCCTAAAGAAATCCTAAACACTTTTGACTATGATGGTATTTTGTGAGAAAAATCACAAACAAGCTTATTCCAATATCAGTCTGAAAAAAGAAAAAAGACAATACAGTTTTCCGTTTAGTATGTCAAGTAATTTTTAATATTTATATAAAGTTAGGAATTAACTCTGCAAAATGCATCTCACCATGAATGGCCCTGTTGAAGAGAACTGAATTCTCTTGTATGCTTAAGAATAAATAAAAGGTTATAAGATTAGAATCCTAAAGCCTCCTTTTACTTGTGGGTAGCATCTCAGGATTAATCAATATTCTCATGGAGAAGAGTGAAGAAAGACTGTCTAACACTGAAATTCCCTCTTTTAAGGAAGCCAAAAAGACAAGCAACCTTTTGGGTACGGATTAGGGATTCTTTAACTGCCCTGTTACAGACATGCGCCCAACTGACCAATTATTTATTAACGTCTGGTTACCTGGGAAGCAGGTTGTTAGGTGCTCCATTAGTGCTTCATGTGTGACTTGTTTTCGGGCAGAGTTCATTGCTGAGATGGCCAAGCAAAGGATTTCCCCAAGTGGAATAAACTGTGACTGACTGATGGGAGACATGCTGATGGGTGATACATCACCTGTAAAAAGATAACAGATGTGCAATGAAGCGTTTTGTTTAAAAATCTGCTCATAGAACAAGGATGTAGAGATACAAATGGAGAAGATGCGCACAGCTCTGTAGCCTTTGCACTAAGCTGCGGCTAAAACTCTCACAATGGAGAACCATCCAACAGCTTATTTCAAAACTTAGGACTGGTGAACTTCGGAAAATGGGAGACATATACTGTATGCAGACATAGTTTTTCAAAGGGTGGAATAGACATTCAGAAAAATGTCAACAAATTAGTACTTATGGTTGCAAAACCTCATGCTTAAATATCCTACTAGATAACTGCACAAACAAAATAGTTGTATGTATTTCTCTGGACATAAAAGGAGAGATTCCATTCCCCTTTCAAAGGCCAGATGCATGGTTCACCCACCATTTCTGCTTGATGGAATATTTTTTCTTAATAGTAATAAAGATCAGAAAAAATGTTGCTAAGTTAATTAATAACATTTCACTCAGCTGATAAAGCACAGAACACTGTTTAGAGGCACAAAAGCATCATCACACACCTTAAGGCCTTAGCCTTAAGGCCTCTCCCGGATCTACATGTCAAATGCCTTTGCACAGACTACATATTTTTTAGAAGAGAAGTTTAATTGGTTCCAGGATGGCCTGAAGATTAACTTTGTTATAACTTTTCTCATATTGTCTTTAAAAATAATTCATTAACCTATACTTTAAAAAATTATTGAAAGATCTTCAAAATGAAAGTTACAGGATAAATTACAAGTGATAATTTTAGCATGACTACAAAAACACACATATAGATGTGCCTTTTACCATACTTTATATAAATACAGAAATGCTTTCAGATTTTGCTCTGTACCTCCTTCTTGAACTGGTAAGAGTTCCCCAATGATCTCTAACAGAAGGAGCAGCAGGTTAAAGGATCTCCTTTGCCAGTGGAAACTGAGTAACATTAATAGAGAGTAACAGAACAACGGGTGCTTGACTACAAACCCTTTTCTGGCCACAGATCAGTCAAGAGCTAGTGATTAAGTTTTACCTAAATGGCTTTGAAATCTCAGGAAAATCATCCTATTTCTGCTGTCACGGAACAATGTCTTAAGATCATATCAAGACTCAAATTACTGGAAATTAATTGAAATTCAAACTTTTCTCCACAATTTAAAGGATCTAATACTTGACCTATTAATTCTATATTCTTATAACATCCAGTAAACAGGAATAGCAATTTCTAAAAACTGATTGTCAAAATGCACTTCATCTTGCATTATACTCAGCACTTTGAAAAAAAAAAAAAAAAAAAGTGGTGGGAGTAGCAAATTGCATGAACTGCTTCAGCGAGACTTACGAGCACTGTTTTTCAATACACCAGCTGTACAATCTGTTGTACACATTATCCAAGACACAACAATGATTTAAAATACACATTTGTGCTATGCTGTCTCCTGATTGCTTCTGCTTAATCAGGCCTGACCAGATCAATGCTGCAATCTCAACAGAGCAGCATTCCTCCAGCTCCAGCACAGTGCAGCCCAAGATCCTCCTCTTTCTTATCTGACCACAGAATGATGAACTTAAAATATAACCTTTTCTCGATGTTTTTTATTCATATACACCTGAAAAATTCCTGCCATGTTCTTTACAGACAATGGCAATCAATATGATCATAAGCAGCTTACAGGGAAATGTGAGATATATGCTTTCACATGACTTGGGAGTAAACACCATTTGTCCCCTCATCATTTCAGAATGGATAAAGAACATCACACATTATATTACTGTTTACTAATGCTTATACCTGTTGTCAGCTTAAAATTGTTCATAGATGAATCCTTGCAATCAGTCAGACACTTAAGTTTACCAACTTTGATCAACAGTCACCATGCATTTTGTGTAGGGGGATCAGTATTTAAGATTAGTTTCATGTCTAAAAAGCATCAAAATTATGATTAGAATTATGCAGATTTAGCTAAGCAATTTAAGAAATTACTGTCTTTCACACAAAGATTATCCGTGTCACGAGTATCCTTGTGAGCACTACTAAGTTCAGTTCAATGCAATGTCAGATTGGCAAATATTACCCTTGGTTGAGGTTTACCCTCAACAGGTTCACTGGGCACTGAAATGGGCTCCCTGGGTAGCTTTAAGGGCATCCAGGTGAAGGGCAGTAACTTCCTGAATTATTTTATCTAGATCACCAATTTCTCAAACCAAAGCACCGTGGTACGAGTATTCCGGTGCCTGCTCCCAGCCAGGCACTCACACTGCTGCCTGAGCAGGAGGACAACCTCTGTTTTTCCCTTGCACCAGAACAATCTACTCACCGCCAACCAGAATGATCTTTAGGATATACAGAATGGGCCTTGATACCATAAATCAGCTTCCTAAAGTGGGAAAGGGCCTCGAGGAGGATTATATATGAAGCCTAGCAAGTGCTGCTAATTTATGTAGGTTTGCTCTGCAGCCTCCCAGCTGCCCCCTGAGGGACGAGGACCCAAACCAGTTACTCTGGTCACCCCTGTGAGCAGCCCATCCCTCTCCCCTGACTGCCAAGAGTGTGCAGAAATCCATCTCTGGGATCATGCCCAGCCAGGACTTGTTACCTTAAAACTGGCTAAGTACAAGTTAAGGAAGTCTACCTGGATTTTAGTAACCTTGCACTTTGCACAACCTTTCCTTTCAAAGCAGGCCTCCAGCATGGAAATGCTTTACTAGGTCAGCGTGCAGGAAACATCCAGTCTGCACATTTGACCCCTGCCAGCTGGGATCTTGTCAACAGGAACAAGCCAAGAGTTTCCGCCAAAATACTAACTATACTTCACATAACTCACCAATATAAATAATTCAGCATCAGTTCCTTAACGTTGACACAATCTCTAGCAAAGTATGCTATAGTTTGTGTGCCAGGGTAACATACATCCTGCCTGCAAATATTTGGGAGCTTAACAATTATGAAGCATTTGGACAAGGCCCTCAGAAGCATGGTGTGAACTGTGGGGTTGTCATATGCAGGGACAGGAGTTGGACTCGACGATCCTTGCGTGTCACTTCCAACTCAGGACATTCTATGCTTCTATGACTCTATTAACCATTTAATTAACTATAAAGAAAACTGTAATTATCTATAAAAACATAACTTAAATAGCTTTAAATGCAATGGAATTGGCCAACAAATACTGGTTTATGTGAGACCCTTTTTTTCTGTTTTGTAAGGGACGACTGCCAGTTAAGCCTTATTCTTCTCCACTGAGTGCTTTTCAACCTTCTTCATGATGACAAGGGAACTCTTGTTTCACCTCTGTTGTGCCAGAATTACCTCCGTAGCTTGTTGTGTGTAGCTGTCTGCTGGAGATAATTACTGGCTCTTGGTTTAAAAAGGCTAACACATATCTGTAAAACTTTCAGCAGACCTTGTGATAGAAAACCAAAACCCTCTCGCTCAGAGAGGCTCTAATTTGCCAAGTTTTATCTTAACAATCCTGTGGCTCTGGGAAATGACAAGCAGTCTGTGGTTATAGTTAAGTGAACAAACTTCTTTGATGCACAACAGAAAATATCTTGCATCTACAACTTAATATATTAACAACAATTATGTGCATAAATACTGTTTAGCCTGTTCAACAGAAGGTTTACTACAACTTCTTTGGGGAAGACGTGCTTTAAAAAAAAAAATAATTAAATATGCTTTTCCTAATTTTTTTTTTAAGACCACATCACTTAACATAAAACATTTAGCATATGGCTCCTGTTAGCTCTGACTGATGTTTGTCTCAAGCAGCTTTCTTTTGAAATCAAATTACTATCCTTGACTTTCATATGTTTATGTTCCAAATTAAATGAAAACTGGAACTCAGAAAGCAGTTTTCACCAGCTGACTGCATGTTTTGTTTAAATAAGATATACATATATACATATATATATATATACATATATATATAGTTTTAGCTCTGCTTCTCCAGTGTCTTCTCAAACTTTTCTCTGAAGAATTAAAAAAAAAAATTCTAGACTTCTCGTTTAAAGTGGCACTTAATTTTCAAAAATGTCCAAGCACATAACAAACAATTAATAGGATTTGTCCTCATTTATACCTTGGGGATTTGTAGCACTACCCTGTGGGAAAAAAAATAATTTTTGTTACTTAGAACAAAACATTATGTAGCACATAAAATAAACATTTAACTCTTATACAGTGGTTTTCAAAAAATTTTAAAAAACGGGGTAACTATAACTATCCTTAGCATACAGATGAGAAAGTGATGGCCTGTAACAGAACCTGGAATGAAAATTCATACATCCTGAACCCACACCAGTCAGAACCTTTCCTGTTCCAGTTTATCTACTGTCTCTTTCCTCTGAAAGTCTGGGTACCATCATCTTAGGAGAAAATGAGATAGACTATATTCTGCACCATGTATCAGCAATTAAACTATCAACTACATACTGATGACAGAATTTTTATTAGCAATTCTGTTGCTGTAAAGAAGTGACCTGGAAGTCAAACTCCCCATCTCATGAAGTTTGCATGAAGACTGCTTGAAAAATCACCTCTTGACTTATAAATGGAACCAATTCAGTAAAGCCATTGTGAAGGAAAACTAAGGAAATTACAGTGCAAAGCCACACTATATTAGAATTTATACACACTATTTCTGTGAACTGGGGAAGTGATCATCTGATTACACTCTGCACCCTTTAAAATATAGGAAGTCAAAGCCCAGTTGCTCTTCTCCATCCAGCCTCTCAATGCCTTTTTAACCTTTTGTTTCCTAAGGATCAAGACAGATTTTAAACACGATTTTTAGCATGGTTTCCACAGGAAATGAGGCTTGCACAATCACAGTCTGTGTACGTGCATATGCCAGAGAGGTCAAGCCTCACTAGACAACAGAGATTCCAAAGCAAGTGTTTGCTATGCATGTTCCATCTGCACAGAGCTTCAGGCATACCCATCTCTCACTAGACAGGAGAGAATCCAGTCAAAAAAACACTTGTCAAGGGAAATTTAACTTCATTACTTTTGCTGCTTACAGTACTATGTTATTCATCAGAAAACATCATAAGAGAGTACAGTAATTTCATAGCACCTCATGAGTACAATGGTGGTTGCAACAGAAACCCCTTACAAAAAGATTCTTGCCAACAGCCTGTTCTGGTCAACACTCACCTATGATTTCACTCTGGGACAAACAACAGAAAGGTCCTTTTCAAACAAAAGGTAGCTCAAAAAACCCCCAAACTACTGGCAATGGGCAAAAAGAGGGCTCTTCAGCCTGGAATATTATCACCTTTTTTCAAGAATACCATAAGTGAAAAGCCTCTTCTAGAGAAAGCAAATTTTCAGATTTACTTAAAGAAGGGACAGATGCTGAAGAAGTTACATGTCTGGCCTGGGTTGCACATTACACCTTTCCCCCCTCCAAGCCCCAACGTGACTGAAGCACTCTAATTATAGAATACTTATACAGATGTCACAAACAAAACCTTTCTTATGTGAACTCACAAGAATGATACGTAATTGCCATTTTAAGCCATATGATGTTTCCATCTGATTAAACAACAGGAGGGAACAGGAAGAACATGCAGATTTCTGTGGTATTACCCAGATTACTCTGAAATACCTTGGATCTGCACTAGCACACTTACACAGAAAAGGACACATTTTACTGGCAAAATCTTAAATAAAGACAATTAGAAGGTGTGTTGCTTGTGCTGTTCTCAGCCATAGATAAATCATCCTTTTAAAACACATTTCCTGGAGTATTTTATGAAGCATACTGCAGGTTGTGTTTACTAGACAGTTACACATAGCAGAGGACTGATAAAAATAAGAAAAAAAAATACATTAAAGATTTGTGCCTTTATTCCTGTTTAAGAGCAGGTTAAACAAAGGCTCAACAAAAGCAGTAACACAATCACTAACCAGCAAGCTCCTGCACCCCTGAAACGCATGCACACCAAAACATACCTTCCCTTGCAGATACACATCATGAACGTGACCTGGCAACGTGAACACTCCAATTCTAACCAGCCTGAGGAAAACAACAGCAATCTTCATGATGACCAGTCATATATCAAACACTGGCCTCTGAACAAAGTTCTAGTCCCTTGGCAGTTATTAACTTCAGCCATGTAAATTGATCTTTTTAATCATTCGGGCCCAGCTAAAAGCATGATCTCCAGGTTCACCACACAGCACTAACTTTCAGAAACGGGTGCTAAATTGTCCACAGTCAGCAGACTTGTCTTACATGCATTCATCCTCCATATTTCCTGTGATTTAAATTTCCTTTTCTTCATTCATGTCCTGTGGCCAGCTGCCTCCTGATCCAAAGTGATATCCCAGCACATGTTACAACTATGATCATAAAAAGTTTCTGCTGGAGCACGGAACTTTCCCAGAGGATTCAGTTGAGGAGATTTTGGTGGTGTTGCTTATCCTGGGAAGGAGGAGGGTGGGGCTTTTTTTTTTTTTTAATATATTGTGTGCTTTAGAATGTGTTTCCTCAAACAATATTTTTCAAATGCATCTTTTAATAAATGACCACATCTATATTCCTGGCACACAATATGTTAAAAAGGGGGACTTACCTGAACCCCTATGGTCTGGTTCCATGCTCCAGTATGGTATCCAAAGTAGCTGTGATGTAACAACAATGTGCATATTGGGGCTTTATATCACTGTGGAAGCTGGCTGGCTGCAGCATTAGGTCAGCACCACAGGACCTGAAAGAAGAAAAACAGCATGCTTTTAGGCAATAATATGCTAAACACCCACCTCTTAAAGCAGGAAATACGGGCTTCCAGAAGATAAAAAAGAATGCAGTATCTATGCAGGTCCACTGAAAAGAATGCGATTTTACACAATTCTCACATAAGGACAATAAATAAATGGTTAAGAAATTACAGGGGAGATGGAGGTAGAGAATCTAAAGGGCACTACAAATATAACTCCCACACAGTGTTTTGAAAATATCTTTCTCCTTTAGCCCTATTTCCACGGAACGGCTGGAATCACATTCTGACATCACCCCCTGTTCTGAAGGCACTCACAGTCTTTGCAAAGCACCTCTCCACTGCAGTGCCTCAGGATTCTGCAGTGTCACTCCTCTTCTCCCTGGCTCTCTGCAAAGTGAAGTCATAGGAATGGATCAGCCAACCTGACTTCTCACTACCCTGCCCAGAATCCTTTGTGAACTGAAATGAGTCATCGCTCTGAAAAAATCCACAGCGCAACGTTCCAGGTTTCTCCCTATGTCTGCGCTGGCTTCTTTGTCTTTGAAATGAAGTGCCTCTGCTTCTGGAACAGTGCCTAGCTGCATTGTACAGGATAACAAGCCAGCCTCCTCATTAAGTGGACAAGAAAGCTATTTACATGCATTAGCAAAGACAAGTTAAAGCTTTAACCCTCTACTCAAGACCAAAAATTTACCCCTAACACACCTGCCTGATGTAATACACAGTTCCCCAATACACACAACCACAAATGCACAGACATACCTGCGTGCACACACACTTACACAGAGCAATATTTTCTTAAATTATTCACTATTTAGCATGGCACTTACCAGTTTTTACTCTATTGATTAAAAAGATTTACTCTCCTTTGTCAGTCCTGAAGAATGCTGCAGACCTGCATGTAATAAACAGCTCTGCTGTACAATGGATCAAAGTTGTGCTGCTGCAAACCGTTTATCAAAAAATCAGAAGCAGTGGACAAGTTCTTCCAAGCTCTCATTTTTCATCACCCCATTCACCATTTGGGTTCCAAAACACAGTGAGCCCTGAAACCATGCCAGACAGAAAATGTCAAACTGCTCCAAGTGCTGAGAGCCAGCGGAGCTGCTTCAGCTTCTGCTGCTACTGACAAAGAAGGTAATGCTCAGAACGAGGTCACTGTGTCAGGATCTCACTCCCAGTGCTAGGTTTTTCTCTGCTTGGTGAAGGTATGCTACGCTTAAAGCATCAGGAAAACACAGAAGAGGAGGTAGGAATACTGTGTGATGAGAGACAGTTGCTGCTGTTTCGGAGAAATATTTTTAGTTCTTTGGGGATTTTCTTTTAAGAGAACAAAACATTTAAAATTGCCTTTACTGCAAAAGAACTATTTCTAGTCGTGATCTAATCATCAAAATGAGAAGACCAACATGCAGAAAGGGAGGGACAAACAAAAAAATGAAAGCTGTCACAGAACACTTATTTAAAGGTTCCTGTATCCTGAGCACTCTGAAATAGTTTGAAGCACAGTAAGCACATAATCCATAAAATCCTGAAACACAGTACTTCAGGACTCACTTGTGCTGTGCTAGAACAGGCAATTCTCTTAGGTTCTACCCTAAACAAACACACCAGGTGTTTAGGACTGAATTAAATACGAAGGTCACTACCTTCCTATGCTGCAAGCCTTAGCCTTACTACTACCCTGGCAGTGAAGAGTCGAACCCAGCCTAAAATAGGTCTATGTGTTTCAAGAGGCTAAGTAAATAGCTGGGTAACACAACTAGCAAATATCACTTTTGTTTACAGGTCTATGGCAACTGTTATGCAGCAAAGCCGTATTATAAACGGCTAATTTACAAGTGTAGGGTAAACTGGTTACTTTGCTACACCTGTAGTTACATGGTAGCCAAGATCTCAACATTAAAAGCTGGGCTTTTGCTATGCACACAGTTATCACTTTCTGTGTTCCCTGAAAGACCTAATTCCAGGAAAACTTCAACTTTACAAGAGTTTTGCCTTCCCTGGGGCTGCAGGATAAGCTGCAAAGCCTCTAATGAATCCAGCTTGGCTTTTGCAATGTTTTGAGTCCCGCAGGATCATCCTGCAGAAACTCTGGTTGTTTGTCTGCTAAGCTCACACAGGAATGAAATTCTTTGCAAGAAAAAAATTTCTGCAGGCTTAGAAGTGAACTACAAGAGGCACCTCCTGAAAGAGAAAACGAGAGCTCCGATCTGCTTTTCCTCTGTATCAGACAACATTCATGAAAGCTAAATAGCATGCACAAGTCTTGCAGCAGTCATCATGCTACTGTCACCAAGGTTAAAATACCAGCAGAAGAAAGATACAGGTAATACCACGACCCAAATATCCTTTCTCCCTAACAAATTTCTCTAGCACTTGAATGCCAATTACATATTCAGGAGCAGCTGGACCACTCTGAACAGACTAATAAAACTGCAAGCTCTTTGAGTGAGATAATTCCTCTTGCATGTGTGACATCCTAGACACCTAGAATGCATTGAGCATGTGCATGTACCGAGAGGGCAAATACATCTTGTGTGCACATGCACCTAGGCCTGCCTTTACACAAATTCGTCAGCTCACAGCACTATTACACAGCCATTTAATCAGTATTAGGAACTGCAGGAAGTGCCTGATACCTCAAGCATGGCAGAGAGCAAAAGTGAGAGACCAGCAGCAGGGAAAATGTAAATGAGAATGTTTAAAGAGCTGAAGTGGATGGATAAACCAGTGCTGCCATCACCAGTGCGTTACTGCAGTGTGGCCTCTCAGGAGGAAGGCCTAGCCAAAATGCCACATGCACTTCCCAATCAAGGCAGCTACTCTGATCCTCCATCCTACATCTCCACCCCAGCACATGATAGAAAGTGGTACTGAAACAAAAGCTGCCTTACCGACAGTGCATGGCACAGACAATGTACTTCTCACCGCATAACGCCATGCATCCAAATAGACAGTACAGAATACAGCATAGCCTGAGATCAATCTCCAGATCACACAATGAGAAAGCAGATGAGGTGAAGATCCTATTTTCTTCCTTTGCACATGCATTGTGTTGGAGTTGAAGACAGACTCCTTTCTGAAACTCTACATCAGCTTACACGCGTCCTGGGGCCCTCCCGAACCAGGGCCTGGGACTCCCTTCCTTTGCCACAGTCCTTTCGCCATCAACAGAGGGAAACTCACAAAGAGAAAAGGAATGTGCTCAAATGGGGCAGGAGAGAAAAAAAAAAGTTAAAAAAAGAACACTGCAATGGTGTTATCAAGAGCATGAGAAAACTCACACTAGCCTGTGCCAGTTTCAGTGGATCCTGAATTTCAGAAGCTAAAATCAGCCACGAGCACTCAGCATTCATAGTCTGTAGCTGCATAGTCTGTACCATTATTATCCACCATTACTTCTACAAGAACCAACTTCTCAAAGCAGGAAGCACTCGAACACTGGACTGGGAACACAACCCCTGAACCCTGTGGCCCCAGAAGAGACCAGGCTAAGGAACATCAGAAAGATAAAAATTTACACTTGTATTTCTTCAGAAAATCTCTTCATACAGAAAACTTTGACATATTAGTGCTCCGCTAATAACAACTTACTTGCAGTATGCTAATAAGTTCCACTTGGCGCACCTGAACAAATCTCCTGGTTCTTTAAGAAATCACTTAAGGAAACACAAGAGGAAACATGGTCAGGGTATTAAATTCAGCAATATCCCAACAGGTAATGCCCATCTGTTTTTCTGCTAATGTTGTCTAGGAGCTTAAATACTTTCTTTTTCCCCTCCTGCTGCTTAGACCCCAATGTATTTTCAGGGAACATTCTTCCCCTCCTTCAGATCTCCTTCCACTGGCTTGAAAAAAAGCACACTCTTCTAGTGTTCTTTCATATGTCTGCCCCTCCTGCTCCTTTAATCTTCCTAGGACTCTTCTACATTTACTCTAACTTACATAACTTTTCTTTAAAGAGCAATAACCAGAACTCTGCACCATACTCTGGTGCTCCAGCCAACCTCTCACCTGTGTCAAGTACAAGGAAATCGGCAATTTCATACTTTCAGTGAAAATACTCTGCCCTATAGATAACAAGAACAAAACTTGCTTTTTCCATAGCTCTACAACATCGGTGGTTCACTGTCACCCCACAACTGACCAACCAGTTCCAGATATCCTTTTTATGCTGCTGTAACTAACAAGTTTGAAGCAAATATTCGTGGATTTGACTCCCAAGACCATGATCTTGCCCACTATACTTCAACAGCTTGTTCTGTGGATATGATTAATGATCTTTGAACATCCAATTCTCCTTATTTGTTATCAATTTTTTAAGCATCTCCACTTTGTCACATGTTAATGAGAGTCACAAAAACTAAAATGAAAAACAAACAATACTTTAAGTGTTAGCTAATGCAGGACAGAATCATAACCCCCCCATGCCACACTTGCTAATACTACAACCCAGTAAACAGCATTTGACTGAACCCATCAAGTTCCAGCAGGAAAAACAAGGCAACCCACAAAACTCCCTCCATCAAAAGCCTAGTAGGTAAAAACAACTGTCTTTTTAGATTTTGCCTACTACAAGAGGCTTCTTTAAATTATAGCTTACTGGAACTATGTGATATTTTAAACCACAGAATTCCCTAACAGCTTTTGTAGCTAGGACCATGGGATGTGAGGAGTGTTTGATGGTTTGGGTTTTTTTTTTTGCATAGAAATCTGTTACTATTAAATTAATTCAATCAATGCTAAAGCTATATTATTGCCGACCACACTACCACCCCACCCCCTCAAAAACAAAGCCTGTCAGTTTTCTGGCAGCAAACAGTAAATGCAAGGAAAGATAGAAGCATTAAAAAAATCTGACACTAGAGGAGATTTGGCAAGAGAGAGTGAGCACATGAGAAACAAAGGAAAACAAACAAACAAACAAACAACAACAAACGATGATAAACACAGATGTTTTTCTTTCAGGGTGGAAACTTTATAAAGGCAGAGAAAAATATTCCTTTACAAATGCTCCTGAAAATGCAGGACATGGCTGTTGAAACACAACAATCAGCCCCTTAGCCACATGTTCTTCACTATCCTCTTCAGTTTAGCTAGAACACATTTTCAGCATGGCCAGGGATGCTACAGCAAATAGTCAGCAAGAGTCTAGTCAGCAGCTAAAATTCTTGAAAGGTAAAGGGATGATTAGCAATCCAACCTAAAGACATAGTGCATCCTCTCTCATTTAAATTGACTGCTGCAACCGTGGAAGGATTTTCATCCCAAAGATGATACTGTGGTGGTTAAAGCTTTTCAAACAGATAGTGATGACTGCCAGATAACTTCAGGTTAAAATAAGAACCCGCAACACTGAACACAGGTCCCAGGGTACTGCAGCAGCCTTTAACAGCCCAGTTTTTCCTGGCTAGGAGAGAACTGATGAAAAGGCCAGGCATGGAATCAATTAAAATAGTGCCAAAGTGGTTTTAGAAAGAAAAGGTTAGACTCTCCAAAGACTTAGCAGTTGAGAGTTTACTGGGTCATTTTTTTCCCTGTGGTGGAAAGCAGAGTTTTCACTATAGCTTGAATACACTTAAGATGTACTTAATGCTTACAAAATTAAAACATTTTACACTCTAATACATGAAATAGCTATGCTGGGTTATTCTGCCTCTATGCTTTACCCATGTGGGGTGGATGAAGTGGTCCTTTTCCCACAGCGGGTCAAAATACTTTCAAATTCTGTCCTTTGGTCTACTCTGTGTGAGGATCAGCTGTGAATATGGCTGCATGGGAAATGCTACAGCACAACAGTTCAGTCACCAAATCTGCTGCCTCTCTCATGATAGCCAAGCATTTCAGAAGCAGCATTAGAAAACCAACTGCACGTGTTGCCACTAGTGTGTACTGCATCTTAAAGGGAAATGCCCTTATTCCAGACAGAAACAGTTCATTTGAGATCCTCAAGGACTAGCAGATTTTCATTTTTTTCTCCCAATTAGTACGACTATCAGCAATCAAAAACTACTTTCCCAAATAAATGACAGTACCTGGAACAAGGTGTTCCTGCAACTAAACTACTCACTGGATTAAATGTTTCCTCCTGTCCATTTCACCTGGTTTTTGCTTCTTTATTTTATTGAGCACTTGTTTTATTACAGGAAGCAGTAAACAAAAACCTACACCAGGCATTTTACTACTATTACAACAGTAACACCTCCCTACCTTGTGCTCTTTTCAAGTGAAATTTCAGAAATGTGAAAATCTCCTTGTGCATAAATTGTAAAAACAAATGTGGTATCCAAAACAAGGATGAAACTATCAGTTCCACAGCAAGAGCTCTCTTGCGTGACTTGTACATATCTCCTTATTTACACAGTCTTATGTTTAGACTTTTAATTGTCAACTCCCCCCATCTAATATGTTTGCCACTGACTCCAGCAATATACAGACCACACTCCTAAAAAAGTATGAAATCTAACATATTTGAGCATGATTTTTTCAGTGTTCACTGCAATGCATTACACTATGTTGCTGATGTCACTATTTTGCGGAATTGCTCAGCTGTGCTAGCGACTTTTGAAGTCCTCCTCAGCAGTCTTAATGGACCTGAACAACTGTGATCTGACAGATAGGGTTACCACTTCATTATCCATTCCATCCTTCAGACTTCTAATAGGGCTATTAAAACCCAAACATTTGGTATTGATCCCTGCTATGCAGAACATTGTTAACCCTTTCCAAGGACCAGAACTGGCTGCTCTTTTTTCTCCCTGGATTCTAAACTTTTTTCTCCCTGGATTCTAAACTGAGCTCAACAAGACTTCTCTCTTGGACTTTCACCAAGCATTTAAAAAGCACTAGAGCACGTAAACGTTCTTGTGCTCCCCAAGTGCCGCTATGACCCAGTTTTCTGAAAGATGAGAGCACATAAAAATAGTTGTGTCTTTCCCCTCTTATTTAGTACAGAGAGACCTAAACTGGGATATCAAGACTAGATTCCTGAGATGATCTCAGGAGCTGATGATGATCTCAACTTACACTGAGCTAAACCAAAGGGCTGGCAGAAGAAGAGATGTGGGAAAATTTCTTGAATATATCTGGCAAGTAACCACTGGACACAGAAAGAAAATCACATATAACAAAATTCTGAGATCAAAGCATAAGGGATATATAAATCCAACCTCTGAACAACCACATTTTACGCCACAGCAAGATAATATTTTCTTAGTGCATATTAGAACAGGAAAAAAAAAAACCAAACCAAAACAACAACTCATTCTTTATATTGTCATTAAGTTGCCATTGCTTATTCTGTACCATTAAAAAAATGGGCTTACAGTTGCTGCTATATTCTTTCAATGAGCTGCCCCCCATAGGCAGTACTTCCACTCACCCAGACCTGAAGGGCCCAAGGGCACACAACTCCTATTTAGAAGGGTAAAAAGTGTCTCTCTCAGAGCCAGAGCTTGAGAAAGCTCTCTGCTTCAATAGCATTTCTGATGATCAGTACACACTGCATTGCACATGGTGAAAGGGATGGGGCATGCCTCTCTCCTCACCTGGCCACCCCCTTTGGGAGGCTGGAACTGCTGTGCAGACCAGCCCTTGGAAACACCTACAGCAGATTAAGTAGTCCTAAAAGCATTTTTGACACCTCTGCTGTTCATCCTGCCTGTTTGGTAGCTACAAATGTTAAGTCTTAAAGAGCTGATGTAAAACCTACCAAAGAAAAACCTAGGCTATAAAGATGGAATTAGCAGCAGCAGGAGACTGGAGAGGAATACAAGAAACAATATAAGTAAGAAAAAACACAGGAAAGGTTAAAAGGAAATGTGAGGAAAGAGATGATTTTTGTTTGATTCCTAAAGCAGGCAATGCAGCATATGTGATGTTAACGATGAAAGAACACTTGTTAAAAGAACCCAAATGCTTAGCAGGGCTAAACGGAAGCAGAAATAATAACCAAATGGTATGAAATAAAATTAGCACTTCCAGCTGTAGACTACAGGATTGCTGGAATAAGCAAAGTGGGTACGGCTGCGTGTATGAGTGAAGAAAGATGTCAACAAAAGGACAGTTGCTTTGTGAAGGCCGACCCGCATGTGCTCTGCACCTACTTGGTGCTTGCCTTTGTTTTATTTTCTAGGCTGACCTTCACCCCATGCCACACAAAGGATTCAATGAAAAGCCTCCGTTCAAATTCTAAATTAAAAGCCTGAAAGAAGAAATATATCTTGCTTTGTAGCCCAAACCCTAAGCCCAAGGACCAACAACGCAGCAAAGGGAGCATCCCCAGCAGCTCAGGCATGAGCCACAACACCCAGCTCTGGCCAAGCGCACCTGCATCCTCCAGTGGCTTTGAACGAGACCTCCCAGGGCTTGCAACAGGCAGAACAAATAAAAAGAAAGCCCCTCTCCAAAGGGCTGCTCCTCAGTTTTTATGATGACACATCAAAACTACAGGAAAGATGGGAGCTTACAGGACAGTAAATAGAGTTGAGAATGAATTAGTAGTGTGCATGCTAATAAAGCACACATGCAACACCACTCCACTGAGGGAGCACACTAATGGTTTGGGCAGTTTGAAACACAACATGTGAACGCAGTTAAGCATGTCATCACCAACGCTGTCTTTAGAAGTGTTCTGCTGCTTTATGAGAAGCTCTTCAAAACACAAACACACGTAGTTTCATAGAAAGAAGGTGTAATCCACAAGAACTGGAAAATGTGGGACTTCACAAAGTGCATCCTGCATACCATGTGAGGTCTGCAAGGCCTCCACACTTGAGGCTTGTGATTTTTCTCATTTAATTGTGGTATTTTATTTTAATTCTGGCACTACATTTAATTGAGTTAATGCACCCTAGATTTGTTTGACAGCATCTAGTTTGATATACCCTCTAAATACAATTTGGGGACCACCTGTGTAACAGTCACAAGATGGAAACTGGCCTCACAGTTTTGGTCTAAAAGATTAATTTACTGCCAGAGTTATCTTGGTGTAATGATATCTATGCAAATCCTCATTTATTTTGGAATAAGAACCTATTTTTTAACCTGATTTGCCTTATACAGCTTCCAAAAATTTTATCAATGGGGGCAGTTTTACATGAATAATCCTGCTAAATTCCTCTGCAGGAACTTTTTAATGTGTGATGTGATAGTGAAAATGAAAAACAGAATGATCAATACTAAAAAGAAAACACTAATTTTCTTAGAGGCGAGAATGTGTCTTCCTGTTATTCAATCACATGCTCCCTAACATATTCAAAAAGTGAATGTTAAAACAAAGGAATTACTCTTTTCTTTTACTAATATTTTTCCTGGATTCCAGTAGCTTTACACTTGAAGAATAGATAAAAATTGACATTTAAAGTTGCAAGTACTACTTCTCTAAAAACTTCCTGTTATGGTCAAAGGCAGAGATATTAAATGAGCCAAATATGGTTCCTATTTGCCATATGTTGTTTCTAATAGTCACAGCTTGAGTTTCAAAACTGATGTAGATTTGCACTTCCCTTCTTCATGTCATCTCTATTGAGTGCTGCTGTACACTCAGTACTTCTAAAAATCAGGACAGTTACTCAGGAGCCTAATTTTAGGTACTCATTTCTGGAAACTGGAGTAAAAGCTCAGACTTGAACACTAAAAGAATTCAGGCATGTAAGCTACTTGGGAATATCTGAGTGTCTTGTACACAATGCCTAAAGTCATGCATCTCCTTCATATTTACATTTATAAATGAGAGCCTAAACATCTTATTTAGGGCATAAAGGTTTGAATGTGATTTATGTGACTTTTGTCTTGCTTTTGACAAACTTTATTTGATGAAGTTTTTATGTAATTAGTGTTTCCAAGAAAAGTTTTGGGTCTGACAAAATTATATTAAGATGAAGAAAAAGAAAAGAGAGATACAGAGTGAGGTTTTAGAGAAAATAATTCTGATATTGAGAGTAATTTGCTCGTATCTTTGGAGACTGAGGATGTGAAAGCCTCATGTAACTTCCCACTGACATTTTCCTCCTGATAACATAACTTCTTTCAAGGGCAGGAGTAACCTTGCCAAACATAATCACCACAAATTTTCCCCTCACACACAGCCTCTGACTGTATCATTCATCACCTACGCAGACAGACATTATGCAAGCCTGCTTGCCAGATCCTGCTGCTTAGGAAGCACTTGCAGAACATCAGAAGTACATCAACTCTCCCCCAGGCCTCCCAAAAGCAAGATCTCCTTCAGCCACGGCCTCCACCAACAGTGAAGTCACAGTGCTGGCTTTGTGATCTCACAGTGCTCTCCATAGCAACAGCCTATGAGGTCACAAATAAAGGATTATCACTTTGCTGCAGGATTAAGGGAACTAAGAAGCTGGTCTGTCAGGAAGATGGGTTTTACTTTAAAAAATGGGAATCAGAAGAAAGCTGAAAATAAATGGGTTGGAAATTGTCTTTGTCTGGCATGCACCCCTTTTTCAATAACACTGTAAAATAAGATATTGCTTTCTTTGACAGCTCCCAAGTAACAGGGTGAACTGCAGGCTGCCTCCTGAGCTATTACATGGGAGATGAAGCCTGAAACAACTTCCATATCTTTTGACTCCTCAGTCATTTGATTTTGCAAGTGCAGGCAGCAGTGAGAGCACTCTCTTCAAATTGTCTGCTCCTTAGTTTATTCACAGATGTGCAAAGCTGGCAATAAGTTCCAGAAATTGACAAAAAAAAAAACAGAAAAGGAAGTCTGAAAACATCTTGCCTTAGCCCACCTTATTGCTCAGACAAGGATTTACAAAAATGATTCCGAACTAGGAGGCTGTGTTCCTTAGAAATAGTGAAAAACATACTCGTAAGTTACGGTGCTTTAAATACTTGTTCAAAATGCAAGAAACGGTGATTATTTAGAAGAACCTTCCCTGCAAAATATACTTGCAGTCATAGGAAGCTGTACTGCAAACATTACTGTTAGAACAAAATGCTTGTACAAATAATTTCATTCCACTTCTAGTGGTTTGTTTTTTTCAACACTATCTCGTTTACTCCCCAGTGTTTAAAAGTTTTGTAAAATACAGAACTCCAGAACCTGTTTGAAACCATTCCAAAATCTTTATTTCCCCACTTCCTCACCACGGAGCAAATAAAAAGTAGCACAAATCCAATCACCTGATGAACACTTTCTCACTCCTCATGGAACCACCAAGGCTTCCATGCAACTATCCAGAGCACAAACTGAATTTGGTTTCAGCTTTTAAAGGGAGTTATAAGCCCAACAGAGGAAGGGGGAATGAAAAGAAGAATGATAGCAGACAAGAACAGACTTACTGCAGTACTCACAGAAATCCTAGGCCACATGCATGCTTGCACATGAAAACACTTTTCCCATATTTTTGAAGTAATTGCCCACTTTTCCAGATGCCTGGCACCTTAGGCTGCCTGATGTCTGGAAACTAGCTTCTGCATGCATATAGACTCATCCTGCGTGTGCAGCAGGTCCAACACATCAGGTGTATTATGCATGCATAATTTATCTGTCAGGGACTGGCCCAGATTTTAAGATTAAGACCTAAAAAATCCTAAACCATCCTGCTTTGTAATTTGCAACCTGAGCTGTGATGCAACCATAAAGCATTTGTACAGTGTGAGAGCCATCCTGCCACTTCACGAAAATTTTGAGTAAGGGCATACTTGCAGCTTTCCGCAGCTGGAAAAAGGCTTCCAGCATTATGAGCAAAGGCACTAATACCAGTGTCCATTCTAGGACTGGAAGAAAACATTGGACAACCTTGCAGAAGCTGACCAAGTAGTCTCTGCCACGGGTCTGGAAAATTTAGATCTCTGTTTTGCAGCTGGATGACTGTTAAAAGCTTTAAGAAAAAATAACACAGACATCCTGATGTTTCACAGTGTTTTACATATGCTTTGAAATTTCATAATCTATTTAAAAACATATTTGTTTCTTTGCCCTCCAGCACAGCAATAAAGAATCCCGAAAGGAGTGCTCAGAGACACCAGATTTACTAGTTTTTCCACTAAACTCCACAGCTTTCTAGGCCCGTAAACAGGGGCTGAATTCAGCTAATAGTCATTCCCGCCACGGCCGGGTCTGCCCGCCCGTGTCTGCACCTGCACGGAAAGCACACGGCCTGCACTAGAACGGCGATTTCCCGGCAGCCTGCTACAGCACAACGCGCCTTCAGCCGCCGACACCCCCGCGCTAACCCCGAATACAAAGGCAAGGCCCCGTCCGCCCTTACACCCGGGTGAGGAGCGGCACCACCGGCCCGCCCGCCGCACCGACCGACCCCTGTGCGCCGGCCGGCGGAGCGCGCAGCGCGGCCGCCACCGCCCCGCGCTGCTGGCGGAGGTTTCATTGTGCAGCAAAGCGGGTGACCGACTCAAGCGGGGAAGAAGCGCTGCCCCCGGCCCGGCGGCGCGGCCCCTCACCGGCCGTACCTCAGCAGCGGCCCCTCCCGGCGGCGCTGAGGCGCGGCCGCCCCGCCCCGTCCCGGCATGCCCCGCGCGGGGGCACGGCCGCCCGTCGCCATGGCAGCGCGTGGCGGCAACGTGCGGGGCCCAGCACCACATCCCCCGCCCGCAGCGCCAGGGAAGCCGGCGGCGGCTCAGGGCGCCCAGAGCAGCGGAGAAAGGCGATATCCGCCTAGTTCGGAGATGCGACGTTACCCTTACCCACAGCTTTGCACTATGCATTGTCACCTTTTCAACCACAAACAGGGGCAGCATTTTCCTTCCAGCGAAGGCTGCCCAAACCGCCGCCATTTGGGCGCCATTTGTCGCACAGGACACGCACCTCTTTGTGCTGCTGCAGCCTCAGAGCTGCCCGGGTCCCAGCCCAGGGGAGCTCAGAAACAAAAATAAGATTTTGTTGATTGGTTTCTTTGGGTTTGGGGTTGTGGGGTTTCTTTGTGCTTTTGTGTGAGGCTGGGGATTTTACATGGTGGTAAAGCAGATTTCCAACTCCTGTGTCAGCACTGTCCTCACAAGAATCCTTCCCACCTCAAGCGAGGGTGCAGCAGGGCCCTGGTACTCCAAAAGCGGTAGAGGCACAAAACCCCCCCTGCCTCCCCGAGGGTGGTGGCACCACAGGATGTGTGCTGCTGATGCCAGAAGTAAATCTGAGCTGTCACCGCAAGGAAATCCACCCCCTTCTTCAAAAGGCTACATGCTTCAAGTATTGCATGCAACTTTTTAACTCAACCTGGCTTCATAATTGATCCAGGGTTTTTGTTGTTTTGTTTTTAAAGTTTACGAATGTAAAACGAATGACCATAGCAAAATACTCCTCTCTGGCTGCTACTGAGGTAGAATCTACACTTGTACAGACACTTAGGCCAATTTTCCATCTTTTTAAAAAGAACTTATCATCTGAAAAGACAAACATAAAGGAAATGTTTTTGCACAAGAAGGGTAAAAAGACCTGCTACCTCTACCTTGAATAGATGCTGGAGTTTCTAAGATGCAAACAAGCTTTGTAAAAACAGTGGCCAGAATACATGCTGAAAACAAAAGCTGTACATCAAATCACAGAGCTTAAAAAGGCAGCATCAAAAGCAAGCAGGAGAATTAGTTTGCCAAGGCAAATCAGGGGGTAACGAAGGTGCCTTGCTGTGGATCCTGAGGACGAATTTTGCTCTGAACTTGGGCCGAAAGTGTTTTTCGCAAGTGTTAGTGAGCATCTTGGCTTTTAGGGCTGGTGTGTCTCAAGATTCACAGGCATCAGAGACACATACAGCCTAACCACACCAAGCTTATAGATGTTTAGGAGAAAGCTAAAGCAGTATTTGTGTCACAGTAACTGGGTGTTTGAGATGCAGCTGATGCAAGCCCCGGTAAGACACGGGAGGTCTGCAGCATGCTGCGGTCAAGAATTCAGCACCATGACCTCATCCTCCTCCTGTGCTCAGGCACAAGGGAAGCCGAGATCAGACTAGCAGCCAATTAACCACTGATTCAGCCTGAATTTCAATGTTCTTCCCTTTATGAGCTCACTCATCGTTTGAATTACTTAAAGAAGCTGCACAAATGCTTTTATTCCAGACTTTGACACGCAATCCATTACTGGAGCTAGAAACTTTGTGCTTGAGCAATGGAAAAAAAGATAAGGTAACGTGGCAGAGTAACAGCAATTTTGAAAGGTGACTGCCACCACTCTGAGCAAGACTGAGAACTGCTGCATGGCAGCACAAGTGCTAGATCTCCCCCGCTCTGCAACTACACACTGGAAATCCACAAGAAATCCACAAGAGCACTGGCATAGCCCTTTCATGCTAAATAAATAGCCAAAAGAGTGACAAAAAAACCCCAAGCCCCTCTATAAATCCTACTTCCCTATGCCAGGCAGTATAAAAAAGCAACAGGAGGCAATTCCTATGGTTATGCAACCTCTGGCATACAGGAAAAAACAGGCCAAAGCTCAGCATAGAAGCTACAAGACAGGACCATGCAAAGGTTTTTAAAGAGGCATACCACCATATTGTGTCCAAAGCATTTTCTTGCCAATACATTGACTTCTCATAGTATTGGTTTGTCTCCCCCATTTGCCATTAACCTTTGAGACCTTTAAATGCTGGCAATTGTGTTTCTTTCACTAATGTCACTGAAACCCATCACTTCCTATGCAAGTGGGGTATAAGGAAGTGGCTCTTTACCAGGCAACATCAGCAGTGTCTGGCATTTCACAAGATCTGGAAGAACACCAGCCCTGCCCCAAGGAGTCCACAGCCTAGTTCAGACAGAGCCAACATGCTTCAGATACAATCTATGAGGCCATGGAAGCATGAGATCACTTCCTCCTTGTGATCTTCAGTTTTACATATGTATCAATTACTTCTATTTAAAAGGTTCCTTTGGAGGAAAAAAAAACAACAAAACAGGCTTATAATGATTTTATCAGTTTTAGTATTTGGCTTTGGGACCAACCATATACCTTCAGTTATTAACATTAATGATTCCCTTTTTCCTCAAGTACAGGAGGAGGAACCTGGCAAACAACCAGGGAGGACAAGATGACTGACAATAGCTTACAGCTAAACTAGCAACTGCTCAACCACATTGCACAATCCATAGAAGATGTGCCATGATTACTAGCTTAAGGATGATAAGACTACAATCAAAAGCCATAATTTCTATTGGCATCTCTTGTTTGTATTTAAAGAAAATAAGGAAAAATCTGCTGCTCGTATATTTCTGCAGTATCTGAAACCAATGGATTCCTTAACTTTCTCCATGTAGTTTCTGTTAACTGGAAGCTTGGAATGATCTGTTACCTCCACATAAAGGATTTGACAAAATACTAAAATTCTGGATTTTTGCTGGAAGCTTGCAGGATGTTTTTGCTCTTTTCTCCTTCACTGCTAACAAAGAAGAATTATGGCAAAGATAAAACTAGGCTAGGCACTCCTTTTGTTCCAACTTCCCACCTCTCTCAGATGCAGGCTCAAAAATGTGGACCAGAACTGAACTGACAGATGTTCATCAAGCAAATTAGTTACAGGAAGAACCAAATTTGAGGCCTGCACTGACCAGTAATAACTCTGGTAATAGTGCACCTGGATTCTTCTAGCCACCAGGAGAAGCTCCAGGACAGGTTCAGCACACCTAATTCCTGTGGGCTAATCATCAGGATTCCCTCAAAAGCACCAGGGAAACAGCTTTCATTCAAAAGTAAGGGGCAGTCAGGATGACATATTTGTGGTGCTTTCAGTGCTGTGACTGTAACTGATGAAAATGTGCCTGGGCCAGCTTTATGCATCCCATGTGGGGTAACTCCCTGACCATTCAAATAGTTTTTGCAGTCTGTGTTGAACACTGTGGTGCAGCAATTACACCGTTTATGTTAACAGAGCTGACTAGGTTAGAGTTAGCTCTGGCCTGTCTATACAAAATGAAGTCATGCATACAGTCCCTAGTACTCAGCATATCCTAGACATATGTTTGGCCATTTTAGACTTTCTTTTTTAATCCAAGCATCTGGAAAACCTTACTGAACAGTTTATGCAAAATGGTCTCCCCCATGCCAGAAATCTTCCATTTGTAACAGAGAGATAGGGTTTAACAGGCAACTAAAAAGAACCATGCATACCTATATTGCCCTTAAAACACTCATGTCAGACACATACATTAGAAATTATATTGTCTTGTTTGTGCTTAAAACCTTGCAAGAAAATCAGGTGCTTTTAACAGGCAAAACATCTAAGCTGGTAGGGAAACCAGAACCTAACGCTCTTCAACAGCTCTGGAGAAAACAAAGCTGAACTGTGTGCTCAAAATCAGCTCACTGCACCCAGCCCTTCTTCAGCCACACTGCCAAAGGATGCATTTGGGTAAGCCCCAAGAAGACCATCCCAGCCTGACCTACAGCAGAAAACTGTTGTTAGCCATTGCTATCAACTCCTTTCAGCTAGATCCCTCTGGACTAATACTGAAAATGCTGTTGACTGCATGTCACCACTGCTACTTCAGATGCCATGAAGAATCCATCACCATGCTGGTGATATTTTGTGGTATTTCCCTTTTGTTCACAGGGAACTGGAAGTCATTTGCCAAAGCATTCATTGATGCCTAATTGCACAACAGAGCTAACCAATCTGAAGGCTAACCATCACTCTCCTCGTGCATCCCAGGACAGGCAGCACTGACGGTTGACCATAAATTAGTTTAGGGAGATAACTCAGCAGAAGGCTAGTCCTGCAAAAACAAACAAACAAACAAACCCAACATGAATATTTTATGTCAAATCCTGACTGGGTGCACTGTTAGGACAGAGGAGGCCACATCTCAGAGCAAAGTAGGAGGCAGTAGCCCACAGGCAATGCAGGTATGGAGAAGCAGGTCCTCCTGCTCTGGGGGCCACTCGTTGTATGTAAGAACTGCTCAGTTATCATTAAACTGCATTGTAATATGGCCACTCACCACAAAAATGACTGGCACAGTCAGCACCCTGACACCAAGTCCACGTGACAGATGGAATTTTCAAAGGGCTTTAAAAAGGCTTACTAAATTGTGTGTGTTTTAGTGGCATCTGGGTTCAGGTCTACCAGCACTGGTTTTACCAACAAAGGGCAAGTTTTGCAAAAGCAAGCAGAGTTTGTCATATCCAATACACCATCAAGACTTGAACAAAGTAAGGACACATTGCTGCAATAAACAAGGATATAAGTGGCAAGCGCACATTCCAAGAATGTGTTTAAAAATAGTGCTGTTCTAACAGAGACAGCACGTACCCATTTTCATCAGTAGTACCAAGGATCTGTTAATAAACTATCACCAGCGATAACTGAGTTTCCCAAGGAATATGGTCTATCAGACATGAGATACCAACCATTCCAGTGGAAAACGACATGCAGGAGACGGGCAGAGCCCTGCATTTCTCCACCCACTGCTGGAGTATCTCCTCAAAACACAGATGACACTCACTCAGAAAGAATGGCTTCACATGAATGACATCCTACCAATTGTAGAATATAATTCCATTGATTAAACTGTATCAGAAAACCATATAGTTAATATAAAATATTAATTTTAGAGAGAGGGAGAAATATTTTGACAAATATCAGAACTTCCTGTTACTGCATTCCTGCATGAAATGTTTCTTTCTCTTCAAATCAGTTTATTCTGAAAGGCTGCATTAGGTAGAATAATATTTAAAACATTTAATGAATCAAATTTGAAACAAAACAGTCTGATCTTGCTGGAATTAAGTATTTCACCTGATCTAAAAATACCGGGTTCAGGATTTTCTCCCACATGAAATCTGACTACTTTGGAGCTCTGTTTCGAATCAGAAAACAATTTCCTCAGAATTCAAAACCTCCACAAAAATTGAGCTTCTGTCTACTAGTCAGCCATATGTAAGCCTCAAGTCTTAAAACGTGAGTTTCAATACATGTCCTTACAAGAATATCCAGTATAATATATTTCCTCATGTGAAACTGGAGAATCTTAACACATTAGTTTCAAATGAAAAGTTTCATTCAGTCTGAGCAGGATTTGAACTTGAAGCATTTTTGCCTTGTTCTGCATCTCAGTCCCTGTTTTGTTAATTTATCTTGCAAATGCAATACTTGATTGATTTGCATGTGTTTATAAATATGTATGTACAACTCAGAGTAGGAAAGCAGCAACACCATTACATCAGCCTCAACACCTGCACCATGTTGACTGAAGCAGAGAAGACCGTCTATTGTTTCTTATTAACTTCCCAGCCTTACAAACTCTTTCCTTCTCTGCCAGTAACAGAAATCATGCTGACTCTATTTGACTTGTAATTTCCACTGTGACTGGGGAGGCAGGTCTTAAAAAAAAAAAAAAGGTTAAAATATCTAACAAATATTCTTACAGTCTTCATAATGACATTTGCCCCAAGTGCCCATTTGTGTGGAAAATGTTTAAATTGTTCCATTTTAAAAAAAACTACAGTCCTAAGGGAGCTTTTAGAGTTATATACAAAACATTTTCATGCAGATTGAGGGCATTAAGCACTTAATGCATTAAAAAAAAATAAAAAGGGCTTGAAGAAGTGTTTCAAAAAGAAAGCAGGTATATTTTAAGTCTGAGACAGAGAAAACAAACTGAAAAGAAACCAAAAGGAAACAGCTGATAAACTACATAACAGCTTATTTCCAAAGACTTAGTCAGCATCTAATGTAATGACTGTCACAATAATTCTTCTTCTAATCTAAAATGTAAACCTTAAAAAACACCTCATTTTGCACGACAGAAGTTTACCACTCTTTATGCCAAGCTATGTTTTTGGGCAGAACAGACAGTAAGGAACCAAGACAGCCAGCACTAGGGGAGATGCTCACCATGCGTCACCCAGAAAACAGCATTGTTTCAGAAAATAGAAAATTCAGACAGGAGACCAAGATTGCCATCCATGACAGCAGTGTGGTATCAGCACAGCCTTCTTACAGTAGGGACACCATCTAGTTTTAAAATGGATCTAGAGCCATTTGTGAAAAGGTTTAGCAGCCATCTGCAGCAGTAGCGAGAGATGGGACTCTAAAGCCCCAAGTGCATGTGTTTTCAGATTCAGGCCCCTACCAGAAGGCAGCTGTGGGAACAGTGCTAGCTGGAAAAGCAGAATACCTAGAAGACAGGCTACAAAGGAGTAAGCATTAAGACAAAACCCTGCAGGGCAGCAGGACTGCTTTGGAAATGTTTATTTTTAATTTCAAATCTTGATTCTCAAATGATAGAGAGAGGCCCCAAGCAAAGGAACCAGAACAGCGATGTTGTCTAGAGCATGATTTCATCCTCCCCACCTTGTGAGTTGCTTATCAGCTCAGGACACTGTCAAGCTTAGCAGCCTGGGCTTGCTGCTGGAAGAGCATGATCCCACTGGAAGAATATGGAGCTAGCAGGGTTTTTCTGGTCAGGCTGGGACCTGGTAAAAGGCTGCAGATGAAGCAACTTGAGTGAGTGAGGCAGGAGTCTTGGGAGCAGACAATTTGCTCCTGGGAATAAGATCTGGAGTGCCTAACCAAGCATTTCTGTAGGAAAGGACTGCTACCCCTCAGTTTGTTCCTACTTTGATGTTCAAGGGATGAGAAAGTGTAACCTTTCTACAAGTGAACGAATCATACTAAGAAAACATTCTGTGTCACCAATTTCTAACGCATTAAAAAATACTCCAGAAAAACAAGTTATGGCTGCTGCATAGCAAAAACTCCAAGACTACTTTAAAGATCTACTTCGGTTTTCCCTTAAAGCTCAACACTCAAAGCCCATGAAAAGTTGGCATTTTCTTACTGCTGGTGAACATACGAAACAGCAATAATAAAAAAAGCATTGTGAAAAGAGGTTCTAACTGGTGGACAGGTTCTTGAAACCTGGACACAACATTCAGGGATTTGTCTGTCATCTCTATGATCTTCTAGCTGAGCTCTGTGGTCAGAAATATAGACTATTTGTAAGTCTTGCTACTATCTCTTATTGGAGCCCAGATCCTTAATAGCATCATTTAATATTAACTATCTATTACCAAGATGTAAATGAGAAAGTCCTATGACATTCCTATTGCCTCCCACAAAGATCAGCACCTAACACCAACTGTTTTAAATGGAAATTTAATGATGGATAGTGTCTCACAAAATGAGGTAGACATACCACTGGGAATGTCCCCATGCCTCTGTTGTACTGGATGCATCATTCTTGTAACAGTCACGGCAATCCATTAACCAGCTATTAGTTGAAAAAAATAAAATGTCCATTAAAAAGTTGTACCAACTTTTTGAAAGTGCAGGAAACTAAGACACAGCCAAACTTTAAGAGGCAGAAAGGATTTTAAGTAGAAAATTCATCCTGAACTTCTACTTTATCTAACTGGATCTCATACCTTGTAGGGAGCTGCCACAAAGATGCAAGTAGATTCTGACCATGCTGGAGGGTGGGAAATAAATTATGATCTTTCAGAAATACCATGGATGAAGCCATACAGACTCTTCAGAAGATAATCCTTCTTCTTTGGTGTTATTTTTGTACCTTCTATTACAAATCCAAGAGTGCACACAAAACTGTATGGGTGAAAGTGATTTAAAATGTGTTTCTAATTATGCTTGAATGAGGAGCTGCTTGTGGAGTTATTCACACAAACGATTTCCGTTTGTTAAAGCCATTATCCCGATTCTCTGACTACTCCTCCAGCATCCCTTTGAAAAAGCAAAGAAACCACCAACCAAAATAAACCCCCAAAAGACATGTTAAAGGTTTTGATATGACAAATGCCAGACTCCAAAAGACTTAAATATGCTCGAACAATGCACTTAAAACTCTCATCCTAGTACCTTCTCTCTTCAAATTAACTTCTACTTTAAACATACAAAGAACTTCATAGCTTTCATAAGAAGATAGTGAATTGCAAAGTTAACTTTTTGCTTTCAAGACAACTCTCATTCATTGCTTCAGTGATTTTGCTCTCAGCCTCACCATCCTGATCCTGGCATGTTCTGCTCCAGAACACACACAGAGATCAGAAAGGCTTTGCTTACAATTCCACAAGAGGATAAAAAGTGTGTGTGATTAGAAGTGTACTAGATCCTGCCTGAAAGGATGGGGGGAGGGCTGATGGCAAACTGGGGGGAGCAAAAGAGCACACAGGAGATAATAAGAAAGGGGAAATACTCTTCCAGACGGAAGATGAAGAAAGAGGGGGGCAGAGATCTAAAGATTTATGAAGAAAAAAAGATAAACTGGCAGTTTTTAAATTCCTGAGAGAAAAAACACCTACAGCATTAGGGAAATTGATGTAATTTTTAAAAATTTAAGCCAGAAGATTAAAAAAAAGAAAGTGAGAGATACCTATACTGAGGAGGTTCCCACCAGATTCTGACACCGTCTTTTATGAAGCCCTGGCATTTGAAGGGGAAGGTGTCTGGAAAATGCTTTTCATCCAAAGAAAAACTGGACAAATTATGATCAGGGGAACTTATAAGCAAACATCAGCATGATGGTGACATCAGCTACCCAGAACAAACAGACAAAACTAACAAGCTCTTGACTTGACCATGGGAAATGAAAGGATGGCTCTTTGGGGGTGACGCATGAAAACCATGGTAGAAGCCCATGGCTGGCCCACACCACTAAACTGGCTGAACATCCCGAACAAATTTTTCAAACATCTGTTTGACTGCAGGGCTGGACTGCAGGCCTGGGGGACAGCAGGACTGGAAGTAGGGTAGAACACACAGCCTCCGAAGGATTTCTATCCAGGTGACAGCAGAAATTGGAATACCTTCCAGGCAGCAGCTCCCCCACTTCATCCCCATGACCTGCTAGTCCAAAATTGATTCCCAAGAACTCCTGAGTTAGGTTTTGTTGTTGTTGTTTTGAGATTCTTTTTTTTCTTTCTTGGTTCACTCTCCATTCTCAGGATATAATTAAGGTTCAAAGTAAAGAAAGAAGGCGAACCAGCTCTGTGTCAGTGATTAGCTCAACATCCTGTTAATATCCACCCATAATCTCTCCCAATCTAGGCATGTATCACCTGAGAACTCTTCATTAAGCAGCAGCTCAAGACAGTTTACGAGACCCTAGGTAGTAGTAATTTTCCAGTGGTTGCCTCCATGGGTTACCAATCTCTTCCATTTCTTGCTATACATTCAGTTACACAGGCAACAAATAACATCTCCTGTGAATACATAACTAGGTATTACACTTTACTACCATGAACTGTATCCTTCTCATACCAAGGCCCGTACCCCCCACATAAGGAGAATAAGCTTAGTTAGAAATGAGAAGCCCTGTTTTGCCATGCACTAGGACATCCTTTATTTTACATATTTAAAGCACAATACAGCTGAGTACAAGCAGCTAGAATGACCTTTAAAGTTTTATTAAGGTTTGGGTTTTTTTCCAGTTCTTTTGCTTGTTAACAAACTGGGCTGGTTTCACAGTCTATGGGTGTCAGCGCTCAGAAAAGAAAAAAAGATCAGCAAGTTACAGTCACGGCTTTTAATGAGTTCTCAAAGTTCCTTAAAAGCCCATAAACCAAGTATCACTTACGTCCCCATCACCTAGCACAGTGATCCATATTGAACATGTGCCACAACAGCATATGCACACCATTTCCCTTACAGCGCTGCTCACAGTCGAGCTGACATGTGAGAATATGGTACCCCACATTTCCATTTTTTCCCTTTTCCCAGACTCGGTGATGACAGGTAGCAGGTCTGTAACCCAGCCACGTCTTGAGCGTCCTCCAGGCAAACATTACTGAGTCTAGCCTTGCAGGCGTCACGGAGAACTTCATCAGCCATTGTGGTTAAGAAAATTCTGGGTATTCTGGTAGCCACAGTGATTTGGAGGCAGGCAAGGCAATTCCCAATTTTTGCCTTTTGCTTTCCCATTAACTTGGGAGAACAGACTTTAGCACCAAACCACCAGAGAGAGGTGACCTAAATGCTAAAAAAATATACTACATCCTTACTGCTGACAGGACTATGCATTTCAGAATAGAGGGGCTCTGTTTATGTTCCCAGTTTTCTCCATTTATATATATACACCCTCTCACACACACAGGTTCTCATCATCAGATAATGGTTGAATGACATATAGTTAGGAATCACACCTTCTCTTTTTCCTTGTTGATAATTTTTTAAACAAAAGTCAATTCAGTTTATGTGTCATTTATGGAGGTGGTTTTAAACTCAGCTGTTTTGCCCATAACTACAAGGATGGCTCTGCTGCTGCTGCTGCAAAAAAAAAAAGAGAATAAAAGCTCCCACAAGATGATTTATTCTACACTCCCCAAATTCCAAAGTGAGGTCTCTCATGCAAACTATACTTAATAATCTGGATTCTTCTTTGCTGCATTATTATTTCAATGACAAAATTTACTGCAAGTATAAAATGTAGAGTAATATTTTACACTGCATATATTTTGCATCTTCTCTGAGTACATTGTTTAGATCTTAAGGCTTCAAGGTATTTGCAATCCTTTCTTTTCTGTGCCCAGCACAATGGGTACACCTTAAGCGCAACTGCAATACAAATAAATAAGTACAATAAGAATAAACCAGCATCTTCTCTTCAGCTGCACACCAGGCATGTGAACTTTGGTGAAGTCTCTGTGCTTGCAGAGCCAAGACCTGAATTTCAGGTCATGGGCAAGTCATTGTCAACAGAAAGGGAGAGCAGTGCTGGGTTGGACGGGCACAGAGAAGAAGGGTCAAGTCCAAGACTCACCCAGTAGAGGTCAGGCTAAACCAAAATTTCACCATCATTACGGGTTCTAAGAAATTGTCTCCTTAGGTCCTTCACACCATTTCTCCTCAGAATCTACCAACAAGCATTTTCACAATGTGACAGATAACTATGAGTTATGTGCAAAGTTATTAATATTCAAAACAGCAAGGGCTCCCGTTTGTTGGCCAAAACACTCTCAAAAATTACTGAAACAAAAGTATCTGACACAATATTTGAAGACCTCAGTATTATCATTGGGCAAAAACGTATCGATTCAGTGAAATAAGAATGAAAATCCATTGTAGCAATATCAACAAAACATTGTACTTGATCTCCAAGAGTATTTAAACTGAATTTTGCTCAGAGAGATGAAGCACAGTAAGTGCTTGTAAAAACATGTCATGGTATTAATAATGACAATGTTCACAGGGAAATCACAGAAGGTCTCAGAGTTTGGGAGTCATCTGTCCGCAGAACCAAAACAAAAGCATCAAGTAGGTGATTTAACCCATAGCACAAAAAGCAGATGAAAGACAGAAAACACTCAAAGCAAGACTCATGGAGACAGAATAAAGTAAGCCTGCATAACATGCTCATATGCATGACAAATAATCTATATAGGCCCTCAGCAGCTTTCACCTAAAAATGTAAAAACACTACAAAAATCTAAAACAGATGCAGACACTATTCAGTACCACAGAATGCCACGCTGAAATAAGCTAAATGGTACAGAACAAAAAAAGCACAGAAAAGTTTTTAAAAAGTGCAGAATCAAGTATGTCTATGTATTAGTTATATATACACACACATAAAAGCATACATTACTTGTTGAATAAACTTTTCTTCTACAGACAACAGAAGTGTTGGGCGGGAGGGTCAGAGCAGCTGAGAAAGACTTTAGCACAGGTAAGATGTTCAGTACCATTTCTTGTAACAGCTCACACCAGAATATTGCTGACAAAGCTAATTACACCCTGATCGTTGTTTAAATCAAGGGGTTAGGCACATCATCCAACGCCAAGTATGGCAAGCTGCAATATTGCATTTCAGAGGGGAAGACACGGGAGCTGTTACGCAGCAACTGCCGTAGGTACGTAAGGAAACAAAGTGCCTTCATTTTGACTTGGGCAGAGCTGGTGGGCAGGGAGCTGTTTGATTTATGTTTAAAATATACAATCCAGGGTGCTTTTCTTGTTGCAGCACAGACAGGTAGCACACAAGGTTATGCTCTGGTCTCCTCTCGTTGCTGCCTACAGGAGAATGTCAAACCTGGTGAAGACAACTTTGAATATCCTTTGGGCTTCTCCCCCTTGCCCTGCCCTGCGGGCTCAGTAGGGTTTGATTCCAACCTTTTCCCTCAAGCTCCACAGCATGCAGGAGTCTTATCCAGAAATATACCTCATTTTTTTCCCCAATAGTCACCCTACTTTGGGCTTGTGCACTGTCCTCCGAAGGTATCCCTGAAGATTGCTTTCCAGTCTCCACACTGAGGACAGTTTTCCTCCAGGCAGATCAGGGGCTTAAAGAGCTGCCCCTCTGTCCCTCTTGCTCCACATTAAGGGGACACGTGCAGTCTGAATGTTCTCAATGACTATATTTAAAACACACCTAGAACTGGCTTGTAGCCTACCTGCACTGATATTTACCCTTTGATGGAGGGTTGCTTTCAAGTCTTGGCTGTGCAGAAAGTTGAAAAGAAAACTACCCACTTCAAGGGAAAATGTATAATGCAATACAGAGTTTCAAAATCACTGCTGCATTATTATATGGCACAGGAATAGTTTTATCCATACAGCACATGCACAAACCTTTCAGCTCTGGGAAAGAAAGAAAAACATGGTCATGTAAAAGAGACTGCAGGGATGGTTCATTTCTAAATGGAACCCACACCATACACAGCTTATTTAGTATGCAACTCCTGCAAGGATGGAAATAACTACATGTGAAATCCTAGAGAAATAACTTACAAACTGTTGTATTTATTAGTGCAGCAACAGTTTCAACTGAGGATGAAATTAAATACAAAATGCACTGCTGAATGACTAGTAAATATTGCTGTTAACCTTTAAATACCTTTTCTGCAAAGCAAGAATCAATTACAGTGATTGCAGAAGTTGGAGCAGTCTCCCCTGTGACCTGAAAACTATCTACTAGAACTTGGGATGAAGTCAAAAGGGAGACAAAATTCATGACATGAAAACAAGACAGACACCACCACAGCTCCTTCAGACACAGCCCATTCATCTGGGCATCCACAGACAATTTTGCTTCTGTGTGTGATGCCAGCCACCCTTGTTCCATCTCCCAGCTAGTGATTAATCACTCTTCAGTGCAGCAATTCACCCAAGGCAAACCTTGGAAACAGAAAGACACTGTGGGAACCTTTTGCTTCAATATTTAAGTGTTTTCCTCTACCAGTGAAAATGAAAGTAGCAAAGCCACATGGTATCATAAGATAGTATTTCTGACTGTTGAAAGATGTCCAAGACCTTGTGGTAAACAGAAAAAGAAAACCAAAAAAGCCCATTATGCATCTTCATATTAACTACTTAGTTGCCACTGAATACTTATTACATCATATATGTAGTTCAATGAAACTTTCTTCGACAGAAGTGAAACTCTTTTCAAAACCAACCTTACAACAAAGACATTGTATGAGCAACACTCTGTTCTGCAACTATGTGCCAATATCCCAGCTCAGCCGAGCTGCGCTTTGCCAATCACGGAGCTGCCTCCTTAAATTCTGCTGTCCCAATCTGGAATTCATTGCAGTGCTGCTGTCACCACTTAGTCTTCTTCCTTGGTGCTCTTTTTGACAGCCCCTGTTAAAAACTACCCAAAATGTACATTTGGTTTAGACAGGCAAATTACCTCACTTGTATGAAGGCAATCACCAAGCCTGCCTCAGTAAATTACATTTACAAAAATAATAAAATAATGAGACTCTTTCTTGTGGGCCCACCTGAAATCTGGTCCTAATTATGAGATAGAGCCCTGGCTAACTCTGGCACAGGTTCACATCAAGAGGCAAAATGAACAGGTTTCTTTCCTTCTGCTTTGTTTATTCTTGATAATGTCACTACATACTTTCTTGGGTTATTCCATCAACTGGGCACAAAATTGCACAAAAAATGAGAACAGAAGTATTGTGTCATCAACAAAACTAGTATTTTTGCAAAGAAACCAAGAAATGGCATGAAACAGGCTTAGATTAACAAAACATGCTTCTAAATAAGACCATTAACGACAAAAATGGGTAGTTCTTGAATTAGGGGTGCAGTTTATTTTAGCATGGGCTTCAATCATTTGCTTATGGGCAGTGTAATCTGCATGTACTATTCCCCAACTAAATTAACAGAATTTACTTTTATTTTAAAAGTATTGTTTGTGTACAAATATTCAATTCCACTTGAGAGGAATGGCTTGTATTCACGAGGAAGAGGCTGGAATATAATCACCTGAGATCCCTTCCAATCTGAATTTTCCTCTGATCTTGACCCTCCAGGTGTTCAGTCAGATGCCAATTTGTACAGGCTATTGGGATCACTGGAAGCAGTCTGGAATCCAATACCTGCACACTCCTATTGAAAAGTTCTCATGCTAAACTTCTGATGCATGTCATGCAAGGGTCAACAGTGATCAGTATCAGGTCACAAATTTGCAAAATCTTATACAGCAGTATCCTGTGACTCATACCATCACCTTGGATGTGTTAGCAAGAGCAGTCAAATTAAGCAAAAGTGCAGAATCTGGGCCTTAATGCTATCAACTTATGTATATTTTGAACAGAATATGTATAATGAAAACTCAACGGTCAAATCTAAGTAGAGTTCTTGTTATGTTTCCTAATGCATCTATAGATTTTGCTGACAATGCTATGGGGTTTGTGCATGGTTGGGATTTTCTCTTTTGTTTTGTCAACAGGACCAGGGAAGTCCCGGGGCTGAGACTGGTGGAGAGGCAGCGTTCCCAAGGACTGTACAATAGAGCAGTGTTTCCTAAAGTAGGTTATGTGAAGGACGAGCAGAAAGGCACAGGAGGGAGGGGTGACTGTGGAATATATGGATGATGTCATCTTTAGGATGAGCAGATCTTTGAAAACATATGTCAGCAATTTCTTTTCCTAGTGGGAGCTATGCTTCCAAAAGTTGGGAAAAAGGCAGACTTATCCCAATGTTTCCTTGTTTAACTGAATCCTTTTAACCAACTAGTTCTGGTAATGTGGACAACCTGGTTATAAATGGCCACATGCTTAGCCTTTGTCTTAAGCCTATGCTCAGATGACCCATTTTGCACATTTCAACCAAGAATAAAGTGACCTCATTTTCAAAAGTGCTGAGCACCAGCTGTTCCTATTGTGTTCACAAGCCACACTATAGGTTCTTGTTTTCAAATTCTTGACCTCAAAAGAATTTTGAGGCAGCGGAGTGATGATATGTTCTTCCACTTGTCATATACCTATTTATTTTAGTTCAAATAGAAAAGTCTGACTAAACTGCTTTAAAACCCTGAATGCTCTGAACTGGGACAAGTACTCTTACCACTGGAACATAAGTGCAACATAAGTGAGCCACGTGATATTTAAGAAAAAAATTATTTGCACAGAAGAATAACTAGATTGAAGGTCAAAGTATTCCAGCCTCAACTCTTAGTTTCTTTTTTCTTTTCCTTTTTATTTTTAATGAATGGCTTAAGAACGGAGGGGAGGTGGCATCCAAGATCATTTAGCACCTGAATTTATGTTTCTGGGATGAAGTTTCTTTGCTACCTGCTATGTAAAGTTAGTCAACAAATTCAAGATCATTTTACTAAAGTAGTAAGCTAGTGACTTTTACACAACAAACATGCATTTGCCTCTAAATGGTTTTAAACTGTTACTTCAGCATAACATTGTCATCTTGGAAGCCAGAATATCATATATCTCATACAAAAAATAAACACGATTACCTTGTCTCTCCCCCAAACCTTAACATTTTAGATCAGAAAAAAGAAACAAAAAATCCCAAACCACCAGAACAACTCACCCACAAATAACAAAACAAGCCATGCCAATGATAAGTGCACAACATTTGGTTTTTATCTTGAAATTAAGCTGTTTTTTAATAAAAAAGTAGCAAGAGAAACTCAAAATATATCCAATTTGCTACAACTTCTTGTTGCATCCTTACTGATAAGATACTCTGATTTGCATTAAGCTTGGCCTGACTGCAGATCCCAGTAAAACATCCTGACTAGGAGTGAGTGGAGTACCACTCCTTTTGGGCACAGGTAAATATATCCATATAGAGACAGCACATATATACATATGTCACTTAGTAATAAAAAGTCATAGATATTCTCTCTCCAATTACAATATTTTAATATTTGTAGTAACTTGAAGAGCAATTGCTTGTATCCCAAAATCCAATACATCCTGATACCTTGCTTACATTGATTAGTCAGAGCTCTGTTTTGGTTCCCTTGTAAAAACAAAACTGGTCTTGCTTCTTAAAACCTTCAAAGGCTCGTACTTCAAGCTCTGCCTACATGGTAGAGCAGAAAGCAAAGTTGTGGGAAGGGACATTTACTGAAAGTAGGGTGATTGGCTGGGGACAGAGGGCCCAGAAAAGGTGAGGGTGAAAGGGTAGGGTCTCAGGGTAAAACCAAGGAGCAAAAATGTCTCTCTGCTGCACGGACGAGATCTCATCTGAGAGAACTAGAAGTAAAGCACATGTGCTGATAGCTCAGTGAGTGGCTTAATCTGGTTTTCTGCAACTCTCCTCACACTTGCTGACATTTTGCAGGTCAAACTTCCTACAAACGTCACAGAAAACTATCTGAAAGTTGCTGGCAAAGTGCACAGAAAGAAGTAAAAGCTTTATTTTGGAAACAGAATACAGCCATTCACTGTCAGGACACCAGCAGTCCTGAGATGTTTGAAGGTGCTTTAGAGGATACGTGAATATATCAACAGAGGAAACAAATAAAAATGCAGTCTCTTGGTAACACAATCTTTGAAATATAACTTATTTCCTCGGTGTGAGGAAGGTTTGTCAGTGACATTTTGAGGAAAAAAAAAAAGGGGGGGGGGGATAAATCCTGAAAAAAAACAGTTTATAAGTTCCTTGACACATCAGTACTTTCAGCTTCAGGGTTCCTGAGCTATTTCTCCACTCTCACTTGTCTGGTTGCTCCTATAAGCACCACAACTCAGCTTCTTCCAGACAGACACAACACCCCTTTAACACTGAGGCTAAGCTGTTTCTCAAGAGCCAGGGGCATGATCAACATCTCTAAAATGTCATTCTGGATCTGAGTTTGACTTGACAAATTCCTGGAGAGGTAAGGCTAGAAGGGTAGTAAAAAAAATGACAACATGGAAGCTGGCAAAGTACTGCTACACGTGGAAGGCGGTATTAAGAAGCTACAAACCAGCACTTAAATACTACCAAGCTGCCCAGTTCCCTGTCTGCTTGGATACAAAGCAGTACCTGCTTCTTTGGCCTCACTGGTCCCAATACGGAGTAAAATTTAGGAACTCTGACTCTGAACTTTCTGCTTATTCCCAACTGTATAATGTGGGGAGTGAAAGCAAAGAGTGAAGAAAGTGACAAGTAAGGGAAGGGAAAAGAAGTCAACTTTCGCGTAGTCAAGATGAGAAGCATAGGAACTTCAGGTGAGCTAGATTTGAAATGAAGAAGAAACCACTTAAAGCCATGTGTGCTTACCATTAAAACCATGAAAAACACACCTCCACATGTTCTGTACTGCCAGTGCTTTGAGAACCACCAGAAAGCACATCCCACCTTTGACTTCCAAAGCCAGACCACAGTATTTCTGAGGTTTGCTCTCCTGCATTTGCTAAGGTTGCACAAAGAGCTGGCTGGTATTGTCTACTGAACTATCCTAAGAAAAGCTATAAATCCAATATGAATTTTTTTCCCTAATGCTATTCCTCCATGTAGACTACAGCTGAAATCACAATGGAGACATCACAGCAAACAAGAGATGATATTGTCTTCTATAATCACAAAACTGAGGACAAGCAACATAAGATCCCAATTTCTGTGGTTCACACACCAAAAGATTAAAATAGCTGCCATTTTAAACTATACAGCAAACATTAACTTCTTATCTGAACACAAGTTATGCCTTTTGCTCTTCACAGAACAAAACTAATACAATGAACCCACATGCACCAAGAAAGATCTGAGCATAACTACTATTTCTAGATCTCTAAAGACAAGCCATGCCTTGATATATTCCCACTGCTGCTCTGAGCTGGTTTCAGGCAACTTTTACAAGTATACAACACAGCAGGAGCCATGAGACATCCAACAAATCAGCTTATGCTATTCCCATCCATTCACAAACGCTTGGTCAGACAGGCTTGGTGGTAGGCCACCATCTCCTTGTGCAAGGGCTCCGAGTGTCCCTCCACCCTGCCCCTGACCACAGGAACAGCAACCCCACTGTCATCAGAGCCCTTTGCAGCTCTGAAAAATGTGACAAGAGGGGGTTGTAGGATTTATGCTCGTATACTAAAAATATTTCTATACAAAAGACTTCCAAAAATGGTGAAGTTGAGATAAAAACGCTAAAAAGAAGGTTTAAATGCAGCTACAAAGATCGGCTCTTTGCAATTAAACTCATTAGACTTTGGCCCTTTCCTTCTGACTACATTATTTTTGTGTCTTCAAAGATAAAAGTAGTCAGGCCAAAAAAAATACCTTAAGTGCTCACACATAAAACCCAGCTGCTTACCATATTTCATTACCACACTGACTTCAAAAATACTGAGCAATTTAAACCTGCAAGCCACTTGGCTTTAGCTAGAGATAAGTGCCTGAGATAACAGAGGTGTAATTGTTCAAAGTAATACCGTAGCATGTTTTACATAAACATTTGCTAACCCTGCACTTCATATATTTTGTTTCAGAATTGTGAAACGCTGCTGAATGTTTCGGCTTTATTTGTGGCCCATTCTTTTCATATTTACACATCCAGAGTTCCCCTTGATGCTGAATTAAATAAATTATCTTACCTCATAGTACCAAAGGGGCAGTTGTTATGCTTTGAAACAGAAAGCATAGCCTACAGGTTTCCAGCAGTCACCTGGCTTATTCCTTTTCACTGCTGAAGAACCAGGGCAGAAATGCTAAAAGAAAAAGTTTGTGAAGAGCTCTGAAACTGGGATTAACAACACAAACCTTTTGCTTTTAAGAAAATGCTTAAGGTTTACTGAACAGCATTTTTTCCATAAACTAACCATTAAGTGAATTAAATATTCTGAGGTAAGGGCCCCCATATATTTCCTGGAGACCTGCTTTATAGACTTTTTTTTTTGTCTGGTTTCATGTCTCTCTCAGCCCAGCACTACCAGATCCCCTACATCGTAACTCTTGGACTGCATCGAGCAAATTTGACAGAAGTGGAGCAGGCTCAAAGGTCTTATGTCCCCACAAGTTTTGATGACCCAGCACAAGGTCTACTGAGGAAAGACTGAAGCCGAAGCTCAGCCATACAAGTAGACATCAGAGCACCCAAAAAGGAGAGAAGCTCTATGAAATAAAGCGATGGGCAAGCACAGCTCACAAAAACTTCCTGCCTTTCTTCCCTTTGACAGCTATTTGTGAATAACTACTGAGGGCAGCCCCACAGCCTCCACTCAGAGAAATCTCCCCTTGAACACGTGAGTTTACCTCCTGCTTCACTTAAATGTCAGGTTCTGGTCCAACCCTCTGCCCTCCAAAGTACCGGTAAAATCAAGGGGAGGGACTGTCATGTTGTAGTGACACCAAGGTGCAGCTCAGGATCACAGGACAGAAAGATAAAGTCTGTGTTGTCACACTGCAGCGCATTTCAGCAAGGCATGACATCTTACCACAAAATCTGGCACCTTGTCCTGATTTTAGGATTACCTGCAAGCAATACTTGGCAACAACCTCTTTACATTCCAGTTCTTCCCTGTCCCTCAACTACATGCTTTTGATGTAAGTGCCTCGGGGTCTTCTCTCTTTGCTCCCACCCGAGCACCAAGAGCTCTAGGACACCTTTTGCCCCTTGTGCAAGCAGGGGACCACGAGCCTACATCTACATGCAAGACCAGAGTGAGCTCACCACTGTCGCAGCAGTAACGCTGTTCTTTCAATGACGCTACTGCAAAGGCACAGTGTTACTCAATGTGAGTGCGAATACACCCTTTTATATCAAACAATTAGGAATAAAGCAACACCACAAATGAACAGAAGACTAAAGACTGCTGAATTTCATACTGCAAATGATCCTTGGTCTTCCCTGACTGTCATCAAGGGAAGTCCAATTTTTTTGCCTGGCCCTCTGTCAAGAAGTTATTCTACTTCTGCCAGCTATAGCATTGGTTTTGCTCTCACGCTACAATAAACCAGTAACAACTCATTTTAAAAGCCAATAGAATTGCACTGACATCCTAAGAAGAATCTGACCCCATGGACTATCAGGTCATTTTCAATAATCCTGCAATTAGAGAAACCAAATTAAACATTTAACATTTGACCTTTGTTGTTGCTTCTAGATTAGGTAATACAGCTTAAAAGTACACACATTTTTCAAGCATTCACAAAATAAAGGCTTTAGATCCTGTAAGTAACATTCAATATGTTCTTATTGTGCACTACTATTTAAAAGGTTAAATTTTTTTTTACTATGTAATAATAGCTTCAGACGGTAAAATAATCTACTTTGGAGTTACTCTGATTAAGCACCCACTAGATGGTTAGATTAGACCATGGACTGGATTGGAAATAAATAAATAAATAAATAAGTCATCTCCTGTGAGAATCTCAGAGCTACAACAGTAGTTAACAACACTTCAGCAGATGAAACATGAAGTGACAAATTCAGAGACTGCTGAGAGTGAATTCCTAAATTTTTTTAAACTGGTCTATTTCTAAAATTTCATCATTTTTCTCTCAGTTCTTACTGGTTTGTATCCTATGTTTTATACAATTTGCATTGTTTTTTCCAACTTTTATATTTTAGTCTTACTAGGAAAGACATCTGCAACATCAATTACCATTACTAACAGCATGCAGATCTAAATTAAACACTCGTGGATGTACACAAACCATAAACAAAATACGCTCATGTTGATATAAAATATAGTCTCCCCAAACAGAATATATGAAATGGATGTGCTCTGATGCTATATTAATAAATAGAATAAAAAATCTTCAGCAGAAGGGTGGAAATCAAAGAGAGCAGTTTTGAAAAGAACATAAGGTAAATATATATAACACCTATATAAATATATTACACCACTCAGAAGGCACAGTAAAGTTATTCTGCACATACACAGCAAAGAGATTATTCCCATGAGTGTCACCAAATGTGCCTACAGCGTCCTTTGGGAGGGCTGGACCACATGCGGCGCACACGCAGAGCGTCACTGGGAGAACCACCACACGCAGTCATCTCCATTCACATTTACACAACACGCCCGAGATCTATTTCAGAACACACATTTCTGTGATGTTGGTCTATGAATTGATGGTTTAGGGATATAAGCTTGATGGATGCTTGAAGCAGCTCTGCAGAGAGGTGATGGCGACTAGACAGGTATTCAGCTCCACGCTCTGTCACCGTTTCCAAAGGCAGCCAGTTTGCTGAGCACGTGGGTGGGGGCAGTTCAGGCCCAGATGCAAATCCAGATATGTGGATTTTGAAATGTGCACAGCCCAATTTACCAGCCTTCAGAAATGCTGAACATTTAGCTCCTGCAAAAAACAGTGCTTGCACTGAGACATCCGATATGTCACCCGAGATACTTCTTGTGAGCCAGGCAACACCTTCAGAATAAGGAAAGAGGATACCTTGGAGACATGAAACACCAGAATCCACTTCTGCAGTATCTTCTGCAGGTCAACTCTGTCTTCAAACAGTAGTTCTGGCTGATTAATAAGTGGAAGACTTAGAAACAATGTCTTGACACCAGATCCTGCTTGCAACATGAATCAGGAATTGACATTTTTGGAATGTCAAGAGTTGACATAACAAGAAACTCCTGCTTAATGCAAGCCTTTCATCTAGGCATGCGTCACCTTCAAGATGAGAGGGCTCATGATGCCCAGGATTCAGAAGGAAAGAAAAGGGAGGAACTAAAGGAATAAAACTAACTCTAAGAAAGAGTAAGTGGAATCACAGAAATAATTAACAAATGCCTCTTTCATGACCTTACAACCTATCTTAGGTAAACAGAGAACATGTGAAGACATGAAGACCATTCATATCCCAGTCACAGGAATCTGTAATGTGTGTGTTGTATTTGGAGAGAAGGGATCGATGTTGCCTCCTGACCTAACAGCAGCTGATCCCTGCTCTTCCACCACCAAAAATACCAAAAACCTCGAAACCTTCTTCACATGTGTGTATATTCCTCATTACTGAGAAATACTGCAAAAGAGGACAGCCTGAGACCCATGAGATTCAAGTTTACTACGGATAATGCGCGCAACCCAGGTCAAATACTCTGATCGAAAAAGTTGGGTTTGAAGCTACTTTGCTACGAGAGATAAATGACAATTCTCAAGGGCAGCTGCACTGCCGGACAATTTTACCACACCTAGTACTGACAGAGCTTGGTTTGACACCAACCCATGAGTAAAATCCAACAGTCAATATTACTTTGTATATGTTAGCATTGCCTGAAATATATCATCCTATTCAACCACCCCATTATCTAGTGAATAAATTACAATGACATAAGCAGGTAAAGCTATTTTCCCCAAACTCCTTTAACTTACCGTTTTTATTATTTAACTCTAAATGCAAGCTGAAGTGAAAAACTTCATTTTACTTTAGTACATTTATTGAAGATGTGGAAAAGTGAACCATGAAAAGCTGAGTGCACTGTATTGCTGTGTGCCTGTTGCTCTATTTGGAACAACCAGCACTGGGATGAAAACTGTATGAGATTATCATCTGGTAGGTAGAAAAAAGTTTTATCAATTATTAGCCTTTGAAATGAGCTCAGGATTATCAAGTAGAAGGGTGACAGCCCTGATTTAAATCCAGCGAGTTAAATTACTTGAATTGAAACCTAAGGGTGAGCAGGGGAAGTGTCCTTCTTGTAGCCAAGATACAAGAACACAAGTCTGCTCTGGCAGAACAGCAGCTCAGCCCACAAATCCTCTTTTTGTTTGCTGCCATCGCACCCACCCCTGTTTCTGGTAAGCCTGCCCCAGTTTCTCTAGCTGTCCAACCTATGGCCTTATTCAAAGGCAGACTTCAATTAAAAGGGAGCATTACTCAGCAGTTACTACAGCTATGCCTTCCTCAGCCTTTCCAATTTGCCAATGTAGGCAAAGAATATGTGCAAGAGAGACAGGTATGCGCATCATTCAAGGAAGCACAGTTGCTGGGCCTGACGGTTTCCCACTTGAACAGTCAACAAAAAATCTGTTCACTTTTCCCACTAAAGGACAGAATTAGACCCTTGAGGACTAAGCGCACATTCTCATGTATAACCACGAGCACACACACACGCAGAGCACAAGTTTGCAACATATAAAATTTAATAAACTTACATAAACTATGCTTTACTGTACTGCACAGGGCAATACAGCACACCACATATCTGATGAAAAGTTATTGCACATGGCTCTAAAATAAATAACACCTTACATAGCTATTTCACCCTCTTGTGAAAAAGAGGTAGTTAAGAATGTGGGTTTTGAAATGACGTTTCCAAAAGCTGCCTTAATTTTACACTCATGATTACTGAAGAATATTTCTGCAGTTACAATAATTATACAGACTAAACCTAAGATTGACTCAAAGGAAAATGCCTCATGATTTTGGGGGGAGAAAAAAAACAAAAACCAAAAACAAAACCAAAACAAAAAAAGGACAAAGCAAAAAAAAAAAACCACCTACAAAAAACACCAAACAAACACATTAAAAAAAAACACAAAATAAAAACACCACCTGCAAAGCGTTTCATTTAGTGATGGCTATATCTCTCTCAAGAGAAAGTCTAAGAAGTTGTTCAGAAACAGACTTTGCTATAGCTGGCTGGAAAAAAATGCAGAAAATAATTTTTTACTTCTGTGTTCTGTGAAAATACTCCAAGCAGATCCATTCTTATGCAGAAATTCCATGCAAATATTAGTTCAAGATTTCACTCCTGAAATTCAATGCCTTTAGAAGGACACATGTCCCCGTACAGAACTCCAAATTATTTTTCACTAAGCCCTCATTTCACAGTATTTCCATACAATGATTCTATTGACTAAATGTATACAAATATACCACTCCCCATAATTTCCCTAAGATTTTTGGTAATTTCCATCACAAACCAACCTAACACATGCAACTGTAAAACACTGGTATCTAAAGAGCAAGAAAGTAACTACATCCATCCACATGCAAGCAGAGACTAAAAATGTAGCAATGTTTTACAAACCCCTAAATATTCTCCAAATACGTATTTCTTTGGTTTATTATTTTGGACTGGACTAGTGCAAAGGGAGGGGAGTCAGTGCATGGAAAAACAGTGTAGAGCAGTGTTGCTCCCGCCTGTGATCCTGTTTCTGCATCAGTAAACCTGCCCTGCAGTTCTCACCAGGGGCTGAGGGACCACTTGGACCGTGGGTGAACCTTCCACGGCCAGTGGTACCTGCTCTCCATCTCTCAAGAGAGGTGAGCTGCAGATATGCTCAGTTCACATGTGAGGGTTGCAGCTGTTTCAACTTTAAAAACAACAAGCCTTTTCCTCTGAAGTTTTTGTTCCCTCTTCTCACCCAGCCAGCCATGCAGTACTTACACCTAAAAGCACACAAATCTTAAGAAAACCTTGTAAAAACTCTTCACATTTCACCCACTTTAAAAAAAAAATATTCAGTTTAAGGCTTACATGTAGTAAAACAAGGTCACTGTATGATCCAAGAATGTAAATTCTCGTGAGAGCAGAATTTAGAACACCCTATGAAAATGAAGACTGGTACTTTGCTCTAAAACGCTGTGAAAATTTAAGAGGCAAAGTTAAGTACGGCAGTGAAATTTAGTACGTCATCTTTACTGGCTTGTAAGATAAACGGTCCAATTTATGGCATTTAAAATGTTATCACACATGGTCAGAAGTTTATCTTCTCAAACTAGGTTACAGGTCACCAACAGGAAATTCATCGGAAATTATGGAGGAAATTAAAAGAACATGAATGGGCAAGAAAACTAGTTTATATAATCTAGGTTCTCCCAGCACAGCTTCCTGTGTTATGATGAACTCAGCCTTCTTATTGAACTTTGCCTTTTCCAGGCCACATTAAGTAAGAATTTCTGAATTGTCTATTATAGTCTTTAGGCCTCAAAATGTTGAGGTCAGATTCACTACAGAGGGCCATTCATTTTTGATTTAACAGTAGAGCTGGGAAAGAAAATAGTAGCTGGAAAAGGTGTTTTGAGATCACTAAATGCAAATTTCTACTCAGTATAGGCACTTCGAGAACAGGTGTTTGAGATGCTTCATGGACATGCACACCACACTGAGGACAGTACCCAAACTCAATAAAAGATTCTCGTATTGCTTCTGTTCCAGCATCCCAGCCGAACTGCAGTTGCACTCTCCATCATGTGTGGGAAGATGGCAATGAGTGTCCAGGAGCCTGTCCTACTCTAATGTTAAATACACTTCTCAAAAGAAAAGCCCTGGTCACTAAGGCATAAGGAAGAGAGAGGGCTACCATTCATCTAGGTTATCTAGACTAATTTTGTAAAGAAAGACTGCTAAACAGAAACAGCTACTGCTTAATCATTTCAGCTGAAAGCTAAAGCATGCAATGTACTGCCTAGCCCATGCCTCTCATGCATCACAGAGAAACAAAAGTCAGGAGTAACTCTGGAAGACAGATACAAAATGAAAGATTTGCAAGATGACTCTTCTGACTCTCATTACTTTAATTAAATCAAAAGACCTGGTATAAATATGAACAACTTCTCATTCATTCTTTTTCACAATACTGGAAATCCACGTGCAATACATAGGCCAACCCTACCCTCAAGAATCACAGGTCCACATACAGGTCCACACATTAAAAGCAGTTCCTCAAATAAATGGTTCATTCTCCTCTTCTGTCTTCTGCTTTCTCACCCTATCAGATCAAATAAACCCATTGAGATCTGGTTTTTCAACACCACACCTTGAAATTTCTGAAACATTGTGCATTTGTAGCTGTCTCCTGCAGGTAGCATTTCCCACTGAAGTAATAAGAGCCACTCCCATACTTCAAAAATTACAGGAATCACATCACATACAACTCGATGAAAAACAGAACTATCTTTGGGTTGTGAGGAGTTGGTTGACAAGGTAGAAGTGATAACAGTACTGAATAACAATCATTCCACATCATTTACTGCTGCTATTATAAACAGGCTTTCTTTTTCAGCTTGGAGGAAGGCAAAATGGAAAATTCTTAGGAGCACTGTGGCATCCATAGGTTCATCTGAACACAGGATTTCACTTGTAGAACGAGGACTGCTCTGTTCACACAAAATATACCTATTTGTGCATCTTCATTCTTACCCACCATTACCACTTCAATGCCTGGGTTGAGAAAGGACCTTTTTTTTGTGATTGGCAATATTACAGTACAAAATAAAGGAGACAGTTCTCCTACTGAACAGATTAGAATCTAAGTGTGGAAAACTGCGGAAACAGTTAAAGTGCCCAGGAAAACAAAGACGACCACTGACACAACTGGGAACACTACCCTCAACTCTTGACTTTCAAACCCAGTGATTCCTCTTTGGAGGAAGGAAAAGGGAAACTTGCTATCCTTTTTATAATGAATTCAAGCCTGTTGAAAATAAAGCTTTCTTGTTTTGGTTACCTTTTGCAGACCGGGTAGGAGCTGCCAATAGAGCCCAGGATTCTGTTTAAACTAGATTGCTCTACCCACTCCATCATGCTGCACGCCAAAATACACTTCCTGTAAAGCCAGGTCTTGCTCTTTTCTTTTTCTCTTTTTTTTTGCCCACCTCCCTCCCCCTCCAAATCTATTTGAGCAAGATAATTCTAGCATCTATATCTCATCCAAAAGTGAGATACAAAACAGCATCAGTAGAGCAGCCAACTCGATAAATGTGCTGGAAAAAAAACAACCAGTAGCTATAAACAACTTTCATACCCCCCCTCATAGCTACAGGCAGTTACTTGGGAGCAACGAATGCTGGTTTGGGAGAGTCTTGCAGCTTCGATATTCAAGCATTTTCCCTAGGACTACTCTGGTTGCCATTGGTCTTGGTACCAAAATTTATTACAAGGAGAAGTACAGAAGGCACACAGTTTCCTGAGACTTTTAGAGAAGTTTTAACCCTCGTTTCTGCTTCCTGCTCTCATATTTAATCTACTTAGAAAAAAAAGATCTATAACTGAGTGTTCTGGTTAAGTTCAGACATTCAGGTATCAGTTTGAATGGTTCTTTTCCTTTTTCTGGTGCAAATTAAACCCAATAGTTAGATGGAATTGCATGAAGTATTCATTAGATACTTCTTACGAAGGGAAACCATTATTTCTAGGCTCAGGTTTACATCAACTCCACCAAAAACATCCAATAGCCAGTTTTGACAATTTAATGGTAGCTTTATTGTTTAAAATAATGTAATGTATCATGCTTTTCTAGGAAAAAAAGCCTACAATTATTATTGTATGACTTAGCAATTCTTACACAAGTTCTGAATTAGCTGACAATTTTTGATCACGGCTTTAATACTGTCTGGCCTCTTCCAACCAGATAAGAGCACTTTCAGGAGGAGCCAAGAGGAGTTGTATCTGAATTTTTTTCCAACACTGCTTTATTTGAATCAGGGCCCAGAGTTTAGGTGACAGGATGTGGATTTGGTTTTAACGCTGTTCACATAGACATTCTACAACGTGCTACTGCTTATGACACAGAATCACACTAAAGAAGCTCCCCACAACACTGAGAAGAAACCCCCAATTTTTGGAAGACTTCCACGGTGTGGAAGTCTTCATACCTACTTATATGACTTCATACGTAATTGTACTTATACCTCTTTAAAATGTGCAAAGAACATTACAAAGATGGTGGTTTACTCTGGGATTAACTCTCAACAAACAAATGAAGGCTTATTGTTTCTTACAACTGAACAGGTCACTGGGCTAAACCAAGGTGATCTAAAGTCCTCACATTTCAGCTTCCTCCAACAAGTAATGCATTTTGCAAAGATGTGGCTGCTATTCAATTCCAAAACAGTAAGATACTCAACACCCTTCAGGTTTATCAAATGTTGCCAACAAAGACAGAGTGTAACTTCTACACCTGTGAAAGACTGGGAGCTATTTGTGATGAATTAGTACTGTGTTCTGAAGCCTTGTCTGTTCTTGAAAGAGGAGCTGCTTCTATCTTCAGCAGGCTATTATGATGTCTAGCACGCATATAACAAATTACTTCAGTCACAAGCAGGACTACTGCAAAACACACCTAGAAATGTATTCAGACTCAGACTGACAGCTCGTGCAAACGCCAACGAGATGACACCCTTTGGTGCTCTGATCCTGCAGCACCCCTGTGTACCCCGACCCGGTCAAGGAGCCCGGCGAACCAGCAGAGAGAACATGAGAACTTTAAACGCAACCAGCGACAGAGGCTGGGCAGGAAAAATAACCTGAAGATTAGCCCTGTAGGAATGAGTGCTTTTAAGCGAGACATAAACTCAGACAGGTCCAGGTAAGAGACACACAAACTTCTGCTTCGTTCTTATATTCATCCCTCTTTGATTTTACTTCAGAAAAAAAGCTGCTCTGGATCAAAGAACAACAGATGCTCAAACCCAGTTTGGTCAGCTGAATGCATAACTACTATGCACAACACTGTCCACAGCTTGGTTTAGAAGAGTTACAGATGTGCAGAAAACATCATGGTATTTGGTAGGAAAGCACCAGGTGTGCAGACAGTGGTGTACAGACAGGTATGGGCAGAGCTGTATGCCAGCATTGGAATTAATACTGCACAGGTAACTGCAGGAGTGAAAACCGGGGTTCTACAGAGGAAGAAGAGAGAAGACTGTCTTTGATATTCTTTTAGGCAAGAAACCACGGGGAAATCAAAATGAGCTATCAATGGTGCAAACATGACTGTTCCACAAAGTTGGACCAAGTTTGTGGTCTGAAGACAGAGCACATTTAGACTCTCTCCCCAGAATAGGATGCATTGAAAGCTGCTATGCTATTTCTCTGCCAAGGTGCGTGGATGCCCCAGAGGCCAAAAGGGACTGGAAGGCACAGCAAGCCCAGGAGCAACTTCCCAGGCCATAGAGCAAGCAGAGCCCCTGAAGGAATGGAATGGAGTGACCTGCTTGGGGTGCACCAGGTCAGCACAGGCTGAAGCAAATCAGACCGAGCAGGGGCCAAGCCAGCCCTGCACCAACACCTACACTCTCAGTTTTTACTGTCCCATTAATGGCTCTGGTCTAAGACAATCTGAAACTACTCACAATTCAGGAAGGCAAAGAGATCACGTTACTGATAAACAGATGAACTGGAAGGTGTTTCTTAATACCACACCGAGAGAAAAAGGAGGTGATGCAATACTGATTATTCCATTAAATATTAATTACAAAACAGCTACTTTCAAGCTAGAACACATTCCTTTAGATTACTGAACTAAGGGACAAGAGAACTGAACCACCTTCAAGGCTTTCCATGTATCTGACATTTCTCAATTACGTTAAACTGCGTTCTTCAGATCATGCATGGTTATCTCCAAATATTAATCTTTATTAGACTTAGAGGTTCAAGCTTAAAAAATAATTTTAAAAAAATAGTAAAATATTCAGGACTCTCAAATTTGCTCAAATGACTCCCAAGATCCTTCTTACCATTCAAGGAGGCTGAAGAGGCAGTCCTAGACCTTCCATCAAACATCCTTGAAAGAGAGAAGAAGGATATCTTTCCTTCCTAAAAATTTGAATTTGCACACAGATACCATCAGTTGGATAGCAGTGCTAGATACTTCTCTCTCTTATCCTTCAACTTGGTAATTGAACTCCAGTAACAGTAGGGCAACACCGAGAGTGAACTTTACCATTCAACTTTGGAGCACTGAAACCTCTACAAGGAAATTTTATAGCAAAGAGCAATAAAGTAATTGCAAACTTTTCAGAAAGTAACCTTCAAATAAGCATGCTCTGGAATTAGTTTTTTACCATTGTAGAAAGCTCTTCAGACATTCCTTTATGCTGTGTGTGCTAGACTGTTACCCTACCCTACCCCCATTTCAAATTGGCACATTACCTCCAACACCAAGATCTTCAACTAAAATAGCTCAAGAAAGCCTGCAAAAAAAAAATATTTCTTTCCAGAACACTACTTAGTTCTGGTAACATTTAACACCTGGGTCAACCACAGGGTGCAGTTCCTCTCTCCACTAAAACAAAATCCAGGATATGCCTTTGTTATTTAGGAGGGAAAAAAGGAAAAAAGCAAGAAGCTTCCAACATTTCAAAAGCTATACATATTATTTAGTGTGACATTTTGGAGCTCTCCTAAGTTTCAGTAAGTTTTATTCTGCTTGACCGTTTCATACTATTGCTTTATTTTGCCTTCAATTAAGCAGCAATCTATCAAAAACTTCAAGTTTATTTCCCCTTTTTCAGTAACATGTATGAATTTTATTGGATTCGAACTTTTCAACATCTCTTTTCATGCAAGGTCAAAGCTCTACATTGTTGTAGTTTTCTTTTTCAGTGTTTTTTCTCCAAGTCAGTCCTCCACTGGGAAATTAATATTCCGCATGAACAATGAACTCCTTGCATGGCCTTTGAACCTAGTGGTTGCTAGGAGGCCTAAAGAAACCCTGGAGTACAGCCGATTTAATAGCATGTATCAAGAGATTATTCAGCAGTAAAAATGTGTGATTTTCTAAATTCCCTGCTTTATTTTTTTCCTTACTCCCATCTCCCATCATCTGTCAAAAAACCTTTAAATTTCGGGTGAATTACATCTGCATCAATTTTCTACAATTATGGGCAGTTTGTTCCCAAGTATTGAAAATGCGACTTCCAGCCACCGATGCTGCTTCTAATCAAGCAAATTTCAAACTACTCCTTACACAGTTTTACTGAAAAGGCTGCTTAAAAATCGTGTGTGCTTCACCACTCTAGCATAAGGTTTGCTAGAGGTTTCCATTATAAACAGGGTTCTGCTTAGAGACTGTATTTTCCCATCACGGCATTCACTGCAACACCATTCCTCAGTATTTCTGTTTGCTGAAAGAAACGTACGTATATACGATTCTCCAGATCCCATTCAGCTATGCTCAAATATTAAAGTTTCAAGCCTTTTAGCATCTTACTGAAGGGTGTTTGACTGTCTGCTTTTTCATATTTCCCTAAGGAGAGTAATTGAGGCAAAACCCCAAGGTTTCTTTCCCACCCTCCACCCTCACCCCAAACAAAGCAGCATTTAATTAAAAGAGAACCACAACAATGCTAATGGTGATGAGGTTAAATGGTTGGATAAACAGAATGCAGCCCTCTGAAAAGCCCATGTGTTTCAGGACACTTTCTTCTCTACAGCATTCTGCGTGACAAAGAATGTATTTGTACTCCTGATCCCCACAACTTTCATGCCAGAAGACTTCCTATAGATTTCCTGGGAGGAAGAGAGTTTCCTTCAAATAGTGAGAAGTGTTTAATACAGTAGCTATTTCTCCCAAAACTAATATTTGGAAAGGCAGTGGACAAGGATCCTTTAAAAATAAATGAATGTGGAAACTATCCATCAAGAGAGAACAATTGCGTTTCCAGCTAAAAGCCTGCTAACAAAACAAAAACACTTGCTGATTTTAATTTTCAGTGTATTCTCCCTCCAACAACTTAAGCAAATTACTCAAACTAAATGTGACATTTGCCCTTCATCCTCACTTATTGCAGTTGAAATCAATGCACTGTGTATTCATAACCACAGTATTCTGGAGGTCTGGAGATTATTTTTAAAAAATCTATGGCAGATTACAAATCTATTGCCCCCCACCCATCCATGGATGACACAGGTATCTGCCCAAAATGCAGGGTGATACATCTGATTCTACAGACCACTGGTGTTTGGGTGCCTGGTTGGATTGTACCAGTCTTGCCAAGACAAAGCTTTTACAGAGCCAGACTGCTTCCCTGAAGAATTAAAAACAAGCAAAAAAACCCACACCAGTTGGCACAAAACATTCACGTGAGCTCCTACTCTTTTAAATACGGGCTTCCACACTGAAAGAAAGGCCATAAAGTACCAACTTCAACAGAACTGACAGAGCTTATTTTACAGTGGGAATATCAGGATGTTCATGCAGAACAACAAAAATCTTCTCAGTACAGACAGATTTGGCTTTCCAGCTGCTTTCAGGTCCTGCAGCACCAACAAAACCAAACAACTCCTCCACCACCACCACCATTCTCCTCTTCTTCAGCTGTTCGAGCATAAATTATCCTTGTCATTTCCTCTCAATATGTGGCTTCCCAGAAAAGGGAAAAATCAGAGCAGCTATTGCCAAAACAGCACAATATTCTTATACAGGCAGATTTTTCAATAAAATGCATGTCATTTCCCTCGCACTCAAGCGTTAGAGAAAGAACAGTCACAAGACATTTTTAAAACATGAGAAACCAATCCTGACTGAAGGGATATGTTTATTAAGGCCAGAGATAGGAAAGTAAGCACACAACTGAAAACCACAATCTTTGGCTCAACCTTTGCAGTAGAAATGGGGAGGGGGGGGGGACGACACAGGGCTGGAAACGTTTTCAGTAATGTATAATAAATACCTTCATTTTCTCCCTCTTTTTCTCTTTTAAAGGAGTCTACCTACTCAACCTAAATTAAGCCTCAGAGGGAAAACATGCCTTCATGATAAATTGGAATTTGCCATCCTAGTAATGAAACGTTATGTCAAATCATCACAATAAGCAGGCAGCAGAACAACAAAGGAGGTTTCCAGGATTTTCTGCCCCCCGGCCCCCTCCCCATCAGCATTTTCGCAAGTCTTCTTTCGGGTGTTTATGAAATGTCTGAATTCCAAGGCCATGAAGATGCATTTCAGGATTGAGCAGCTTCCATTAACAGTACCGAGGCTTTCCGAAATCACACCAGCACTCCGTCATAGGCCAAGCCTCTCCCCAATGCCTGCCTTTCCCTGCGCTGTTTTTTGTTTTGTTTGCGCTCTTTCCCGTGCACAAACATGTTGGTGCAGTGTCCATTATTTCCCTATGGCCTCCCTTAAAAGCAAGTGACAGACAAATATACATGCATGTGTGTGTTCCCCCCCCCTCCCAGGTCTAGTTTCTTTCTACACCTCAAATCAGGAATGCAAATGTGTTTACACTCATTTTCACCAAAGCATGCTTTGCCATTGCAGAAACATGCAGCTGAAACACGGAGAGCCTGTAACAAAGCGAGAGCATTTGTAATCACAGGTGATCCTTTTCCTTACAAAAATGGAAAAACATGAAAACCCAATGTGTTAACTAGAATGAACTGCATTAAAAGGGGCATGTCTGGGGTGGCAGTAAATATTCGGCACATGCTTTTACGCACAAAAGGAGCAAAGGGCTCCATGCTCCGTGCAGCCAGTCATTTTATCTGCCCTTCCACGACACAGAGATGCAAACGTTCCTCTCGTGCTTTTATTTCACTCGACTAATAGATTTTAAACACCATATTGTGAGGGCCCTGCTGTGAATCTTGCAGAGGTACAAAATGGTGGATGTATGCTATTTTTTTTTTTTTTTTTGCATTATTCATAACAACTTGCGCTCCTGGTCACAGGCTCCCCTCCGTACCCACCGGCACAGCCTTCCCAGAGCCACACAGCCATCCCGTAACAGCCTTGCAATAAAGCTCTCTCGCACCCACAAATTATGTTACAAACCTGATGTCATGTATCCCCGTGACGCCTGGGAAATAAAAGCCGGTGGGAAGTGTTTGTGCAGCCGGTAGTCCTTCTCGCTGCGGGACCTCATGCGGTCTGAGGCCCGGTCGGAGAAGTCGGAGCTAGGCCAGGCCCGCCGCAAGGTCGTACTCCGCGTCTTCTTCATCCTGAGGATGCCCGAGCCTAATCCTCCCGCCGCAGCATGGGTCAGGCCTTGCGGCTCGCTGGATGCGCGCTGCCTGGCATCAGCCTAGCGCAGGTACCGCCGGGGCTCAACCTGCGCGCATCTCGCCGCTACCTCTTCTAGGGCGCCAGCCGCAGGTCCCTTCCTTTTTTTTTTTTTTTCCCCTCGAATGATCCAATTTTACACACGTCCCACAATGCATTACACTTCATTTGCAATCGGTCCGGCTTACGGCTCCCAGATTCGCGTGGAGGAAAGGCACCTTATGTGGCTTCTCAGGCAAAAAAAGGGAAAGGGGGGGTGGCGGAGGAGGGGAATGGGGACGAGAGATGTGCAGCGTGGGAGCTCGGGGGTTCCGAACAATGGCCCGATTGAGCCCGGCCGTGCTTAGCCAACTGTGAGCCGCCACACAAAAGGCCCAAACAAACGAGGAAAACCCCGCGGCCGCCGGCTGCGACCCCGACCGCGGCGCGCCCGGCGCTGGGGAGGCAGCGGCAGCTCCCGACGCGGCGGGAGGAGCAGCGGGAGGGGGAGGAGGCAGATGAGGAGGGGAGGAGAAGGAGGGAGGGCCCGCAGGCGCCTCTCCCGGCCGCGGGACCGGCCGAAGCAGCTGCGGCCCTCCCGCCGCCCCCCTCAGGCCCGCGGCGCCCGGGCGGCCGGCAGCGGCCTGCGGCTCCCGGCAGCCCTCGCCATGGCGGACCCCGACTCCCGCCCGCCTGTCCCCGGGGCTCGACCGCTGCCGGCTCGGAGCTAGGGGCGGCCGGCGCGGGGAATGAGGCCGCCGGGAGGCCGCTGGCCGCACCGCCCCTCTGCCCAGCTGCTGCTGGAGCGCCGGGCGCCGCCTGGGCTCATGCTAGTCCCGGCGCGGCCTGCGGATCCCGCCGGGCTCCGCGCTGCCCTGTGCGGCGCCGGCCGGGGCTCGGACCAGCTCGCAGGCACCCGCGTACAAAGCCCCGCGCACCGCGGGGGCCCGGCCCCCTCCCGTCCGCACCCACTCCGCCTCCTTTCCGTCCTTCCTTCCGCCGGCGGCTCTCGCGGGGGAGCGCCGGGGCCGTGCCGGGGGGACGGAGCGGAGCGCCGGACACACAGACACAGACACCCCGCACCGCCCGGCTCCGGGCGCCGCCCGCGGCAGCCAATGGGAGGGGGCAGCGGCGCGCACCGCCCCGAGCGGCGGGAAGGAGGAGAGGGGCAAGGCCGCCATAGCGGCAGCGCCCGCCGGGCCTGCGCTGCCGGCCGCCTCGGGACCCGCTCCTGCCCCGGGGCAATGGGTACAGCGAAGGAAAGGGCCGGAGGAGATTTGTACCCCGGGGCGCTCCTGCACGGAGCCGGCGGGGTTCACCCACACGCTGTCTCTCAGTGGTGCCTTCTTTGCCCCTTGACTCCTGAAGAGCTGCCGCTTCGGGCTCTCCCCAGGAGGGCCCAGCCTGTCACGCCAACGCGCCCAGTGAGGGTCTCCAGGACACTCGGCCCACTCGCTGTGCCAGCAGGAAGGAGGTCGCCCACCCTCTCACCCCAGTGGTGTCTGTGCCCAGGGCGCCATCGTGAACGGGGCCAAGCTGCCACTGCAATGCAGGGATTTGAAAATGTTGCTGATAAATTACTTATATTTACACTTTTTCTAATTATTTAACCTTTCTTACAGTGGGTTGTGCCATATTTCTAATAGCCTGGAAAATCAGAAAACTGTAATTTTGTCAGTGAGAGTTTTTGACCATCGGTGAATGTATTGAACACCAAAAGCCAATGGACCTTGCAACATTTTCCCTTTGCTGCCTTGCTGTGCAGCTTTGGGTAAATCACTTCGGTGCACACCTCATCTCACCTACCTCTGCTACTGCGGGCACAACATACACCAAAGAATCATTCAGGGTTTCATTTGCAGCCATCCCTTTCACACAGTTAGAAATTACGTGAATGAAACCCAGCAAGAATGTTGAAAATTAAATACTATGGGGTCTTTTCTCATTCAGCCTCATCTCCTTCCAACAGTCTGAACAGCTATCAGGAAGAACTCGTTTCTATTGATACTTTGTGTTCCAGTAGCAAAGGGAAAAAGTTACATGAGCAAAAGCAATGGCCTAGAGCTCCACTAATAAAAATGTAAGATGTTTTCCATCGTGCAACTTACTCATATAGCAATTTACTCATCAACCTACGCAAAGCTTATAATAGAGCATGTTTTCACCCTCAGACCAGAAAAACTGTAAGAAGAACTTCTAGAATCGTTCAGCTTTTCTCATCAAAGGCTGAGGTTGGGATAGATTGGTTAGCACTACCTAAGTCGTACCTAAAAAACGTAGCTGTTTTACCAGATATAAAAGAAAATTAAATTCTAGCCAAGAGCACAAACTCTCATTCCATCATCTGAAAGATAAATGAACCATGGCCGAGCATTTCCAGTTGTCAAGAAGTGGCTGAATATAGCTGGCCAGCTAACTTCAACCTACGGCTGAACTAAACTCAGCCTTTCTCCTAGTCTAGACACAGCCCTAGATATCAATCTGTTCCATTAAAAAAGACATGAGAACAAGAGGCATAATCTGAGACAAGAGACAAATAGGAATAAGCAATGAGGAGGAAAAATGAGGTCAAGAAGTAGAAAGACACAACAAAGTGGAACGGGGGGTGAAGGGGGGAACAAACAAGACCACGGTGATCCTTACACTGGCTTTCTGCATAATTATTCCAAACTAAAAATATTTGAGTCTAGTTTCAGAGCTAGTCTAATAGATATCAAACCAAAAACCAGGGGATAGCTCTGCAACTGTCAGATAAAGCGCAAATATCCTAATTCTTTTCGAGCAATTTGCTGTGCACTAATGAAGCGGTGACAGCGCGCAGAAGGCTTTCAAGTAGTTTTAATCGACTTAATTGTACACTTGCAGGAATTGTCATGAGAGTAATACAGTACATATGATTAATACATGGTATCTTCTACTTACTGATTGTAGGAGTCACACTGGTTTATAGTTTTGAGCACAAGTAATAAGTTGAATTTCATTATGTGATAATTTTGAGTGAATAATAATTCACTCCTATAACTATGAGAAGTTTTTTTCATGTTAAAATGGGCAGGAAGCGGAAGACAAATAAGCAATCCATCTAGAAAAGTCAGTTTTCCCTTCCCAAATGTGGGAATATTTGTTTAAAAGCAATTTTGGGGACCTCCTCTCAGTAATGAGATGTTATTCCTGTGGTCAGCTAAAACTCCTTGCATTTAGTCTTCTCACAGTTATCTCTTTTTGTTTAAGCTGAAAGTTGTCTGACATGGTATCTGAAAGAGTTTTTCCCTTTGAAGAGAGGAATTCAGAGCAAGTTTCCTCCTGCTCTTGCATTGTTTGAAGTCAAGTATTGTTACTGGGATGAATCAAATACATAATTAAAGACCAAGTTTAAGTTTTGGCTGTTTTCTTTGGAAAACGAGCTAGAACTGTGAGTGTAATTGATTTTTTGCTTTGGTAGCCAAACTGAAATAAAATAATTTTCTTCATATGAACTGAAAGCTAAAATTGAGGGCTATTAAAAAAACAAAACAAACAAAAAACCCCAAACAAACAAACACAGAACACTATTTTATTCTTAGCTTTTTTTTTTTTTTTTTTTCAAATAAAGGAAAATAAATGTCTGGATTCATATAGCAATGTTAGAACAGGGTAGAGAAAGAAGAATTCTCAGGTACAAATGGCTGTCCTGATTGGTGAACAATAGTACAGCACACTTAGAGGCATGGTTTGAAATAAACTAAAATAGGCTATTTAATCTGACAGTTCCAACAGGGGTGGGGAGGACCATTTTTCTTTACCTAAAACCACTGGGGAATTCTGCTTTAACTTACAAATATTTTTTGCCTGCCTGTGACACACTAGTAAAGTTTTGCCTAATTCTAAACAGAAGTGTGAAAATAGTCCGATGGAGCTTGCTAGGAATAAGGGAAAATACTTCTTCCAAGCAGGAACTGAACTGATTAGAATCTGATCACTTGTTATCAGTGATGAAGAAGAAAAAGGTTTCAAAGTTCTTTTGCCTTTTTTTTTTTTTTAATTAATCTCCAGCTGTTTTTTTTAAGCTAAGAGAAAGCATTGATTCAGAAGCTTTTTGTTCAGGATCATATAAGCATTTTTTTTTATCACTTGGTATTTAAAGTCCGACAGACACCATCTCTTTCTTGAATTACTAGAGGGAGAGGTGAGATTTGGATGAAGAGACTGTACAAAACTTGGAAAAAAAGTCTGAACTAAACCAAAAATAGCCATTCTGCCTCCCTCTTGGCCCAACAGGTCTTTATCAGGAATTGGCAACATATCTGTAGACATTTCAAAGGCACTGATTTAATTATGAGTTTTATAAAAAGAGGCTTAGGTACATTTTAAGACATTGCAAAGGATTCTTATGTGTTCAAGCTTTTAATCACAACCTTACTTCAGTCCAAGTTCATAGGCAGCCTGAAGGCTTTTGGAGAAGCATTTCAAAATGTTAGCTTCTGAAAACCTCTGTGTTATATTTTAAAAAGTGAAAAAAACAAATATTACTGTGGATATTTGTTGCATTTGATCTCCATAAATGCTCACTTATTAGTTGTTAAGCAGGTCCATCACCATTTTCTTGATGGAAAATGACAAAAAGAAAAGGACATAACTGTCCCAGAAGAGCATGGGAAATCAGTTGCAAATACACTGTTAAAACTCAAGGGTCCTGGCTTCCATTTCATAGGTTTATTTTTCCTCAGTTGAAAAAGAATAATTACATAGCAAGATACAATATGGTGTCTGGTTTTAAATATATATATTTTTATATATATGTATGTGATCTGTCTATTTTTTTCCCTGCATGTGTGTGTGCATGCGTACTTGTGCCCCTGTGCATATACAGTAATTGCTCTCATGTAATGTGGTATTTCAAGTTTCAGCCAGGGCTACGTTTTCCCTCCCCATGACAAACAAGTGTCTCTGGAGGAGAGCAGCAGGCTTCAGTAGCAGGGTGGGCTGGTGTTACCGCCTCAGCTTGCCTGGCTTGGGGACGGACTGCGTGAGGTTTTCAAATGAAATAAGCATGTAAGCCAAACACCGAAATAAAAATGGCAAAATAATAGGACACGCAAGGAGAAAAGCAATCCCCCTCTTCACCAAGACAAGCTACACCTCTAAAACCATCGTCTCTCAAGATCTGTGTTCAATGCCTGGCTTCTTCCTTACCCTGTCACTACCTTGCCTGTTGCACACAGTCACCTCGCTGCCTCGCAGGAGGAAATTCAAACAGCTTTTGTTTATTACTGTGAGCCGAGTTGGTGTCTAACAGGCATCCAACACCACAAGAAGAACCAGCCAACACTGTCAAGATGCCGAGTGCTTGGCACAAAGCCTTGTGGCTTCACTCTATGGTAAGGGTCCTTTCCTGGTCCCCAGCTTTAGAATCGAAGACGACAAATAGCGTTGGTATTACTGGGACACATGGGAGGTTTTGCCCGAACAAAGGCCATAGTCACCAGCAGGTGGGTAAAGTGGGGAGCAGAGGGCCATTCTTGTAGCCTATGAAAAAAAAACATCAAAGTCTGCAACTTTTTGAAAGATGGAGATAGGATGCTGCAAGATGCTGGGAAGGAAATGCAGGGCCTATGAAAGTGAGAGAGCAGAAAGGAATAAATGGAAAATAAAGAAGTAAAAAAAGCCTGTAGTACAAGCAGTTGAAAAGCAATAAAGCAGAGGCTGCAGAAGGAAAACTGAGTGCAAGAAGAGGTGGAAAAAATTTAATTAAGAACTTGGGAAAAACACCAAACTCACGTATAACATCACAGGCCTTGGCAATATATGGTTTTATTAGATGCAGGGCCTTCCTAAGAAAATACATTACCTGCGTTTCTAATATTAATAGATCTGTGAAGGGAGAAAATTGTCCACTGCATAAACTCACCATTTTCATGAGCGAATTCCTATGCCTTTGTATTAACAAATGTGCAGGACTCAGACTCTAAAATATATGTTTTTTTGCAATCCCTTACTGGTTAAGGAGGTCTGGCAACAGGCTGCAATGGTCCTTGGCTGTAGGAAGCACTAGTTTACCTTCCAGGTCTTTATAATCAGGTACACTAGCAAGAACAAACCAGAAAACTCATGATGCAGCACATCCTTTTTCACAGCAGCCCTGAGTCTTCTGACACTAACACTATTAATTTGTCACCTCTCACTAGTACTTGTTGTTACTCAAATATGCAAGAGGAGCCAAGGACTTGTGATCTATGCTTGTGGTCCAGATCACAAAATAAGGCAGCCTCTCTTGATGGATTTATTGGCAAGGGAAAAACTGGGCTTGCTCAGACAGCCCTCTTTCCTCGGAGGGAGCATTTGAGAAAATCCACCAAAAATTGAAAGAAAAAATCCCAAGGGCAAAGGTGTAAGTGAAAAAACTTCCCAGTGTAAAAAAGGAATACATTTCAGAGCTTATCACAAGCAAGTCTTCAGTCTAACTCCAGAACGCTATCAGGTTGTGTTATGCCATGGTAGTAATCCTGGCTTAATTACTGCACCTCTTAAACCAGTTTCAGATCATATTTCTCTCACTGTTATGCTTTGGGAATGTGTGATGACAGGAATGCAGTACTGCTGCTGCACACATGCTGTAGCTCACCGATTCATTTTTCTATGTGCTGGATTATGCGCTGTGGTATTTATTTTAACTTGCATGACTTTTAAGAAAAACCTGCCTCCGTTATGAGAAGAAAGACTCCCCTGTTGTTTTTTTTCTTCCATGCCAGACCTTCTGATTGCACTTGTGCTTCCTCTGCACAGAAGACAATTGATGCAGAAGGGTTTTAAATCTGGGTACCCAAGACTGCCTGAAAACGTACCAGCGTACCAAAGGGCGCACACACAGGCCGTAGGACACAGCCTTCACCTTGATGGTTTTCCTCTCCTGTTAACCCTGACTCAAAGTGATTAGTTAAAACGGATGGAAGCTGGGCTTGTAACTCCTCACTATACAAAACAAACTGGAGAGGAAGGCAAGCTATGACTCCTACACAAATTTTCACACAGTCAAGCATTTATTAAACCTCTCACATATAATAGAATTCAAAAACTTGGAGAAGTGGAGTTACAGTAGCTTAGTTCATTCACTGGCTGTTCTTCCAATGGATATAGTAGTTAAAGATGTGCCAAAAATGTTGGCCTCAACCTTCTTGTTTTCCGCTGGTGTCACATATCATTAGTACCCTGGTATTTAAGTAACGTACTGATATATGGGGGGCAGCTGTACTGTAAGTTAGAAAGACACCCTATCCTTCTGCTTTGAGAGTTGAAAAAATAGAGAGCGGAAGTAAGTAGCCAGTGCAGATCCCACCAGCAGTAAAATCCATTACAGACTGTGTTTTTAAAAACTAATTCACACACCTCAGTCTCTTCTCACTCTTCCATAGAGCCTCTATTTCTGCTTTATACTCATGTAACACCTCAGGACATTGGAAAGACGGCACCAAACATGAGCAGGCTCTGGTGAAGCTCTTGGGTACAGCAACACAACCATGCAGCAGATTCTGCATGTCAGGTAGGTACCTTCAGAGTGAAAATCCCTTGAGAAAGAAAAGAAAGCCCTTGGCTATGGCAGGTGGGTACTGTTTTGCATGTTGCATGGCTGCTATTTATCAGTATATTAGTTTTAAATTCTAAATCCTTGTCTAGGAGAATTACTCACCATACACAAAACTGAACAAAGCACAGCAGGCATGTTTGCAAATGGGACAATGAACATATTTGATGGGCAGTCCTAACAACCAAAGCAGCATACCAAGGGAACTAAATCCCAGCAGCTGCTAGAACTCCACGGAGCATTTGCTGAACAACCCAATACTAAGCTCCCTCTCCAAATTCTTGCTTATACAGCTGTGCAATATAGTGAGTATATTTTATAGATGTATATATATATAGCATGTATAACAGGCAGGGATCTTAAAAACCTTAGAAAAGTTGGGAGGCCTGAAAATAGGCTACTCCACCCTTTGTAAACAATCTCTCGTCATGAATTTACTTCCATATGTGCATTCAGCTCTGCCCTATATTAAACAGGCTTTCAAAATAGTGAAAATGCATGGTTCCCACCCATAAGTTTGAAGAGAATGCAAGAGAGAGACAAACCCAAGACTGAAAAAGTGCCAATTCATCACCTCACAGAAAAGTAATCCAATAACTTCTTGGATATTTTATTATAGTCTCAGATTCAGAGGCTGTCTCCTTGGCATATACTAGTATTTGGGCAGGAAAAAACGAGTCATAAACGTGGACAGAAATTAAGTGACTGACACGCCTGACCGAAAGGCTCCTGGAAAATCAATGCAAAACCATCAGAGTCCCTGTTCTCTGGGCCAGCCTGCAGTGTCGCAGGGTCAGTCTGTTCCCATGAAGGGAGTGCTCTTTAGCCATTGGTTTCCAGCGCGACCCCACAGCTTCTCTGCTCTCTTCTGATGCCGCAGCAGCACCCGTCAGAACAAAGACTCCACCACTCCTAGAACAGCTACCCTGCCTCCTCCTGGTTAATGCAGCTTGTTGCCACCCTCCGCTTGTCTTTGGAAGCTCTGACATTACCCACCTGTGTGCACCCAGAGACAATTTCCCATTGCCCTGGTCAGATTAAGGTTTATGCAGACACCACTTGCACTTGCGTCTCTGTAGAAGCAGTTCTGAGCATTTCTCCTGAGTGCAGAGATTTTTGCATTCTAGTAGAAGAACAAGAAAAAACATTGTATAGCACTGGGTCTCAAACTTTTCCTATCACTTCGTAAGAAAGTTAAATTCTTCAGCTGGGGACTAGTCCAAAATAATTTTGTCTTACTAAGTGACATCTGGTGCAATCTGATAAAGTAAATGTATCAACCACAGGGAGCTCTACTACTTTTTTCTATATATCCTTCTATATTACTGGGTGACTGTCAGTTGCTTTGCTATTATTTAATTTGTTTTTAAATACAAAGAGGGCCTTAAATCCAGCAGAGGGCTGTTACCTCCCAGATTTTCTGAAGGTCACTGTGAGATCTTTAACTCCTCTGTTGAGCTAAGCAGAAGGGAGCAGCACCCAAAGCCTCACCTTAGCAAAATACTTCTAACATAGCACTTGAGTGTCACACTGGATATAAGAGCAGTCTCTGGTGTGAATTTTTCAACCCACAACTTTCCTACCAGAGTCAAAGCTGAGAACAAGTGAAACATGTAGATGTAATGAAGGAAAAACATCCCTTATTACAAAGGAATATAACTGCAATAGCCCCATTGAAATAGTGAAATTAAGAAAACTAAAATCAAATTAGAAAAATAAAACAATCTCCTCTCTAGATCTGAAAAATCATGCTCCTCACTTACATCCTTTAAAGCAAGTGAATGGCACTGGCATAGGATAAGTTTTTTTTCAAAATGCTTTTCACATTATAGTGATTTTTTTTCTAAGGCATAGAGAACCACTTATACTTAATATTTCTGGAAATCTAAAAAGATCTTTTTCAAAAGAAGCAAACATCTTAAGTGAGACAATTTACATGAAAGTGAAAGTTCCTAGAATTAGAATTCTATTTGAAAGAATCATGTACAAAATGAAGAGCTAGAAAGTCTTCATTAATACTGATCACTATTGAGCTGAACTCAATACCTTCACAAGCCAACTGTGGTAAATCATATTAGGTATGGTGCTCATCTCAGAAACTCTTGCAAGGAGTCACTGTGTTTCCATAGATAAAAATTTATAGTGCTCTTTACCCCTTGCTATTCCAGGAATCAACAAATATTCAGGACTAACATTTCTTAGGTTCTAACTCCATAGGCAAGTGCTCAGCAACTTGCCTTTGATGTTTTCCTTGATGGGGGAGATGTTTGGTAACCCTTCCGTCTCCCAACCGGTGTAGGGTAGATCAGGCAATCTGCCTTCAGACCTGGCAGATTTCAGATTTGTCAGAGCATAATGCTAGTATCGAATCGATTATTTCTTCCTTCCTCTCCAAAGATGGATCTCACTCTTATCCCAGCTGATGGAACCAAGACAAAATAAACACAGACATCGAGGACTGAAACAATGATAGGCTATCCAAGAAGGCATTTAAGTGCCCTCAGTCATCCGAGGAGTAAAAAGTTATAAAAACAACTACTTCTTTTTATTGCCCACATCCCTGTGTCATTACCATGGTGCTTAAAAAACCCACAAACCCTATGGATTTCTACCCACCACATAGTAATTACTGAAATAACAAAGAATTGGAAAAAAGTATTTCCAAAGCCTGATGCTATTACTGAGCTGCCAATGAAAAAACTCTCACTAACACCCCTTAAGTCTATCCTTCTGCACTCCTAATCTGAACACAAAAGGTTGGGTTTAAACAGCCACCCCCCTACACCCTGAGATTAAAACTGCCTGCAGTTTTCAGCTTCAGGCCAGCAATCACAATACTTTAAATCCTTGGCTACTGGCTTCATGAAGACACAGCCTACAGACAGTCCCCCAAAGTTCTTTGAAATGTTAAATACAAAGCAGGAGGAGGTCATAAAGGAAATATTCCTTATGAAAAGAATGGATATCGTATGCAGGCTTTTCAAATACATTTCCAAGTTGCTTTGCTTTCAGCCACCATATTCTAATTCTGCATTGTCTGAAGCTTTTGAAATAAAATTCAGGAATTAAAAGAAACACACAAATTAGACTGTAAACAGCTGCCAATATATGCATCTGTTACCTTTTAGCTCTCATAAATCTCTCCAATGTATAGCGTATCTTACTTCTTATCTGCAAAGACTAATTATTTACCTAATAAATGGTCCTACAGCAATGATGAAAAAACCAGCCACTTTAAAGTAACATACAGGTTTTATTGCATAACCTCCTGTATCATCTGCCCAGTTATTTCAACAGAAGCCAGTGTGGCTCCCTGCTGCACTGGAAATCCAGCTATCTTTCTGCCAAGAGCCTTCCAGCGCATACAAAAGGAACGAGGATTGTGAGACCTGTTTTATCCCCTCTTATCCCATAGACTAACAAGCCTTTTCTCCACTGCAATTTTTCTCAACAAATACAGGTAATTATGTGGGAGGATGGGATTTTCAGGGTAGGTAAAAAAGAAAACCAGTCATTTTAGCATACCAGCTTTGCCAAGAAGTACTGTCAGCTTGAACTTTGAGTGAGCTGCTGGCAGGGTCGGGGAGCCCACAAACACAAGGGTGCTCTGCTACTGACACAGGCCTCAGCTGGAAGCAATGAGCTCTGTGGTTCAGAACTGCTGGTAGGTGGTCAAGTTTTCCTGTCCACTCACATTCCCCTGAAGGTAAACAGGGTGGCAGGAGTTTTATTATTGGCCTCTGCCCCACCCTGAACACTCGATGCTTCTCCTTCCTTATTTGAGTATCTGAAGCTCAACAGAAAATGAGTTTTATGTTCATTTTGAAAAACTTGTGTTCGGTTTGCTTGTCCCATAAGCCCAGTCCATACTAGTTTCTGGCTAGATGCTCCACCAGGTATCCACAAAAACATCTCCAGATTTACAGATTGTGTAGTTGAGGAGGAACATAACCAGTTGCCACAGTGATGTCCGTTGTCTGAGGAGCCTTCAGACTTTAGTCTCATGAAGAGTACCAAGAGTTAAAAACCTCTTTAATTAGATGAAGCAATTTAATGGAAGCAAGCGCTTCAGCCAGCAGCAAATACATGGTTAAATCAGTGGTGATCCTGAAGAACCAGGCTGTGCAGTTTGAAGTTGTTTAAACTGTTTAATGTTGTGTTATTTACAAATTAGTGTAGCCCAGCCCACAGAAACTGCCATTACTGTGACTACATGCATGTTTGACAAGTTGCTATTCTCTTCTTCCAGATACATTACCTGCATAGCTTGACAGGAGGGAAAGCCTGTTCACAGAAATGTTCCAGCTACAGAAAAGGACTGAAAGGTTATAGCAAGCTCAGGAACATCACATGCTTTTGGCAAGGTGGGATGGGGGAGGATGAAAGGCAAAGGAGGGTAAGCAGAATTATTGTTCTGCAATGATTAAACAAGCACAGAAACTATGATTACAGATCACAGATACCTTTTATAACATGCCAAACTAGCACACAGAAGAACATGCCTTAGTAATTCAGTTGCACGGGCAGTACAGGCTCTCCCCAGCCTGAAAGAAGACAGGGGGCTCCTGAAACAGAGGCTCTGCCCTGATTTGGGCAGGTGAAGTGGTACAAAGGCTTTGAAATGCGCTGGAGAACAGGCACTGCTAGGCATGGGCCTGGCACGCAAAAATGCTGCTTGATTCAATCCTCACTCTTTGTGTCAGGGATCAACACCAGATACACAGTGATCTCTGCCTGTCTGTTGGACTCCTTACCCCTGTAAGTAAGAACAAACTACAGGTAGCTGTAACCTGCAGCGAGGCTTCAGCTAAGAGTGCAGCTAAAAAAGTGTCCCTAGAGGAACCTGGTACGAAGACAGTTTATTGTTAGAGGGGATCAGGTCCACAGAACTTCCTAGGAGTCAGAAGCAATGATTCACAGATGCGGCTCAGGCTTGCCCTGACTCACACTGTTAGTGATATCATCTGCAAGCAGGCAGCCTGGTTTGTCTAAAAGAAAAAGAAAAAAACTTCAGTATGAAACAAAACTACTAGTACTCTCTGTCCTCAACTAAAGTAACCAACCACGCATTAGTTGCAAAAGAATGTTTATGATTCAATAGGAATATGGGTTTTTTTAAATCACATATCTCTGGTGAGAAAGACTTCTTGTCAATTTTAATCAGACATATACCGCTAATATTATAAAAGTATGATTTTTTTCATAACTGTATGCTATCAACAACTCATTTAAATATGTGGTTCTACTTCTTGTTTCAGTGTAACCAGTTAGAGAAGTTTCCAACACATTTATATTTTCCCTATTTAAAGAAAAAAAAGAAAAAGAACAAGAACACCGATCTCTGAGCACACAGCTACAATAACACAGATTCCTCATTTAGCAAACTGAGATGTTGAGCAGGCTACTTCAAAAGTGGAAAGATCTTGATTTGGAGGGTGTCTGAACAGATTTCTATTTAGCTGTGCCACTTCAGAAAACTGCATTCTCCCTATACCTTAAAAATCAGTGCAAGGCTTGGTGATTTCAGAACAAAAAGACCAAGAGAAAACATGACTGGAAACACAAATTTTACCATAACCATCTTCTAATAACAATATTCCACCACCCCTGGAACAATAAGGTAAGAAATTCAAACCTTCTAACTCATATGTTTAAGAAAAGAGATCTGAGCTTACCAATTCTGAGAAAATTCAATGGTCAAAACCAAGAACAAATTCAGAAAATGTTTGGACTATCTTTGCAGCTCTCAAAGAAAAAAAAAGTTGACACTACACACCTTTAATGGAAAGAACTGCACAAGTGCTTTCCAAAACAGCATATGTAGGTTTTGAGTCAGTTATAGAGACATATGCACAATGTAAATACAAATTACTACAGGTACTACAAGCAAGAACATCTCCCAGGTGATAGAGGCAGGTTATCAGGTACTGAATACTCCTAAAGAAGCTTAATTATGTTTCCCCATGTTTGAACCTATCCCTGAACAAGCTAGGGTTCCACGTTTACCAAAAAGGATAATTATTTGTTTTAGATGAAAAATAAATAACTCCGATAACAAAATAATTATTCTGACAAACTGGATAAATCATGTTCGTAATTCATGTATGAGTTCACTCTTCGCCTGGCCTTTTTGGAAGTCAACTTTTTCTTGGATATCATGATTTTCATGGTCAGAAACTAAACACAATCACCCATCACTCCCAAGGATGACTGTGACAACTGAGTTATCTGAAGATGGCAAGCTGAAGCTCTCTCTGGTACATTTTTATATCCGAAAAGCAGGCAAAGAAAACAATGTCGCAGAGAGAAGCAGATGGCCAGTGAGTTATCACTGTCGGTCTGATGACTTATGTGGGCTGAACTTGTTTATTTACTCATATATTTGCAAAAAAAAAAGAAACTTTCCTTATGTTAGTGGCAGATATATTATATATGATGTATATATTATATACACAGTACATACTGCTACCTACACACAGCATCAAGGGATCAAGTGTATACCCTCAAGTTACCGTGTGTTCTCCTACCATGACAAAAGTCACAGCTGACCCTTCCTAGGGACACAAGTTTAGTGACTTGTATTTCTAACACCACAGCTCAAAAGGGGTTAAAAGGGGATCAGAGAGTCATGGCTGCCCTGCATACTGGCTTGGGGACAGGCAGAAGCAGCTCAGGTCCTCCAGAGCAGGGACAGAAGCTCATAATTACTGGCGATACACTTGATTTTATCTAAGAACCCCTACCTCTGCCTGTTCGCTACCCGCTGTTGATGCAACCCCCGCGCTAACCCTGTGTGATAAAACCACCGTCATATGGTTGTGAAGAAAAATGCACTGTTTATGTGTCAGCGAGCCCTGTCATATGAACTGTCCTTGAAAATACAGATTCTTCTTAGATCATCTCACCCCCTCTTTAGGATTGTTCTCATTATCTTCTCTTTAATTGTTCTCATTATGGGCATAGAAAAAGAATGCAGCCTTTGTGAGCAACATAAAATCCAATTATGTACAAATACAGTGTTGGGAAAATAATTAAAATATTTTAGCTGACAAATTAGCTGCTGAAAATCAGGAAAGAAAGGTCACTGTGTGACCATCTAACCCTCTGAAAATCACCGGAACGTGTTTTCTGTCTGCAGCCACTGTAATGCTGCTGCCCGCAGCTACAGTTATAATAACAACCAGCCTTACAATTGCAAAGGTGACTGCCAACCACCTCCTAGCCCATGTTTTCTGAATAAAGCGCTGTTACATTATTTCCCACTAGCAAAAGTTTCACTGTATTCTTGTACTGCAACTAAAGTGAGTAAAGGATTAAAAGCAGTCAGTGTAATTTTATGTACTGGCAAGAGTTCTGAAAGTAGAGCAAGACATTTTTTGGTAGATTCTTTGAATTACCAGGATGTGAATGTGATGCGGGACACTATTATCTGTGCCCTCACAGACTGCTGTGTGAAAAGATCCACGCAGGATGGCAGCACAGATCAGATCCTCTTCACATTCAAAGGTGTATTACCAAGGAGATGGACAGGGGAGCGTCTCTTAATAAACTACTGAGCTCCCAGATAACTCCTCTTGCAACAAGTACCCCAGCAGTCCCGAGGGCTTCAGCGGGACCGTGAATGCAGCAGATCCCACAGCAGCAATCCAGAGACTGAAGCCCGAAAGAAGGAAGCGGGTACAGAGTGGGAAAGCGGGGCTCTGAGCAGGAACGCTCACATCTGGCCCATCAACATCTGGTGCAAGACAGCCCGGTGCTGTATCTGGTGCAGCATCTGAGCCTTTGTGCTGGTGTAGAGGAGCTTACCCCATCCTCCCACCCACTCGGTGGCGTAGGAAGTGTTACACAGACAGACTCATGAACACCATCTGCTTAACTGCAGCATTTGACTCCCTCCCTCCAGCATACAATAGTCTGAGGTGGTCTAAGAGCACTAATACAATCCTACATTTTCCGTTTATATATGTGGTGAAGAAAAAACAAAGTCAAAATGTACTTTTGATCTCCCACAATGTTGCTCTTAGTTTTCTAACTAAATTTGCTTGCACTGCTTGTTAAAAAAAAAAAAAAAATGTGTGAGCATGAAGTTTAACTAGAAGAAACTCTAATTTCAAAAAAAAATTAACAGGCATAAATATGCACGATACTGACATCTGTACAGCAACATAAACTCTACAAACAACTTTTTTATTTTTCATGGCATCTTTATTCATTCTACTATGAGGAAAGCACACTAAATTTCATACAGTAACGCAAATACAATGAAAACTTCAATCCAGACCAGGAAAAAACCCCTTATTTCTAAATATGTGAAGTCACTTGCCATCTTTTCCCTATTCACATACACATTTTAAAATGAAAAGAAAAAAAAATGAATAATTCCAAGTAGTTGGATTGTCATGTCAGTGGGGTTTATTAACCACATGACGGTGTGAACTGTTAATTAGAGAATATATTACTTACAGCATTTTTGTAGCTTGGAATACAAGTAACTGAAATAGCCTCCCAGCACTCTGGGAGATATGACAACTAGTTAGACAGAGGCACACAATATAGTACTGTCTGTTTTTAAAAGCTGTCCAGCGATTTCACTTTTCTCATCTTTCATAGTGAAAAGTATGGTGTTTTAAAATTTATTTTTCACAGAAGTCCGAAGTCCCACAATTGGAAATGCTCTTGGCTCTCAATGGGCTTCAGCATCCCAGAAAAAAATAACAAAAACAGGAGAAAATCAGTTCCCAGCTGGCTCCAACCGAGAGTCCTGACGGCGAACACCCTTGTGCGCCACTTGCTCTCCAGAGCGTCCCAAGCACCACACAGAAAGCAGAGTTAGAAACACCACTTGCATCTTCTAGTGCCAACCCTGCATCCTAACAAGAGATCAAAAGATGCTCATCATGCACAGATTATCTGTGGGCTATGTGTCAGCTTTCTCTAAAGTGACAGGCACAGACAGAAGGACAGGGTAGCTTTTGAGACACAAAGATGCAAATCTTCCATTTGTTTTCTAATATTAAACTATCTGTACAATGTCCCCTTAACAAATGACTTTAAAGATTTTTTTTTTCCCCGTTCTTACAATAAAACAATTTTGTTCGACGTGGGGAAGAAAGGCACAGAAAAAAAGGAACATGCTTTTCACGTAGCAGTGATTTAAGGCAGGAAGAGGAACAGAGAATGCGCACGGGGCTCATTACCACACCAAAACCTTTCACCTGTAAGAGGAAACCCCGCAAGCCCCAGGCTTATGCTGCGATCAGCTTACATCTGAAAACTCTGCCCCACCTCAGCCCCATTCCCAGCGGGCATCCTGTGTGCCTCCAGACCATTCCGCCAGTCCCACCACCGCCACTTGCTGCTCAGAGCTAGAAAGAAGGGGAAAGCAGAAGGATTTGAAATACTGATGCTTATCTGAAACCATATACACAAAAAAAGCAAAAGGGCCAACTCCACGTGAGGAAGTTGTTTCTGATGCTCCTAAGATGCAGCAGTTGCCAAATGAATCAAAATATGAAACTGTTAAATGAAATGCAAAAGGATGACACAGTTTGACTCTTACTGAGTATTTGCATGTGGACAGGACTGGCATGTTTGGGATGATTAAAGCAATGTAGATCAAACCTTGGAGTGTGCACTTCTGAGCACTCTTCCAAGCCCGGGCAGCCCAGCCAGCCACAGCAAAACCCCGCCAAGGGAAAAGCTGTTCCTCCAGAGGCTGCCAAAACCACAGCACGCACCCTCTGCCAGAACCCAGCACCCACATGCTCCGGACATCCACAGCACCTTGGTAGCCCCTGGCACTTCCACACCCTGCTCTGCTCCTGGCTTTCCCCAGCCAAGGGGGGAAGACAAGCCCTGCTCAGGCTGGAGAAGGTCACAGCAGCAGCCTGGTGCATCTCCTCTTCCTGCGCAAAGTGCTGCAAGAGCCGCAGCCACGGTGAGGTGGGCTTCACCTGCTCAGTGAAACCTGCCAGTGCTGGGATAGGAAGATTATACTCGACTAAGTGAAAGACTCGCTTTAAAGACGCCAAGCCGTGCCCTTGACGCCAGCAGTACTCTGCTGGATGGAGATGCAGGGAGTGTGGGACATGCAGCCATGATTCCCTGCCAGGACTGGCTGCCTTTCTGCTAGAAGGCAAGAGTGGAGTGACTGCTGTGGCCATAGGACTCCTACAACAAACACACATTAATTTAGTCCAAAATTCTATATTTTGGTTATTTTAATAGCAGATGGCATTTGTAACCTGCCCAAATACTTTGACTCTTGGGACAAGACGTTAAAGAAAGCAATTATTCAACTTACCATTCTAACATCCTGCAAATTGCACATTTATTAGTGGAACCAACAGAATACAGGAGGTGGGGGGGGTGGAAATATTGGTATCACAGTTATTCAGTTCATGCCATTTTAGTAAGCTATTCAACAAAAAAAATGAGAAGGTAGCATTTGAAAACACTTAGAGAAACACATTTTTAAGTCAGGCTTGAAAACCATCTGAATAAATACAGCAGAAATCTTCCATGGGTGTGGGTTTATAACTATGATTTATATTCTGATAGCCAAGCAATGAATGCAGTTTGTTAGACACCTGAACTGCTTTACATTTATGATTTATTCGCACAAGAACTGCTTTCAACAGCTTCTTTCTTTTAAATCTGAATTATAAGACCATTAAAATAGAAGAAAGGCTCCAGCAGTCTCAAATACACATCTAGCCCAATATTCAGCCTCCTAAAAAGGCCAGCAGTGCACAGCCAGGGAAGAATGAAGGCAGCATTCGTACCTCCCCCTAATACTCTCTCTGTCTTCCCCCACTTTCAGCTCAAGGGATTTGCTGTGATTCTTCTATCATGTACTCTCTGTGAGACCTCTCTGCCAAAGGCTTGCTCAGTCTCCCCTCAGCCTAAAGAAACTTCTGGCACCTACAGCACTGTCCAGCCAGAAGTCCTGCAGATTACTTCCTCTGGCATGAAGAATCTCCTCCTCTTTCTTTTGAACCCCAGCTCACTTCGCTTTTATTTCCCCCCCAAAATTATTTTGGCCATGACAAGCAGTACCTGGATAAACAACAACTTTAAAGTGCATCATATGATGGATTATGGCTAGAAGCTGAAGCATCACGTCATTGCATCTTATGATTTTGTAATCTTTATATACTTGCAAAGATTTATAAGACACTAATGACCTTGCCTGTTTTGATGGAATAGTGGCTACTGAGCACACAGAATCACAGAATCACAGAATCAACTGGGTTGGAAAAGACCTCAGAGATCATCGAGTCCAACCCTTGGTCCAACTCTAGTCCGTTTATTAGATCATGGCACTAAGTGCCATGTCCAATCTCAGTTTAAAAACCTCCAGGGACGGCGAGTCCACCACCTCCCTGGGCAGGCCATTCCAATGCCTGACCACTCTCTCTGTAAAGAATTTCTTTCTAATATCCAGCCTAAATTTCCCCTGGCAGAGTTTAAGCCCATGCCCCCTTGTCCTATTGCTGACTGCCTGGGAGAAGAGACCAATCCCCACCTGGCTATAACTTCCCTTCAGGTAGTTATAGAGAGTGATGAGGTCACCTCTAAGCCTCCTCTTCTCTAGACTAAACAACCCCAGCTCCCTCAGCCTCTCCCCATAGGTCTTATGCTCTCAAACAGTTTTATTTTTTGAGGATAGCATGGCTCTCGACATAGAAAGAATTCAGCATTGGCATTATTGAATACCGGCATTAATAACCAAGGTTGCACACACAATCATGCATGACAAGGGCTGACCACAATGTGCTCACTCTTCAGAGAAGAAACAGTTCACTTCTCTTACCATGAAGAATGTTTTCATCCCTGATGTGTTGCATTTAAATATAATGAACTCTTGCCTTATTTTATTTTTGAACCAGACAGGTTGAATGTACTCAAGATATGGCAGTGATATAATCTACTTTTTAGTGAAGGTTTATGAAATTTGTAATGAACCATCCCACACACTTTTTATATCAGACAGCTTCCAGAAAAATTATTTTAGTTTATTTTTCTGTTGAAAAGTGGTTATGGCATTGTGCACAATATCCTGCCTGTAGGAATCACCAAAATACTTCAGTCTCCAATCTTGCAGTGGTTGCTCTAGGTTGGTGAGTTCTTCAAGCTCTAACCCTGTTTTTCTAGGAGTTCACCTGCATTATCATTGCAGGATGAAGGATCTGTCTTGGTTTTCCTCAGTTTCACCACTATTGTGTCTGGAAAATTATGAGAAGTCATAGTGACAGCAGATGAAATAAGAAAATTAGTCTAACATTTGAGGTTTTTTTCAAAACATGTAAAACAACTCTCAGACTGCCCTTGGATAGGCCATCTCTTTGCATTTTATGAAGACACAACAGAAAGTACCTTACAAAGGCACACAAAAAAGTACTAGACAGCAACTGAGACAGACAAGAACTACTCTCAAGCACCTCTATGAGTAATGAATTTTAAAAAATGCAGAATTTTGCTGTGCTTTAAAAGCTAAGCACCACATAGTGCCCTCTGCTGCGTACAGAGGTAATAGGCAAAGCATCACTGAACAATGACATCATTTGATATTAAACAACACGATATGTTGTATGTATGACAAATATTTATTTCCTTAATTACTCTTGTTTTCTAAAAATACTAATAAATTATGCACACATCTTCAGTACCAGCTTAGAGCAGATGTTTTTTAGACTCTCTCTTCCCATCTAGCATCCTGCATTCTGTCTGCGAGCAAGCTGTCAGCTCGCCTCCCACATCTACATAATGGGAAATTCACGCTGAGACCGAGCCGAGGGGCTGGGCGGCTGGGTAGGGGGAGCACACAGCACCCTCAGTGTGAGATTTAATCACAAGACACTCCTGATGGCCCAACAGCTCAGTGGGGCAAGGTCCACATGCTGCCCTCGCTGCTCCTCCTGAACCCAAGGGAGCTGGAAGTGCCTGTTTCTTCCTACTCTCAGCTAAAAGAAACAAAACAAAGACAAACATAAGGGAAGGTCAAACCTCTGATGTAATTTTCAACTTCCAAATAAATGTGCATTAACAGTCTATAAAAGGTCCTTCACGCACAACATGAAAGAGGTAAACGCAGACTGGAGGAGCTGCAAGATGGAAGAGGATTTATTGATTGTCAGACAGAACAGAGGAGGTCTCCTAATGTGGCACACAAATATTTAATCTGATTCTGAAATCTTATCTGCTGCCTTTAAGAAGATTAACAGAAATTCTCTTGCAGCAGACTATGAATTCTGATCCATTTCATGAACATGGAATATTTTCCAGAAGCAAGGCTTCTGCATTTTAACTAGTTTATTAGCATTCCACTCAAAACCTAATTCAACAAAGTTGATCATAATTAAAACCTGTTCAAGGACATTAAGTCACCAAAAAAAGGATATTATTTGTATACACACATGCTGCATGAAACAGGCATGTCACATGCAAGCAGAGACATGAAAATATAAGGTCTCATTTTACATGAAAAAACACAAAATGTTCAAGGTCTCCATGCTGTTCTTAAACAAAAACTGGTATGAAGAGGTTATGGTAAAAAAGTTCCTTCTAAAAAAAATAAGTCTTTCCAAACTGGCCATTTCTGCTCTAGCCTGGAATGAAAGGAGATATTCTAGAGAAGAGAGGAGAATTCAGACATTTGTCCTTTTTTCTGTCTTACACAGACTAAGTACAAGGCAGACAGCTAAAATCATCACTGTGCTTGGTTTTGTCCTATGAATCCATGCAACTGGCCAAGTTGTTTCTCCTTTGCTTCTGCTTTACATAAAGTGGCAAGGAAAGGGAAGCACAGCCAGCCCGCGTGCTGCAGCCAGCTTCCCTCTCCTGGAGGAAAGCAAGGGAGTCATCCTTTCCATTTCTTTCATTTCTGCCCATAAGCTAAGCTGGCGATGTGCCTACGTTTTCCATATGTTTATTTCCTAGAAATCCGTGGGCTTCAGCAGGGTCCCTCTGAAGTAAGAAGCACAGGGCAGGCGCTATGGTGAAGGAGGTGGAAAGCTTCTGCCATGTCCCCCTCCTCACATGGGTACTCTCCTGGGATCCCAAGTGAGATGAGCTGCCCCAGCCGGCTCGTCCTGCAGCCCGGCTGAACACACAGCATCTCTGCTGGGCTGTGGGAATAATGCTATGGTGATGCCGAATACCCACTTAAAGCAGAGCCGAGAAGCATCACACGTCAAGCAACCCTCAGGCATTTGGCAGGTCTGCTTTAGATCTGTGTTGGCTGGTTGAATTCAGCCTGTTCCTGTTCAGAAGGAGCGAACCTGCATTTCAGCAGGGCTTCAGTAGGGCTTTCAGTAGGGCTTCAGCTGCGAGCAGGCCGTGCAATGAAACCAACCCAGCAGCATATATACTGACACTCCTGCTCTTTTCTCAATACTCAGTTCAAAATGAAGGCATCAGCTGAACATTATCTCTGCATTATTAGCCCCAAGGCTTTTACATGAGATGTAAAATAAGTCAAATAACCTTGCATTTGTCATGACCAAAGAGTATGCACGCAGTTGCAGAACCTCACCTAACTCAACCTGAGCCTTTAATCTAGACGAGACCTTGATCCAAGGGCAACCCAAATCAGTCCACAAGTAGAACACTGTGTGGGCTTCAGCTTGCTACCTGAGAAGGTCACATAATGCACCGCCTGTATGTGCGAAAGCCTGCATCTTCCCTGGAGTCAATGAAAAATTTTGATTATATTTTCATGAGGAAGAAGTCCAAAGGACATTGCTCTTTTAAAACTCTATGTCAATTCTCTGTATTATCTAGAGCAGAAATACCACTCTTTCACACAGGATGATACAAGATCAAAATGACATGGGCCCATTGCCTCCTGAGGCCACAGGAACTCCACGCACCAGAACCATCCTCTTCAGCAGGGCACAATGAGTACTTCACAACCATTTTTTTTGCACCTAACAACTGCAGTCATGAAATGAGTCTCCCCTACAGCAAAAAGAAAGTGTTTAACAATGATCCTTGCAGCATAATTTCAGGTAAAGCACGTTTCCAGCTCTCCCTGTATCTTCTTACGAAGATAACTACTTGATGAGATGTATAAATACCTGAGGTGATGCAACAATGTCACAAGCGCATTGCCATAGGATATTCTTTCCAGTCTAGCCGCCCAGATTCAAGGGGCCATCACCATATTTTCCCTCACACCCCTACTGTATACTATATATAGTATAAAGTATATAGTATAAAGCAGAAATCCTGGGGAAAAAACACAGTATGTGGTCATATATTCTCTGCTGCTCTCAGCTGTGAAATGGCAACAGCAACACATCCTTCCCTCAAAGGGCTCACAGAAACAGAAAAACGTCATACATGTTCTGGTGTGGAGATAGCAAGGTCGTTACACATACCCCAAAAGAGTCTTTGTCCATCATAACCCAGATGCAGGAGAACATTAAAACTTAAGGTTGTACCAGAAGTTATAAATCTGCCATTTCTTAGGCTGTGAGTGCTTGCCTTCAGAGCTTTTAATTTTAGGTTTTAGCACATAAATTCCTAAGGTGTCTTAAGGAAAACAGAAAAGCTGCTAGTTACATGTATATGCATGCCCTACACTATACATATACAACCTTAAATATCTGCTTCCTTACATTGGGGAAAGCCATTATTCCAGAACATACTGCCCTGATGGGCCTCATTAGTGAAGGCTAATCTCATGTTGCCTCTACCGCTGCTGCACCAAGAGTACTTTGTGCCAAGTTTACAGACTTTAAAAGTTATTCTTTCTTCTTTTTTTTCATCTTAAGCCAAAATACTAATTTTCTGTGCCACATACTCAGTAATATATATGCAGAATACTTGGCACCAGAAACTCTTACACGACACTCATCAAAAACTTAAACTATTCCCAAAAAGACCTCCAGATTTGACAGGTCACATTGGACGTTGCCTGTTGAGCTTCATGCTGAACTTCAGCACACATGTCCTCCGCTTGAGCAACATCGGATGATAGGGAAAGGCTGTGGTTATTCTGGGAGGAAGGAGGAACAGGGGAGCACTGCATCCCCAGCACTAAAGGCAGGGCCTGGAGGGTGCTCCTGGGCAACTCCCACCTGGGAGATGAGAGGCTCCTGCATCACCTGGTGGCCTCCAGCAAGGTCCTCGGGGTATATGCTGGGTGCGGAGAAGCTCCCCTTTATCTCATCATTTCCTAGGCGATCCCACAGCCACTCTGCTTTGAAGGCTGTATGGTCAGAGTACGTATTTTCTGGCACACCTAAAGTTTTCCCAAGGGGTGTAGGCCACTGTATGAAAATTTTCAATTTCTAGCTCTCTCATGGTAAAAGGAGAACTTCGCGAATCAAAGAAAAGGTGCTGCCCTAAGCCAAAGGCAATTGATATGCTGCCACAAACAAAACCAGTTTTAGAGCTCCTCTCCCCCACCTCCTGCTTCCCCTAAAGAGAAAAAAAAAACTAAAAAAAGTTCTTTACACAGTGCATTTTGTGGCCTAAATATGGGTGTTACCAGATTCCCCACTGACGCAAAGAGGTCAGAATTTGAGAAGGTGAGAAAATTACTTAAGCTTCCACAGGAAAAATTGACCTGGAACAATTAACCTGAGAACAGCAACAGGATGATGTCCCAGAAAAGCTCATTTTCAAAACAAGTTTCTACTGGGAAAAGTTTAGCAGTTCAGGACTGCCGAGAGTAAACTCTTATATTTACACCTGGCAGAATTAATTCATTTGGACATGCGATACTCTCTGAATCCATCCAAAAAAAAGCAAATGCTTTTTGCTACCATGTTCTTACATAATTTCCTAACCTCCTTATACAGACAGTAGGAGTAACATGCCACCCTATCCAATATTATTGCCTCCAGTATAGAGAAAGGAGAACTTTGTTACATGCTTGCAAAACCATTGAGCTCCTTTGAGAAACATCCTTGTCTTCCAGGATGCTGCCCGCTTCTCACACCGATACCTACATACCACCCCTGATCATCTTTACAGGTTTTTGATACACTTAAATATGCTTTCCTCAACTACAATCAGTGTTTTTAACACTTTTTTCTTAGATGTGAGAAGTAAAACACCACACTGTGTTCTGTTCTTCAATAAAATTGCCTACACAGCTACTTTTGACCTATGAGTGCTTGTTCTCTCTCCCAATTTTCTCTACAAACCCACACACACAAGACAAACTTAGATTAGTTGACTCTTTTTTTTTATTATTATTATTATTAGCGGTCTGCTGGACCTGTATTAGTGAAGATAAACGTGAACACACAAAAAAGTTACAAATTGAAGAGAGGCATATAAATGGGCTTTCACTAACCTTTTGCCAGGCTTGGGGGAGCTGAAATGGCCTGTGAAGGTTGAGACAGAGAGGACCAAACCAGGCAGCAGATTTGCTCCTGCCAGCTGGTGAGCAAGTGAGCAAGCAGGGCGAGCTGGTGGCTGGGAGGGGAGGAGGAGCGTCCCAGGGCAGGTGAGTGGTTAGCTACCAAATGAGAGAATAAATAGGTAGGAATTGCAAATAACTGTATGCTGTCTGGGAAGTGGAAAGGAAGAGAGATTTTCTGCCAAACTGCCCTGAACTGTCAGACATCTGCATTTTTCATTCTGCAAGGGTCTCTCTCCCCTCTCCTCCTCTGCCAGCCTTCCCTGCATGCCAGAAGGCTTTTCACTGGGAGCACCAGCTCGGTTGGCAGCAAAGGGCAGGGAGTGGGCATGTGCGCACACACCTGAATAGGAGTGCTTGAGAGCCGAAATTGCTCCTGGGCACTACTCATTCCTGCAAACCTTCCTCTGCAGGGAGTGCTCTCTGCACCAGCTTCAAGTCTTTTTTTATGGTCAAGGTAGTTGCAATGTTGCCAAAACGCTGAAATTGCTGAAGCTGCTTTGATGGCCTAAGAAGGTCGACAAAAGCCTGAAGCAAGGCAGATGTGATCAGTTTCCATAATAAAAGTTCCAAATATTCCTCTGGTGAGCAAAAGTCAACAAACAAAAAACAAACCACAACCTCTGACCTACACCTTTGCTACCCAATTTTCCATTAGAACATACCTCTGTTGACTGTAACACCCTAAAACTTATAATTATGAAGCTGGATGCATTTTCATCATGGATGGATAGTTGTGGGTGAAGTAACTTTTAAAAGCAAAATTACTAGAGACCTTTCACAACCATGATCTCAGATGTCATTTAAAAAGCCAAGAGGATTTAGATCCAAACCAAACAGATTGAAACCTGATGAAGATTATGCTGAAGCCAAAACAGCAAAGACCTCAATTTTCCAGTCAACCCTCATATAGGAGAAGAGATCCTGGGGGTTGCCAGTGGAGACAACAAATTCCTCATAGTTCCCAAAACCATTGTGGTTTAAAGTAATAGAAATCTTGTGAGAATAATACACTACTGTTTATAGCAATTTTGACCAAAATCTTGCAGGATGTGCTCACAAGATTCCAGTGTCACCAAAGCACATTAATCATGGTCTATAACCCAGTCCACATTAAAATAATACCTCCTCATATCATCTCTGAGTAGTAGCCTTTACAGTACCCCCTCCTATTTTGACTGCTCTCCTAGTTCACATTTCCACTCACAGAAGTAATACCTAATCCTGCTTTTCAGCATATTGTTTCTGCCTTGTTTTCTGTAATCATCATTTACCTCAAGATGTATTACAAGGGAACAGGTCATAGCATCACCATGTCTCACTGCCTTCTCCAGCAGCCTCCCCTGCCCTGCATCCTACACGAATCCTCACTTTGTGGTTTGCATTAAGCTTTTATGTTGGTGACCAGCCTCTAGCTCTGAGAGTCTGCAGAGCCTTGCCCAGGTTTAGCAAATAATTATGCCTTCAGTGTTTCTGCTTTAGTTGATCCAAAGGCTTGAGTTATTTTCTCCTAGCAGAAATGCAAATGCATAAAAGTACATAAAGTAAAAGGCATCTTTTACATTACAATTTCTAGTTGTGCAATCTTCTACCCGTTGGTTCTATATATTTCTGCTTCCTCGGCTCTTTGTAGCTAATATTTCTCTATAGATGCCTATAGTTCTATGGGAACACAAAAATTATTTCTATAGCGCTCTCAGAGCAATTTTTGATGGCAGAAATGTAGCACACAGTCTGGCACACCTTCAGTCTGCAGTGCATCTATTCTGTGGATATTAAGAGGGACTTTGCTTTCCAGTCCAGCGAAAACCAACACACTTAAATAAGTAAAGGCAAGGGGAGAAAGAAAAAAAAAATGAAGAAGTAATGGTTCTATATCATAATTGCATACTTATAAATAGCATGTTTTCCTTGTGTGTCAGATATCAAATAGCTTAATGACAACTGATAACTGGCTGATTTCTGCAATCTGCCATCAGCTGCTATTTTCAAGAGAACACGAGCTATTCCTAATACCACAGTACAACTCCACTTAGTTGTGTAGGAAGCTTACATTTTTCAACCAGATGGCAGGTATATACTATTTTAACCAAAATCCTGTTTTAAGAACAGCGGTCGATATAATGACAGTGCTTGACAAGCCAAGAGGCATACAAAAGTAGATAACTACATAATACCACTTAGTATTGCCCTTTAAAAAAATAACATACTTATGAATGTCAACAGATGGGCCAAGCAATCATGCAGCATGACCTCATTTACGGGCGGGGTGGGGGGGGGAAGTGGTTTGTTTGGTTTTTTAATTAAACTTCAGCTTTTATTTCCAAAACATACTTTGTAAAACTTGGGTGGGATTTTTCTCATGCAAGTATCAAGACAAAAAGCCTCTGCTCCCTGAGTGAGGCAGGGACAAGAGCTGTTCTGCAGCACTACAGTGTGATTAATCCAAACAACTGCATTAACACCCCCCAATAAGGAGGAAAAGCCATCTCTAGAATACAGGTTTTGCTATGATACAAATAACTTGTTGTTAAAGATCTCTGTCATTAGAGCAATGTCTAGCAATTGGCAAATAAATTATTTACACTGGCATTTCTATTGCAGCAGAAGACATTATCCTGTTCTGTTTTGCTGCCGTCTCTTAAATAGCAACAGCAAACAGTAGCTGTGAAATCCAGTTTACATCTCACAGGAGCAAAATATCTCCACGTATTTAATAGGCAGGAATTGAGAACTGCCTTTGTCTGGACACATCCTCTCTTCTTTTCTCACCCTGGTAACAAACATCAGCCCCTTTTCAGATTTGACCCACTGCAGATTCATATTTCTTCCCCTAACACAGGGCACAGTTTGCCCCTCCGTACTTACATTATGTCTGGGGTCCTCTCTTCACATACGAACGAAGAATCAAGAGGAGAAGTAGACTCTGGGTGACTGAGCAGCACAACTGAAACAGCCCAGGTGATCACCATGGCTTCTCCTCTCTTCTGTGTCAGAGACTTCCCTTGTATTCAAACCTAATTGGAGTGGAGAAGATGCGATGTCCTACCAGCCAAACCAGCCTTTGGATCCTCTAAAGCCATAACAAAGCATTTAGGAGTAGCTGTCTATATATTTACTTTTGCCTTTTCTTGGATGTATGCCTATGTGAGAAGGAAGCAAACTCTATATTTCACACCCATTCACGCTGCATTTTTTTCAGAGTGTTGCTAAAAGAAAAAAAAAAATCCCAAGCTAGTTCAGCTCCAAATGGCCAACCACACAATCATTTATTTTCCTGTAGTTATACTGACTGGGTTATTTTCCCACATGCTCCTGATGTGGTGAATGACTTGTCTGAGCAAGCAAGATAATGCTTTAGGCAGCAGACTAGAAAACGCAAATGTGCAGGGAGTCCAACAGGCACCTCCTGGGCCGCGTCCTACCTAGTGAGGCTTGGCTCTCCACCATCCCCAGCTGAGGTTCCAGGAGGTGCCCAGTTCTCTGAAGGCTTATGCTGAAGATCTCAGGCACTGAGTGAGGTGCTACAATGTCCCCATACCCCCAACCCGTGTCTGAAGGCAAACACTAAGAATGACTTCTACCAAGAGCTCAATCCTGCTGTTAACTGTGGTGACAGCTACCATGTCACCAACCCAAGGCAAACTCTTTCAGCCAGGACAAAGGTACAGCTTACCAGGGAGAAAGGAGGCCAGCCTGGAAGCACCGAAGTCCCTGCTCCACCACTTAGATGCCAAAAAGGCCAGGGAAAAACAGGGACAGAAAGGGCTGGACTGTTTCTCATCCTCCTGACTGGCAGGATGTTTTTTCTTGCCCCACTTCTACCCCTAAAAAAGGACAAAGCAGGTCCTCAACCCTACCACCCCCCTCCTCCTGGCAGAGAGCACCATGTAGAAGTGTAACAGGCTTGCAGGGGCATTGCTTACTCTGCCTTCTAAACAAAAAGAGTCTCAGGAACATCTTCTACAGAGCAAGAAAATGACAGCATGTATTTACCTCTGACTGCTCTAAGTGACAGGTGGTAAAGAACAGCAAATTTGGTTACCAAGAGTGTCCTGGAACCGGTTTCCCAGCGGAGCTGTGCTGTTCACATCCCTGGAGGCTTTCAAAGACCTGACTGGATCAAGCCCTGAGCAACCTGGTCTGATCTCATAGCTGACCCTGCCCTGGGTGGGAGGTTGGACAGGAGACCTCCCGATGTCCTTTCCTACACAACTTCTCCTGGGATCCTCTTCTCTTTGATGTTCTCACTCAAACCAACACACTGCTGACCATTTAACTATCCAGGCCAGCAAGTCCTCACAAGCCCAGCACCCTTGCAAGGATTTTGGGGCCAATTCATTACAGTGGCAGAGTGAGCTACCTTCCTCGAGCCAGGAAGGTCTCCAGACCAAGGTTGTCCTAATGCCCTTCCCCCAAGAACTCCTAACACAGACAGGGTTGGGAGTCAAGAAGTGCAGAGATAAACAATGTCTCAGCTATAAAGAATTATTTTCTAGATCCCTCTGTAAGCTTTTACTTCTACTACTTTCCCTGTAAGCTTTTACTGCTTAGTTTACTTTTTTTTTTTTTTTTTTTTGCATTGGGAGAAAATCTGTATGGATCTAGCAAGAATAAAGACATCACTTTTTGGTATTTAGAATAACTGAAAATTTATGTCACATAAAATCTTAACTGGAATCAGGAGTGAATAGTACAAGTGGCAATAATGAAACAACAGCTAAGAAGGAGCACCCTGACACCTCTTTTCACAGGCTCTTCACTTGAAATCGCAATTACAGAGATCTAGGTACAAAGAAAATTCTGACATTAAAAAAAAAAAAAAAAGGTTTTAATAGAAGAAAATGCTGTTTTCAGTTTGTGGGAAAATCATGAATCACAGGTACGCCTCAACTATGGAGAACACCCTGGCAGCTGGCAGGATGGGTCGGTCAGCTGCACCACACAGTCCTCTCCAGGCTACTGGGGACCGAGACACTCGGGGCCGCATCCCACCACTCAACAGCACAGAGTGGTACGATGTCTCCTCCTGGGCAGGAGGATGGTTAGGGGAGATGGTGAGGTAGGAACAAAAGCTAGTCCCACTAGAAAGACATCCTAAGAGTTGCAGCATCTCACAACACGAAGTCAGCCTGGTGTCCTTCCATCTGACTCATGCCCACATACCAACACAGCTGGTGCATGGCTGTGCAGGGAGAGAAGCCACGTTTCTCCCCTAAGGCAAAGCTTCATTCATGCCAAAAGCTCTACCCGTCTGGCTCTCAGGGGAGGGATCTGTCTGTTCTTGCTGACACCAAGTCTATTTAGCTTTCTCCCAGCATCCAACCCAACAGCCTTGACAGTTGGGGCATATCATGCCTGAGCAGCAGCGGTCCCACCAGGGGCAGAAGGATTTATGGAGGGATTGATGTACCTCAGATGATCAGAGTTCCCAGATCCCATTTAAAGTTTCTTAACAGGAAAGGGGAGAAGAGAAGATTAAAAAGAAATTAAAAAAAAAAATTGTCCAGAGAAACCTGCAACGCAGACAGACAGTAGCTCTTTTATCATCACTGCAGCTCATTTAAAGACAGTACTTTCCATGCTGTAGTAACATTTCCAGTTCCTTTGCAGACCTACCTGGAGAGACCAAATAATTTGCATCTATCTTTTCCCAACATTCCACATATCATTTGCATTTATCGTGAAAGGGTGGAGAATAATAGTGCTTAGTGCAAGAAATAAACACATTTAAAAAACAAATCAGTCAGCGCTGCCAGTCAGATAGATGCAAAAGTTGACAAAATACAGCCTTTCATTATTTTTTCATTCCAACCAATGCACAAAATACATGAAATATAAAAGAGTGCATCACATAGATTTTTTCCAGCTGAATGGAGCTTTGACAGTCAAGAACACTGCATTTTTCACATAATAAAATGTGATTTTCCATCAATTGTACAAGTAATGAAAATGTAGCATACAGCACAATCCCTTGAAAGCCAAGAAGTCAAAGCCAAGGGTGAGGCTGAAAGTTGCAAAACTGGGAGCCTCAAAGGAAGAGAAGCGGGGGATAGAGAACTGGTCCTCTGCCATTTATTTACTTTTCTACCAATGTAGCCCCCAAAAAGGGCTCCCCCTCCTCCCTTTCCTGGTGTTCAATGGGAGGGGCAGCCAGAGCAAAACCATCCATCTGGTTCCCATCGCAGGAAAGACTGCCTAGGCGAGCTCCTGCCAAAGCCTGTCATTAGCAATCAGTGTAAGAGAGAGCACGAGAAAACCCAGCGCAGCTAAGACAACAAACCTAATACTTTTAATACACTAATCATAACAACAGTACTCAATTTTGTTCTCTATTAAAATATCACAGGAGTCAGATGGGTCATCCTGGTAGCCTCATTTTATCAGAGAAATTAATGTAACAGGCAACGCAAATGTTATTTTCTTCTGTCACAGTATATCCATCAGCACCTATTAGAAGCATCTACAGGAGTGAAATATGGCAAGGAAGGATAATTTGATGAAGCGGGTGCAAAACCTTGCTACGTGTTAATATACTTTGTCTCCTTTTAGCTACAGCAGAATAGACATGGCATTTGAATCCTGATGCAGCCACTATATCCAAGAGCTAGTATTTTATGAAAGCTTGGAGATATGACCATTAAACTGCCCTTGTTCTCTTGTCACAGAAGTTCAGCACAACCCTTCCCACCTCCCCTAACCTTGCCAGGCAGAGCAACACCAGCATTTCCATAATTTCCACAAATAAACTGCCCTTCTGGCATATCATCCTTTAAGATCTATTTTATCACTCTTGCATTTCAGGTGACAAGAAAACAAAAACAAACCAAAACCAACAACAGCAACAAAAACCACCTCAATCCAAGTGGTCTGTAGCAATCCCTCCCTCTACAGCTGCTGCCATGGGAAGTGAAGACCTTGCCAGGGTATTCGGATCTTGGAGCACTAGACGCTGCATGCAGATGAAGGCAGCACTGCCAGCTGGACCTTTCAGCCACAACTTTCCAGCCCCCCGTCAGGAATATAATCACTCACATCCCTAATTACTGAATAAGAGTGTCTGTTAATTACCTATTCAAAGTAACTAAATCTGACTGGGGTCAAAAGTGATCTGCCAATAGGGAACAGAGAGAGGCCGCAAACTCTAATCCTTCGCTATTCTCCAGACCTGCCTCAAGCCTCAAACCAGACATAGCAAGAGCTTGTTCTCCTCCCCACAGGCAACACAGATCCCTTGTCCAGCGCGTTTGTTCTGTATGTTTGTCCAGCTCTCTACAAGCTGCTTTTTCCCTCACCACTTTGACAAGAGCTGCCCCTGCTCCACTGGCTCAATCCCACCATCCTGGAAGGGGACATAGAAGCAGCTGAACACTTTGGGATCTCCAGGAGAGCAACCCAAGGTCAGCTCTGTGCCTCCCTTGAGCTCCTTGCACCACAGCAGCAGCAACATCACGACTGACAGTTGCCCAGCAGAAATCAAAGCTGCCATGATTCTTATAAAAAACTTCCCCTCTCCAATCACCGGTATTGGGAGCAGAGGACAGAGATGAGAAATGGGGAAGAAACCTCCTTCAGAAGAATTACCATGTCTCTGCCTAAGGATGACATGGTTCCAACTCCCTCAGGACTGTCCCCATGCACATCACTGTCACCTGGCTCGCCTCTCAAGCTTCCTCCTTTTGTTAGGCTGTTCCCACGCAGATCTAAGAATATCCTGAACAGATGAGTGAATATGAATAACAGCTCTTTCTTCCTCCTTTCAGGAAACTATTTTCCCATTTGTTTCTCTCATCTCCCTGCTGTGGTATTTAGCTCAAAACGTTAATGACCCATTTAAGAAGGGGAAAGCAACTTCTAGGAATGACTTGCCCTGGGCTATTCCATGGGCTGCTCAGAAGTGAAATCTCATTATTTATGCCCCCATCAGTCGAAGGGCAACATTCCCAGGACCAAAGGAAAGCACAGCTAGACATAGAGATGGAAAGGGAGGGGAGATTTTCTTTGTCTTTTTCTCTCTCACATATTTTGCTGTGTTTATTATCCTAGTGCTTTATAAAGTAAACATCATTGGGAGATCACAGCTGAGCCCCAGCCCAAGTCTGCTCTGCCTTGCTGTCAGATAATCAATGAGAAACTTTTCAAAATGTCCTTTTTTTCCACCCTTTGTGGGACCCAGACATTTATGTCTCAGGACACTACACTGAAGCCAGCACAAGCCTCCACAGGGTCAGACAAGCATCGGTGCCACAGTCCCGGGTGTGACCACAGGAGAGGGCAAAGAAGAATCCGCGCAACTTCAGTCCTTATCTCCGACCCAGCTGTGCTCCATCACACCTCCTGCCCTTAATTCCTGCTGTCTTGGCTTGACACTGCGCACTCACCTGCGGGTTGGTAAAAGGCTGCATGCTGATTTGACTCCTTCAGGTTGCTCACTGGATCCTGGGGATCATTTCCCCTCCCAGAAACAAGGTGTGCAACCATGGGATGCAAGTAGGAACCAGCCACGGGGCACCCCATGTCCAAGAGAGCTGGAGGGTGGGATGAGATGGAGAATGAGGACAGACAGCTCTGTGAAAAGCCAGAGGAGCAGCTTTGAAGGAAGAGATATGGTAGAAATGGAAGGTGGCCCCTATAAAAGGAAAAAGAACAAAAAGGGCTGCAGAAGAGCAACCCAGTTGCTGAAGACCAGGTAGTTAGGATGGGCGAAGAAGCAACCGGGCTACTGCTGACGGATGAGAGTTCAGTGTCTCTGCTGGATCTCCCATCATAAGAAGATGGAAAAGGGTGTGTCAAAACCCCCAGGAACCAAAACTAATGGAAACGTATCTTTCTTTTATCCCTTAAAAGTCATGAATCAAGAAAGCTTTGCCTCTCTTTTACCATTCTTCTCATCTCGGAAACATTTTCCGGCTGTCTTGCCACACTATAAAATTTTACTTTAAAATAGAAGAAGATACTGTCTATAGGAAGCCAGCCTGTTGTTTAGAGACAGTCATTCAAACCTAAACAATATAAATAGAAAAAAAAAAAAAACCTGTAGGGGAAGAGACAGGCAGCTGCTGGTGAGCTGTGCAGACAGGCATTGCAGCCCCAGTGTTATTGAAACATGCTGAAGCATGGTTTGCCAGAACTTCTAACTCCCTCGTTTTTACAAGCTTAAAAATGCAAATACAAAGTCTCACTGTAAGGCAGAAAGTTGGGAGCTCAAGTTTCAGGCCAAAACTACATTCCTAGTGCTGTTGCACTTAAGATTATAAAAATAATGCATCTATATTGAAAAATCTAATTCGGTGTGCCTCCTAACCAAAAAAAAAAAAAAAAGAAAGAAAAAAAAATCATTTTGGAGAAGTAAAAAAGGGAAGAACAGTACAAACCACACTTTTTGTCAGTTGATCACATATGGCTTTTTAAAAGTGATTACATATATATCATTTTCACAAAAGTGTTCACCCCAAATTCAATAAAGCTTCTGAATGTGAAGGAATACCTCAATGCTGTTGGGTTACCCTACATGTGAAAACCACATTTGAACAGTTTTTAAATGCATAATGCTTGCCCAATCTGGATATTTACATTAGAAAAAAAGTATTTCACTTCCCTTTCACTTGAAATTACCTCAAGCCCCACTGGGGCAGGCTGCAAAGAGAGGGCAAGTGCCCAGCAACACCTTTCCAGAGGACGCATCAAGGCTCCGCTCTCTGTGCCTCCCCAGAGCTCCGCTGCCATCCCTGCAGCTCAGACCATGTCAGGGCAGCTGAGCTGTGATGAACTATCCTCATTAACTGTGAACTTCTTTGTTTTGATGAGGTAAATGAATAACTATGTTTGCTCCCTAAGTGGACTATAAATCAGCAAGGCATTTAGCCACTTAGCTTAGTGCTGTCAAATAGATTTTGCAATGGCCAAACACAATCCATATGATAAATTTACGCAGCTGAAGTTTTCAGACCACCAGTAATTTCTGCCTTAAAACGCCGATGACTGAGAAGAAATACAAAAGCAACGTGGCAAAAATGGCAGAAAATACGGAAAAAAGGAATATCAGTGACCTAAAGGGGCACAGATTTCCCAGAAAACATGACAAGGTAAGCAAAATAAAATAATCCAGAGCTAAAAATACAGAGATAGTGCTCTCCATTTAGCAGTCTTGCACAACATGGGATCTATTGCGGCCGAGACGCCGATCGGTTTGGAAAGGGATCCGCCTTTGTCCCGGACCAGGGCCGCACGCACCCACCGCCGCTGGGTCAGCTCAGCCCGACTCGCACGGGGCTGGTCCGGAAACCCCTCCAAGGTCGCCGGGACCGGGCGGGCTGCCGGCGATGGAGCCGCGGCCGCGCCGTTCCCGCGCCTGGAGGGGCCTCTAGCGGCACCCGCCGCCACGCGAACCCGCCCCGCCCCCGGGGATGTATGTCATCCATACGCACCCCAACGAAGAACGGGTTGGCGCGGCCCCCACGCACCGCACTGCGCTGGGAACGTCACTGCAAAACCCGTCGGCGCTGGAGAGCACGCAGATCAACCCACGGCTCCAGCGGGCACGGAGGACTTTCTTATTTTATCTAATCTTATTTTTCTTCCAGTTTCCTGCAACTAAAACTGGATTTGCAACACACTGTCAGTCCAGTCATACTGTCTCTCCATGTTCGCTCACCAGTTTGGGAAAGGGGGATAACGGTGAGGCTGAAGGCTAGGATGGCTTCAGGGCTGGGTTTGCTGCATCATGGAGAACCACTCCACTCACCCTACCAGCGCTCACCCATGGGGATGCAGTTAGGCAGGCGAGAGGCAATTGCTTATGGAAAAAAACGGCTGTGACAGAATTTCCCACTACCACCAAGTTCAGCACAATCATAACTGGGTCCCTTTTTTTGCTCCCATTTAGAAGTGGAATAGCAAAGGGAGTGCAAGCTCAGGCCACGCTGCGTTTCGCTCACCCCAAAGTCCATGTTTATGGGTAACATCACTAAATAGGGTAGCTCAGGTGGGAAGGGACCTTGGGAAGTCTCCAGCCTCCTGCTCAAAGCAGGGTCAACTCTGACTTCATGTGTGGTTGTGCAGGGCTTGGTCCAGCTTGGTCTTGAAAACCTCCTAGAGCCCCACTGGGCGATTTGCCAGTGCTTAATTATCTTGATGGTTATATTATTTTTTATAATTCTGTCAGAAAATCCCATTTCAGTTTGCAACCATTGTCCCTTGGAGCCTGGCTCCATCTTTTCATTACCTTCCCCATAGGTAGGGGCAGGCTGCTACAGGGTTTCCCTCCAAAGCCATCTGTTCTCTGGGCTGAAGAAGCCCCTGTCCCTCAGCCTCTTCCAAAGCACATGCTCCAGGCCCCTGGCCATCAAAAACCCAGCAATTTGTCTGTTTTACATGATGTGCTACTCCTATTTTATAGAAACTAACATAAATGGTAAAATGGATATACGTGAAGCCAAAGGTCAAAGATTAAATAGTTGTCTAATAAAACAGCAACAGGCTTAGCAGCTATGCATTCATTTAAACAAAAGACAGACAGTAGACATCAACCATGGTTTAATAAAAAAGCAAGCCTCCTTCAAGGCAGCAGAGGGAACCTACTTCCCATTTTTCACATGCCTCACTGTGAAATACACATGAATATACTTAAATCCTTGAAAACCTAATGCCTTCAATATGAGTCATGCTCTGAAATGCTAGCATGCTTTATACCAAAAGAGTCCTCTGATTCATATAACAAACAGGAGTATAATGATCATTTGATGTAGGTAAATTATTTCTAGCAAGACAGACATCATACTAGAAAAATAAACGCAGTGGTCCAAGAGACTGTACTCAGTGCCCAGTACTTGAAGAAAACTACCTTCATATACGTTCATAGGAACAGCAATAATTAAATACTGTGAGGTCTGAATAAAACTCTCAGGTGAAAGAAGCACAGGAGGCATATCTGGCCAGTCTGGGAGCACCTTTCCTCCTCTGCGGTGGCCACAAGCCACATCCTTGGGCAGAGCTGCCAAAATGTGTCAGCCGGAGAGAGTACAGCACCCAAGCTCAGCTCGTGTACATCTTCAGGTGCCCTGGCAAGTCATTGCTGTGTAGGTAGGAAATCCAGCCTCTGTGCAAAATGACCTCAGCATGCCCAGTGAGTTGACACTGTCAAGAGCTGCCACCCAAAAGCAGGGACAAACATGGCACCCTGGCTCAGGGACACTGAATAAAACGCACAGATTCAGCTGCCTTTCTGCAATCTGGGAAGATGGCAGCAAAACCACCCAGCCAAACTGATTAGCTGGCTACTCTGCTGCTCCAGATTGGAATCAGGATTTCCAACTTGCTTCCCAAGTAAGCTGGAAAGATCAGTTGTCACCATGACAGAGCTGCACTGACACATAACAAAATCACCAGCAAGACTCCCATCAACCTCAGGTAAGCTCAACCGCACACTTTAACAGGCTCCAAAGAAACCTGACAAAGACAAAAATTAATACCACTGCTTTTTTGGGGGGGAAAGGAAAAAAAAAAAAAAAGTTATTTCTTCTTCTTTTTCCTTACATTTCTGGGGACATAATTTGGAAGCTTATCTTCAACTAGCAGCTAATCACTTTTTTTTTTTTCCATTGATCATGTTTCAAAGGGAAAAACATCACACTAATTTAGAATAAGCAGGTATCGGAATGGTCAGCAGGCTGTACAGGCCATCCATGAGCTACAAAACTATTGATCTGGAAGACATACAACTTTCTTCTTTCAACTAAAATCAATCACCATTTTTGAAGCTAACCAAAGCAGAAAAATCTCCATTACTACTCAAGTATGCCAAAACATACTTGAGTTGCTCTGACATGTTACTCTGGAGTTAAAACAAAGAGTTGATACATTTGGGGGCTTGCTTGCTGAATGAGATAGGCTCCCCAGGTTCTAAAGGCAGCTTGTTAGCTACTCTCTGCTTGGCTACCCAGTGGGGTGTATAGAGATTAATAGCTGTACCTGTGGACAGCAGGTCACTGCCAAAACAGTGTTAACCCACACCTATGAATGCATATATCTGTTCCCGAGACCCTTACAGGAGAAGTGAGCTAAGCATAAAGCAGGGTTGCAAACAGGGGGTGCATGACGTAGATGCTGTCACTGTGTCCTAGGACTGCAGGGGTGACCCCTCCTCCTTCCGGCTCCCGCTCGGGGGCTTTCTGCATCCCAGCACCGCACAGGCTGGGCAGCAAATACACCTCGCTGATCCTCTGCCAGCCCTGCAGAGGTGCATCTTGGGGCACTTTGGGAAAGGGGCTGCGAGACATCAATACCCTGCCAGCCCTGGTGGGAATGAGCAAGATGTAACAAATTCAGTGTCAAGGGCAGCAGCAGGGCTGGGGCGAGCAAAGATGAGTCCCATCTATGTGCAAGAGGCTGCCCAAAGGCTTTGAAAACAACCCTCCATGCCGTGGCAGGGAGAGGGTCCAGACACGAACACCACAGATGGATGGAGAGACTCCTGCTGGCTCCAGCACATTCACAGCACGAGAGGTGTCACAGCACCCTGCCGGAGCTGGGACCTGGCTACAAAGGGCTGGCAACCAGGGTGCTAATTCATAATGCATCCGTAAACACCTTTATTTTTCTGGACCTACATCAAAGTCTGGAATCAGAAAAGACAGTTACTCCAACCCCAAACTTGGCACAGTTGCCCCGCTTATGATTATTTAAGAGCCAACAAATTCCCAGGACAGTACATAGCACTGTGCTCTGCTTAGAAAGGAGGACTCCACAGAAACAAAAGTGGAATAAATAGAGAGGCAGCAGTACCACTAAAATACCAAAGTTAGAGGATTGCAAAGGGGTTAGAGGGTCAAAGCATGGGCTTGGAGGTTATCACAGGCACAGCTTGAGAGGCAGCAACTTCTCCCTGCTCAGCAGCCGTGAGGCTTCAGAGAGAGATTTTGCCCAGCCTGGGAAATAACCATTTCAGAAAAAGTCAGGTACATTTTGGGATAGAGGCCAAGAAACAAGCAACAAGAGTCAGAAGACATTTGGAAACGTGACCTACAGGTAACAACAGCTCAGAAGATTAAGAGAAGGTTACAGAGGTGGCAAATACATCCTGAGAATATACAGTCCTGAGATCAGATAATCGTACAAAAAGGAGGGTCCTCAGTTGTTCTACTGACCAAAGATAAAACCCTACTCTACACCTAATGAGTTTTGAGGGTGTTCTGAAAAGTCTTTCTGACTACATGGAGAGTAAAGGCGTGGCACAGGCTTTGTTGACGGGTTGTGAAATCACTCTCATCAGAGGTTTTGAAGATAAACATCTATCCTTCTTGGGGGCAAGGAGATGGATTAGAAGATAGCTTGAAGTCCCTTCTGGCCCTGAATTTCTAAAAGTACTCCAATTCCACCCGTATGCCCTTTCTTGTCAGTAGGCTCTGATTATTAGCCTTAAAAAATATATTTTTTTTTCTTTAAATCTTGTCCTTCATTTAGTTTTGTGATGCCGATTCTCATTTATTTCCATCTTTTTTTATTATTTTATTGAGTCATCAGACCACACCTTTGTATCAAACCTCAGTGAATAGAACTTCGTGTGTTCATACATACAGTGAACATGGATACAGAAAACATCAGCCCTGCCAGCTTTACAACGAAATACATTGAATTACTCCATGGCAGCACACCCTTGAGTCTTGCACAATACCCACAGACACAGATTTATCAAAAATAAACAGAGAATTTCTCCGAGCAGTGGAGAGAAAGTCAGAGGTGAGGGGCAGCAGTGGATAACTGAAAGATTTTAAACAAACATGTAATAGTCAGATCTGTTTCCTGTTTCCAGAGGTAGAGGAATTTCCTGTTTCCAGAACTGGCTATTTAAAGAAAATCCTGACAACAGTGGGTTTGGGGCTGGGTGGTGTTTTTTTTTTTTTCTAATAATGCCAAACAAAATAAATTAATAGGGCCAGTGTTCCTGAGCACATTCTTTGGAGAGGAGTGGCCCCTCATTTGTGAGCTGCCCAGATCATCCACTGCACCCAGCGATGGAGGAGGAGCAAGAAGAAGGCTTAGGAAGCACCTGCAGCCTCTGCATGAGGGCTCTGCCATCAGGCTCTTCTTTCAGCCCCAGCCATCAACACTTAGACCAATCCAGACCAAACAGTAGGTACACCGGAGGAGCAAAGGGGCCCTACAGCCCCTGCAGTCACTCCACAAAATACCCAGACTTCTTTTCCACAAGTGTGAAGCTGGATGCTTTTCATTCCAGCTGTTTTTAAAGATCAGTCGGTCAAGGAGGAGAAAGAAAAAAAATCCTAGATTGTTCACTTGGAGCACTTCTGTCATGTTGTCATCTTGGTACTTTTCATCTCTGGCCCAGGGCAGTTCAAGCAGGTTAAAAAAAAAAAGGGGGGGGGAGATGTCTTTTCATTTCACAATAGTAGTTCAACGTATGCAAGCTGCTTTAGTGCAACATTTAGCAAGGCACTAGAGAGAGAGAACGGGTTGGCTCACTTTCTAAGCAATTCAATAATACAGCCCTGCTGATATCTGCAGGAGAGCTCTGACCTCTTTGCTATAGAAAAAAGGTTTGAAATTGGAAGTACACTTGTGTTATACACCGTGCCTTTTGAAAACTTGAACATTTTATGAACTTTACATAGTTAGAATTGCTTCCCCTTTTTTAAGAAGAAGTTACATTTGAAGGTTTTCAGCACTTAAGAAGCAAAACTCTGCCCAGATCAGTCCTGCAATTTGTACTGTACTGCAGCAGAATGTCATGGCGATTTGCAAAGGAAAACCAAACCAGCTGGGTTGCAGAGAGCTTGGGTGGGCTCAGGACTTTCATGCAGGAGACCACGCAGGTAGACGGAAGCTGGTGCTACTTTTGTGATGGGACAGAGATGAGTGGTGTGACACCCACCACTCTGCTCAGCTCATATGTGTACAGGCTTGTGGCTAGGGACCCTTCCAGGGTGGTAGGAAAAAAGCCAAACAACACAATCAAGTATTTCTACTGATAGAACCTGTGAACAGCCTTGTCCCTCCTGTCCTCCAGAGGCCTTCTTTCTTCTTCTATAACTAATATGATGCAGAGCTTATAGCTGCACAGCCCTGGCCTTCAAGGAGCCTTGAGCATAAATGTCAGTGCTCCACAATCATCCTGATCTAGAAGCAGAGAGCACAGTTCGAGAAGTTCCACTATTTTTTATGATTCAACAGTTTCCTGACACTTCTCTTACTCCTGACTCCACAGGAACACATGAATGACTTATCCATCTGCCATTCACACAAAGCAACTTTAAGCTGACACAAATTTGGGGGAAAGTAGGTGAAGGGAGTTAGACAGGACTGCCACTACGCTTCAGCTTCCTTGTATCACTCCCAGGATTAGGGGAACCAGAAAGATTTGTTATGGGGAAACACAAGGGGTGTCCAAACCCAAATGGCAGAGCAGGAGGCAAAGACAAACGCATGAAGGACAGGGGCTAACGCCTTCTCTATCTACCACTCCACATCCTGCAGTAGTGCTGGTTTGGCAGTGGTCTGTTTGGATGGGAACAATGTACAAAAAATGTCACTTCAGATTTTTGCAACATTGAGATTAAATATTATTTTGTGACTGATATTATCTCAACTGTGAAATATTTGGGGCATTTGAGTTAATGCACAGATAAGTGTCAGAAGGATCGAGAGAGCAGATTTCCTGCAATTTTGCACAGAGAAACAGAGGTTGAATGGAAACAGGCCTGCTCACACCAGCCGCCAAAATGTGAACTGCCTGTTGCAAAAAAAGGTCCATTTTTCCTGGACATTTTGTTCACCTGTTTCCTGGTAGGTAATGACACCCAGCAGCAGGGAAACAGCAGTGTTTAGGGGTCATGATGATAGCATTATCCATATGAATCAGTGCAAAATCTGTACTCCAGATCCATTCCCACCAGGGATGCTTTTACCCCATCACACTCCTGGTTTGTTTTTCCACGCACCAACAAAACTCGTCCCCAGCACAAGCAGTCTGCAAGGGACAGCCTTTCTGCTCCCAGCACCAAAGGTGGCTCACATAGAGATCAGCAAAATGGCATCGTGGCAACACTGGTTTGCTGGGCCTGCTCAGAGGTGGCCTGTCCATGTGATGGTCTACCTGAGAGGCTGCTCCCGAACATGGAAGTTCCTGAGTTGACTTGAAACCCCCTTTCATCCTCAATAGCCCAATACTTTTTCTGGGCTGGACCTTCAGAGAGGGAGCATGACCAGGCTAAAGAGACCCAAGGAAGGTCTGCAAGAACTTTTCACAGTGGCATTTGATTTTCTTTCTGCAAGTTAAGAAACCTTCTTGCAGCCAGTAGCTATCACAGGCCTTGGCCAGAATTGTCAAGACATGGTGTCCCATCCAAACCTACAGGAGCTGCAAACATTATTGCATGCATTTCACAGAGGTGATGGTGATTGCCACAATGCCATAGGACTCCCAGCGTGCAACCATGGCAGCATTGCTGGCATCTCAGGGTCTGAAAAGGTTGCGAGCTTGGGATGTGTTCAAACAGCTCCAAACCATTACAGATGCTAAGAGGCAAATTCTCACGTCCTCACTCACTCTCCTCATAGAGAAATACTGAGCCAGCCGTGTCAGGTCCCTGACAGCATCGCCAAAAGCCACGTGCAAACTTTGCTACCAAAGATGGACCAAAGCTGCCTCCTGAACAAGAGTCTCTCCTGAAACAAAGCAGACATTGAAACGAGACTGCAGAATCACGCCCAAAGTCAGGATAATACATCAGGAGTAGCAGTAAGTTATTCAGTGATCTGAAGCACCAAACCTCCAAGACCTGCAGTCATTCAGGAAGTCTGGAAGAAGGCAAAATTAGCTCTGATTTCAAAAGCAGCAGAGCAAGTGCAAGCTTGACAGTAAGCACTCTGCAGCTACTGAACTTTGGAAAATACTGGAATACGTAATAGGCAGGGGGAAAAAAAAATTTAAAAACCCAAACAAACAAGAGAAAAACAAACACGAAAACAGGACATGCCTAGACTGCCTCTACCCCACCATTTTACAGCTGAGCGCTTCCCAACATACCTCTCCCATGAGACGGAGATGGCTGGCAGGGCCAAGAAAGGAGGGCTCCTGAGGACAGTAGTAATGACCTAAGTGACATGATTAATGAAAGCAGGAATCAGTAAACCTCGCTTACACACTCGCCTTCATCACTGCCAACACCAGTGGGAAGCATCTGCCAACAAAAAAATCTGGTCTAGACGACAGCAAATCATGGAGCTGCCTACCAGCTGGGGATGCAGCGACCGCTGCTTTCAGTTCCATTTCTCACTTACTCCACCAGACTCCGACACTTTGTTTCATTGGGAGAAACATATGCAGAGGAACCAGACATGATGTTTTCTTTTCAGCATCAAAATAATAGTCAGGAGCAAGTTTGTCCACTTTCTTGGCATATAAACTGTGTCCCACACAATGCAAATGAGGACATCAGGTATTAAATTTTGGGCCAGCTAAATGGGAGTTTTTAGTCTTCGATGCTGCAGGGTTTTCCTCCCTCGCCATGTACAACTAATGGCCTAGGTCCTGCATATTTCTGTCTTTCTGCGCTGTGATTTTATGCTACAGTGACTTCAGTCTGAATTAGTAAGACAGGTTGGACACCAAGAAAATATTTAACTAATATTTAAAAACAAGTTCCAGGTTTGGGTTTTAAGCATAACTGGGAGGGGGTGGGGTGGAAATCACTGCATGTAGGCTAGGTGCTTGAAAGACATTACAAGATACTCTAACACCATTCCAGCAAAAACTTTATCATCATGAATTAATTTGTGCACAAATAGCTCTCCAAACCTACGTATCTGCAGACTCTAGAATCTAGATCAAAGTTATTCAGGCCATTCAGATAAATAAGCAACTGCTTCTCACATCAAAACCAAGCACAGAGTCACTTTCCTCTTCGCCTTTTACAGCTAAAGCAATTTCATTACACACACTTAAAAATTTAAGAATTGTTGAGATACCAGTTACTTTTAATAACTTCAGTTTCACATAGAAGTTGTGGGGGGATGTCAGCTGGAAGAGACAACAGCAAAACAGCAATGAAACTGGAAAAGGAGAAAACCAAGAGGGGGAAAGCAAATAATATCTCAGGTAGTTCACATTATGCAGGAAAATGGCTAGACTGAAACATGCTTGCAGATCTCAGGAATACTCTGAAGCTGAGATTTTTCAGACCATATCCATGAATTTGTTTCATCTACCTAAAAGAGAAACCAGGACTCTCCAGTTTTACCTGAAGGTCATAACTTTGTTATTGGAAGATACCACTATCGGCATAAAGTGGATAAGCACAATTAAACAAGAGATGCAAGGCAAGAGGACAAAAACAGGAAAAGTGAAGATTTCATCAGTTACTGAATGGCAAAGCACCTTAGGGCTTTTAAAAGGTACAGGGACTCTGAAGTATTTTATACTTAATATTCATTTTGCTAAACAGTGCTCTCATATTTATGTCTATGCAAACCTTTTAGACCCCTGTCAGCTCTCCAAACTTTTCATGGAGCAACATGATGATTGGCAGCCAGATTTCTCCTTGAAGACATTACAAAAAATATGTGACTTGGAAGATCAGCTCCAAACCTTTACAAATGGCCCCATTGATTGCCCTCTGCTTTCAAGATGAGCAGCCTTGCAGTCAGGAGACTGAGGAATCACTAATAACAACGCATCTTGCATCTTGAAACTGTTTCCTCCTATATGCATTTCTTTAGAGAGATCAGGGTACAGCACATATTCCTTAAATCCAAGGCATAAGCCTTTACCTATAGGCTTTGTACATTGGTTTGTACACTACAGCACAATACAATTCTTTGTACAATTGCTCCATATTACACTTTTTTCTAAGCTACTGGCTTATTTGCAGGGTTTAAACATTTCCTTCTAAATGGGAAGATTTAAAATATACATATAGCATCTAATATACATACAATATCTATACCTATCCTCAGAAGATCATGACACATCTGGATAGCAAGCACATTACCATCAGCCCTCCAGGGGCTGGTTTAGCCTGGCTCCAAATTTTCGAAGTCCCTTCCAAAGCAGATTCCTCCTGTGCTAAGTTTAATCCTGTAAAAAGTAGTAGAAACCTGTTAACCATGTTCACAGAGTATGCCTTAGGACCCCAAATCTGAGAGGTCATTCATCAGTGCTCCATTAGGGAAAGAGAAGTTAGTATTCCCACTCCCTGTGACCGCTCCCAGGACACTCAGAGAAACGGGGGCTCCAATATGCCTTGACCCAACCCCACAAAGCAACTTCTCAGGGCTGACAGACGTGGATTTCACCACGTACATATGACAACAGTTTACATGGATTAGCTGGTTTGACTCATTTTGCTTTTGAAAGACTAGTACAGCTTCAAATTACCCAGGAAGCAGCACTGCCCGTGTAGTCAGACTCCTTAGTCAGAAGAGGAAAAATTGGCTTTATTCAGTTTGGAAGCATGCTTTCTCCCCTGCAAGTTTTCACTCCCTTCTCACCCTCAGCCTCTAAAGTGGCCAGCTGGCTAATGCCAGCTCTATTTGCCAGCGTTGTAGGTCCTGGCCCAACTGGGCAGGTCAGCACCACTGCCTGGGTGCTGCCCAGATAGACACGGGAAGCGCAAGTTTCCCAATCATGGGTGTTCCCATTGCACAGTCACACAAATTGAGTACAAACAATAGGCCAAATAATTAAGTAGCAGGCTCATATTTGGTGCTTTTCATCCATACACTCCAAATGCATTACAGGAGCAGCAGTGTGTTATTATTGCCAGTTGTAGTATGGGGACACTGAGGCATGGAGAGATTAATTTCTTTACTAGGCTCACATAGTGAGTTGAAACAAAGCTTAGAAGGGAACCTGTTACCACAAGTTTGAACCTAAATAGCAAAGAAAATGAAGTTATTATCTGCATTCCATCGACTGCCGTACCATATGGTTAAACGTGGGCACGAGTCCAAACTAAGCACCCAAACGACTCTTTCAGCACTAATGAAACAAACAAAATTTAAAACTCACATCCTCATATTAATCGGAGTAATCCTTTAAGCTTTGCTTGCATTTCTGCTGACACTATGTTATGAGGATCTATGCTGGAAATTTAACGAAGGGTAAACCCAGCAGATGTGAGCACAGTCTGTAACACTACACATACCTGATCCCATCTTCCCAAACCTCTCAGCTTCCAAGAGGATTTATTTGTTTTTATATGACTACAGGCTCTTTCCATTCCTGATAAGATGGTATTCGAAAGTATTCTTTAACAAAGTTCTTGCTGAAAGCACCTTGGTTCCTGATTACATCTCCAGCGCATGTCAGGAAGATACTGCGCACACTAATTACTCTAGCAAAATCAGAGATTCTGAGATTTAATAATTCAGTGTCTGTGATACAAGAACTAGCAAGTCTTTTATTATTATATATTGTAGAGCTTACCAAACAGAAAAGAGATATTTAAAAAAAAAAAAAAACAAAAAAAAAACAACCTGCCTATTTCCTTTGAAAACTGCTTTCTTCTGCTGCCCCACTGCTTGAAGTATATGACCTCATATACACCAAGAAATGGGGAAAATGAACCAGGGGACAAAGGACAAGAGATGGAAACTTTCACCTGGGTGCTCTGTGCTGATAGGCTGGATATGCAGTGATCTTTTGTACATTTAAAATGATACTTCTTGGGATTCTGCTCTCAAATCTAGGACCAAGCCATTCTGGCTTGCAGACTGTCCTCTGCCCTTGAAGACCTGCCAGAGGGCCACCAAGGTGAAGCAGGGGGAAAACAAAAGGTGATGCCACGATGACTCTGAAATCAGACAAGCATGTCCAAGCCAGACTGAATGCAGCTATGCTACATATCCAGGGGCTCTTCTTCCTCTGTATTTTAATAGTTCAAGCATTTAACCCAAGAAACAGCAGTGACAACATTCACTGTGTATCTAGGCAGGAAAAAAAGCAGGTACACTGACAAAAGGCTGTTTCTCCAAGAAAGCCTACTTTCTTTTTATGCCCTCCATAAATTCATAGACATCCCTGCCATTTATTTCCCAAAAGTACACTTTTGTTTCCTACAAAGGTCAGTATAGGAATTTAACCTCACTGACAGGCAATGTCACACTAGGGATGAGTTCACCAGAGTTGTTAATAAATATTTCAGTACTGAAAAGGATGCTGTGCATTTCCCAGAACAGATGAAATATGGAAGCACCCCTATCTAGGAGTGTGCGTGCCTGCCTTAGGCCACACAGAATATCTAAGGGAACAACAAAACCAGAGCAGTTATTGCAGGGCTCAGTGTTAAAAAGAGACGGGTGATGCTGAAGAAAAGGCAGCTCCACACAAAGATTATGAAGGTATTCAAAGAAGGCAACAACCAAGGGTACAGGGTGTTTCAAATAGATTGACCCAATTTGAAATCACTTTGTTTTGAAATTAAGTCCATCTTTTTGAAATACCCTGTATTTCAATATGGCAAAAGAAAGGCCCGGCCAACCCAGAAAGATGCTGCAGGCACGCACAAGCGACTCCTTCCTCAGCAGCCTGATGGGGATGGGTAGCGTACGGGACGATACCTGGCTCAGCAGATGGCAGGAGTATTAGGCAGAGCCTGGAGTGGCTGCAGGAGCTATGCCAAGAGGGAGCAACAGCAAAGATCCAGCGTGGGTGATCCAATGGTTGCACAGGCTAAAGAGAGCTGGGGGAACGGGGATGCTCTATATGTACGCGTGAGTGCATGTGCCTGCGTCAGGTAAGCCAGCAGGAAGGAGGTCTCGGCAATGACGGCAAGAGGTAATTACAGCCTGCAAAGGTCTGAGCTCGTAAAGACTGAATTAGATTTCCTCGAAAGTTCATAGCCGAAGATTTTGCACGTACTCTGGATGCATGGGATGAGCAAGAGGCAGAGACTGAGGAACTACTCACTATGTGCCCAAATGGGATGAGACTGGCAAAAATCAAGGAAGGATTAAGAAAGGGTGTTTAGGAGGGAGGGGAAGGAGGTGGTTCATACCACCAGTAAGCTACGCAGAGAAACATCACAAGAAAGACAATAAAAGGCTAAATGGAAAGAGTTTAACAAAGTGGAGGAGGTGAGCATTATGGAAACTGTAGCTGAGAACACAGAGCAGGCTGGTGTACAGCAGGCCAGGGGCCTCACTAATAACAGAGCCAAGAGGAATGTGCAGGACAGCCCAGAAAGGGGCAGCGAGAACTGAACCAAAGAGGTGCCAGCAGGACACCCAGAGAGGTCAAAGACCACCAGGAGATAAGAAAACAGGAGAGTTGAAAGCAAAGGTGCCAAACACTGATGGTGAAGGGTACTGACCTGACAAAGAAAGGGTCTTGAGACAGAAAAGGTGTGACAGTAAACCAGAGTTCAAGGAGAAAAGTTTCCTCATGTTCAGGAGAAAGAGGATAGGGAAGACAGAGGGGAAAAAAACCCACAAACTTTTATATAGTGTTAATACCAAAATACTCACAAGCACAAGAAGTCAGGAGTTAATAGAGGTGTTTTGCCTTCTGCCTGACCCTGAAATACTTCAAACCAAACATACACATTTTGCAGGGTACATTTGAACTCTTCCCACCTCTCTGCAGGGACACACCAAAGCCTGCCTAGGTCCCTTTTACTTCATTATTTCCTTTCTTGTTGCACCACAAGGCTGAACCAGTGCAGCAAGAAGATTCAGAGAGATCCGTGTTTATTTCCGTACACCGTGTAGGGCGCAGTCCAGCCAGAACAACGACAGCAATTGTTTCCTACAATTATTACCACGTTTCACACCCTTTCCTCTGGGTTATGAGAAGCAGCACCCTTCCTCGAAAACAGCTACAGCCAATTTCCTTCCTCACCAGAGACCAGCGTCTTTAGGGGTTTGTCGCTACTGTCCCAGCCCCCTTCTTCCTCACTAAAGAAGCAGGGTTTCATTTGCTACCAGAAACAACTCAGTCCACAATTTCATTTGAAGAAAATAATTCACTGGGCACTTGTTAAAATATTTACAAAAACATTTTAAAAATCTCTTTTACACCATTATTGCCCCCTTCAGAGGCAAACTTTGGTTATTCTCTAAAATGTGAATAATTTCTGGCAGAAGGTCACACCTTGCCTATCAGAAGTAATCATAAGGTTGGGTGTGTTTCTGCAAAGCACAGGGCACTGTTCTTCAAACCTTCAGCAAGGAAGGCTCTGGTTTAGCTTCCTTATAACTTCAGAATGCTACATTTATCACTCTCTTGATGATGTTACTTTTAAAAGGATGGTCATTTTACCCCTACAAATAAATCTCCATCATTTCAAATGTGCTAATTTAGACAGAAGGGATTTCCCAACCTCTTAATACAATTTTGTGCTTGCTTAGCATCTTCTACCCATAGATCTTTCAGGGATATATAAACAAGGAGCCAGAGAGCACCAGCCATTTTCAAGAACTCTCCATCAATGTCCCTGTCAAATTCACTCCAAGAGAAAGCCATAACAATAGAAGGACATGCAACAAAGACTTCAACTTTGTTTTCATTTTGTAGATGAAGGAGGTTGAAACAAAGACATGGCTCATTTCCCTGAGGCCTGAAGAGTAGGTCACAACTCACAAGGAAAGCTGTGGATTGTGTGGGATCCTAAAACAAAATGCTTCAAGTCAAGCAGACATACTTTGCAGGTCACAGTTAAACTCCATGCACCTTCTCACCTCTCTGTAGGGGAAAATAAATTGTTTTATAGGAGGAAAATGCTTTATTTCAGACAGAAACACCCCATATATTACAGGGAGCTATGCAGAAGTCTGCACCAAATGGCAAAAACTTCTTCAAATAACTGTAAATTGGATGTTCAGGGACCAGAAATCTTCTTTTTCAGTGTAAAGGTAGTCTGATAACTAGAAGACACAGGCACAGTATTTGCCAGACACTTCCCATCCTCAGGCCCAAACACATCCTGCTTGGATCCAGCTCCAGCTTCCTGACCCACCTCCTCTCACTCCCTTTCAGGTAACACACTCTTAATTATAACTGAGATAAAATAGCTAAATGGCTACTAGCAGGGTAATAATGACAATGCACCTACATGCCTAATTTAAGATTACATCGAGCTTTCCTTGTTGAGCTGAAACTGCTCACACAACTGCAGGGGGAAGATAGTGGCAAGCTCAGCTCTTAACCAAAAGTTGTGTATTTTGCAGGAGGAGAGAAAAAGCAGGAGGAAGGTCTCATATCACCTTTAAATGAAGTCATGGGAGCAAGTATTTCTTAGCCTTCTTTATGTAACGTAACTTAACCATGCTGCATTTTTTGCTGAGATAATTATGTCCATGATAGCTGAACCTCTGCTCTGCACAGCGTCAATAGGTTTTACCATTTGTAACGTAAACTCAATAAATGGCTTAGACCAAAATGAGTCAGGTTTTACCAGTCAGCCAGGAAGATGCATGTATCTTTGCTTCCACAACACAACTAATAAGCTGGACAAAGACAGAGCGAGAGGGCAAAACCATTATGTTTATATGAATTGGTGCAAGTGAAGAAGCACTTTGCCAGACTGCTGCCCTGTAATAGAAAAGCTCACCCAAAGCAAACATAGAGGCTTTGCCACATAAAACTCTGCCACTATTTTAGAAGTGCAGGGTGAGTACCCATAATGCCAACAGAACCACATAGGGATAAATCCTCCAAAATACTCAGCTGAGCAACCCTACACGATGGCAAGGAAAGCCTCTGGATACCACACTAATACATCTTACCTCATCTGACCTTTTTAGTGAGGAAGGAAAGAGGGAAAGTAGATTGGGAACCCAAAATCCAGTGGTAAAACCCAGCTCCTTCTCTGTTCAAGTTTTGATCATTAAACACTATATATTCAATATATACATTAAACTGACAAATTATTTCTAAATCTCCAAGACAGAGGGTCTTTTCACCATTCTGTTTACACAAAGGCCAAAGCACTGAAACGCCAGGCACGTTGGGGCATATGGCCACCACCACAGCACAATATATATACACATGCACATGTCCAAGACCCACAGGATGATTTACATTAGCTTTCCTCTCCTAATGAATGTAAATCCCAGTTGTCCTTTTCATTTTTACTATTTCTGTCTATTTCCTCTCTTTCAATTCTCTCTTCCCTGTTCTCCCTAACACTGTGTTAACAGTAGACTCATCCTATGCAGAGATGCTGCTTCTCTGCTGCTGGTCTGGCTGGGCCAGCTGAGTCGCGCGAAGGACTGAGCTCTGACGTTACAATTTGCTTCTGAAAGATTTAGTTTTTCTCAAGCTTGAAGGTCTGATTCCCTTGCATGCAGCTATGGCATAAATCCTCCTTAATATACAATCCCACTTTGCTTTTGCAGGTATCCGTGCAATAAATGCTCTGTGAAAAATTAGATTTTGTGCATTGTCTGTCAGACTGAAGCACAAGGGTGTAGTTATCCCAAAGCACTATGACTGTTTCATGCTATGTTATGTGCCATGCTGAATTATTCAACCAGGAATATTACAAAAAAAACCACCACAAACAAACAAATTCAAAACCCTAGCTCGGTATATTTTTACTCATCAAATATTTTTCACATTGCATAGGTAGCGTTGTTTTTTTCTTTTACTGATGGTATTTATGAACTATTATCTTTGTTCTGTTGGTGCTATTCAAGAGAGGTGGCAAAAGAATTCTCCCCACCTCCCTAGATTACATGTTATCCCAAATATTTGTACTTTATGGTCACGCTATGGAAAATATTCACATGAGTAATCACACCAAAGTCATTATAACTACTCCTGTGAAGAAACATTTAATCTCCTCTTCAAGCATTTGCAGAGATCGGGACCCGAAAGCCACTAATGTGCTGCACTCAGTTCCAAGCTCAGCATTTTTAAGTAAAGCAGCCCATTTTTAACTCAATACTGTAGTGAATATCTCCTTTTGTAATGAGTCCCAGACACCAAGAACCCCTAGATTGCTACAGGTCCTTGCAACTCTACAAGCTCTTGGGAGGTCCTCAGGTTTTTCTTTCAGCGACACGGGCAAATACCACAGACTCACTTTTCTGGTCCTTGAAACAAATTATCAGATGAAGAAAATTATGTGTCTGTAAAAGTAGAAGGGAGGTCATACAATAGGCAGCATACCAGTGCGCTGACCCCCCTCAACCCACGATGAGGAATTCAAACGCAGCATTTCCAGGCTTGGATCTTCTGCTCAATGCACCTCGTGCTTTGGCTTTCAGCAAGACGCCAAACTGCGGATGGCAAACCCTCATGGTTCCAAAACCACAGGCAAGGTATTTCCCCCTGGCCTGGGGCACTGGGTGACCACCAGTGCTACATGGAGCACAAAAGGGAGCATCTCCATGTATGACTCCACCTGGGAACTCTTCTGGGAGCCACCTGTGGCTACAGAAGCTGGCTCCATGTTAGTCAAAGGGGGAGCCAGGCAAGGTCTGGCAGCACACGAAGTTCTTGTGTATGCCAGGTATTTCTTCTATGAATGTACCTATTTACTTTTGAAAGGAAAAACTTGCAGGTCTGGGGGGCAAAAGTTGTTTTGTTATGGTTTTCTTGTTTTGTTTTTTTGTTTGGTTGGTTTTGTGTTTTTAAAGAAATCTTTCATATAAGATATGGAGGATGCTAAAAAATTAAAACATTACTTTCTCGTTGTTTTATTAAGTTTTCTGGGAAAGTAGCTCTTTTGTTTGTTTCAGGCTTACCTCCTAATAATGCAATTTCATGCTCCCAAATCCTTACATCAGAAAAGACAGAAAAATATCATTGCTCTACTCAGCTGCTCCACAAGACTCAGAATTCAAGCAGGTAAGGAAGGTAGGAAGGTAGTTGACACCCTTGCATTTGAACATACCTAGCAACATGTTCTTAAAAGGAACAAAGACATTTTAATTGTGTTTGTTGTGCATCTGCATTCTCAGCGTTGTCCAGTCATCAGCATGAACTCCTGGTCATGAGTGCCAGCGTGGGATGCCCAACACCACCACTGTAAACACAGGCTGACACCCAACACAAACATGGGATGGGGAAGGAAAACAGATTTCATTCAAATGAGTGGCAAAAGGACTGAGAGAAGGAAATACGAACGTCATCAACAATAATCCTATTAACACATCATCTATATTTTTTGCCTCATTGTTTATGATGTACAGTAACAGATTTCAGAAACTTTCAAAGAAACAGGACAATGTTTTTACTTTCAAGTAGTCAGGAGTGAACAGTGTGAGATAGCTTGCCCACACACTTCTAGCTAGTCAGAAAGAAAAAAAGTAGTTTCAGACTCCTTTCTAATAAAGTCAAAGAATAGATTACTATCTAATAAAGTCAGGCATGTCCCTACCAATGTATCAGTCAGACAGGCAGCTCTGGATTCTGCATTTAGAAAATCTTGTACATAATTGCCTGGGCTTGCAAATGTCACTATATTATATTTTTAGTGATGCTTTGGGCAGCATGTTTTGTAGGAGTTCTACCATCAGGAAAAGTATATAAGCTCACTCAACTGGCAGTAAAGCTTTTCCTGCACACACTTCTGAACTGCTTAAATGGATAGCAGAACAACTGGAGCACATCAGCAGAGAATTGCTTGATTTTATCCCACCATATCTTCTACAATTTACCTGAAACCAGCCACTTACAGCACTACAAAGAAAGCTACAGTTTGTCCAGGAGATAATAGAAAAATGTATTTACTCTTGACAGCAACTAAATAACATGAATATTCAACTTTACCAGCAGTTTGCATAGTTAGGCTAGAATAATATTAAAAAGTGTGACCTCCCCTCTTCACTGAGTCCCAGGTGAGTTTGGCTTCAGCATTTACAGAACAGTTTTATGCAACTACCATCATTCATGTTCTCTTCACAACCATGAGGAGAGCTGTAAACTGTTTCTGAAAGAGCACTCTCATTTCTGAACACTGAGAAAGTGTTTCCTGACTGGACCCTCAGAAGCTGATCCATTAATAATTCAATGGCAAAATCTATTTTCCTGGGCAAGAAGAGAGGAAATGGCTATTAGAAGAAAGAATAAGACAAACTGCAAAGTCTGTGTTTTCATATATTCATTCTCTCCTGTGTTCCCCTTACTTGTGGCATCTCTATTTCTTATTTCACACAATCTAGGCCCTACTGTCACTGGAAAATTCTCACTGATGCAAATGAAAATTGCATATTTTATGTAACATGGGATGGGAAGCCCTATAGCTTGCCTGCTCCAGAAACCCACTAGGGCCTTGGTAACAGCCTCCTAAAAAAGCACAAGGGTCATCCCTCTAGATGGCTTCTTCCTATAAACAGTCCCTTTCCAGGTCTGCTGTGGTGTAGTCCCCCAAATCTGCTGATCAGCCACACTGAACACAACCAGTCTAACCCTCCATCGGAAGCAGATTAACAGATCTATTGTATTAAAAATTATAGTAGACAATTGCAGTAGACAGGCTAGAAAGCTTGCAAATTTTGTGTTTTCTGTGGTTTTTAGTGACATCAAAGTCTATGCAAAAACAAACAAACAAAAAACCCAACAAAACCAAGGTGAGGTTTTATTTAATCATTTATTCAGAGGATGAATTCTTCAAGTCAATGAAGCAGGTATTTTCACAGCCCTGAGGTTATCAATGCAGGAACACTGAAATCAGAGTGAATGGTCAATGTCTCCTCCTCCCTTCATTGACGGAGACCAACTTCAAGGCCCACAGCCTGTTAAGTGCTTTCTGCCAAAGGCTGAGATAAGAATGAAAGAAAGGAGATAAGAAGGAAATGCTCACTAACAAGAGTAGTTTGTGAGTCTAAAGCCAGGCTGAAAACATGATTTAATGAGCTGAGTAAAAAGACTGTGGTTGCTCAAGGAGCAGGTCAACTGCAGACAGAAAAGTCACAAAAGAAGTGGAAAAATTAGGTTACTAGAGAAAAAAAGAGCACTCGGTTAATTTGTTTTCTGTAACTTCCATTCACCAAGTCATTACAATCTAATTTCTCAGCATTTAAAATTAAGGAAAGGTCAGGCTTACTGGCCATTTCAAAAGGTCTACCACAATTACTTCAAGCAGTTATAGCTGGGTTTCTGGGGAAAAAAAAAAAATCAACCATGGAAGAAGTGGCTGGCAAAAAATAACTCTTGCCCAAGAACAAGCAGCATGGTAAGAAGAGATCCTCCTATAAAAAGCTGCTGGCAACTATGGCTCTGTCAATCACCTTAAGCATCTGTCAAAACAGACAAATACAGCTGAGGCAGGCCAAAATTTCAGGGGAACGTGCTTTTTTGTTTTGTTTTTTAAAGAACAAGCACATTGCAAACGAAGTCATCAGCTGCCTAATATTTAATAGCTGTGCATTCCAGAAGGTCTCCCATTTGTGTCAAAAGAGACAGTGTCCAAACAGTGCAGGTGGAAGAGCCAGCCAGACACGCTGTGTGCTCCCGGGTCTCCCATTACGCAGAGAAACTGGAGGCAGGAGGACCAGGGGAACCTGTTATGCAGGAGCCAGAGTTACAAAAGGACCTGTCCACAGCAAAACATGCAGGAAAATGTAAACCGCCCATGAGATCCACCAGAGCCACTGTTAGCTGTTGCTGTGTTCAACGGTGTGCTGTGGGTTAGATGATGTGGGCAACCTTGCCCCATCCACAACTGGTCCTGCTGTGAGCAGGAGGTTGGATCAGGGACCTCTGGAAGTCCTTTCCCACCTGAATTACTTTACAATCCCATGAATATCCATTTGCAGACTGCAATGCAAATAAGATAAGGCTGCAGGTCCACAACAATTTATCCAAATCTCTCTTTTCCTCCCTTCTCATCCCAGGTTAGGTTTTGAGCTGGCTCATTGTGGACTTCCATGGGAGAGCAAAGACTGGGAGACCTTCATGGTGCTGACCCACACCAGCTAAAAACACTGTGGCAGTACAGATACAGAAGGAAGTTCAGTTCCTGTAGTCAAACATCTGAAAATGGACCAGCACCTTCCTCATTTAAGAGGAAGCAGGGATGAAAAAGGCAAGTTAGGGACAACACTGGTAAAGGCTGATCCAGGCACTTTCCATTTCTACCCTATTAGGCCCCAGTAGATGGTTTCTCAGCCCCATTGTTCCCACAGCTGGTTGGCACCATGTGTTACCTTAACCATCTCATGTTTTTAAGGATCAAGAGCAAGCAGTTTGCAAAACGTGTGGTCTGACTGACTTCAAAGCCAAATAACACCATCTCCATTCCAAGAACCAACTTTTGGAGGCTCAGCCCCAGCTAGCACCAACTGGAACCAAAGGCATTTCTGGAGCCATCAAGAGAGACAAGATGCCTCTGAGGAAGGTGGAGATTGCAGAAGCAGCTAGAGCAGAGCAAACAGAAAAATGACAGTGCTGCAAGCAGCAGGTAGGCTGGGAAGGGACAGGCCATTATTGAATCCTCATCAGGCTGCTGTGATCCTGGCACAAAGCCACCCGTGGAGAGGAAGACAAGAGCTTGCGTGCTGGTGCAAGCTTTTGTGAAGAGAGAGAGCGCTGAAAAAAGGTCAGTCATGGATAAAGGTATAAGCCACACTTGCTAAGTTCACAGAAAAATAAATTTAAAAGGCAGGAAGCAAAAAGCCCTGAGGAATTCACTACAAGAGCTCGGTTCGTAAAGGAGGGTTACAGTATCCCAGCACCGCAATGTAGTCTAGATAAGCCTGAGCTAGTTTTAATCTAGGGACTTAAGTCATTTATTGCAGCAGCTCATCACAGGCTGCCTGAGCAGCAAGGGGATTTATCCACTAGTAAAACACATAATTACTGTTGGAGTTGAAGAATGTAAACCATACGTGAGCTGGTTAGCTCAAAACTAGCTCAGATACATTTATGTTCAGCTGCAACACATGCAGGAAAAATCAAGGAACCTAAAGATGAAACAAAGCTTGGTCATCTTGCAAAAGTGCTGAGACCTATGGTTTCAGAAAGGGAAAAGAAAATCCCACAAGATACCCCTTTCCTTTCCACCCTTGCTTTTCCAGGATAAGAGCAGGTCAGTTCCCCAAAGGTATTTCTGGGCATTGCCACAGAGAGAAGAGAATCAGACAGCACTGACAAACATGCTTCAACAGAAGACACCACGTTGGCTTGAGGTGCAAATCTCATATTTTCTTACTCTAATTAGGAAAGAACAAGCCTGCAACGAGTCATATACAGTACTAAAACCTATAGGTAACATCACACAAGAATCATTATTTTGCAGTTTCATAGAATAATAGAATCATTTCAGTTGGAAGAGACCCTCAGGATCATCAAGTCCAACCATAACTTAACCCATCTCTAGCACTAAATTTTGGTGCTAGTGAAGAGTAGTGAAGTGCTAGTGAAGAGTGCTAGTGAAAGAAACACTGCTTAAGCCACTACAGACTCCAGTTCCCTTCTGCAACACCCTATGCAATCACTGCTGGTGTTTTCATGGCATATCCCAAGAGTGCAAGACCATGGACCAGGACAGTGTGACATGTCTATTCTTATGTCTACTGACCTAATGGGCCCTGCGCTCATTTTCTTGGTGAACAACAACAGTGAAAAAGTAAGGATAGCCATTTATGAAGTATTACATGTTTGTGGCTCCAGAGTCAAGTCAAACACATACCTAAGTATCTGTGATTGCACACTAACCATAGCTCTACTAAAGCTTTCAAAAGGCTTACGCATGAAACTCATTCATGAAGCAGGCTGAGTGGTGCCACAGCAAGTAATTACTACAGCTCAAGTGGTGAGAAAATAGGTAAAGCAAATCCAGGCAGGTTTTTAGCAGAATTCTTTGCCCAGTTGCATATTTAGAGATTACCTCTCATTCACAAGTAACCTCGGATATGAGTATAATTATATAGGGGTTTGCATCAGGAGAGAACCTACGGACTTCAGCCCTGGGTCAGCACTGCCGTACCCAGCACAACATCAATCTGACAAAGCCACCAAGTTCTCCACCCCAAAGCACTTGTGCTGTCAACACTTGGACCAAGCTTTCCAGCAGGCAGTCCTTGAAGTGCCAGTCCCATACACCCTTAGATGGACTGTCCAAAACATTACCACCACAGGTGTCCTTGAAGCGAGGAGAAGGGGAAAAGTTGCAGAGTGAGCACTAAGGTTCAGGGTAGGGGCTATAGGTGATGAATTGTGAACCATGAAAGGGAAGGTTTGACAAAGTCTGCAGCACAAGCTTCAAGTGCAGAGATACCTGCACACTAGGTGTTAAATGCTGGGCTTGATCAGGTCAGTGGTTTTCAACTTGGTGTCTGCAGAACCCCAAGTGATCTGTGAGCTCCTTTCCAGAAGGTCTACAGAAAGACAGAAGTGAAAAGCACCACTTATATTTGCTGTGTTTCCACTGGAAAGTCAGCAAACTGATGCTGAGGACCATTACACCAGAAGGTTCTTACTGAGTTGGACAAGAGGCAATGTAAATGATTCTAAGCAATGGAAAATCCTCTGGCATTGGAAACGGGTGCACAAGACACTGAGAAAAAGCATTCACCAGTATGGAAATAACAAAAAAAAAAAAAAAAAAAAAAAAAAAAAATTTTGAAATAGCACATCCCAGTTGTTCAACATTTTCTTAGCTAGTGGGAAAAATGTTCTGTCAAAATTATTTCTTTTTTACCCTCATCACTCATCACAAAAATAAACTCTGAAGTCTGTAGTCCACTTCTCTTCCATCTCACAAGATGATTGGTGCCCAGTGGCTCACAACAGACAGGATACGTTTTGGGCTCTGTCTCAACACAAACATTGAAGAGATTGGAAAGACGGCATTGGGATTAATTTAAATAACCACTGAAACCAGAAGCCCAACAATTATCTGAGAAAAAAAATTTAAAAGGCTTATGTGCTGGCACACAGATAAATCTGCTTTTCCTCTTTAAGATCAAATATGTCACTGAATAAGACTAGTTATTGACAGAGAAAAGCAGCGCAATGATAGATGTAATGATTCTGACACTAAAACATTTTACAGCCATATTGCACTTGAAAGGCAGCCAAGAAGCAAGTCCCTACAGACCTTCCAACAGCTATTCAGCATCAGCTTCACTGAAGAGCTCTAGCTGTACACCTCTAACAAAGATAAACTAACAATCAGAAAATACCTCAGAAACATAACCAAAGGACTTGAATTAATAAGAAATCTATAAACTAACGGCTACAAGCTATTGCCATAAATAAAAAATGACAAGATGATAGCTACTAATTCCTGCCCAAGGAAAGAAACCAGAATGATTGTAGGTCAAGTTGCCTAGTTTTTGTGACCTTATCTTTACTGACAAAGTATTAATTAAGACTTCCTCTTCGTACTTCTATTGAAGAAGTATTAATTAAGACTTCCTCTTCGTACTTCTTCTGAAGGCACTTACAGACCCTGGATGAACTCTTCTGCTGGTTTTTTTTGAGTATCAAAAATAAAAATGCAAAGAATACTAGTCCTGACTTTGCAAGCTTAATTTTCAAAGGGCTCCTGACTTAGACGCAGACAACCCACTCTGAGATTAACCAGGAAGACATTCCTCTGGCGTATCTCTCAACAACAGTCAAGCAAATACATGAATATACAACATGCCTGTATTTTAAAATGCAAGTCCTCCCACCAAAGCCAAGACTTGCTATGTGCACATTTGGGCAACCGTGTCTTGTTCAGTCAAGACCACTCAAAGCAATGGGAAACCTCTGTTTATATAACACTTAAAATATTATATACACCCTCACACACATCTCTGTATGAAGGAACTGCAGCTGAAAATTGCCCTAAGCTTCTACTGTGGAATGCTTAAGCACAAAAAATGTCTTTGAGAAATGCTGCAAAGCTTCACAGTCCTACAAGGCCTGTGTTCCTCCATTCCCACCTTGCAGGCACCTCTCAATCTGCTGAAAGGTGGAGATGATGCCACATAGTTAGACCTCCCAAGAAAAATCTCCACTTTTGATAAAAACACAGCAGACCTGACACCTATCAGACTTGCTTCCCTACTACATGAAGAACAACATCCAACATTATCTGTTCATAGCACTAAAAACCTGCCTGACCTCTCTTCTCTTTTGGTCTCCCGCTGCTTCCAGATGTTCATATTCATAAACAAGCCTTCTATACAAGGCTGACGTCTGTTCTGAAGATGCCTGTTTGAAAAACATACTTGTTTCTAGAGCACCTAAGATTGCAGAGGCTGGAAATTATAATTTTCCTGCTCCCTATTTACCCAGTGTTTACCCCTTCATGACCATTCTCTGCAGCTTCTCACAAAACTAATGTTTTCCTCTTTAATTGCTTGGGATTTTTTAGTCAGTAACACCAAGAAAGCATGTCCTTTTAGCCAAAATGATAATTGTAACCAATTATCAATTATGGCAGGAACGCTCGGTGACCTCAAAGCTTTTTTCAGCCCCACTTCAGAAACCATAAGTGAACGTGCCCCTTTAAATTATTTTTTATCTAATTAAACTAGGGAGAAAATTCACACCCTTTTATATATATTTTTAATAACCTCTCCTGCTGATAGTGTCTAGTATGTTAGATACTGTCTTCGATTTAAAATAGACCTTAAAATCCTGTTTTTCAACTGGTTAAACTGCCTTGTGAACATGCAGCTAATTAGGACATCCCTACATCCCAGGCAAGTCACTGGCTTCTCACAGCCAGACCAGGACCACACGCAACGTGACACCAGGCACCTGAGAACCTCCATTCAGGCTCATCCAGCTGCCCACAACCTGCTCTTCCTTTGACTTAAACAGCCATATAAACACCAAGGATGTGACAGTCCACCAGGGCCTCCTTTCTCTACTCTCCTTCTCAGTGCTGTGGACATTCACCCTCCCTTTGGGCTCTCCAGGTTGCCCACATTAGCCTGGACCATCCTGCTTGACAGGCCCCATTTGCAAGACCTCAGCAGGAGGCTCCTGCTGGCAGGCAAACCGGGCAGGTGGAAATGTCCCGCACAGGTGCTGACCTACGTCTGTCTTCAGAAGCCAGAGCATCTCAACAGCACCCTCGGATTAAGCGAGGTGCACGGGTTTCCCTGAGCGGAGATGGTGGAGACAAAGGAGGCCCTTCAGGGAAACCCAAAGAAAACAGCTCAGCTTGTGCTTAATGCAAGCTATTGTTATTTCATCTGTCAATGAAACAGGAACTTGTCTGGGCACTAACCCCGCCATACGTGCAAGCAGGAGAGCGAACATTCAATGCCTGTCTGCAAGGGCGGGAGGCAAGGGCAGAGTCCACTCCCACACCGGCTGAGGAGCAGCTGGAAGGCTCGAGGGCAGGCTGAGCACTACTGGCAGCCAAATGACACATCCACGATCCTTCTACTAAAACATCCCCATAAAATAAAAGGGAAAAAGAAAAAATCCCCCCAAAACACTGAACTTCAACATACAGAAGTTCACTGCAGCATCACATGGAGCTTACAGGACTTTGGTTATCACTCTGTAGCATTTGAACACAATCAATTAGCAGGGATTGATAAATCCCATTTATATTGGGTTGATCTCTTTGTGAAGGGACATCAGTAATGAAATGTATGCATTGCTGCTGGCACAGTTGTAGGGCTCTATAAGCACATGGACACAAGGATACTGGTGAAACAAGGTAGGTAGATGTAATATATTTATTAGGCTATTAAGTCTTCCTCACAATGACCTGAAGAAAAGCTGACGCATCCAGAAACCTACATATTTCTTCCGTATTCTTTGTATATAGAAAGATATCCATAGATATTATTACCAAAGTGGAAAATACAACTACCATCTGAAAGAGTAAAAATTGATTTGTCTTTCTTCTTAAGCTAAAAGTTTCACTAGACTTGGTATAGGCATTCCTTAATGGAAAAATAGTTCCCATTTTTAAATAAGAAATGCTCAATTTTGAAGCCCCAAGACTATATATATGTAAGACTCTGCTGCCAAATCTCAAACACTGTGACAGCACTCCGCTTCTTCTAATGCTAATAATACATCTTGAGTTTTACAGCCTCAGTGTCAACCACTGTTCTTGCAGTCTTTCTCCTTCACAACCTCTGAACATGCAGTGAGATCACACGTTGCAGTCCACACAACTTAAAGGCAGAAGATAAGCAGGAGTTACTGGAGCTGCAGTTACTGGTGAGGATGGACACGATGCTGCACTGCCCTGCTACAAATGCAGGGACCAAGCCACTGCTCGGCCACAGTCCAGCCCCAGGTCTTCCCCATCCCCAAACACACCTTTCTCCCTTTCTGCTGCCACCAGAAGAAGGAATCAGCCTCCCCCACAACCAGCCTAGTTCTGCTGGCTGCTACATTTTAGGCCATGCTGTTGGGAAAGCCACTGGGCCTTGTCACCCCCCCTCCCCTCTTTTGGTGGGATTCCCTGTGCTGACACCAGCAATGGGCCCCTCAGCATCTCCACTCTCCTCTGAAGGCAAGCATGAGCTACCCTATGTACCTTCTGAATTACTAACAGCTAGAAAAAACTGCTTTCAAAATAAAACAAAAAGAAAAAAGCTACCCAAAACATGCTCTAGAAATAGAAATATTTTTCACTGTCATAGTGTATACATCTTGTAAAGAACCAAGTCTGGCATAATTTAATCGATTTTAAGTAAATTGGTTTGCCTTTCTAGAAGAGCAGTCTTTGATCCACTTGCATATCCCTTCATTAATCATTTGACAGTGGAATTCAAGGTTAAACTAAGAGGCTGCTGTATTTTACTTCAACTTCTGCTGCTTTGGTGTCTCATCCCATGTCCCTCCCCTTCAAGGAAGAAGAACAACTAAGTCTCATATTGCTGGGGTTAGTAGTACATCCGGCTCCAGAAAACACACTGCAGAAGTCATTATTCTGTGCATACTTAAGTGCACAGTATAGTAACTTTCTTCCATAAGAAAATAAAAAATAGGCTTAATAAGTGCAGATGGCAATATTACACCACTGCTTTTCTGCTATAGAAAAAAAAAAAAGGCAACTAGAAGAACCACGATTCAGATTCCCTGGATAGTTACTGACCTTTGAATGCACGCTCTATTGCTGTTGTGGCTCAGAACAGGAGCCTGATTGAAAAAGAGCCATGAAGACCTGCTCAAATGTCACTAGGAAAGCACTTTGTTTCATCAAAATATACGTGTTTGTGCATTCTTAACATGCAGATATTACTCATCACAGGTCTCAGGTGAAATTGCATGTCATAAACTGAGGGATCAAGTACACCGGACAGAAGAAAGCATGTTTACATATTAGGTAAATGCATTTGATTTCAAGAAGAACATAATACCCTTTAAAACCTTTCCAGATCTGGCCCACCCGGGGAGCAGTTTCGATAGTGGAAACAGGAGACTGCAATAACATTCCCAGCAGTCAACATCCTTAGAAAACAATCAAAACATTTATGATTTTTATTTAAAACAAAGAAACAAAGTTCGGAGAGAGCTTGAATTTTCAGAACGTAGTTAAATTTCTGCTACTGCAGAAAATTATTATTAAGAAGTTCCTCCCTTCCTCACGTTTCACAGTCTCAGTTTCTGCAGTAGAAACCACCATCTGGTTGCAGCTTTTCTTTTCTCCAACCACTTCAGCCTTTACTTGACCACCAAGAAAAGAGGAGCCTGGCCACCACGTTTGCTGAAGCCAAGGGAAGGAGTGATGTTGCTCAGAAGGCAGCTCTGGATGCCAAGAGTCTTGGAGGACACCCGATCCATCTGGGTTGCATCTTTTCTGCTGGCCCCTCTCTCTAAATGGGTGTGTTGAATGCAGACAAGAACATGGCAAAGCTTTGTGATTCTCCTGGTCAGTGGAAAGAAGGACAGGTTCACAATCTGCATCAATGGCCCGAGGCAACAGCACCAGAAGAGCTGGGAAAGACCATCAACTTCTTTACCATTCCCTTTACAAAGGAGCCGATCAAAACCCTGCCACTCAAGCCCAGGGAAAGTAGTGTTTACATACACAGCTGACCCTATAGCATCTCTGCACTAAATGCACATCTCTCTAGGAATCAAAACAAACCCATTTCAAGCTAAATTTTAAACTGTGGCAACATGCATAAAAGATCTAAAATTAGTCCACTAAAATCATTACAATTTGATAAAAAAATATTAAGCAACGTGTCTCTAACTAGCAAATTACAAAGGCAGGAACAAAGTTGGAAACACACCACCGAGTTTTTGTGCCACCAAACCATGAAGCAGAGCAGGAGAGATAAGGGTGTCTGTGGCTGGCAGCCCTGTGGCCACCCTTTGCCACCATCCCCAGGCACCCCATCCACCTTGGCTATTGTAAAACCAAAAATGACTGTGTGCCAAACAAGAGTAGAACAGATGAAAATGTGACACTGGCAGCCTGGGAGTCCACCTTAAGTACTGGGAATAACACCTGACAAGGGCTTCATTCAGTGCACACCCGCCAGGCCGCTCCCATGCAAAGACAAGGGCCCTTTGAGGAGGGAAGTGAGGAGCATTTTTAATTAAAGACCAGACCCTCACATGCAGACAGAGCTGGAGAGAGTGAGGGCCCTGGTGCCACATCCGCTTGCAAAGAGCCCTGCGGCCAAGGGCTGCTGTTGGCCACCGCCATTCTCTTACAGCATCACTTCTTTACACTGAGTGTATACTTAACTTGCAAGGCTGGATGACTTATTTGCCACTGCGAAGGACTCTTTACTACACAATGGTGCTCTTTGTGGGGTGGAAGGAGGTGGGGAGACAGTACTAGCTGGCCATTAACCTTATAAATCCTTCACTTGAGTTGCACAATGAATACCATGCGTCAGTGTATTTGACTTTGCTTCTTCAAGAGAAGCTGCTTTGAGTGGAAAAAAAAAAATAAATGAAATGTAATAGGTCATATTTTCCCTTCCTGTGTGTTTTTTATTTTCACGGTACGTTTTAGACAACTTGCACTAGTTTTGTAGACCATCCACAGCTTTCTTAAAAGAGCAAAAAGCATTCCTGACTCCAAGATTTCACTCCCAAAACACAAGCAGAAACCACATAGTGAGAAATCAGGCACTTCAGATGCAGTCCATACTCATTTAGCTGCTCTCTCTCTTTCTCTCCCCAGTCTCTAAAAGCTGCTTTTACAAAGTATGGTAAAGACCCAACCCAACAATTCTGAGCAGTGAAGTTCTTTGCTCAAAGCTGGGAGTAAATTCATAAGCACCTCAGGCAGGTCATCAGCTTTAGTTTATCTGGTTTTGTTTGGCGGGGGGGGGGGGTGTTTTGGTTTGGTGTTTTTAGCCTGAAACTACCACCTTACAGATATACAAAGCATGTAGTTGATCTCTAACCAAATCTAAGTTGGGGTGGGAGAAAAGGAGAAAAAAAATTGTAGTATAAATCCCATGGAGTTCCCATGGTAATACCACGAGGCATACAAAAGCTGCAGATGAGTGTGCGGCAAACTCCTCCTCAGAGGTTTTATTACTATGAAACCTAATGCTCCCTCACTGAAAAGAAATGTTCATGATATAAAGGAGATAATTGGGAGGAAAAAAGACAATTCATGTTTTATGACTGGCTGTAGACGAGTAACATTTAATGTCCAACAGTCCACACCGCACCATAATCATCCACTAATGACTGGAAAACTCACTGTGAAAATTACTGAACCTAAACTGGTGGGGTGTTAATTTAATTTTTGGTGGCAAGAGAAAACATGGCAGAGAGACAAAAGAAAGGGAGCACTTAGCTCCAGCTCCCAGCGCGGCAAAAAATGTTTCCCCCCCCCTACGCCTGGCCGAGCAGGAACAATGGACAACAGCCCAGCCCCACCGACTTTGCTGAACTATAACTCCTGTTAGTTAGTTTAATTATTGCACATACGTTTATTGAAACATCAGCTTCTAATCAGAGAAATTGCCCAGGGCATGACCAGAGGGTTGTTATAAAGTTTGGTCACTTCTTTTCAAGCAATTGTTACAAAAGGGCATGGCCCTTCCACGAAGCGTATGAAAACCTCTCAAAGATGTCCATTGTCCAAGACAAAGAAATCAAGTGCAATAGATAGAGAAGGAAGTCTCAGCTGGGAACACAAAAGGCAATGAAGATATGAAAACCAGGTGGAGCATCCTGCTACACCAGCAGTGCCTTACATAGAAGAGCTGAAAGGAGAAAAAAAAAAAATCATCTTCCAGGATGACAAATATTAGTGGGTGCAAATGCAAGGTGTGTCAAAGACAGAAATCTTATTAAAATAACAACGCCCATTAAAGACTTAAGTTGTAAAAGCCTTGCAAACTTACAGGAAAGTTTCAAATCAGTCTTACCAAAGACAACTAATTTCATCACAGGACCACTAGGTTTGCATAAGGTTTCCTTGACCCTCTAAATCAGCAAATTTAGTATGTGCTGCTTTGAGCATTTTATTTATTCAAAGTCTGCTTATGTTTCCCAAATGTTCCCCTTGAGCCAACTTTAAAACCTAGATACACCCACCAATTTCCTAATATCCAAGTAAGTCTGGTTGCTACAAAAGTGGATGCTGAGCAAGCTTTTATGGTGTAACCATTTAGTTTAAGAAAATTGCCAGAGAGGTAAGTTTTTAAGTCACACGTGAAACATTTCATTCCCTGTATCCTCAAACCCTAAGCTGAGGTACTAAGGCAACTCTCTGACATGCTTCATATTCCCGCCCTATTTCACAGTCTAATCTAATTTTACAGTGCAAGAGTTGAATCTTCATACATCAATCTCATGTGGATTTCAATCCCTTTACTCTCTGGCTCAGATACACTTGCACCAAGCATACAAGGGCTGTCCCTGTTAAATACACATCACACTTTCAGGAACTTTGCAAGCGTTATTTGTTATCAAGTGGGGGTGACTTAAATGTGGAAAAGACTGTTCAGCAACGAGTCCTCTCCTGGTTTATATTTCACAATTCCAGCAGCAGAAAATGTACTGTGCCTATTAGAGGTTTAGTATTCCCTCCTCCTCACCAGGTACTTTTTCTTCCAGTTACCTTCTCTGTAGCCATCACAACCCCATTACTCATCAGAACAGCCACGGCTCTGGATCAGAACGAACAAGAAACATCAGCAACACCAGCAGAAGTTTGAAAGTCAGGCTGCAGTCATCATTTCTGGGTCATGTTAGCCCTTTATGATGCAGGTGAAAGGAAGTGTTGTCCAAGGCTGACCTGTACCTGTGCATGGAGGTTGTGCAGCTGAGAAGGCATTTCTGTCCCTTGCCCCCTACCAGGCAGCAACAGGAGGTCAGGACATTCTCCCTGCATCACTTTGGGGCAGGCAGCTCATCCTCCAGCCTCCCATCTCAGCCAGGCTCCAAGGACAGGGAGGCAAATAACTGCCCCAAACCTTTCTGCAAGCAGCCAAACAGGCAAGAGAAAAGGCAAGAACCAGCCCCATGGACTGCCACAGCATTGGCCGGGTACCCCCATAGCCCTGGCGTGCAGAGAGAGACCCTCCCGGGCCAGCCCCATGCACCCCCCCACTGCTACACCTGGCCACAGCAACCCCCTATTCCCCCACAGCACAGGGGACACCGACTGGGCCAGAGCAGCAGAAAACAGCAGCTTCACCTTCATCAAAAATACCATGCCACTTTTCCCCTTGACCCCATCAGTTATTTATTAACAGTAGTAAAATATTACTGTTCCGCACCTCCCAACAGGCAGGTTTTTCTCTCAGCTTGAGATACCCACCACTTATTTTTAAAAGCTGAATAGCATGGGGACTTTGTGTTTGTAGGTGTACTGTTTGTTGCTTTAAAGCTACAAAGTGGAGAATAAAGTGGGAGAGAGCTCCTAAATAAGTCACAGCCATTTACACATTAGGCAGCTAATTATGTTGAAAATACAATTACACACATATAAGCAGATACTCATGCCCACAGGCCAGGCCCGTTACTTTGACTCTTCTTTAACCACCTAACTTTACAATCAGTGCAAGTTGAATCTACTTAGATATAAGACCTGAATTATCAGTCTGGGTGTGGAAAAAATACAGTGAAAAAAAAATCAGTTGCTGCCATCTCATTTAGCACAGCTAAGGACACTGCACAACAGGCAAGACTCCAGCAGGTCCCTGCTCTTCTTTCTTAGCCTTGAATCAAATACTGAGAAGCATTTGCTATTCCGAAAGTCAAATGAAAACTCTTCGCTCCAGTCTTTTGTAAATTCACATCGAAGATAACCCCTCAAGGAATGCACATTATTTACACACCAGTGAGCTTACTTATTAACATGAACTTCTAGCAAAAATTGTGTTTCTGTATTTTAAAACAAGCGACAAAGACCTGTTTACGTTCCTGGTCTGACTTCAGTAACGTCAAGGTCAGAGCCCACCCTTCCAGGGCCCTCCTGCACAGCAGCCTGAGGAATGTCACCTGTTGGATAGGGTCCAGGGACACCCCAAAAATCAAACACTGACCCTTACACTCCATCGGGCGATAGGACCCATTCCAAAGCTCTTCATCCTCGGTCTCACTGGAGCCAAAAAGCCCACACAAGCTACACTGAGCGGCTAGCACCAACCACTGCCCGCATCTCTAGGTTCACCACCACACTTTGCCATGAAAGTGAAGGCACAAGGATTTAACAGCCTTGGGTGGAAGGCGGCACGTGCAGGTGTTCCCCCCTTGTTTGCTGGCCATGAACAGCAGCTCCATCCAAACCGCTGCCACAGTGCAGGTCCACTACCCAACTGTTTACCCTCCTCCAAATATTGGTGGAACACAGAAAACTTTTCTATCACCAGAATGGGATTTACCACCTATCCTCCAATACTGTTTTGTCAGGTCCAGAGGAAATTTCACTATAATGAGGGAAAAAAGGTCCATTAGCTCATTTTTAAACAGGCAGCTTGTTCTGAGTTTCCCCCCAGCACAGAAGAAATAGTAACATTTGAATAAGTCTGGCGGGGATATGACAAAGAAGTGTACGAGAACTGTGCAAGGGACAAGACTGTCAACAAACAGAAGTGATCAGACTCTGCATTGCCTATTCTAGAAGGGCAGTGACAGCTAAAAACATTCAAAAGCAAGATTTAAAAAGGAAACAGAGAAACACCAAATATTCATGCTCCATTCTTTGCATGAAACCTTTCACAGTTAATTATTTTAAAAAATACATGCATGGGAGCATCCCATTTTAAGGATCTGAAACTCCCAGTGCAGAGAGAGCATCTCTAACTCTGTGACCTGTTCCAGGTGCCCGCTGTGAAAGGCACACATGACAGAAGTTGTACCTAAGGAGAAGACAGCTTGCCTCACCATCACCACTGTAGCAGCCCTGGGAAGCAATGAGACACTGACAGCAATAAAATAAATCTTCACGATTTGTCTTCTCTCCATAAGAGAAGCTGTGTGTTTTAAGCTATGAAAGTACCTTAATCCTAATGAAAACTTCCCTTGTTCTTCACAACTCCCCAACATATGCACCAAATAGCCATAGCATTATTTCTTAGAGGATTTTTTGTTTATTTGTGTGTGTCAAAATAAGTGCTACAAACATTTTTGCTCTCCATGGTAGGATTTTTTTTTTGGTTGCTGAAGAAAATTCATGAAGACACATGCTCCTTCCTAGGCCACACTGTGCACAGGTGAGATTCTATTGAAGGATCACACCATAACTTGAATCTTCAGCCCACCACAGCGTGACAAACTTGCCATTTACTGCTCCAAAATCCACCTGCCTTGCACCGCAAATAAACGTACATTCCACATCTTCTACTACTACTTTTTGCCACGGGCGACACCTTCACAGCAATACTGTGACACAAGTACAAGCCACCAAGTAGATCCAACTATAAAGTGGTTTGGCAAGACTAGAAATGCTAAAATTATTATTTTTAATTTTTTTTTTTTTTTTTAGATTTTGAATGCTCGAAATTATTATTTTTTAACGAACCAGTTATAACTCTAATTAAAAACGTGCACTCTTTGTAAGTGTCAGCAGTCATTCCTGAGGTATGTAAAGATCTCAGAGCTCAGGAGGGTGCGGGATCCCCCTGTAAAGAAACACGTGGGATGGGCATGCCAGAGGAGCCGCAGAACTTGGCCCACAAGACAGCCGGCATTTCACCCTGCAAGGGCTATACTCCAAAATTTACGGTTTATGGTTTTAACCTCCCGCGCTGGAAACGGGGGAACACACCTCTCCCACCCGACCCTACAGCCGTCGCCCGTAGCTCTCCTGGCGAACCCCAGTTACTCGCAGCGCATCCTTGCAAAGTCGCCGTTCCTGTCCCGCCTCAGCCCTTTCGCATCCACCCACTTTTGGGGGTGCAAACCCCGCGGCGGGGAGGGCCTCCCTTTTCCACCCCCAAGCCCCTGACTCCGCCGGGCACCGGCGGCGAGCGCGGCCGCTCCGAGGGCAGCTCCGAGGGCAGCTCCGTGGGGCCGCCGCGCCTCCCGCCCGGGCCGGACAGACCCCCCCCGGCTCCCCACCGGCACCTACCCAGGCACTTGATGTGGAAGCCGCTGGGCGGCTTGAGGGAGCGGCGCGCCCAGCCCTGCCGCAGCACCTCCAGGTGCTCCTCCTTGCCCTGCACCAGCAGCACCTGCTCGTCGATCCAGCCCAGGAAGAAGGTCTCGGCCACCGCCGCCGTGGCCCTCCGGTCCCAGTGGTGCTGCATGTTCTCCCGCTTGAAGTCCGCGAAGATCTCGTAGCCGATGCGGTGGCGGCCCAGCTCCGCCGCCGGCCCCGCAACGCCACCGGCACCACCACCGGCACCACCACCGCCGCCGCCCCCCGGCCGCTCCCCGGCCGCGGCGCCCAGGACGATGGCCAGGGAGTGCGGGGCGATCTGCAGGCACCGCTCCGCCCTGCGCGGCATGGCCGCTCACCGCCCGCCGCCGGGCACAGGCACGGGCATGAACATGCCTTCCGCGGCCGCGCTGCCTCCCGCGGCCGCTGTCCGTGCTCCGCGCCGCTCCGCCCCCACCACGGCCCGGCCCGGCCCGGGCCGGCCCGCTCCGCCCCCGGCACACCCCCGACACGGCACGGCACGGCACGGTCCGGCACCGCGGGAGAGGCGGGGATGTTATCCCGGGCAGCGGCCGCCGCCTCCCGGCCGGGAAACCCATACCCCACCGCATCCCATCGCACCCCACGGCCCGTCTCCCGTCCTTGCACGGGAACTGGAGCACCTTTCCCGGTAAAGAAACGAGCCTGCCGCGTGTCCCGGCTGGTGGTGTAGACTTTCTCCCTTCACCTGCCGCTTCTGGGAGACCTCACTTTTCCCTTCCCCGCATGAAATACAGCGGCAGCTCTGCCCTGGATTCCCCGACCCATTCTATGTAAATCTCAGAAAGTCTCACGGTCCTTATATTTGTACTTCTTGCAGTAGGTACACAGCTGTTGGTAAAATGCCCAGTGAGCAGCACTGACCTCACTGTGTCCAGACATCCATTACCTTATGCTTCACCCATAATAACCTTGAGCTGCTTTGTGTCTTAGGGGTACTGAAATTTGATAGTGATGGAGCGAGTGCAAGGTCAACTCCAAACTTCTGTGGCTTTTTTCTAGCAGTTTAATATTTTGCTTCCGCTGCGCTCCGGGTCAGTGGCTGCCTGTGAGGCTTGAGTGAGAGCTCAGCAAAAATGTGCAAGGGCTGAGCAGAAATCACAGAGATCCTTCTGGGCAGAGCCTGGCCTGGGGCATACATCAAGGCAGAAGGTGACTGCTCAGCCACAGGTACTGGTGACAAGGTGCCAGTTACACTTTAGAGAAAGCAGATTTAGGGATCTCACTCCCATCTTCTGAAGAAACCCTCAAACTCACGGCTAAACCAAATCTCTCCTTTCTCAAAATGGGGCTTGGGCTCCTGAATTGGTCAGGGCTGTTGCTCCTGAATTGACTCACATCAACGACCCCTGGGACTTCTAGCCCCCTTAAACTATTACCTGTTTGGTTCTAACCTCATTCAAAACCTGTGGCACTCTCCATCTCGTTTCATCCATTTTCTTCTCTGGGGCACTGTATAAGTCAGGCTTCTCTGACACCCCAATTCCCTACTTTTGGGGTTTTATCCAGTGCTGTCTAGGTATTGTACTGAGGCAGGTCAGATCCACTAGCATCCCAAAGGGTTTTACAAGGAGACAAGTTGTATGAAACCAACTTTACCAAAGGGGAAGTCAGAGGTAAAATAAGTTAACCAGAATCACCATGAGTCATTTTGAGCCAGGAGCAGAGCCTATTAACACAGTCTTGCAAGTCTCTAAGCCCTTCCCAAGTATCCACGCAATACAAGATTTCAAGCTAGCAGTAGTTTTGGTGCTGCTGCTGTCAGGATTTCAAAGGAGCACTTTCACATTGTCATTGAGCCCTAAGCTTTGCAAGAGGACCCCCCAGCATCTTCATTGTCCTTCCCAAAGTTCACCTGATCCATTGATTGCCTCTTAAAAGAGCTAGTATCAGTAAATCGAACTACTGTCATGATCTTGTCATACTCACGTTATTCTTACTTTATGCCTTCCTCCTCTCTGCATTATGTCAGCCTTTTATCTCTCCCATCATACTTTCATTTCAGTTCTCCTGGGCAGGGCTCACCTTTGTGTTGCCTTTGCGTGGGGCACATCACATTGACATCTCGACTGTTGATCAGAGTCACTGGGTAAATTAAGGGCTTGTATGGATTTTCAATTTTTATTCCTCCCTGCATGAATAAAGGACCCAAACTGAGCCTTTTGTCTGTTTCTAGATTTCTGCACCAGATGCGTGCTGAGCGCTTATATGTGGGGCCCCACATTTTGCCTGCAGCCCCCAAATCTCAAGTGGCAATCCATGATCCTTCCTCTGCCTCTGGAAAAAGCACGTATTCAGTGTAGCATACCTGTCAGCTTTCAGTCATGGCATCAACATTACTCTCTCCTTCATTGCTAATTTCTTAAGCAATTGGTGTGGCAAAACATGCCACGCAGACATTTTCCTGCATTTGCACTAACACTTGTGGGCTGTCAACATCTTCCCTGTCCCTGGTTTGTTCTCCTGTAAAGGCTAGTCCTCAGCATGCTAATCCTCTCCCACCCTGCTTTCATCACCTCTTCCCTCACAGTGTTTCACACCTCTCCCCTGTGCTACAGGCTGGTCCTCCCTCCTTCTCTTTATTCCTCCCTCTCTCCCTCCATCAGCACATAACCTCTCTCCACAGCTTGTACACATGAAATGTCACACACAAGTGTAATGACAGGGTAACAAAAGAGAGTACGCTATAAATTTGTTCAAAACATGTCGGACGGAGCACAGTGATTGTGGCACAAACCGAAATACACCATATGCTGGAGCTTAGATGCCATCCCTGTAAAAGCCAGCACCAGGATTGCCTGAGCTGGACCTCAAGGCCCTGATTAAGGGACTCCTGTTGTTTCAAGGGCCTGGAAAAATGCTGTGGGTGACAAGTATGTACCGAGTAAACTTTTCATCCTTCATTATTCCCCTTTTTCCCATTTCATTACTGATTCAAACTTTTTTTTTTTTTTTTTTGGCCTCAGAATTCTGGGGGATTCGGTTTATTTTGGTTTATTTGCATTACATTACTTGCCAGTTTGGGGTCGAACAGCCTCTCTCACTCTCACTTTAGGGATTTCTTCGAAGCAATCAAGATCTATAGCCAAACTAAAGCAAATCTGGTATTTCCCAGTAGAAATACAACCAAGACGACAGCCTACAATCTTCTTACGGCCAGGTATTGAAAGCTGGTGAAGTGGAACTCCTAAGTGCCTCTGAAGTGTTTAGAAAGGCAGAAGTTTACCCTCCTAGCAGGGTGAAACCCCTGAAGATTTAGACACATCTATTTGGAATGCATCAGCAATGGCAAGTGGTCCTCAGCAAACGGCGTCGTTTATTCTAGGTGGGAGCAGAAAGCCGAACAAACCAGATGGAGCTGTGTTCTCTGACTGTCTGCATCGCCTGATCCAGAGCTCAGGCATGGTACTTCTGTCTGCTGCAAATGTCACCGTATTAAAAATTCTCTGGGAAAAGAGTATTCCCCCAGAATTCACCCAGGATACAGAATGGAAAAGGCAGGCTGAGGTGAAACAAGCATCTTTAATAGTCATTGTGTCTCCTCGATTTGTACACAGTAAGGCAAGTTACACACTTTTTGCAGCCTACATAGTATGTCAGCAAGTGATCTGCTTCAGACACAGTATTCAGGCAAGTGTCTTATTCAGGATATTTTCTGTGAGGCTTTTTTAAAGGGTATTTCCTATTGGAAAACTTTTTTAAAAAAAATCTTTCTAGTGATTTCATAGAGGAAGAAATGATACCTTCACTCCTTACTACCCATCTAGTGCTGTTATCTGGTGAGGGAATCCTGCACACTTCCCAGGAAGAAGCTGTTCTTACCATTACATGGGGCTTTGGGTGCCTGAAGTGTTTGTCAAGAAACCACCAAGCTGTTGCAGAATTGCCAGCTACAGGATGCCTGGGCTTTTTTTTGAACATATATGCTTTATGTGGAAGGCTGACTGAAGGTGGAGACTCTCACCAGCAGCCCAGTGATGCAGAGCTCAGTGCGACTGTCATTGTCAAATACAGCTCTTACTTCAGCCTTCATGAGACCAGAACTTACAGACCTCACTAATCAATTTTGAGACGAGTTGCATCCTCCTCCTTCCGCAGCAGAGAGGTATGTGTAGCCTACCAGACTTGCTTGGACATGGTGTTGGTGTAAACTGACTCTGGCTTCTGGCTTTGCCACTGTGGACGTGCAGGTAGGACGGGGTCCAGGAGCAGATATGTCCGTAACACACAGGCCTGGTGCTCTTCTTGTCATAGCCTGAGAAAAACCAGGAGCAATCTCAGAAGAATGAATGCTCTGAAACCACAGAGATTGTGAACAGTGGTGGTAACTTGCATGTAAGAAAAGCGAGGTGGTAGAAGGGGTGCGCTAGCAGCTGTTCCTTAAAACCATTCCCAGAAGTGTGGCAGCCATTGTAGGCAAATATAGCTCTTCATTTGCCTAGTTTGCATTACATGAAGACACTGATTTCCCACCGACAATTCCTAAAATAGCATCTTGTTTAGCGCTTTTTTTTTCACTCTTTTGTTTTGGTAACCATTTTTTTCTAATACAAGGATGATGATAATACTTCTCACTTTTGTAAAGTCTCTTGAGTCCTGCTATTAAAAATCACCCTGGGAATGGCTATTTGACAATCTCTGCTCTGGTAGGAGTCAAGTATTTCTGTTCTCAGTCCTGTCCTACCATCCTCCATCAAGAAGCCCTGCTCAGAAGTCCTTGCTCAGGCAGAGTTCCCAGCGAAGTCAATGGGAGTTTCCTGCGTGAGGAGTGATGATCTAGGTCCAAACTAAACACCCAACTAATAAGCAGCGTAGGAGACAGCTGACTGCATCATTTTTAAGCTCTGTGCTTTTTCCTGACTCAGACTTGCTGGCATCGAGAAGGATTCCGGGGGCAGGATGAGACCCGAGGGAGGAGAGGAGATCGTGAGTTATGGCAGCAGTGCCCATCTTCCTCTTCAGGAAAACCTTTGGCAACGGTATTAAATCTTTGCAATGAAGTGACTATGGCTTGGATAAGTGAGCCGATAGGCAGACAATTATCTATTGTGTGCTCAACAATAGCCTACCCATACTGGGGAAGTTACACTGACCAGGAGAAAAGTCACCTCCCCAGCAGACATGGAAAACAAGTTTCCAGTTTACTCACAGGACATGTATAATGCAGGGTGCAAGTCTCTGACATTCAAATTCAGGTGCCTACATTTATACAGGTAAATAACACTGCACTAAAACCCTGAGATTGGAAAGCCTTTTAATTTTATTTATTTATGAAATTGCAAAGAGGGAAATAAGACTTACAGATGTTTTGAAGCCAAAAAGCTGGTAAACAGCTCATCACAGTGGGGCAGGTAAATGGAGCCAGAATAGGTTTCCTGCATGGGAAACTCTTGACTGCAAATTAATAAGGAGGGAAGAGAAAAGCATATTTATATCTCATCCCTCTGAATATATTTATCTAGAGTAGAAAAATGCTTTCCAACCTGTAATTGTCTCTTATCTGCTATGATACTGATGGTTGCTTTTGGCCAGGTTACAGCCAGACACTAAGGCACGAGCTTAGACCATGTATTTGACAGACAGGATTTTGCTTCAAACCCTGCAGTTCTGCTCCACTGGAGCCATAAAGGACTCAATACTTGCAGGTTACATGCAATTTTAATTATGGAAATGGCATGCCAGTTTGCCTAAAATGTCTGTTTGTCGCATTGCCTTTCAAGAACCACGGAAAACACATTCAGGCAGCTCAGGCATTGATATGCCAAAATAACTGGGTTTTGTTTTTATGATTCCCTTACCAGCAACAGAAATAAATTGTCAATGAAATGGCCATTAATTTTCTGGAAGAAAGAGCAATAAAACCTATTTCTCTGTTCTTTTTCATATTTTGTTTTGCAGCCCATGGCCTGAAGCTTTGGGGGACTCTGCTGACTCCCAGCCCCACCAAGCAATGGCTTGCGGCTGATCCTGGGCAGTCCTCACATCACTGAGTTAATGACTCCAAAGTCAGCCCAAGGGGATCAGAAGGTTTCCACCAGCCTTGGCATTTTAATCTGAAATTTCTCTGCTTTGAATAGGTATGTTTTCCTTCTACTGCCCCTTCTCATGTAGTGCAAGGCAAGTCCTGTGAAGAAATGCTGCAGGCAGTGCAAAGTTGCACTTGAGAATGAAATTACAGTGAAAGACGTATACCCCTAAGACTATGCAGATGTGAATGGCATACACAGGCAAAGTGAGGTAAGGGGAAATCCTTGTTGATGTGACATGCCATAGCCAAGAGCTCCAACCTGTACTGGCTCGATTTTCCTGTAGGGACCCCATTAGACTGGGGACCTGAAAGGAGAGCACGATGAGCCATAACCCTGCACTTTCATTCGAGAAGTATATATTGTGCCTAACCAAAAAAGTGAGATAAGCATAGCCAAACACTTCCAAGCAAACAATTAAATAAACTCTTCCACCATCAAGAAGAAAAATTTAAGCAGGGGCTGCTATCACAATACTCACCGAGGGAAAACAAAAGGAAGGAAAAAACAATGCTCTGGCAGGGGGATTGGACTAGATGATCTTTTGAGGTCCCTTCCAATCCCTAACATTCTGTGATTCTATGAAAAAGAAAGGATTCTGTGCAACAAGGCGCTCTGCAGGCAGGGTGCTCAGCACACGGGGTGTGGGAACCAGAGCTGGGCACGGGCTCTGTGAGCAGCCCTGGCTCTGCCCTGGCAGCACAGCTGTGGGCAATGCATGGACATCAGTCCCAGCTGAACAGCTCTGATGTAGGCTTAAAAGGGGCAGGAATACCATGCCTAACCAAAACCAGAGCTGTAAAATACTGTGTTGATGGGAACCATGCAGTCCATCCATGCAAGTGGGGTCGAGAGACCTTCAGTGGTGCCCCCAAGCATGTGGTGAGCTGGCATGGGGCACTGGAGGACTAGTTGACGCATCTTGGCTTTTCACAGACCCCCTCAGTGGCACAGATGTGGGGAGGCTTTCCCAGATCACAGGATGGGGAAGCTCCACAGTCATTTGGCATGCCAGTTTTTGGATGATAACACCTCCCTTCTGACTGGAAAAAGGGAAAGCGACTGGTGTTGCTGGTTTTGGTTATAAAAGTTCTGTGAGGTTTTGCATTGTGTTTCAGGCAGGCAGGCACCCATACTGATAAGCAGCAGAGGGATACAGTAAATCAAGATCCAAGGAGGCTCCACCAGTGCCAATACTTTCTCACTTTTCCTGTCAGAAAGCCCAGGCTGGCCAGCGGGCTCACTCTCTGTAACCACCTGGTGACATCTTTCTACTTTCTGTGCACCGATCCACTGAGCATGGCTCAGTTCAGAAAATGTGAGCCCGGCTTACAGCCTTCCTCTGGCCTCCTCTAAACCAAGAATCCCCTGAGCTTTGCAGGAAGATAATTTTTGCACTCAAGCAAGGAAAAATGCCTGTGGGAGGGGGGACTAACCACTATCACCACCTCTGAGCTCAGGGGAAGGTTGGATGTAGCAAGAGATATTGAATGCTGTGCCTTTTAATTCATTGCTCACACTTGCTGCTTCTCCAGCCACTGACATCCTACCAGCATGCATTAAACATATCTGTATCTTTTATTGATCAGGATACCAATTTCTGATGTTTCTTTGCTTGGTACAGATGCCCTGAAAGAGAAATTCCCATCTTGTGGGTTTGTTTGTTTGTGGTTTGTTGTTTCATTTTGTGTTTTGTTTGTTTGGGTTTTTTTTAACAGAAATTTCTTAGCCAGTTTGCTCTGTTCAATACTCTTCTCTCTTTTCACTTCAGGCCTTTAGTTTCCTGCCCTCAGTGATCTAGTTCAGTCAAAGCCATGCTTGTTTTACAAATACAAAAGTAACAGGCACCTTACAGCTGCCTACAATAAGCAATTATCAATTTTAAAACAGTCTGAAATTGGTTTTGGTGTGGTGCAAATCCTCCCCTTTTGCTCTTTTAAGTGGTGTGGGGCGGTGGAACAGCCCAGCAAATGCTCCTGTGTGCGGGCAGAGAGGTGAAAGGCACCGTGTCCCTCAGGACTGGCCGCAGCTCTTCCAGCGCTGGTTTTGTACCTGTTGGGCGAGTGCCAGGCACTGGCGCACATGGAGATTACGGTGTCTGCCAGCCATCGGTGAGCTTGTCCGCCCCGTCATCTTCCTTTCAAAGAGAGAACTATAAAGGTTGATGGGCTAGATGCTCACTTTCAGGTCCCCTTTGGCAACACAGAGTTCGTGAAAGGAAGGCTGGGCTGGATGTAAGAGAATTAATTCCTTGTTTAGTAGCCCTTCATTACATTTAAGCCTTTTGCAAAAATGGCAATTTGGCTTCTGTCTCCTGAATGCTGCCCCATTGCCTTAATCTTTTTATAATAGCCATAATTGCAGGTGCAAGCTCTGTTTCTGTTTTACGGGAGCTGAGGTAAACCTGCCCGATGTCACAACTGGCGATCCTCAAGTACGGGCCAAGTCCCTGAGACGGCGTCTCTGAACAGCGGGATTTGGTGCGTGAGTCACAACAAAGAGCTGCCGCTTCCCTCGCAAGCTCTGGGGACCCATGTCCCTTGCAGGTATTTTCTGCAGCCATCCTGCCGCTCTCCTGCCTCCTCCCTTTGCCTCGGCTTGTCAGGATTAGACAGTTTAACCGATGACCCCAGTTGTCATCAATCTCAATATTGAATGCACCGAGATAATACAGGCAATTCTCTGCTCTGTGGAGACAGGCATTTATGAAGCATTTGTGAAACCATTTTAGCTAAAGAAGACAGACAGCTCTATTTTGTGCCTAATATTGCCTGACAGGTGTGGACACACCCTGGGATAACTCCTTTGTCATCCCGACTAGAAGGTCAAGAGTCTACATTTGACAGAGAGAATCGCCTTTGGCACTCTGACAGAAAAATGAAAACACAACAGCATCCAGAAAAAGAAAGTAAAAAACCTCGGTAAACCAGGTGTGTCAGATTTAACATTTCCCAGAGCTTAATTCCTTCTAAATTTTGTAGTCCCTCTTTGAAGATAATCCAGAGACCCAGCACCAGGCTAAACCAGACAGTTTAGCTTTTGTTCTTCTAGCAGCTATTATTGGCTTACTGTTTTAAAAATGTCAGGCATGGTGAGCAGTGGCTCCTTCTCCACTCTGCTCCTCTTTTTTCTTTTCCTCCACATCCAACACCACCCATCCTCCCCTCTCCTCTCCCTCACTCTTCCTCATGGTTTCCCAAGGGATCTCCATGCAATGCCACCCCCTGTTTCACCACCATTCCCAGCTCAGCCTCAGACGAGGAGAGCAAGGGCTGCCCTTGGTCATGGCAGCAGTTCTGCTTCGACCCCACCGTGGCTTCTGAGGGAAATCCCTGCCCCACTGGGATATGGAGGGCTGGCTCAGATGGAAAGGGCACCGAGAGCTCAAGAGCTGTACCAGGGAATGCTCTGAGCTCTCCTGAGTTATTTTTTGGGCTGGTGCAAGTTTCAGTAGCTAGATCTCAGCCGGCTTTGTTGGTAAATGTCAAACCCAGCAGAAAACATAATTTCTTGTTACAGTAGCAAAAATGACTCTTCTAAATACATTTTCTCTTGATTTTAATGGAAATGAGGTTTTTTATTTTTTTATAAAAAATTGAGACATCACTGTTTCATATTTGTGCAGAAGAGAGTTGCGTGAATCAGATAATTTCTTTGCAAGGCAGAGTTAGGAATGAGTATTTTTTGCCATGTGTGTTATGGGAAGAGCTTTGCCAGGATATGTGGTAGATTTAGACAGAAAACTACTTCGGCTTTTCCTTCTCTTTGCTGTAGGAAATGCTGCATGTTACAGAACCCAACAGCCAGCTTTTGTGGTCTCACTTCTCTGAGCTGAAAGAGCACATTCAGAGATGCTGCAGCTACCCACTATGATCAGCTCATACTTGACCTTGTGGCCCTTTCTGAGGCCCATCTACTGTTGCTTTCAAAGGGTGGATGGCTCCGGGTTTATCATGCTGACACAGGCGTGAAGCAGGCACAGGTTTATGGAAAGGAGGGAGGAAGAAGGAAACTTCAGGGTTTCCTTGCTTCTCTTTTGGCACGCACTGCCTCACCATATGAAGTACTCAGGGTGGTGCACCTGGAGACCCCATGGAGATCAGAGCTGGATGCAACCCAGCTCCGACCAGCCGGCAGTTGTGGCAATCCGGCTTCAGCAGGCGCCAGTGGATGGTGCTATACAGAGGGGTTAGGGGCAATTGGGCTGACTACTGCTAATCCGAGCTTTGATGGCTTCCATTTTCAAACTCGTGGCCTTTTTGACAGGCGGAACCATGTGCAAGCAGTCTGTGGGCATCGCTGGGGCTCTGGCCCTGCACCCCTAAGCCCCATTGGGGGAAAACCTGAGAGCACAGAGGAGTACCGCTGGTAGCAGAGCAGTCACTGAAAACCAAGGGTGGAAGGACTTGGGCTGATAACGCCAGGGTAATGAGAGACCTGGCAGACCTGCTCCTCCTGGCTTAGATGGCCCCAGGAGCTGGACCTCCAGTCCAACATCTTCCCCTTCCCCAAGGCCAGAGGAAGAAAGTGGTACCCAGGCCAGGGTAGATGGGCAATTGCTGGGTCAACTCTCTTGCTGGGAACAAAGCCCTGGGTGAGCCTTTCTCGTGCCCCAAAGCAGGCAGTACATGTTCATACCCTGTTGCGGCTGAGGTTGAAGAGCTGGGAATCACCCATTCCAGGGGTCTGGGACAGCTCCAGCCTGCAACAAAGGACATGAGGCCATATGAGTGAATGGCTCAGAGCACATTGGAAACTAAATGTGATGGAGAGCAGAAAAACATAGTTCATGATTTATAAAAGTTTTGGCAGCTTTTCTTTCTGGAAACAGGTGTGCAAGATACATTGCAAAATCAATCCCTGGTGTGCATATACCCTCAGGAGACTTTATAAGACAGAGACCCCTGCAGTGCACCCCCTCCTTCCAACAGCAATGCAAACCATGGCTCCAGAACACAGCAAACCCAGAGCGCAGGCCACCGTGCAGGGCCTGTCTGGCGTTCACCACACAACCGGTTCCTGCCCTCGGTGCTAGCTGCCTTCCCAAGGCAAGGGCAAGGAAAATACACAGCTGATTTTGAAATACCACGTGGTCACTAAAACGCGATTTTATTATTTTGTGAGTTCTTAGCAGAACATGTGGGGGTCAGTACAAGGTGGGGAGGGAGTTGGGGACATGCCTGAGCTCTGTAGGCTGCAGATTGATGTGACTTCACAGATCCAGAGCACTGAGCAAGTACAATGATGCTACTGGGAGAAAGACAGTCTACAAGCAAGAAAAGGAAGTTTTAACCAAGTGTCATTAGTGGAAGAGAACTGTGAGCTTCCTAGAAGGAAATTTCTCTGAGGCTTAGTGGAGTCCAAGTGGAAAAGCCCATCGCTTTTTTTTTTTTCCCATGAAAAACAAAGTCAGTATATTTAAGGAAGTGCAGCGTGGGCCACAGCTGCCCCACGAACACCTGGGGAGCACCCTGCAGCTGGCTCAGCACAGTCTTCCTTCCAGCCTGGGCGTACAGGGCAGGGGAAACTCCAGGAGATCCAGGCCCTGGTTTGCTGGAGATGGTCTTTGGCTTTATGATCTCAGCAGGCAGATTACTTGCAGTAAAACCATCCAGCAGAGTTCAAACAGCCAGCGTTCGTTGATCTCATATGAAGAAATTAATAAAACATCTAATTAATTTACCTAGAAATAGGACAGCAATCACAAGCCAAAGTTTACCACAGTGATTTGCATTACAGTAACAAACACAAAGCCTAATCATAGCTGTGCATCTCTATTTTCCTATAGAAAATGCTATGCCCTTTCACCATCATGGATAGATCATAACTTTTAGTGCTTGTAAGTAATACTGGTTTTCCCCAGAAGTGAAATCCCAGGTAAATCCCACGTGGTCCCAGCACAGGTTTCATCCCATGGGGTAGCCCTGGCATGAATCTGGCCTTGCCAGATTCCCCCAGGTGCAAACAGGCGCAGCTCCATTCAGGTCAGCGCAAAGAGCCTCTTAGGGACATGTAACTAACCCAGGAAACAGAAAGACATTCCTGTTAAAATTACCTCACACACTCAGTAGTACCTGGCTGAAGGGGATAAGAGCATTCCTCTCTCACTAGCTAAAAGCTCCTTCACTGAATTCATTAATCATTCTTATCAGCGTCCCCTTCGTTCCTGGGCTATAAGTGTATTTGAACGAAAAACTTCTCAAGTCCAAATCCACTCCAAGTGATGAGTATCTTCACGGTCATAAATTAATGCAGGCAATTGCTACATTACCTGTACAAAAGTCTTCCACAGAGGAACAGTAACCCAGAGAGAGAGAGAGAGAGACTTTATTAAAATATAACATTTGTCTAACTGTTCTGCAACTTCCTGGCCAGGTAAAAGTCTTATCAATGGGCTATTTTATAGCAGATAGAGAAAAATCAGCATTTTCCTTGTTATATAGCAGCTGGTAGTTGAAAGCTGTACTAAAATATCATTATTTTGCTTTTTAGCTTTCTAATGTTGTCCCACAGGAAAAAATAAAAACAAAAACTAAACATCATACAGAAAGCTAAATAGAAAGCCTTCTCATATTTTTTGAGTGCTTTTATCATTTCCTTCCCTCCGTGATTATCATACATGTTTTGACGTTTATTACAGCTGTTTGCTTTGTCACTTGTGGACTATCATGAGAGAGCACAGCTCTTACAGCCAAGGGAATCTGTCACTCTACACACTGCAACCTCAAACCTGAAGGAGAGTCATAGCAGAAGTCTTCTTACCCAGAAACTTTCAATCCTCCAAATGAAGGCAGAGAGAGCATGAAGGGAAAAACCTTGTCCATTAGGACATGCAAAGAGGAAGCTGGTAGAACCTCCAGCACCCATGTGTAAATCAATGATCTGAGAAGGCATTGTGCAACACCCTAAACGTTGATCAGGAATTGAAATGTCTCTTTCAATCCTTCACCTCTCCTGGACTTCTATAAATAACATTTAGTGGTCACAAACAATGAAAAAGGGACAGAGTCCCTTTCTTTGCTCTAGACTTCATTGTAGGCCAGGGGATCTGGGGTGATCCCCTCTCAGGAACTTGAGGGCATAAAAGGGGAGGAAACGCTATTGCTTGGGCTCAGTCTCCAGCTCAGTAGCAGTCTGAACATGTTCATCTCACCTTTTTTTTTTTCCCCTGGAAGGTTTTAAAACTAGTCTAAAAGTAGCTTCTCTTTTCTTTGATGCTTAATTAGTTCCAATTAAAATAGACTACATTTAAGTAGTCTACACTGAAGTTTGAATGGTGCTCATCAAAATGCAGTAAATAATAAAAACCCTGCATTTACCCAGAAATATACGTGCCCTTTTTATCTCAAGACTTCCAATGGGATTTGGGTTACGTATCACAAACATTCCCCTCAGCATTAGAGCCCATGAGTCAGTAAGATAGTCATCATTAATCACTTCTCAAGCATTTCTAACAAGGTGGTTCCTGCTTGCTGCATGTTTTCATCCACATCAGTCATTTACATAGCATAAAAGGTGTGCCTAGCACTTTACAGACAACTAAGACAAATCTTTGCTTTGTAGTGTTTACAGCTACAATAACATCACACAAACCAAGGAAAGATTCTCTTAAAAAAAAAAAAAAAAAAAGAAACTATAACTATGGCAAAATAGCAAGTAATTTTTTCCATGATGTGAGAGAAGGTTGCATTTCTGTACTTCTATATTATTTTTATATTGTTCCCACTTTCACTATTCACCATCTTAAATAGAAACCTATTTATGCAATTCACTTAAAACTTTAACATCACTGTAACCACCAAAGCATTTTATGCCCTCTCCTTTCTCAAAGGAATGCAAATCATTCTTTTGCTGTTAGACTCTTTCAGGGGGTGGAAAAAAGGCACCCCAGTTCTGCACCAAACACTTATATCACTTGCATCAACATGTCTTTTGTAAAGCAGTAGCAGAGGTGCCAGAGTTGCTGTAATCTGAGTGGCTACTTAAAGAAAAAAAAAATCTGGAAATGAAATACATTTTCCACTCTTAATTTAAGAGATAAGATACCTATTCCATGACTGCCACTTAGTTAATGATATTTATGCAAAGAATAACGAAGGTTTCATTTGTTCTTCCCAGCACAGTTTGTCAGTCATCTTCTTTTCCTCCTCTAATACTGAAAAAAACCTCTGAACTACATATGCACTTCATGGAAAAGTTATATATGCTCTCACGTATTTTTTCAGGGCTGCCAATTAGTCCACAGTCCTTTCACTGGTAAGGAATGTTTACATGCTTCGCTAATGCTTTTCTCCAAGTATTACAGCTGTTGTTTTTTACTTCAGTGCCATAAACATACATATCAGCCCACAAGAGAGACCTGAGTTATGACATAACAGCTGTGAAAACAATGCAATGAGGGACACAGTTTCAGAAGTACTCTGTTACAAGCTGTTTATTAGAACTCCACTTTGACAATAAATAAGGTATTTCCCAAGCAATCAAAATGTAATTGTTTAGAAAGTTAAACAACTGAAGTTTTCACAATGCATTTTTTATATACATGATTTACTGTATTTTAAACACTAGTTCATCCAGAGCTGTACAACAGTAGGACATCCATTCACACAGGAGACTACCAAGACATACCTTTCATCTGGAAGCTGTGTGTGTAAAAATAATCCCAAATCATATTAACTTCAGGCTGGATAGTCCAGATGTTCCGAATGAATCTCTCTGTTCATTAGGCTAGCTGTTGCTGAATTCAGATTTGCATGTATGGCTTACCCAGAAGAAATAATGCCTTTTAGATCGATGGTTTTAAAAAAAAACAACAGTGAGATGCTCAATTCCAACAGCACAATGTAACCATCTGTAGTTTACTGTGCTCCTGCACACCCTGTTCTACCCTCAACGCAAGTGGCACCAAACAAACTTCTGTCAAGAATTATCGTTTTCAGTGTTGTAAATCTCAGTAAGTAGAAACTTCAACTTACTGTTAATTATGGAAACATCTTTTGGTTTTGGTCAAATGAATTAGCACTTCTTCACTTAAATACTCAAGATATTTAATATGCTTTAATAATACTTTTAAGAGTTTGACATTCAAAGTTAACTTCAAAAGAATGTTCCTGTTAAATTAAGCACCAAGTTTTCCCCCATATGTTTATTCCTAAAGAAAGACTAGGTTTTTTACAACATTAGTTTTGCTAAGAGTTGTAACTTGAAAATAAAATTTAATTCTCATGGTTTGATCAAAGCCACCTTTCCAAAGCGAGCTTTATATATTTTGTGCAACATCCCATTTTCTTGAAGTGCAGAGGTACAGGTCTTGAAATTATGCAGCTGCAATTGAGTTATCATCTGCTTGACGACCCTGAGGCTTTAAGAAAATAGAGAATTAAAAACAAAACAAAACACACCCACACAAACAAACCAACCACAAAGAACAAACACAGAAGGCTAATGCCATTGTGAAATTTGCTTTACAATACACTGTATTTTTCAATGCAGCTGTAGCACACAAGTGTGGCATTAAGCCTACAAACACAGAGAACACCATCCAACTGAAATTTCAGATTGGCCAAGTGAGTACTTGGTAGAGGCCTCAGCTCCTTGACTGCCCTGTTAAACACCAAGAGCATCCCCGTACACACTTGGACGGCTTAGCACAAGGTCTGGCTGATCAGGGTTCCCAGCATTACTGCCACATAAAAAGCGGATAACTATGACTGCATGAAACAGGAATGAGACCGACAGTTTCTTGGAGGAATTTTGTGTAGAATCACTAGAGATGGGAGAAAGCAAGGAGGAAGGTTTAATGAAAAGGCATCTTTATGATAAGTTTTTTTGAGGTCCTGACAACTCCAAAGCAAAAATAAAGAATTCTGAAGCCTGAGAGGCTCCACAGGAGCATTGGGAACTACATGCTTTTGAGGAAAAAAACTGTTTGTATTGACTTAGGAGGACATCTTGACAACCAATCTAGAAGAGCCACTGATTGACAGCATACATAAAAAGTAAGCTCTGCCTATCTCTTTTGGCTATAAGAAAACTGCAAGAATGCCAGGCCTGTTTCCTGGAAACTGGATTACAGATGTCTGAACAAGTCCATCTCAAGTCATATAAACAAACTCTTCAGGCTCCTTGCTTGCTAAGAGACTGACTAAAAAGTGAATGCAATATTGTGGAAACAGCTGCAGTGGAATGAGAAAGCATTGTTTTGGGCAAGTGGATTTAAATTATTCTCAAAAAGTCAAAAGAACCTGTGATGTACTTTTCAGGAAATGACTTAATTGTCTTCAGTCAGATCACTTAAAAAAATATAGACTGAGAGATTCACTGAGAGGATGTGTTTTTCAAATATATTCAGGGAGATGTGCGATGCTGCAGTGTTTCAGAACCCAGTCACATACAGGTTGCTCAAACACTTTTTTTCAGGAGTGCTACAACTTATGTTAATAAAGTATTTCATTACATTTAGCTCACTCCATTGTACTCAAAATACAGACAACTTTAAAACTTATTTTACAGAGTAAAACATGGAATTTCAGGGACAGGCTAAGCACATTTAGCTAGTTCATCTAATTGTAATGTACTTAAACACATTTTTTAAGAAGTTTGGTTAATGCCACTACTGCACAAACCAAGACTTTCAAAGCAAGTATCTCTGTTACAAGCTGGCCATTTTAATCTGCTTAGAAACACTCAGCTTTGAACAGAGCTGGAATGGTAGTCCCCAAAAAATGAGCAGCCCCACAGCGAGCCTTTAAACACAAGGCACTTCTCACAGCCTTACCTTCACAAAAATGTGTGTCGGTATGAATCGTCTGAGCAGCTGACTAGTGAAATTTGGGAATCGCAGCAAATTCACATGAAGAGATGGTAACTGCTGATATCCAGCCATCAGAGGATAGAAGTTATACAACATTTCCTGCTGTGTGCCAGGAAGGATTCTTAATCGGATCTTAGAAAAGAAAAGAAAAAGCCAAACATAAGTAAGTTCTGTGACCAAGAACAGTCTTCCATTTACTTTGTATTTATACACTCTTCACTTTCTGGAGTTGGAAAAAAATTTAACTATTTTCCTATTCTAGTTAAACTATTACATCTACACTGAAACACCATGTTGCCCATAAACAACATGACAAACGGCTCCTAGTCAGGTTTCCATTTAACTTTTCTTTAAATGGAGTCTGCATCCGTGCATTCTTCCAGACAGAGTTTATCATACTTTAAACATCTAAAAAACAATGAGTTTGTCCTCTCTGTACATCAGCGTACATCCAATCAATGCATTATAAGTTGGTAAGATGAGTAAATGTGACAATTTTGTACCTGTTTAAGGCCAGAGAACATAAAGGCATCACTGGGTTCCACGGACACCTCCACATCCTGGACTAAGTTAGTCTTATTTTGCAGGTGATATCTGACAGGTAGGGATTCTCGGACTCGACCAAATGATGGCAGATCTTTGGGAAAAAAAAGTAACACAGAAGACATTTTAAAGTTCCATATGTAAAAAATAAGTCTATCACAAACAGCAGTGTAAAGTTTGAAGAAAAAGATAGAATAACTGGGCATCTAAAGCATTTCTGACAAGATTTCTCAGGAAAAAAAAAGTTAGATATTACAGAGCAGAACACAACTTTATTACAACTTTTCAATAACACTACCTCAACATCTAGTAACAAAACCCTCAACTATTAACACATTGTCCAGGAATGCTAACTAGAAATCACTTTGGTTAATACTGGGTATTTTCAGCTTACCAAAACCTTATCAGATACTGCCAGGAAGCTCCTTCAAAATGTAACAGAAAAGGACGGTGGAAGAATCTCAGTACAAGTGAAACCAAACTGGGGAATGCATAGGAATTCTGTGTGTTCAGTGAGCTCTCCACTCCCCCTCTGGTATTGTGCAGGCGAAGCGCTACAAGAGAAACAGTTCACCTGCCCGCGAGCAGCTCTCTTTCTCCAGGCTATTTCTTCTCTGGGAGGCAGCCAGGGTGTGGGTGGATGGAACAATTCTTGCCATAGGCATCTAGACAAACCTACTGGGAAGGTGCCATCAGCAGAGGTAACTCTGGCCTCTCTGCTGCCACAAAACACAGGTCGATCCACCGACAGCTTAAGTGAATGCACTTTTGTAACGATAATAACCTTCTAGATCTTCCCTTGAATTTTATAGGGGAAAGGGGGCAAGGCTGGGGCCAGTCTAAGCAACAGTACAGATTTTTCCACTAGCCCCATAATATCCAGCACCATTTTTCAGTCTTTTGCTGAAATGCAAGGTCTGGATGCTGTAAAACTGCAGAGGTTCTTAGAATTCTAACAGGGACATGTATATTACCAAATTACTATTACCTGCATTAACATGGAGGGGAATGCTCTCTACAATCACATGCGGGAGAGTGATGACTGTACTAACGACAGGTACACTTTCCACAGGTGAACTTCTGCAGGAAAAAAAAAAGACAAATGCAAACTGTGTTGAAAGTTATACAACAAAGTACCAAATGAGTACACCAAAAGAACATCATTTATATGTGACTAAATTAAAATCATTGTAGTCGTGGACAGAAAAAACCCAAATCCTTATATTGTATTGTTAGAAGCGAGCAAAAAAGTGCCATGGCATGGAGATAAAAGTAAAAGGCAAGTAAGTGTGCTAAACAGCTCTAAAACTAAAAAAAGGAAACTAGAAGAAAGATATACCTAAACATTTGACTTGGAAAAAGGAGTGAATACATAAACCCACCCATCTAGGGTAGAAAAACAGTCAGCTTTCCCGTTTCAGAAATTTGTTTGTTTCCTCTACTGCAAAACTATTCCTTTGATTTGGCTTCTCAAGTAAAATATTTCATGACTGGAGAAATCAGGGAATGGAAGGTGACAAAACAGCTTTGAAAGTGATCTAATATCTTACCAAGAAGCCAAGAAGCCAGCTTCACAGAATGTTAAAACTGTAACCGCATAATATGTATCTCTTAAGTTAAATAAATATTTATTCAAAAGTCTAGCAAGCTAAGCAGTATAATTAGTAAGGTCCAAAGTCTAGACAGCACTTGCTACAGGAAGAGTCAATAAATAAATAAATAAATAAAAACCATACATACCACCCCACCATCATGCCTAAAACCAAGTTTGTTTCCTCTCCCCATCTAGGCGAAGAGATGCTCACCTCTTCCAGGAAATGACATAACATCCAGTTGCCACTCCACTAGCATTCGTAACTGGTGGGCATCGAAGGCAAAAGCACTCACTTGCACTCTCACCTGTCTGTAAAACAACTATCAGCAAGATTTTGTTTAAAATCAAAGCACAAGCCATTACTGCAGAAGCCACCAAGCCTAAAAGTCCAATATTACACAAACACAAATGTTCAGCTGTAAAGGCCTTGAAGTGCTTTGCAAACTGCACCTATAAGAAATAAATTCAATAAAGATTGTGAAGTATCTGAATATATAAAAGGGTGACATATACAAACATATGACAATTTACTTTCTGAACAGCATCATGAGGTCTTTCATGTCTACACAGAACAAGCCATTACAAATTTAGATTTCATAAGCAGAAAAAAAAAGCAAAATAACGCTGATTCAAATTCTACACTTCTCTTTCACAACAAATTCCAAAACATCAGCATGTCTCATGCTTTAAAATGAATATGTACATTTCTCTTCTCCCAACCAAATGGATGAGAGGTGGGGAAGAGATTGAACATAAGAAAAATCTACTGGCTTTGAATTTTCAACTTCAAAGTTCATTCAAGTAAAAAAACCAAAAACACACAAAACCAAAACAAGAAAAACCACAAAACCTCACAACCTTTTCACTTGGAGAGTGTTTTGGTTTGGTTGGTTGGTTTTGGGTTGGTTGTTTTTTTGTTTGTTTGTTTGTTTTTCAAACACTGTTAAAAAAATAGAAGTTTCAGTCATTCAAAACAATAATTAATCTTTATTAAGTCTTAGAAAGCGGGTGGGGGGGGAGGCAGGGATACCAACTAAAGTCTAGGCAGCTGAATAGCTGCTACCTGAGGGGGTTCGTACCTCCTGACAGCTCTTTAGGAGCATCAGCTGGAAGCCATGAAGCACAATGTGCCAGAGCTGAAGATAAAATCTTACAGTTTGAAGATTAAAGAACCTGGGAAACAATTGATTTTGCCAGGTAACCCTTGAATCTATGAAAGGCTCTAGGGTGAGATTTTGACCACCAAGATTACCCAGGTGGGCAGCTGCCCCATAATCAGGCAGCCATCCAGAGTGCCCCATTTGTATTCCAAGTTTTGATCAAATGTATGTTTTCACATTTCTGACTAAGCAAATGCAAAGATGATGTTTTGTTGGAAGATTTTCAATTAGCTCTATTGCTAAGCACCCAATTTAATTGACTCTAAAGCTAACACACAGATCTCAGTCTTTAAGAGTTCACTAAGCTAATTTCTTTTTTACATTTAAGTAACAAGCTTTTAAACTGTGTTAATATATTAAAAAGTTCCTTGCTTCTATTTTTTTTTTTTTAATAGCCTACCCTGTCTAGCTTCATATTTTTTTGTTTCATGGACATGGATCAGTTTAGCCTTTGGATGCTGCCCCTACTATGTGGTAAAACGTTTGCATTCCAGGAAATATATGCAGTCCATACACATTGGAAATACTGAGTATCTTTTCATATGGATACCTAAGAAGTTACATATCAGAAGTACCTTCATGTGCTTTCTCTTACATTTGTTATATTTAGATTTTTGGGCACCATTTACCAATCACGTCTATTTACTTGATGAGTGAAGCAGAACCACATTTTGAAGCATACTGCTGTCTAAGTTGAGTTCTGGCAACCAACTAGAGCATCAAGCAGATTTCTATTTAGAGACTGATAAGCAAATGCTGTTTAAAATATCCCCCTTCCTTACTTCCAACTTATGTAAATGTATCCTACTGACAGAGAGAATAATTTAAGAGAACTCACCATTCTCCACATAAGATTCCAGCTGATCTACTGGGGTCATGGAAGCTGACAGTTGTAGCTGACTGGTTACAATGGTGATGGGCCAAGGAGAGGCACTCAGGATGTCTGTCATCAGGAGAAATGGTATATCTGCAAATACTCTGTCCAAGTGCTCCAGCTGTCAAGACACACAAGATCTGGCTATTGCTAACTAAACAGGGTGCAACTATTGAAAGTCGTGCAATTCCAAAATATCAACTTTTCAAACACATACCTTTGTGGAGACAAATTTGACAGCAACGTCAAAGGGAAATACTGTTTCTATGGTTACAGTTTCATCCTGTATAGGTAATGAAAGGGTGGGAAGAAGAAGGGGAAGAAAAGTGATATTCAGTTTAAGACCTCATGTAAAGTTACTTTTACTCATGTAAAGTTACTTTTAATCACCAATTTAACCAAGTCATCCCCAAGGCAAAATGTCTCTTAAGATATTTAAGAATAAATATAGGAAACTTTTCTTCTGATTATACTTATGAAACTGCTCATTCTAAATTAGCCTACCATACTGCTGATTTTGAATTTTTTCTGTCTACTAGAAAGGCTTCTAAGAGGCTTGGAATCACAGCCTTTAGACTGAAAATATTTCTTGCATTTCATGATGTAGCTCCAGCAGTTGGCACATCTTTACATCCTACCCGGTGACACTTGCAGAGGATTTCTTTCCCCTCGACAACAGTGTTGATTAAGTAAGAAACATAAACCAGAAACATTCTTGCACCGACTGTTCCACAACGAATATATATTGGTTTTTCCAGCTGCAAAATAAAGGAGACAGTATGAGACAAGCTGTATCTACATTACATTAATTAGGCATATGGATGTCCAAAACTTGTTAATCAGCTTACTTAGTCCAAGAGGGTGATAGTAGAATATGTATTATTGTGACCATAAAGAATCTCCTATAGTGCATGATCTTAATCACACAGTGAATGACTTTAATCAGAGTAGCCCAGCTCCAGTTGCTTCAATACTGATGCTTGTCTGTTACTTAACAGTACAAGAAAAGAACCATTACTGTGTAATATACGATATGCCCAACCTCTAATTTACTAGTCACAATTTCATTTTGGTGCAACATCTGCATATTTCATCCTCTACCATGTTGAATCACACTTGCTGGCTATTATTAGCTACTGTCCATTAGGCAGTGCATTTAATTAACAGTTGAGATTAGCCTCCTTATTTTACTTTTTATCTCCTAGCTGTATCAACAATCCCAGAATACACTTTATTCCCAACTTTAGTCCAAAAGGGGATCTAGCTAAAGAAATGCTAAACTACAAGTAAACAATAGGTAAAATATGCCATAAGTATTTCATTTATCGGTTCAGATATCTGAAAGTAAATATAGGTCCTTCTATGAGAGTCTTTTATTAGTTGATCACTGTTTTCTTAAGGTTTTAAGCCTTCACCTTTTCCCCTGGTTGCAGGTCTCCTACAGGGATATCAGGAAGCAGTGCAGGAAAGGAGTCATCACAAGCATCTGCTCCATGAAGAGTCACCTGAGTTTTCTGAGTCAGGTTGGCATCTTGCCCTAGGATTAAAAACAGTCTTAATATCCACACAGGCTTACATCACTGAAGCATGAATACAATAACTAAAAATAATAAGACATTAATCTCAAAAAAGCAATGCATGAAGAATTAACATTGTTCATTTGGTTGACAGAAGCTTTCAAAAGTACCAACAGAGGGTAGATTTGACAACACATTAAGTTTTCTATCTTCGATGGAATAAAAACCTTGCAGGATGTGATCCATTCATTTAGACTAGAGAAAAAAAAAAAATCTCAAAAATCAGAAGTCATATCTAGATATTCCCTACCATATACAAAACACAACATGATTATGTGATCCAAGTTTTTCTTGGTACTCTATATGAAATAAAAAGGAAGTTTCACTGCTCTGCGATTCCTCTGTTTTCAAGAGCGCAGCTTAATGATTTTACATCTTTTAAATTTTTTTCTTCCAAATCTGTGTTTAAAATACATAAAAAGAAAAGTATAGATGTTAAATGACACCATTCTTCAGTTAGAGGTTGACTAGAAGAATGCAATCATGTGGGATAATTTTCAAGCAAAACAAGCTACATCTCACCAGAGAGTTGCCACTGTGTAAAATATATTACCTTCCCTATAAATGAAATGTCAAATTTCAATTGTTCTTTTAATGTAATCAGCAAGCCCACATTGATCTTGCATATTGTGTTAAGAATCAAGATCAAGGAGCAAGGGGCCAATAAGACCAATGATTAAACACTGCTTTTGGACCCAAGCTCAAACATCTAATTAAATAAGTTTCAAGAACACTCCACTAACTTTAATGAACCATACAAGTGTATAGGGAATGTGGTTATATTTCAGAGTACATAGCACATACTGCATCCTATATGTTGGTGGCTTAAAAATATCTTTACATTTTAGGATAATTGCTACAAATAAATGTACCAACTGTAACATTTGCCTTCACATATTAAAAACTGTCAGCAATAACTATATACCACTAACAACGACTTAAACATACAATGTTGGCATTTTTTCCTTTTCATTCAAAGGAATACCTTCTCAGTTCTCCACTGCTCCCCAAATTTCAAGTGGCTTAAAAACTAAACCACATTGTCCATGGAGGAAGAAAAAAGCAGGGGTGAGTGGGAGAGAAAACCCACAGACTATAATAAGAAAACATTTATCTAGCACTGGATAACCTTTTCACCTCAGCAAGAAAAAGATCTGTGTCTTGGGAAAAGAAAAATTTAGTTATGAGCAAATTAAATAAAAGGTTAGGAAGGAATACAAAAGCCTCCATTTTTTCTTTCAAAATTATATAGGCTTATCTTTTGAAAATACCCACATAAACACTACTGAAAAGCAGGGGTTAAAATAACCATAAAATAACCATAACTGAACGAGCCTGTTAAATCTTGCCACAAGTACCTCATCATTCCTAACCTTCATTTTTACTATATTTCTCTGCATTGCATCAATTAGCGGACTGCTGGATTAAAATAAAATAACCCCAAATACCTGGCTTTAAGCCTGCTGTAAGCTTAACATCTTTGGCCACTGTCTCCTCATGTGACTGGACTGTCACGACCAAACAATACATTTCATTAGTCAGGGCAGGAGGTTCATGACGGAGCTGAACAGAAATGTTTGGCACTCTAGAAATAATCCTTTAAGAGAAAAGACTCTGTTATTGTATGTTTCTTATGTAACAAGTTTTTAAGACCAGTTTAAAGGAGATTAAAACAGCCTATTGTTTAAGAGGGTTCTGACAACTAGGAGATGTGAGATTCCTGAAAAGCAGCATGATGGAAAAACTCTGTAAAACCAGTTTGGAACCCCAGTAATAAGCATTAATGGTTCAGATGTTCTGACAGGAAAGAAAAAAGCACCCCCACCAACAGCCATCAGATTTAATTCTTTTGAATATATTTAAATTAGTGTTACCCTATTCATTAATAATTATTTTCCAATATAGCTTCTTTGGGATTCTTTGTGTGCTGGCTTTTGTAAGAGAACAATAACACCTCCTAGTTTGCACAAAAATACAGGAAAAGTCTATCTAGCGAAGTTAGGTGAAGGGGAGAACTAAAGCATAGTTGGTATGCTCAGAGATCCATGCAAGCTTTTTCTGTACTTCTAGCTATCCAGAGTCTCAAAAGTCCCAAAGAATTAAGATAGTACATGTCTTATTCCCAGTTAAGCAAAGACATATTAAAATTTCATATTAAAGAAGTGCCAACAAGTCTTTCTTCTTCTTTTAGGCAGAGTGATCAGGACTTCGCAGGAGACTCAGAATGTTATATCCTAGATATTTTCAAGTTTTTACTCACATAGTGCTTGCCTGAATAGTCAAACTGTCCCAGTGCACTTCATTATCTGGAAGCTTAGGTCTTCGCCTGAAGGAACGTGCTGCCTGCAATGCTTCTTGAGACGATGCAGCATCTCCACCTCCTCCACGCCAGTTCAGGATCACACAGCGGCCAGATTCGCTTCCCAGGATCAAATCCACAGATGTGATCTGACAGACACAAATTTGATAACACATACTGATAACTTTGTCTTCAGACGACCTCCCGTAACAATAGAGTTCTCCAACATCCATATCTTTATGGTGCCTTTATATGACCAAAAAGCTTCCGGCAGCTTTGCAGGCAGAAGATACTCCACCACTCCAGGATTTCATTTAAGGAAAGAGTGGTGGGAAAAGTGTCTGTGCTCATGTGTGTGCAGTGTAGTATCCTGTAGTTTCGTGCCCTCCCATAGTGCTATACCATCCCTTGCCCATTAGAAAAAAACAACCAACCAACAAAAAAACCCACAATGACTGCCCCTCCCAGCTCCAAAAGCTACACAAACAAAAAACCCCCCCACAAAACCACCACAACAACCACACAACACTTGAAGCAATACTTAAGTTTCTGTGATAATTTTTTGCTTTGGTATTGACAATAAAATTTTACTCTCATTTTTGGTACTTAGTTTCAAAAATGCAAATATTTGGAACTGCAGTGACATTAGTAACTGGTGTCAGATTAGAGGCAGCTTTGTAGTTTATGTTCTTTGTAAGCATCAATAAGAAAGGTGTAAAACAAATTAACAAACCTCAATCTTCTTTCCTACATCTTCTGTTTTTGCAACAAATTTGAAAGTGAACTTCCTTGTTTTGCCAGGGACTAAGCACATTGTTCCTTGTGATGACTGTTCTAGAATATCACCTTTTTGATAGGCTTCTTCTACGACACAGTACTGGTTGTAATCCTACAGTGGAGGAACAGTGAAAAAAAAGTTGATAAATCCAGACTTAAGACACCTTTAGAGAGTAATAGCAGTATAGCAAATGTTAAGACTCTGTGTTACTGGATTAAACTATATGGGTTCTTGCTACTTTTCAAACTACAGAGGTTACTTAACAAGTAATTACAACACAATTCTTTGACACAAGATATCCATTTTATTCATTAATGTAATAACATTAAGAGACATTAAAATGATAATTCTGAAACTTTACAGAGCTCCATAGAAAAACACATATGTAATAGACAAAGTAATCAAATGGTATTTGGGAGTTTTAACCCAGTATCAATATACTCACAAAAAGTGATAGATAACGCAAAAAGAAAAACATATTTCTAACTTAGAGTATTAATGTAATTTTTTGAAAATAGTGTTTTAAAACATAAATTAAAATAGATATTATTCCATTATTATAATAAGCTTCTATTACTACATCAGAGACAGATAGTTACCATGTTTACCTGATTATTGAAACTGATGCAGAGCTTAGAAAACCTGATAGGATGAGGACAATCTGCTCTCAAGTATACATCAAACTGCACAGGAACATCAACATGAAAACTAGGAGCAAGAAATTTTGCTTTGCACTGCACTGGAATTGAAAAAAATAAAAATCCAAAGAAGAAGTAGGTGTTAAACATACCAAACTACAACATTAAATTCCAGAAGCACACTCTTGAAATCATTGTGGTAAGGATTGTTGTGTGTATACTTTTAAAACTTCAGTTTGTATGTAAGTGGGACAAATACAGCTGCTAATGCTGTCACAGAAAGCCACTTCTCAGGACGTGGCCAAAACCTCTGCAGTGGAGCGGCGAGGCAGATGCCCAGCAGAAAAAGTAATCCTGTACATGTGGATACACTTCTTCTGCAGGTAACACTCACTCATGCCCCCTTTCTATGAGGAGTATTGCTTTGCTCACGTTACACCCTTTTTTCCACAGAACCCTACTTCAAAGCACACCAGAATGGCAGAAGTCTTTCAAAAAGCAAGGGTTTACTACTTCTACTGGGTTTAAAGGCATAGGCAGCCTCAGCTGGAAATTCAGACATTTCCCACCCCCCAACACAATGGTCAAAGGATTCTTCTTTAGTAATAGATGTTGGGGACAAGAGATCACTGGCTTCTCTCATGACTTATTATCTTTCTTAGATAGTAAGAGTGCAATGATGAAACAAAAGTTTCAGTGTTGTTGGCTTTGATATACACTTTTATTTTTTCCCTAATTAGTTATTTTCAAGATATAACTATATTGAAATTTATAATCTGGTGTAAATTTTTTACTTACCAAATGGTATAAAGTCTTGCACTTCTATTGTAAAAACATTACTGCCTGCCAAGGAAACACGGTCAGCCCACAATTTTTGTGATGCTTTCACAGCAGCAGCATCACAATCAGGTTCAGGATCAGGGCTTTCATTCTGTATCCAGATAGAAGATTACAACAATAAAAGAAGATTACCAAACACTGACCACTCTTCAGATTATTTAAAAGGGCACTACAAGTTTTGCCACTTACCATTAAAACTTTTATCAGATTTTTTTCTATTCGTGATTTCTGATCTTCTTTTAGAGTAGATGCTATCAAACAGAACAAACCCAAAGATTAGAAGACAGAAGTAAGTCTTAAAAACAACAAAACCAAACACCAAAAACCCCACACTTTAAAATAAATCTTTCCTTTAGATTTCACCTTTCAAAAACACATTCTGGGGAAAAAAATTCTAATATCTATCTACCAGTAATGAAGGATTCATTCAGTTTTCAGAATTTACCCCATTTTAAGTGTTTCCTCCTACTTCCACTTGAGCCAAGTAAAATATTTTTGGTTAGACAACCATTTCATAATTTATTGGAGGAAAACCCCAAGAGAACAATGTCTGTATCTTATTATTTATGTTTAAAAACAAAAGAAACAGTGGAAAACAAAACTCTGGGACATGCAAAGATGCAAGCTCAGATAATAGTACAAACAACATATAGACAAGGTGATAGGAAGAAAAAAGGACTAATAAAAATAAGGATTCTTCTCTCAATGACGAAGAAAGGTGGGTTTGTCTCATTGTCTATTCTTCAATACAAAGCAGAGTAGCCTGGCTGGCTAACAGAAGATGCAAACCCGTTTTTACCACACCTACCCTACCAGTGGTATTAGTTAGCAATTTAGGGCACAAAAGCATTATTTCTGCAATGTCAAGTAACAGACATTACATGAAGCAGAGTGCTTGCATTCTTACTGTGCAGCCACCACATTCTTGCCCTAAAACATACCACATGCATATTTAATCAGTAGAGTTCTAGTAAAAAAAAAAAAAAAATATATATATATGAAATCAGAGAAGCATTTTGGGAGTTTGAGTCCACAAGAATGGTGCTGGCTTTGTTACTTACTAGGAAAAGTGGTTTTCCCCTTTAGCTATATTGCAGTTGTTCCCCCATCCCACAGCTCAGTTTCTGAGATATTATTTGAACAGTCTCAAACAAAGCTCTGTGCCTCAGATAGCCTGACACAACCTTTTTGAATGCCATGAATTTTGTAATAGAAGAGCAAGAAAATTCAACTTCCACCATATGAAAGAAGGTAATAACAATTCAGCACAGGCATACAGTTATTTTCTAGTCAAATAATTTGAAGTACTGTAAGCACTGTGTCTGACAATGATTTGTCAGGCTTCCAAACACATGTACTTTAATTTTTCTGTACAGGTTGAGTATATTTCTTAAAAGAATACCTCTACCCAGTAGCTCTAAGGAGTATGTCATATAATCTTTTAGCTGGGCCATCAGATATGAACATTTGAGAGCTGTTGTCAATATGGAAGTGAGAAGAGTCCACCATCCTTCACTGCGATATTCACACATAACATAATCCAAGAGCCTGCAACACAGTAAATTGAGAAAAACAAGTTATACACACCAATATTTTTAGAAGCTTGCATTTATTTGGTACCATTAATAGAAAACATCTTCACTAAAACAAATGCTAGATTCAAATCAAGTCTACTGTTTACATATGGCAATGATATATTGGAAACAGCATGAAATCACTGCAAAGAAACATTTATTTCATGAATTTTCTATTTCAGGTTAGAACAATGTTCACAAGGCAACAGGAAATCTCACCTGCCTTCACATAAAGAACTAGTAAAACATCAACTGGACAGAAGAGTCTTAGTCCAGCACTGCATTACAAATAAGCTTTACTACTGAGTATGTGGTAAGTTTTGAGAAAAACCAAAACCCCATGCTAAAGTCCCCTTCTAAACCGAAGAATTTTAATGTTCTTTAAGCTGCAACATTTATTTTCCCTCCTACCTCCTATCCCCTGGCTCCCTTCAAGAGCTTCAAAGACCTACAAACACTAAATATATTAATCTCTATCAAGCAAAACTGCACATCTTAATATGGTTTTAATACTAAACAATGTTTGCTATTATTAGCAAAGCGATTTTTTTAAACTGTGTTTAACTATTCAAGATAGGAGTTTCTGCCTACTTCAGAAAAATCTGCTGAAACCTAAGTAAGAAATGTTTGTTTGTACAAAAATTAGGCTTAATACAAATTGATCTGCTTATCCTAAACTATCTTCTCCTCCACATAGGTTCCAGTGAGCTGGTAACAACAGTAAACACATCTGTCCTACCTCAAACATACTCACTTTACAACATGTGATCTTTGAAACCTAATTAATGAAAATGTTGTGGGACTCCTACTGAACATGAGCTTGATTCTGTTTCCCCTTAAAAATACAAAGTTAAAAAACTAAGCATAAGACACATCCTTCAGAAAATATGGTAGCTGTACCTCAGCACTAAGCTTTCCTACCTCTGTAGTCATTAATAGTAGAAAACTGCACCAATAAAATAATTCCTTTTGCTAATTCCCTGGCATATAAACAAAATGAAATTCAGTTACATTTCTGTATTTTTTAAATCTTGTAACTATGAAGTCTGCAATTAAATGTAACTATATTCTCATTGCAGTAGCAGTCAAGTTTCAGAAACAGCTTCTGGGGGAGAGAGAAAGACGGCACACAATCACCGAGCTGAAAATAAATAAGTAATCGAAATTTTACATAAATAAACTTGTCCAATAAGGCAAATCACCACAACATCTTACAGCAGGAAGTTTTTCTACTCTAATAACTGACTCATCACAGCCATTTTGCTTTCTTTGATAAAAGTGGAGTTCATAGACTCCAAGGCTCACGCTTCAATCAAATCCAGGTACTATGCGCATTTTAGATGAGCTTTCAACATTATTCCATAGCAGTAAGACATGGGGTCTTAGTGAGAAGAATAGTATGTGAAAGAAGCAATCATGGATGATACTCACTTCAAAGCTTTGGCATAATCTTTAGCATAGTAATATTCTTCTCCCATTTGAACCACTTAAAAAAAAAAAAAAAAAAAAAAAAAAAAGTATCAGATCAATACCAAAAGTCTCCGCAAAATTTATTTTTAAAAATGCATCTGATTGTCTATACTCACTCAAATGACTTTTCATTCTTGGACATTTGTATTTCTTGAACTGTGCGACAGCATTACTCAACAAAGTGATTATTAGCTCCTAACAGATAAAACCATTACTGTTATCATTATATATGCAAACATTAGGATAATGTTAGAAAACAGATTTTTTTCTTTTTTTTTGTGTGTGTAGAGTAAAACTTACAGAGTGAAGGACATTTCTCTCTTTCAACTGTAGGCATAAAATCCCCACCTTCTCTTTTTCAGGATCAGAAAGATCAAAGCCTGCATAAGACAGTGAAAAATCCATGAAATTAGAATTTTGTCCAGACCCAAAGGTCTATTTATGTGGTAAGATATGTGTAACACAAGCTTCAACTCAAGCACACTCAAACTCTCAAACATTCTTTCGCCTAGGAGACAGATATATTGCTTTAAGAACCCATCCACCCTCTGTGTTCTAGAAGGGAAATTCTAGAACAAATATCTTGCCTCTCATTTAAAATAAGTTATCTGAAGCTGTCCAAAAATAGCAAACTACAGTAAGACGACCTAGTCTTCAGGCTGCATCTGTTAACATTTAAAGCACATAAGTTAAGAAATTTGCATCCCTTTTCTTATCTGATCTGATGTAAGGATTCAAGCTTATGTTTCTCTAGAAGTAGAGAACACCAACATTTGAGGAACTGTACAGGGTTTTAAAAGAATAGAAACTCTTGATGGAACCAAAAAGTCTGAATATATTAGCAGGTAAAGTTTCTCTTCATCTTAAACTGTTCAACCTTAGCAGTAGATTCTAACTAATTCTAAAACAGTAACACTTGAAAATAAAACAGGTTACACAGCATCGTATTCACAGCAAATGAAATAAAGTCTTTAAAAGACGGCAGTCATAAAGCAGCAAAGCCCAAAGGATGTACAGAGAAGAAAGAACAGGAGACCAAATGGAGAATGAGAAAGGGAAGTAAAGCTACAGTCAATGAAGATCTCAGAACCACATGTATACTCATACATAGCTCAAAGCTGCACATTCGAAGTCTGAATTTCTGAGAAAACACCCTCCTTAATAGGAAAAACCACAAATTTCTTTCTTAGATTAAAATCTAGTCATTGCATCCTCTCAATCTATTTGAAAATCCAAAAATATTTTTCAGAAATGTTTCAGGATTCCTGCAGCACACAGGTTACAGGCAGCTTCAGCAGCAATTGAAACAAAGCAGCAGCAGAGCTTCAGTATGGCCCATGCATCTTTGCTGAATACCTGATCCTGCATAAACCTGAGGTTCCTTTTTCTATCTGTTATAGAGATCAAACACACTTCCTGCACTTCCCGTTGACACTTGATTTAAGTTGTACCACCAACTAACAAGAGAGCGAGGTCCCTGACTTGCATCTGGCTCTATGGAAAAGGGATTACCTGCTGATAACCAGTCAGCTGGTAGGATCAACAATTAAAGAAGTTTGTCTGAATGTCACAGACACAAGACACAGAAACGTACTTAATATTCCCTGCCGCCATGGTCTTTGTCCATAGAAGTCAAGCACTCCAGTTTGCGTTTCCAGTGGGTCAGGATTGGGATATATCACAGAGGACTGTAAATTCAACAAATGCAGTCATAAAAAAAGGGTTTGTGTTTAATTTTAAAGCATTAAAGGTGATCTGATGCTCTGATAAACATGCACATAAAAGAAGAAATTTGCTTTAAAACATATGACCTTTCCAGCCACCTGTATAAAAATAGTACTTTAGTACTACCAGCCATTTAAATGCTTCTCATTAATTCAGTCTGACATCCTACCTCATTCACCTTCCTTTGTCTCAACTACTGTTAAAGAATAACTGGATAATCCTTTAAAAAACTGGTTCCTAACAAGATAATCCAAGAACAACAAATAAATAGCACCAATAGGAACACAGACATTTTAAAATAATAAGGACATGTCAGCTGGAGAGCAGCTATATACTGTTATCATGTACGTCTAATCAACTGCAGAGATCCATTTTCCATGGAACCCTTTCTGCCAGGCAAGTGTCAAAAAACCCCAAATCAGCAACAACCCACCCCTCAGCATTGCAATACCAATGCTGTTGTTTCTCTGCTTCCTGTAAGTCACTAGATACAGTGTATGTATAGGGAAATACACTTGGAAAATAAAACAACAAGTTTTCAAGCATCCAAAGATGTAGAAAGTATATTATTTTTACAAGTATTTTTAAAACACATCAGAATTATTTGTAATTAAAAAAACACCAATGCATTTGTTCTGGAGCAACCTTTCCAATACATAACAAATCCTTGTAATGTTGTAAGCATCGCAAAAGCACATATCTTTCCCTTGGATTTCATTTACACATATTCCACTATCATCTGAGATTAAAACATTAGCCAGTTTACTATTAGCCAGGTTACTTGCGAGAGGCATCCCTTCCCAACTTACATCATGGTTACAAAGCATACTTGCTAGTTGTTTCCGTTCCTGCGCATAGTAGGCTGCCTGCTGGTAATAGAAACCTGGATTCTGAGTCTGAATTGCTGTCAATCCAAGCTTAATAGCTTCATCAAACAAGTCACCAAAAGCCTGAAACCTATTACAAAAAAAAAAAAAACAAAAACAAAAAAAAACCAAAAGCCATCAAGATCACATACAGAATGATAATTTGAACTGAAAGGTACATTTCAATCAAAAATTCTGGTTAGTCTTAAGACACATACTTCTCTGGACATTTGCATCTAAGTTCTGTGGCTGTATTTATGTCATACCCTGCTCATGCCCAGAGAAAAGTGGTCAATAATCTATGCAAAATGGCATGGCAGCATATAGCTTTTATGATCTAGTGTCTCTCTTTCTTAGACAAAGAGCTCAGAATTTGTGTCTTGCCTAGACAAGTAAAACAGTGAACTGCATAAGGTAGTATAAGAATTGGAACAGAAACATTACTAGGCAAAAACATACTGTTTAGACATCCAGGCAGCATGCTCAAAAGCCAGTTCTGCGCTTCCTATTTTTTTCTTGCACAAGTCAATATGTTTCCTGAACTGAGCAATTGCATCCAGTGGAGTATTATGCTGAAAACAGAGGCGACAGATCTAGAAAAAATGAAAATAAGAGGAAAAATAACTTTGGTAGGCTGCTAAGGATTAGGTTAAAAAAAAAAAAAAAGCCACCTGCAAAAAACCCAAACAAACAATTTTTACATATTTCTGAAGAGCTCAAATAGCACAGAAAAGAGGGAGAAAAACAGATGTAAACCATAATGTACTACACCTGAAACCACATGGTCCTCTATTCTATCTAATGTTATTTTTCTTCCCTTTCTCCCTCAAATCATCAATGGAAGATTTCGTAGCTCACAGCCAAACTCAAGATGGAACTGCAGAGCCATTAGGGAGATCATTATATTTGAAGCCTGCAGTCTGCAAATGGAATTTGATGGAGTCCAACTCCACGACTGTTGTGAACGGTGTGATGGTTTTGTTTTACCTAAAAGCCCTCAAAAGACCACAAAAGTATGCCTGATTCTTAAAGAGTTACTTTCTTCTTCCTAACAGCAGGAACTGAACTATATTGGCTTAAGTTTTGCAAGAAGACAAAGTATTCAAGGAACACGCAAACCTTGTATTCATTCTTGCTGCACAGAGCGAGAGTTAGAGTAAGTCTAGTATTTCAGCTGACTGCATTTCAAATGAATGCGAGTCCTTCAAGATACTCCCAAACTTCAGCTAAGGATCCTTCTTTTGTGTGGATCTCAGAAGTCTTTGCAAGTCTGAGTGCAACTGGTATTCTGCTGATAGCCATTTCTCATCCATAAAACTTTACGCATCAACATTTAAAGATGCATCAACATTTTTGTGGAGGTTTTTTTGTTTTCTTTTTAAGTAAAGGTTGCCTAAGATTAGAAGTACACTTGTTACCTTGTAGTTTATAAATCCTGCCATGGTCTTGATTTCCAGCATGTTTGTTTCATGAGCCCTCAATTCATGCACAAGATTATAGGCAGTTCTGTAATTTCTAAGCAGAAATATTTAAATTAGAGTTAAATCATCTAAGATAATAGAATTTAAGGACAGGATTGCTGACAGCAGAAAACAGCGTTCCAATCAGAGTGTTCTTCACAGTGAAGAACTCACTCCTTACATACATGTTTAAATAAGTTTGCATTCAAGAAAATATTTATCATAGTCTATGTCTTAGCAGTAATTTGGGATAGAAAAGATGGGAGAAGATTACATGAGTCTTACTTGAGAGCATTCTGTGTATCCTGTTTCAGCTCACTGAAGAATGCTATTTTGAACTGGTGTCTAACAAATAAAAGCTGCAAGACACAACCAGTGTACATCATTCACAAACACCTGAACATACCTGTTACGTACAAAACAGACACAGGTGATAATTTCAGAGGTTTACATAATATACCAGGAGACCTGAAAAACTGATTATGCAACTGTTTCCTAATAGTTCTCTCTGCCACCATGACACAGCTGTGATCTTTCAACAGATTTAATCTATTCTAAGCCTTTCACTCTGGAACAGAGGAGAGGCTTTGTAACACCCCAAAAATCTCTACACTAGTGTTGATTGTTGGTCTGGGGTTCAACACTTGGATCCCAGTTTCCAAGGGAAGGAAGCTAGCAACTGTAACAGAACGTTGTGTGTCTGAGCAGATATTTAACAACTTAAAAAGCAAAAGCTAAAAGCCAAATCAAGGGCAAGTTTAAGTTCTGAGCTTCTAAGGGAAGCACTTCCCACAACTTGTTAAAAAACTATATTCAAACAGGTTAACCCATATAGAAAATTTCAGAGAACTTCATTTGTGGGCTATGGCTCTTCCTACGTGCTCTTTCTCTAGGGAAGATGTAAGGAAGACAAATATAAAAACAAAACCAAAATCAGAATTGCAGAAATTAAAACTAGTTTTACTTTTTATACTGAGAGAAGGCATTTCAAACCTTAAGGGGAGGGAATAAAAAATGTTTAAACAAACAACCCTTATTTTCATGTTTTAGCATGCACTATAACTTGCACAGTATTTCAGAAACAGGGTAATATTACCTGATGAGTGGTTTTGTTCAAGAACTCCTTATGAGATTTAACTCTTCGTATTTCTGTGTAATAGTAAGTTTGTGCATGCTCATAGAAAGCATTTTCCAACCTGCAACAAAGTTGCTCATAAGTTTCACTAAGTTTTTCCCACATACAAAGAATCTAAGAACTTCAGAAAAAGTAACTTTTAATCATGCTTATTTTAAGGCTGGCAAAAGAAACTTGAGGTTTTACTAAACTCTTCAAGTTACCACACAGGGTAAGAGTTTGCAGACAAAAGATCTTCACACAAAGCCTTAAACAGGGAGAGCACAAAGAACAAGTACATTCAAGAGCCTGGTGAATTGATTACTCACACAGCAATCTCTAGTATTTAACATGAAAAAGTCTGAGGATAAGCTGTTAGGCTTTTGCAAAGCAACAGAAAGTGAGGAGATGCCTCATTCAAAACAAGCAAATTTTGCAGAGGCTCCTGGGATAAGTCTGAGCAGGTCAGGATCTTATTTGCTGGACTGTGGGGGAAGGACTGGGAAGGAAAAAATAGCAGTAAATAAAATTATGAGAGCCCAGACAGGGTTTCATCATTCTGTCCAAACATCAACAGCTACCTGGGTTGCAGAGGTAACAGTCGAACTTGTATTTGCAAGATAAATAGCCCAAGGCAAGTCATAGAGGGAGAAGAGAAAGACAGTGGCCCAGAACACTGAATACAGTATGAGTCTGAGGAGGACCTGAGAAGCATATGCTGTATGATCAAATCATGAGGAGTAACATCAACTAGAACAAGACCAGAATCCAGGAGAGGAATACATTCTATAGCACTGAAACACACAGGGAATAAAGGATGAATTCTGTTACTCTGCCAAGAAAGGATCACTTGCAGATTTTGACTACGGCAGATGACAATCTGTGTTCTGCTCACCACACAGAGAATGGTGATGAAAACAAGACAGACCAATAGACAGCAATTGTTAACTATGAGCTCAGTCACAAAAGGTAGACAAGATAAATTAAGTCTACCTATCATACTTAATTTAGCAGTGTATTGTGGATGTATGAGAAAAGACAAGCCAGTCCAAAAGGTTAAAAAAAAAATTCTCTTTTACTGCTACAAAATCTTAATTAAAAATATCAAACCAAAAATATTAATACCAGGAATTTTGACATGTTTATATGCTCAAACATTTTTTAATGTGCATGAAGAGCTAATAATCCCTAAAGATATAGCCTCACTTTCATAAACTTGGAGACAGTTGCAAATCTCATATCAAAATGCAACAGTTTGCAAAAGCTTACACTAGTTAACATGCAGCGAACATTCCCTCTTTGCCACTGAGTAAAACATGAAAACCTAGAAGTAACAGTTACTTTATTTTGTTCAATTTTAGTAATTGTTTAAGAGCAGCACAGATACAATAACAGCACTGATTTATGTTGAGAACTTTATTGTTTATATATAAATACGAGGGTGAGAGAAGGAAGAATTAGACTTTCAGACCACGACTCCTCCTCTCCCTGAACATATCTGGAAAAATTAAAACTAATTTTAATAAACCATGATTTGCCTTAGTTTGAGCCCTCCTTTTTAGGTCTACACAAGACTGTCTTCCTTTCCCTGTTCTGTTTTGAAAGGCCTTCATAATTTATTTGAAGCTATGTTCCCTGTAAATATTAAAACGGGAAGCATAAGAAATGTAAAAAAAATGAGAAAGACACAATATTTGCAACCATATAAATGCCACTTAGAATAAACAGAGAGATATCTATACAGACAAGAAGTAACGGGGGTGCAAAAATAAAGACCTGCTAACACAGAGTTACACTTAATGAAAGCTATGTAGGAAAAATTATTTCAAACCAGCAAGGCCCAAACCAGTGTAGAGGCAGAAAAGCCCACTTTGCCTCTACCTGACTTGAGGAAGGGAATGTCTTGGGATATCTAATAATGTTTCTTCAAAAGCACCATCTCCAATAGTCACTACTCAGCCTCACACAAAAATGGGACCTGTGTGGAATTCATCAGGTTGCAGAACAATCTGAAGGATTCCAGCAAACAGACAATACATCCACTGCTGGTCTACAAGCAGCGTGTCACACAGCAGTCATCCCCACCTACCAACTCTCTTGACATCTCCATTAGCACACAGAGCAAAACAATGTTTCACAGTCACTTACCTTATAATATAACCAACAAGATGATCAGTGTGTGGAAGTACAAAGAGAGACTTTCCAGAAAGGTCACAGGCATTACATAAAGCTGCTGCCCTCTCCGATGCAATAACATCTTCCCCTAGTAAAGTCAAGGAAAGCACAAGTAAGCAGTATGAGGTGCTGCAATGTCAAACTAGTTCTAAAAGCTTGACAAGTAGAAGGTATGGAAACATCTAATACAGATAAAACTACGATCACATCCATTCTTCTTTCAGAGCACTATGCAGTTCACCCAGTAGAAAACATTGCAGAAACTTTCTAGGAATGGCTTAGCTAGCAACAACCTATAAGTATGACTTAAGTTGTTCCTCTGTCACACGGAATTAAATATCCTTTGTCTTGAAAAATGCAATAGCATCCAGACAAGTATGTATAGCAGGTAGAGGGGGGAAAAGAAAAAAAAAAAAAGTTTGCCAGACACTAGAAAGTATGCAGCTACAGCTGAAGCAGCAGCTCTACAGAAACATACATTAAAACATATCACATTTCACAGATCCAATTGACTCCAGAATTGTATCGATTAAAACAGAGTTCAATGGCTTCTGTAGGTACTAAATACCCTTTTCTTTAAGTTTTCATTGCTTTTAAAGCTTTTTTAATCTCAAGTAAGGTGTAAAATGTCACTCGCCTGTAAGGAGGTGTGTCACACCGGCAAATAATTTTTGATACTGTGTATCAAAACACAGACCTGGACATAAGAAATAGTCAAGGATGAAAGTAACAAATGTTAAGGTCAACTGCCCTGAGCACTCTTCCTCTCTGTATACCTTCCTGCAGCCACAATGCATTTAATGTATGTAGATGACATTATACTAAGAACTGCAGATAATGTGACAAATAATAGCCAGCTCAGTCCATCAGGCCTTCTGAAAAGTGAGATCACTGCAAACATGCACAGAGTTTTCTAGTACCTGGAGGTAACGGTGTTTTTTTCTGAATCAAGACCACAGCGACTTTCGTATTTCTTCCCTGCAAACTTTGCCTAAAATAAAACCAACACAGCATAGTGTCAAGGTTTCACTTCTAACTTCTGAATAATCAGAAAAAAATGAGATTTCTGTCTAGATGCAAGCATTGAAATAATGCTATATAAGAAATAAAACCAAACAGAACAACATGCTGTATCATTGTCCTGGTTTTGGATGGGATAGAGTTAATTTTTTGGCTAGTAGCTGTATGGTGCTGTGTCTTGGATTTAGGATGAGAATAATGTTGATAACACACTGATGTTTTAGTTGTTACTAAGCAGTCAAGGACTTTTCAGCTCCTCACACTGGCCTGCCAACGAGCACATGGGGAGTGCACAGAAGGTTGGGACAAGATACAACCTGGACAGCTGATCCCAGCTGGCCAAAGGGATATTTCATGCCATATGACATCATGCTCAATATATAAAGCTGAGGGAAGGAGGCAGGGGAAGACATTCAGAGTTACAGCATTTTGTCTTCCCAAGTAGCTGTTAAACACAATTGAGTCCTGCTTTCCTGGGGATGGCTTGACACCTGCCTGCCCATGGGAAGTGGTGAATTAATTCTTTGGTTTTCTTATGTGAGGAGCTTTTGCTTTACTTATTAAACTGTCTTTATCTCAACTCATAAGTTTTCTCACTTTTACTCTTCCGAGTCTTTCCTCCATCCCAGCCTGGGGAGAGTGAGTGAGCAGCTACGTGGTGCTTAGTTGATGGCTGCAATTAAACCACGACAGCCATTCAGAGAATGGTGAGCTGTTCAGATGGAACAGAATAATTGTGCTCAGCTTAGTAAGCAAAATTTCAGGGGCTATTTTTACTTAAATGTCTTTTACAAGGAAACCTCTTAAAAAGAAGTTTATTTGCTGTCAGTTGTACATTAAAAAGCAAAGTTCAAGTTCCTCTTGTGTTCAGGAAAAGAATAATAGTTATATATCTTAGAATTCAAAAAGGATTCTGCAACTCACACCTTCCATTAGCTTGTAGCACATTATGAACCAAGTGAAAAAACCCTACCTGACAATTTCAACTCGAGTAGCACATTCCGACTGTTTTTCTTTCCACTGTGGCTCATCCCAGTCTAGTTCATAGAACACCACCACAAGTGCTGGAACCAAATTCAGGTGTTTGTTCATCCAACCAGTCTTCAGTATTCCTTTTGGAATATACCATTCATAGGATGTTCTCTGAAAATATTGAGGTTATTAAAGCAAGATACCAAATCCATTTACTGGCCTCTTAGTATAGCAGAAAGGGAATCTCCTCTACATTCTTGCCACTTGCAGATGTTTGTCATCTTTACCATTATTCCCCTCAAGCCTTTGATTCCTATCAAGACATACACCCAATTGCCTAGCATCGGAGCCTGATGCCTGAGATAGCAGTAACAAAGAACAGCAGATACCAGGTACTCGGGAGAAAAAGGTCAAGTTCAGAAGCATGTTTTGCACACTTTCATGAAAAATCAGGTTTATTTAAAAGGGGGCTCTCAAACAGAGCCAGGAGAAAACAGCATTCTTGTTCCTTGCCAGCATCACAGAACCATGTCATTGCCCATTGACATTACTTCTTAACTGTGATTAGAAAGCAGCAATTAGAGCAAAAGTATTATTTCTACTGCATTTCACTTGCCTAAAAGCTTTACGTTTTTTTTTTTCAAAATACACCAATTTCAAATATATAGTTTCTGCAGAGTTAAACTTTGGGTTTCATCAAAGCTCAGATTTTACAAGCACACCTTAATGCTGAATAAACGAACAGCAAGTACTTAAAAAAATATATATTTGCTTTCTCTGCTTCTCACTAATGAACTAAGGCGCCGTCGTTTCCTGTGCATCTATACCACTCCGCCACAACGCCAGTGGCTCTCCCTTAGCCCTGACAGCTTTTCGTACACTTCAAGTTCTCGGGCTTCCCCTCCAACAGCGCGGGGGAGGCAGCAGAGCTCCAGCCGAGAGCTGAGCAGCGCGACTGCTGCTCAGCTGCCTGCGACCCGGGTAAATCAGCGCAGCCTCTCGCTACAGCCCTTCCCCTGCACCCTCTCCCGCATCCCGCCCCTCGGGCCTGCCGCCGGCTCCTGACACACGGGCAGAGGCCGGAATCCCGCGAGGGGCCGGGCCCGCCAAGGCGGGGCGCAGCCGGGGCACAGGCCGCTGGGTACCTTGGTCCTGCACTTGGGGTACTCGTGGTCGCCGGGCAGCACTTTGAAGGAGATGGGGACACGGTCGGCCCTGCGGTTGGCGCAGAAGGCGTCCCACACGGCCCTGTGCACGGCGTTGTACACCACGTCCAGGCCGGTGAGGGTGACAAACGCCATAGGCCGGCAGCACAGCTCCACTGGGAAGTCCCACTGCGTCGGGGTCATCCTGCGCCCGGGCTGGCAGCCTGCGAGGCGGCGGGAGGGCGACTCTCAGCGCGGCGCCTCGGCGGCCCAGGCCAGCCGCTCCTCCCCGGCGCAGCCCGGCTGCAGGAGGTCTCCGCTGCGTTGCCGGGCTCTGACCCGGTGTCGGGCACGTCTCCCCAGTCGCCGCTCGCAGCCACGGGCAGCACAACCGGGAGCAGCCTCGGGTCACGGGAGGCGCCGGCGGGCGGAGCGAAGGATGAGCCACCGCCTCAGGAAACGAGTGCCGGGCATCGGAAGGGCAGCAGAAGCGACCAATCGACGCCTCCGCTTCTCCGCCGGGCCAGTCAGAGAGGGCCCGCGCGGGCGCGTCACTGGCGAAGGAGCCAGTTAGCTGAAGAAGGAAGCGATGCAAGCCTCGCAGGGCTGGCCAATGGAAAGACAGTGAGGAGGTGACGACAGGAAGAGGGCACCAATAGCAGCGAGCGACCGGGTCCGCGCTGCCCTCAGGGGAGGTGTGTCCATCAGGCGGGGCCGCTCGGGCCTCCCTGTGCCACACCGGCGCCACACCGGCGGGGCCGCGCCAGCGGGTCCCGCCCAGCCCCGGCGGCGGGGAGGGGGGGAGGGAGGGTGAGAACGGGGGGTGGGGAGCGGATCTCCGTGCACTGCCCGCCCCGCAGCGCGCGCCATGGCGGCCAACGAAGACCAGGAGGTGAGTCCGGGCCCTGCCCGCGCCGGGGCCTGAGGGGAGCCGGCCCGGGACGCTCCTTTGCAGCGAGAGGGAACCTCCGTGCGCGGAGAGAGGAGGTGGTGGGGGTCGGGAGGGAAGAGCCGGCCGCTTGAGCGGGCGAGGGGGAGGGAGCCGGGCGGCGGCGGGGCGGGGGGAACGGGGCGGGCCGGGCAAGCGGCAGGGCCGTGCGGAGCGTGTCAAACCGAGCGCCGTGTGCGGGCTGGCGGCGGTAACCGGCTTGTCCGTGCTGCAGATGGAGCTGGAAGCGCTGCGCTCTATCTACGAGGGAGACCTGTGCTTCAGGGAGCTCAGCCCCGTGTCCTTCCAGTACCGGGTAAGGCGGGGCAAGGTCTGCGGGTCTCTGCGGTGCCCGCTTCGCCTCGAAGCTGCTCTGCTGCCCTGTGTTTGACATACCGGGCGTTTTCTGAAACGAACAGGCGTAAGGTGGGCAGTGAAAACTCGATCTGCAGGCCTTTGTTTCAGGATCTTTGGTATGGTGATTCTTGATAGTACAATGCTTTGTCTTTAGGAACCTGTTCCCACGCAGGTTTGTCAGCCCTTACCTGGGCATCCTACCTACACGTCCATGTACTACGTAGGTAGAAGCGGCAGACTGGCTGCAGGAGCCAGCCTGCTGAGTAATGCTTAATAATACTTAAACTAGGTAGTCAGTCTCTATGTAAAGCTCTGAAACTTCCTTATTGCTAAATTACAGTCTTTTGTCCAGAGATAGCTGGCATGCCTTGTCTACTTGCTAAAGAGAAAATTCACAAAATGCTTCAGGTATGTACATTGATACAGTCTGCCCAGAAAATACATACAGGGAGTGCTGAGCTTGAGATTTGCAATTTTCCAAAATTTAAAGACCTGGAAGTTCTGGGCATAGACTGAGGCAGATCTTTAGATGGCCAGAGAAATTTACTGAAAACTCAGGCACCTATGGGACAGAAGGGAGACTTCTGAAAATGCCATATGCATATTACCTTTTTGTAACTTCTCAAATAGCTTCAGAATAAAATCAGTAGTTGTAATGAAATATAGGTCAACTTAATTAATGGCACTTGAATCCCATCCATTTAAGCGCAGCCTTCCTCCATTGATAGGACCTTTATTAGTAAGTTTAATTTCTTCAAAAGAGTAAATGCAGCATATCTGCAAGCCTGCAGTGTATCATTCTACATTTTAGTAGCTTTGCTCATTGCTAATATTTATTAGACAAAAAATAATTGTCAACAGTTAGGACAACTCAATTTAAATACTGTAAAACTTAGTGGCAGAAAAGGGCAATAATACATCTTTCCTACGAAGGAGAATTTGTATTGTGAGAAAGCATAGCGCAAGTGAATGCATGAGAAGGTAGAAAGAATTAGTATCCCATTTTTCTGAACCTCATTTCTCACACATCTTGCATACAAAACACAGCTGTTTTGTAATCAGTGTGCTATGAAATTGCGATTAAAGAAATGTTTTTCAAATATTGAGAAAATGTAGCAGCAACAGCATTTTAAGTAAGACCACCCAATTTTTAGGTTGCACTGAAAAGGAGGAGCACGGTCATGTCACGCAGATTTCGGTATGGATTTGCTCAGTGTGCAGACAGGGCTTTCCTGAGGCAACTCTGTAAACTGCACCCCCAGTTCTCTTCCTGGCACTGGTGGGAACGGGACTGCTACACTGTAGATGATGTCTTGAAAAATGTTGCAGATTCTTGGTGTAAAGTGTTATTTATTTTATCTCTAAAACAGATGCTTCTGAATGTCAGTTTGTCCACTCTGCTGAAACAGACACTGTGAATAAAAAAAAAAGCACCAACTTTAAAAAAAAATTAATGTACGGTACCCTTACCTTGATTAGGACTTTTCTTCTGGTTACACGTCATTCTATAAAATTTGATGAAGCCAGATATGGACTATTCTATAATGAGGGAAATAAGGAAGAATTTTCAGGTGGTTTTAGAATACGGATTTAAGCAACTTTGTTGCACTAGTTTTCCAAATCATGTGTGAAACTGTTATTTCTGTTTGTATAGCATGCCTTTGGTAGCACCTGTACTAGTTTTAAATTAAAAAAAAAAATGTTTTTAAAATTTAATTCAACATAATTGTAAGGATCATATGTGTAATTTGGGTTCACTTAATTGGTTGGATGTGAATGATTATTAAAGTGAGGCTTTTTTAATGTTATGCTTTTTTATCCATTCTCATTCTACTGTCTTCTTAAATCTTTTACTACTCATTCCTTCTTATAATGAAATAAAATAGAAGTCAGAAATACTGAAATTCTTATCTGTTGTTTTTTGCTGTCTCAGGTCACTAGTTTATCATTCTCTTTATCTCAGCACTGTCTTGTGGTTTGTTTTCATATTGCTCTGATCTTGGATGCATGGGAGCGGGAAAGAAGGCTTCATCTTTTCTGTTCACATATATTATTGTATAATATTTGGCTTGCAGATGCTGCAAAGTAGTTTTTAAAACAAAGCAATTAAAAAAAAAAAAAATAAAGAGAGCTTTGAATGTTTTTCTTGCTTCTCCGAGAATGAAAACTGCCAGGTAGGAGTTAATATTGATGTCAGAAATTTAGTATTTTTTCTAGATAACAGCTTTATTTTCTGATACCTTTATGATGATAATAGTTGTTATCTTAAGGAATCTGGATAGTCTTAAACAAGTGAAAGACAGGCATATTGACATTGTAATCCTTAACGAGTGACTGGAAACTGTTGATTTATAAAGTTTTTCTTTTCGCTTCAGATAGGTGAAAGCGGAGACCCCAAAGCCTTTCTAATAGAAGTTTCTTGGCCAGAAACATATCCACAAACAGCACCAGTCATATCGATGGACGCTTTTTTCAACAACACAATGTCAGTATTTATGACAGCTTCACTCCCAGCCTCATATGTAGGGGTTTTTTGATTGAGAAGCTTTTCTTCATCTGTCTAGATTATAGTGGAGTTTTATGATTTCTTTTAGATCTTCAGCTATTAAACAAAGTATTTTGGATAAGTTAATGGTAGAAGTTGAAGCAAATCTTGGAACTGCTATGACATACACACTTTTTGAATATGCCAAAGATAATAAAGAGTTGTTCATGGAAAAGCAGCCGGTTAACACTGTGGTAAGTAGGTAAATTCAGATTTTAATCTCTTGCTTTTAAAACTGAAAAAAAAAAAGGTTATGACAACTCTAAATACTTCATAGCTCTGTCTTTAAGTTGTTAATCAGTGTATCGGGTATACCCATGCTAGTGGCTAAACAGTGACACACAGAGCATGGTGCCATAATGCTCTATGCTCATAATTGTTACAGTTAATTGTTATTTTGCTATTACACCAAAATGTTTGCGGGCTGCAGTTCTGTCCCATAGAATAACATAAAAATGAAGACTTGGAGCAGAAGCAAAACTAAAGAGAGCTGAAATGGAGATTAAAAGCATCTGCCCAGGGAGGGGGGTGGGGGGACAGAGCAAATTACTGCAACCTTCCTGGGATGCAATGGATTACATAAGTGCAGCTCCAGGGTCTTGAATGAGTCAGGCTGGATCTGTTTGTGGCTTCTGTGTTGTACAAGGACGTTATTGGCCTCTGTTGCTGCAGATTTGCTTTGAGGGAGAAGGATTGTTTTCCATGCTTGGGAAGTCTGAATCCATCTCTTCAGACTAAACCACACTCCATGATTAAATTTAAAAAGTGTAAGAGGTGCCCTTTGCAGGTCTCAAAGGAAAAATTCCAGTCCCCAACCCTTGTTTTAAAACTACAGTCACAATTATGTGTTGATTAAATGCTGCAGACTGCTGACAGCATTGCTTCTTTCTGACAGTCAAGATATTTTAGTATGTCAGGTTCAGTCATCACACACAGAGGTATCTGTGGAACAAATATGCAAAATATTAACAACCATTTTTGTCCTTCTCAGACTTCAGTAAGCAATAGTATTGCAATTGAAACTCCCGATGTGCCAGCAAGTAAGAAAAAAGATAAAAAGGAGCAGTTATCCAAAACCCAGAAACGAAAACTGGCCGATAAAACAGGTTTGTTCACTATAATATTTTGTTTGAGCAGTATGAGAATCCAAACTTTATGGTAGGGACATCTTGGTAGGGTCAGCAGTCATTTATTTATAAGATTAACTACTTTAAGTCTGTGGTCTCTGTTTTACTTGTTTTAGATGAATTGTTTTTGCCTGAGTTGTTAGTTCTGGTCAAAGCAACTTTCTGTAGAGTGGGGATTTCACAATGTTATTGGTTTTGTTTTATATCTTTATTTCAATACGTGACAGAAGTACAATTTTCAAAAAATAGTTGTGGGAGGAGAGTGTTTCTGCCTTCTGAACATTCACTTTCAACAGAAAACATGGTTTGTTCATGGGCCCTCATAAATAATTGACATTATTAAAAATGCAATTTCTAAATGAAAGTATTTGTTTTTGAACCCAAAATAAAATATTAAATTTAGTTTGTATGTTCAAAATAGAGATGCTTCTGCAGATACTTTATGCTTTCAATGAAATGGTAGGTTTCTGATTGAAAAGCGTTCAATATTTCAGCTAATCCTGCTGATGACTTTTATGTGTTCAACCTTAATTTTTAATAATGATCTGGATAATACTGTCATATTGGAGCAACGAGTTGTACCCTGTGATAGCAATTTCTGCCTATAATTTTTCTGACCTGATGTATAATTGGCAGATTAAATGTTGACCATATAAAGCAAAAGTTGTGTAAAATTTTTTTCTTTGACAGAATGCATCACTGCTGGTCAGCCCAGCTCATGTTAGACTTGCCTTTTAAATTAAATGTCAGATGGACTGGAGTGTTTTTATTCAAACAGGACTACTTTGAAGAAGTATATGTTTAAGGCAGTAGTACCTCTTTTTGTCCTCATGGCTTTGTAGTGGAGAAATTAAGGTTTTTGGATCTTTAGAATTTTGTGTGTTGATGTTAAGGAATGGTAAAGATTTCCCCTTAGCTTGTATGTTGAAAATAAAACCTTCTTATTCTGCAGATAACAAAGGGGAGCTTCCGCGAGGATGGAACTGGGTGGACGTAATTAAGGTAGCATGACTGTATGGTATGCAGTATTATGGAAATACTGCATATGTACGTTAAAAATAATTTGTACTTACATTTCAAGAAAACTAATCTGATTTTTTTTCTTGCTTTTCTTCGTAACTTTGTTTGGATTTGACTGTGGTGTCTGGTTCATTTCTATGTGCATCCAGCATGTAAGTATTTTCAAGCCATCTTTTTCAATGTTAATATTTTCAAGAAATAGTAAGAACTGTTGCTCTTTTGGATTCTAATTTACATATTACTCAAATGCTTTAATATGGTTAGTCCTTCTGAATATTAGAGTTAGAAGGACTTTGATTCCTCTTTGAACTTTGTTGGCCTAGTATGTCTTTTTTATTTATTGAGCAATTAAATCTTAATTTTATGATGAGAGAGCTTTGCTAGCCAAATGCACTGCAAATATTCTGTCTTCGTCTGGCAACAAGATGTAAAATAAAGTCAGCGGTGTTGCCACGTTCTGGAGGGCAATGGATAAGTAAGCAGAAGGGAGTTGTCCCAAGCGGGAGCATTTTGCTGCCTCCTACAAGCCTGAGTGTTCTCTGCTGTAGCTCCTTCAGTGAATAATTATTTTATGCTTGCTCTCTCTGCATTGATTTCTGCCAGCCTCTTCTCTTTGCTGATTCAGTGGAAATCCGTATAGCTGCTTTGCAATTTTGAAAGTAAACTATTTTATTTTACACAACTATAAGTAATTCTTACTGGTGCAGTTGTTAAATAAGAGCAAGTAAATGATGATGGTGGTTTTGGGCAGAGTCCTTCTGGGTTAAAAGTGGCTATTTGTAGTGGATCTCTTGAATTCCAGATAGATATCACGATAGATGCACTGCATGTAATAATTAGCTTTAAAAAAGTGAGAAATAGTGAATTAATGTCTCTTTTTTATCGTGTAAATTTCCACATGGGAATTCTCTCAGAGGTGCGTGGAGATACTTTTTTCCATTAGTCCATCTTATTTATTTTTGAGAGCTGGTGACAGAATCTTAAAATTAAATAGAAACAGTACCCTGAGGTTTTTCTGGGTTTTTGCGGTGTTGCTTTATAAAGTCCACTTTTGCATTCAGGAAATAAGCTCATTTAGTGTCTAAGCTTAAGAAATTATTTTTTATGCTTTTCAGTCTTTTGGTACAGTAGCACAATCAGTCTGTATTATTAATTAAATATACATGTGTTCTATGTAAGACGGAGATAACGTTGTTCTTGTTTCCTAATAAATGGCATGGCAGTCTAAACTCTGAATACTTTCTTTTTGTGTCTCTTTTATAGTTAAGCAAAACTGGTTCTAAAGATGATGAATAAAGGACTTTGGTACAAGGAAACTCCACCTTTTAATACAGTACAATTTTGGGTCACCATCTTTCTCTTAGTAACTTTCATATTTGTTGAAGTAAACATTTTATAAAGCTCAATTTCCTAACTCACAAACCTAGTCACACAAGTTTATCTCGAGACTATGTGGTCTTCTTTGGAAAAATAAAAACAAACTTGCCTTAAATGAAGGTTAGAATGTGACAAAGGATATAGAGAGCTGATGTGGTGAAGTGAATAGTGCTATATGCAGTGTTTATTAATTTATATTTTATTCTGTAGTAAAAATCCTGTTATAGTGAACCCAATGATGCTGTAAACATTTCCTGGTGTTCTTATTCCAACTGAAGAAAAAAGCACTATAACAGTGATTGGTCACTTGACAGCATAATTCATCAAAATAAATTATTCCATGGAAACAAGACCTTTGTCATTTGTTTATCTAATATGAATGTAGAAGGAGAACATAAAACTTGTTACATTGTAATAGACTGAAGCTTGTGGTCCCTTCTTCACTAGTTACTGTCTGAAATAGTAAATAGTAGCGAAAGCAAGGCCAAACATTCTAGTCTGCTCAAAACTGAGTGGTTATAGCAGGCGTATGTCTTCTTTATTCTCTGCGGTATCCATCTGTTAGTCTTTCTCCAGTGTGCATCCCCACAGATGGTTGGACGTCTGAGGGGAGGGAGAAGTGCTTTCTTGCACGTGTCTCAGTGAGTATTGTGATTCTGTAGCTCTTTCACTGGAGAAATGGGGCATTCCTTGGAGGGGTTGCTGACCAAGTGGTGGCATGGTGGAAGTCAGCAATCTGCCAAATGTGTTGGGAGAACTTTTTTTTTCCTAATCTGCTATCTTGCATCAGAAAGAGAAGTCGTCTTTGCTATATGAATGGTTACTGATCACAAGATGCCTTAATGTCCCTTATTGTTGTTTGGTTTGAGATGAACTTTAATAAACGCCTATTTATCTGCTGTGGTATGTGTTTATTTTTTTTAATTGTGTATTGCCTACTGCAATTCTAGGGTGAAGTTTGAACTTGCGAAGGATTTTCTGTCACAAAGAAAGCATTCTTAAAAATTGGTGGAAGAATTACATCTTCCCTCTCTCAGTATATGTTTACGTGTTTTTCAGGGTAGTTGTGTTTGCTGTTAATATGAGGGTCAGTCATCCCACTGAGAATTGTAAGAGAGTCACCATTACGTTCATTGTTTCTTTGAAAGCGCGCGCTCCGCCGCACACAGCATTTGGTGAGAGGGATGTTAGAGGCGCAGGCTGGATGCTCTGGGCGCTGGTGCCAAGAGCCGGTGTAGCAAGTAGAGGATAGTTTATGTGACTGTCATGTTAGGACTTCTGTTGACGGAGTGGAAGTGTTTGTGCTACTGTCTGCATCAAGAGATGCACACATTAGTATCATTCTCTTGAATTATATCTGTTTTAACAAAGGAGGATACACTAAATATATTGCAAAAATACTGCTTGTCTTCATAGATATAAAGAAAAAATATATGAATTGTTGTGACTGCAGGTGAAGGAAGAAAAATTGAATTTGTTCTGTGCTTTTCACTCTTCTGAAGAGACTGTGGACATCTGAAAGAAATATGGTGTGTATTGCTGTCATCCAAGAAGAAGCTGTACTTTTTCTTCAAACGCTGGGTTTAAAATCAGTAAGTGTATGTTCTTTCTCAGTAAGGAAAATACTTAAAGAATTCTTAATTTCAAAAGGTCGTGATTTCTCTATGAACTCAACTCATATTTAGTAAAAGCTGGTAAAGTACACAAGGCAGGACTTTTTCCAAATTACGCATTCTTGCCTTTGACATAAATGGGAGGCTCATGGCTACATCTGAGCAAGAGTGTCTGGCAGGGAGAAGTTGCTGTGGCTGCACACTGCAGTCCTGTGAGAAGGAAGGGCATTCAGCTTTAGTGTCTGCCAGCATCAGAACAGGCAGGACATTTTCTTTTCACAAGGTTTCCAAGGGGAATTGACTTGTCATTGCTCCAATCCTTGGTGTATGAGTCAAGTTGCCATGACAATTTATCTGAATAGATTAGTGAGGGAGGGCGGGGGAAGGATAGATCAAAACCACATCTCTTGCTTTGATGGTGTTACTGTGTGTAATGGCAAACTTGTGAAATGCCTGTTTTTTCAGCTCCTAGTCTGCCTATAAACCACACACTCTTGTGAAGATACCTGAGAAAGCTTCTATGGTTCTGTTAGTAAACGTGTTTGTTTGGAAGTCTTCGTTCAAGGAAAATATTTTGCATTGGGAACTTCTGTATCAATTATTTGCTTCTCTGCAAATTTGGGAAGGTGATTTTTGTCGTTAAGCCATTTTCTCATAAGGCACGATGGTTGGAATGTGGTCATTTCAAAAGTCTAGGTACTTTATATTATGGAAAGGCCTGAGCAGCAACAAGTGAGGGGGAGGGAGGGAAAATGTAAAGAATCTTACCAAGATAGGCACAACTGTAAATAGAGATCATGACTACAGTGGGAATTCTAAACACTGTTGAAAAACACACCACCACCACCACCTTTTTTCAATTAAAAACCCACTGGCAGTGAAAAAATGGTGGTTTATGCTTTAATTCAGTAGGGCAAGAGTGTTTTGATTGTAGGGCTACACAATATATTTAAATAAATGGGTTTTGCAGTAAATCTTTGGTTGGCCTGAGAAAACAAATGTCAATACTAGTAACAGTAAAAGTAGCAAGTGTCTAAAATACAGGATGATTGAAAAGGAATTCATCAGTTTACAAAATTTTCCATACTGCCTAGATAGTAATTGCCTTGCTGAAGCACCAGTTGAAAGAGCTTTTAAAAAATACTTTTTATATACAGTGTTGTTCTTGCAGTAATCATTTGGAAATCTCATCTGATCAAGCATAGCTTACTTTTTTTCCCTTTTTCAAATTTGTCTCTGAGAATCTTTCCTTGGGACAAATTTGGTGCAGAAAATTGAGATGGCAATGCCAATGCTTAAATGAAGTTTAGGTTTTTAAACTGAAATTTGACTTAAAATATTTTTGCTCCTCCGTCTTTTAGTACATATTTGAATGGGTTAATATTGCTAGTGCCTTTGTTGGTTTGCTAATTAATATTAAGATATGCTTTTTCATTTTTTTCAAAACTTTCCTCAGCAGGCTGTCATTTTGTGGTTTGTTTGCTTGCTGTTATGGAGGCAGGGAGTCTCTCTCTCTTTTTTGCCCTCATCTGTCAGTCCTTGTGGTGCCCTGGAGCACATCGCTAGGCAGTGCACTTGCCGGCCTCAACTTACAGGAGATATTAGCACAGGATGGGTGCAGTTTTTGCTACAAAATGATTTGGTATCTCTGAAACACAGTGACCTGTTCTCAAATATCTGTTCAGCTCTTTCTGTTGTTGATACAGGTATTTGAAGAATATAGGAGGGAAAAAAAATTATGGCAGGGGCACAAGAACTGTCACTATCGCATTGGTATTTTATACTTTATTTTGAATTAAAACTTCAGAGCAGTCTTAAATTGTATTTGTGTGCTGTTAAATACAGGTTCATTCAGTGCTATTAGAACCAAGGCCAAAGATGCTTCATTGCATTGTCATGTATCAAATCCCAGGGAATAACGTAGAGTTTCTGTCAGTGGGTTGAGAGGAGGGGTGACAGCTGTGACTGATGAGCCACATGTCCTCATGTCTCCTGCTCAGCCCTGTGCTCACCCCGGCACAGCTGACATGGAAATTGGGGCTGCTGATGTCTACAGTACCACTGCAATGGGTTGGATGTGGGGTGCGTAGATAAAGCAGGCCCAGCTGATGAGCTATTAGATTTTGGTCAGTAAAATAGGAGTATGGAAAAACCCCCAGCATTTATTCATACAAGACCTTCGGCAGAAGTGCAAACATAGGGAGTCCTTTCATCTGAGGCAATACAAGTGATTTCAAGTTATGCTGTGAAATTCATGCTATGAAAATCATGGAACTGGTTTGAACCAGAAATAGTTCCACTTTGCAAATTGTTTCCTTCAACTGTGTTTTGTAGCTTATAGTACGGCATCCTAAGTACTTCTTAACAGCAGAATGAAGCGGGGAGGAAATGTTTGTTCAACAGATGAAACACCAGAAGTGTGAGAGTTCTGGGCGGATTGGAGGAGGAAAAACATCCTCATATGTATCTCTGAAAACTAGAAGAGTGTACGGGATAAATCTTCACTGCTGCAGGACGATACAACAAAACAATGGCTAAGCTTAGGGTTGCAGAGCCATAGATTCTGGCATGAGGTGGGGTTATGGTAAAAGACAAGAGGATTGTAGATTTTCTTTCTGTTGCTGTCACCTATTCTGTCACAAACATGGATTTGGCTTCATCTCAGAACGGTCTGCCCCACGGTTGTGAGAAGAATTTCTGTTTGCCTGACTTTTTGTGTTTCCTGTTTGTTTCTGAGCCCACAGAAGCAACTTCTGGTAGTGCACTACCAGAATTAAGACAAAACACATTGACTAGGTGCTGGAAAATCATGTTAGAATATTTTATATGGGTGAAATAAAGAGTTAACTGTTTCTTTTCTGTCTCCTTCATTCAGAGCAAAGTGAGGAGTGACTCTAGATGGCTGAATTACACAAGACATATGAGAGTCTATATCCAGACACCAGTGTCCCATGTCAGACTGAAAGTTTGTCCGTCTAGTTTAAAGTTTACATAACTATCCCTTCCTGAGCTTTCATGGTAATGGTTCCTACAGTAGCATGTGTTTTAAGTATTTATGTCTAAATACAGCAGAAATTTGAAAACTCTTGCTGTGATTTACCTGCTGCAAGTTGCTTATGATGTGAGGTGGGATAAGGTCACAGCAATCACAGAGAAAGCCAAACTATAACTGCACAGCCTTAGTGGAAAGAAATGGGGTTATGTGTGCATCTCTGAGGGCATAATTTCTTCTGCAGTATCTTTATTACTGGTAATGATCACTGAAATGAAAAAGTCAGTCTGGGATGAGTTTTGAAGCTATCATTCAAGAAAAGATAATCTGTTCCTTCTCAAACAATTATCTGTTATAGTGTCACTGAGAGGTGATAAACATAAACATAGTCTTGTATAGAGTCACTCTTCTGAACAGGCTCTTTAAATCAAGTGTCTCTGTTAGTAATGCATTTTATTATTTCCTGCAGGACAAACACATGAAGAAAGCATTACTATCTAAAAAGCTGCTGTCTCCGCCGTAGAGAACCATTTGATCTCTACTTATAGGGAAAACTATGGTTCAATTGACCTTGAAGAGACAGAATTTATAGTAGTATAGGGAAAGTGCAGAAGCCTGTTGATAAAAAGTACAGAGCCTCTATAGATGGTGAACAAATGTGCACAGCATTATCAGGTTTGTATTTTTCTCTGAAGATCAGAACTAGAATATTACCAGGTTTTAGTTAACTGGCATTCAGCATGACATTGATTTTTTTTTTTTTCCCCCCTCATGCCATATGTCTTTAGATGATAAAAGTACAGGATGTAGTATAGAAATTTATCTCCTAGATTAAAATAGTGCTAAAGTTACAAATCCACTTAAAGGAAATCAATCTTACTCAGAAGTAAGGATGTGCCAGAATTAAAGCTGCCTATGTGATGTTTATATGAAAAAAGAATGCATAGGAAGATTTTCTTTCTGTGACTGCATGGGGTTTGGGGGTTGGTTTGTGTGTGGGGGTTGCTTGGTTTGGTTTGGTTTGGTTTGTCTTTTGTTTGTCTCCCTCTGGTAGTGTCCAAGCAGATGCTTAGTGCTTTGCTTCCTTCTGTCTCCAGTAGTAGGAAAGCAGTACAAAAACTGTATGTGCCTAAATCTGAAAAGGGAAGAAAGTTTTCACTTCATAGAAATGAATAAAGTAACATAACTGTACTTGGAACAAAGTGGACATTTGAACAGGTATAGAGGGAAATGAATTTGTTTTAGTAAAACTGTCTGGATCTCAGTGGCTTTAGTGCCTATTTCAGAGTCTGTCCCCATGCAGTGGATCTGTGACGTGTAAATGCTTATGGATAATTTTAAGTTGACTTTATAGCTACAGTCCATATGATTAAGCATTGCTTTCAATAAATTTGTGTTACAGAAGTCAGTGCAGATTGCAATGTGTTGTTAATGAGCTCTAGTTCCATCCTTTTCATTTGATGGAAGGAAAAGAGATATACTATTCCCTTCCCTGGGACACAAGACATCCACATGTATGCTGCCAATGAAGGCTACCTGAATTTGGTTAAGAGGCATTATGATCAGTCTGAAAGAGTTAAAAAGGTGAAGTTCTGTGGGATAATTTTAGTAGCTTAAATGAACCCACTATTTTTATACATTTTTTCTCTGTTAACTTGCTGATGGTGATGTTTAGTATGTTGTGAGTGCAAACAGACACATTAGCTTATTAGCTAGTGTATGTGTCAAGTAACTGTTCGGTCAGATGAGTTCACGAGCAGTTACCTTGTCTTTCCTAATTTCATGGTATGATGAATGTTCTCTACCTCTTTTCATGGTGCATACCTACAGATAATGTCTCTCCCCTGGTTTTCTTCCCAGCATGGGCAAAAAATGGTACTCAGCATCACTGCGAGTTTCCTTCATGGCTTTTATATAGACAGGTATATTGTATGGTACTGACTGGTACAGATGGAACTAATTAAGATAATCTGTGTCGCTTTGCATATAACATAACATAATACAATATCACAAGCTACAATATGTCTCCCCTCGATTTATCTTCTCCTGTTTTAAATGTATATATTTGAGACTTCTACTACAACCTCTGACTGGTAAAGACTGAGCAGAATCTCTTTGTGATCATCACAGTAATTTTTGTTGGACAGACACAAGCCCTACTCTGCTAGACCCTGTATTATCAATAAACTCAAAAGAAGCAGAAGTGGTCGGTGTCTTGCAGGATCGGGAAATGGGGAAGAAATGTATTTTATGAGGAGACACACTAAATATGAAAAGCAAACATTACTTCTTTGGATATCTGTTCAGGGAGAGAACATGACAGAAGTATTGAAGAGGTGAAAGAAAAGAGCGAGGAACAGCTTGAGCTCTGGAGCCTTAAGAACATGGTTGGTTACTCTTCTAAAAAATACAGTTGATAAACCGTTTCTCTGCGTGTTAAAACATCCCTGAGGTATTTTAAAAGATGATAAAATATCTTTGAAGGTGTTAATCGTAAATCATTGAGGGCAGGAAAGAATGTCAACAAGAAGAAAGTTATACACAGGAGCAAATATAGACATTTTTATATGAAGCTGTGAGATTCTTGTATACCAAGCAAATGCAATTTCCATTATATGAAGAGATGGATACAACTCTCAAATCTAGTTTCATCTGTCCTGACAGATTCTGAGTAGTTTACTATTTTGAGCGTTGCAAGCTCAGAATTTTACCTGCTCTAAGGAAGGGTAGCACACAAAATTTGGATTTAGATGTACATTTTGCACATGCAAATTTGGCTCATCAGTATTTAAATGTCCAATTAAACTTAAGTTGCACGTGTACAAAGTATATGCCCTGTGAGAACATCTGTCTTGTCTGAGAAATATTTATCCTCTGGCTCATTCAAAGCTTTTCTTGTCATCAAATGCAGCAAAATAATCAAAACTGCAACGATTTTTTTTTTCATTATTAGAACAATCTGATTTCATTATGCTTGCTTGTGTCGGAATCAGAGGCAGAAAGAAATGCATTAATGGAAGAATCCTGTCCTCAGTTATACAATTACTGTAAAGAAACAGGCTGTAACTCCAGCTGATGGTCCTGAGGTGGGGGCTTCCAGGTGGTGTCAGAAGAGATCACCATAAAGTTTTACTGCATTTGGAAATTTTGAAGAAGTGTCAAGACATGAGACATCAAACATTTGTCATAAGTTTTTTGGGAAATATTTTTATTTATTTTTTTGAATTCAATTGAATTTTTATGGTACAATAAGTGTAGTACTGGGTTTATTATATAAAGGGCATATTTTTAAACCTAGAACGCAAAAGAAGAGATAGTGAAGCAAAGTCTTGACCAATACATGCTATAAGAGACCTCTTAGGTTGGCTTTTGTGCTGTATATAAATCAGGGTTGTATTTGTATCCTTTGTATATGTATTTCTTTTTTCATTGCTTTCAGGTTTTTGTTGGGTGAAAGCCTGATGATCCTGCCAGGAATATTACAAAAGGAAAACTTGGAATTAATTAAATGTATAATTTAAAGAATGAAACTAACTGAAATAATGCAAAAGCAGAAAATGTTAAGTGTTGCATCTCATGGGGAATCAAAAGAGACAGTTGTGACTGAAAAAACAGTGCAGACAGATGATAATCAGGCAGGTTTTACTCAACACTTTTTGGGAACTGGCAAATCATCAAAAGAAAATATAACTGGAATTCACTCTAAAGGAGAATCAGACTCAAGCATTTCAGACGAGTAGGATCTGTTTGATGTGCCATCTTCATTCCTCAAGCATAAACCTGCTGTTGAATGTGCAAAGAAATGCAGCCTCTTAACCAGTGGTACAGGCAGGATGAAAGTTTTGTTTCAGGTATTTACAAACCACAGCCTACCAGGTTAGTGCTCAGTTCCTTCTGTTCAGAAGTTATTTGGTAAAGGAATAAATGTCGTTTTCCTTCCAGTCCACAAAGGACATTAGTTTATTCTTTATTAGTCTGAAAGTGGTTCACTGCTTTAATAACTGGAAGTTTTATTGCTAATCACTTAAATGAAAGAAATACTAAGTCTGAAGGATTTCCTTCCATGTTATATCTCACAAGTGAATGATAACTTGAATTAAATGAGCAGCAGTGCTTTTCTCATTATAGTATGAAGTACAACATTAGAAGGTATCATTTGAAGTAAAATTTCCCCTGAATCTTTATTAATGATGGTGATAACTGTCATCAAATAGGCATATGATATTTTATCCCCATCTTACAGAGGGTGTAACTGAGACCCAATTGAGATATATACTTATTATATAGAGGTGATAAGACTCAAACCTGTTTCTATCCATCTGCCAAACTGTGCAGCAATTTGGTGGGCTAGAGCTGCACCTACCTGTAGTAATGGTTTTCTTTACTAATGTTTTATGATTAGGGCAGCTTCTTAATTTTCCAGTATGTTCTCACTGCGAGTCTTTTGCTCATCTTCATAGCACATTTTACAGGGATGTTTTATGCAGTGATCTTGCACACAGGCAGCAAGCTAAGAGCAAATGGTTGAACTCTTGAAAGAAGCTGCACAAGATACTTCAGGAATATGCTACACTTACTCTCAGGGAGGAAGATTCTTGAGACAGATGAGACCAGAAACCCAAAATGAAGAGAAGGGCACTTAGCTGGAATGATCAACAATATACTAGTTCCTAAAAGAAGGAGAAAGGTTAGTTTCAGTAATAAGGTAAAGGAGTCAGAGACATCACCAGTTTTGGGATTCTTCAGAATCTTGTGGTAGGATAAGCAATATTTAAATAAGTGTGTTACTGCTGTAATAAATATGTAAAATAGACAACTCCAAAGACGTTACTTCTCAATAGCTCTTAATGCCTTTTCCTGTTTGCTGTACTGTTCAGTTCGCTTAAACATATGCAACTCCTTCTACAATTTCCAGGCAAGTCTTTAGATTCTACTAGAGGAGAAAAAGCATGGAGTTTGGCCGAAGAAAATAAAGCACATGCTGTGAAATTATATTTAATGCAGAAAATAAAAGCAGTCACTGCAGAATAAGCTTAATAACACAATAATAATTTAACAGCAAAACCGTGCATTTCATGAGGTCTTTTACAAACACATCTTTTCTGCTTTTCAGATGAAAAACAAAGGAAAAACAAATGTTTTCTCTGAGGTGCAAAGTGGTTGTGCATTAGAGCTAAGAAAGTAATTTAGTACTTTTTTCTGCCATGCTTTCCGCAGTACGGTGCTCATAGTGCTCAGATGAGCAGTTAAATTATTTAGAGAGATTATCAAGCTGTTAGCCTCTGATCCAGTAAAGAAAGTTGTTCCTTCTGGGATTTTTTGGGGGTTATTTCTGTATTTGAAGACTACCCCTGTTGGTCATTGGTTAGTATGAGTTAGATCTATTTAGTTCTTAATCAGTCCCCGTGGCAATTTCGCCATTAATCAAAGTGGTTTGTTGAGGAGTATTTGGAATACTACAATGCAGCATGCACATTGTTCTTGTGGGAAGACTTAGATTTGTGCCCAAGAATATAAATTATAAAATATGCTTTAGTTTTCAGTTGTTTCAGCTGGTAAATGTGTGGACATGTATCATTGTTAGGTAAGATATCACAGATCTAAAAGCATATTTTTCTTTTCCGCTGAAACTAAACTCCTTGTAACAAATAAAGACTCTGTGGGGTGTGAGATTTGTGAAATAATGAATATTTTCTGAATCCTGCAAACAAAATGTTTTTGAGAAAGGATGTCAAACTTTAGGCCTCAAAGTGTCACTCAAGAACAGAAATCCAAGAGAAAGTTCTTGTCAAAAAGACTAGTGTTTAACTAGTTTCTTACACTATTTTAATCAGCATTAAGTACTGAAGATAGATTTCCACCTAGCCCAAACCACCCATCTCTTCTCTGAATTTGAAGGGAGTTCAGTTCTGGTGGGAACTTTGCATCTTCTTTTTTCAGGACAAATTTTTCAAGTTGCAGCCTAAAGCTCTGATCTCCATTATAATAATTTCTCAGCTGGTGTATTTCTGTATATTTTAAGAAAACTATAGCAACCCGCATGTTGTTTTGTTTCATGGTGGTCACTTTTACCAGTAGTTGCTGTTCTCTGGAGTGTGAGTTACCCACCAGAGGGAGCCGAAGCCAAGAACTGTCAGATTTTAATAGAATCATTTATGTTGGAAAAGATGGGTAAGATAGTTGAGTCCAATCATTAACCTGACTCTGCCAAGTCCACCACTAAACCATGTCCCTAAGTGCCACATCTATGCACCACCTCCAGGGATGGTGACTCAACCACTTCCCTGGGCAGCCTGTCCCAGTGCTTGACCATCCTTTTGGTGAATGAATTTTTCCTAATATCCAATCCAAATCTCTCCTGGTGCAACTTGAGTTGGCCTTTCAGCTCCAAGGGTGTTCCCTTGTGAAAGGCCTTGCTTACACTTCACAGGGCTTTGGATTTGGGCATCTGTTCTCAAATTAGCTTGGGAGCAGATGGAGAGCAGGTAAGAAATCAGTGCACCTCCCTATGCCAGGTTATGACGTCTTTTGGGAACTGTCACTTCAGTGTCAAAGTAAGCAAAGCAAAACCTTGTGATGTACATGTCATTGTTCTTTGGGGTTGATGTATGCTGTTCTTTATAACATGACTAAGGACACCAAAATTATATAAAAGAGAAATAACTTTGAGAGTAAACTAATTATCCCTGAGGAAAATCAGCCCAGGTAGAAGCAAGGGTGAATAGGTTGTCTGTCTCTAAAAGGAAATCTCTCAAAATTCCTGACTACAAACAGGCTGGAGGATATTTCTGCTATATATTAAACTGATATTTGTTTTATCAGTAAATGAATTGGCTGAAAAAAGATCCAAGGTGTAGTTCAGGCATATTCATGTTTTGATTTTCTTCAGCACAGAGGTGAACCTGAGGTCCCTTCCAACCCCAACCATTCTGTGATTCTATGTGTCAGGTGTCTAAAGTGTTTGTTGTAACAGAGAATTTTGGAACTAAATGTTTAAGTGTTTCAAAACTTAGATATATTCCTTTATTCATTAAAAATCACAGTATTTTGACATATTCCAGTTTATCCCAATTCAAGATGATATACTGAAGAATGTTCTGATTTTTTTAATCAGCTAATTTTTTATCCAGCTCAACTACAGTGGTTTCTTAGACATATATTGGTAGAAGCTTGTTAAAATTCAAGGCATTTTTTAGTTATACCAAGCTATGTTTTCTTTATTACTTGTAAAGACCCCATGCCCTCTAAAATGGTTTTAAATTGTCTTAGTGCTATCATGAACAAGTTAGGTGCCTGACACGTTCCATAAACAGCGATTAAAAAAAAAGAAGTCTTGAGAATGTTGATATGCCTAATTTATTTATCAGTAAACATGAGGGATTAACACAGGCATCTCCTTAGCTTGGGTGTGCCAGTACTGACATGGGCAATGAAGAGGGAACTCCTTGGGATTTTTTTTTTATGGTAACCAACTGATCGAGGTGAGAGGGGTTTTGTTGTTCTTGATTTTCTTTCTGTTCATTAGATCATAAGATCCATTTACATTTCACCAACTTTTAATAAAAATCTTCCTGTGACATGGAGGATGGGAGGAGTGCTGGTCCTTAGGGACAAATGAACTTCTTGCCATGGTTCCTTCTGCACTTGGAATAAGTTGTCCACAGAGAAATAAGTTGATGTTGAGACATGGAGATTAAGGGCTGAAAGGTGGTAAGGAACAGCTTCTTATACCATTTCTGAGTAATAGCTGACCATATGAACATAAACAGTCTTTAGGAATAGGTGGACGTGACTTCTTTGTCCTACAAAAGGCAGGAAAGCTCACACAGTTAATTACAGCTGAGCAATTATATACAAACTGGTCCTTGTTGCCTCTGGGCTGCTTGCTACTTGCTTAACTCATTGGTGATTTTCAGTGCTGTGGCATGCTTTGACTTCTGCAAAGCCATTGGTCTATTGGTCATAAGAATTATGACCGATGGGAGACATTGAAACTTCCCTAGGTAATAAGCAAATTTCCTTTCTACACCACCAATTGTGGGTAAACAGTCTATTAGTTCTCCTGTAGGACTTTTTTTCAAATTCAAAATCTTGTCGTACAGAAATGGTAACAGTCACATCAAATAACTTCAATTTCAGCTCAGATTTGTGTTCCTTGACAGTATCTTGTCATGTCCTTCAAAGGAAGGTACAAGACAGTTTATATCAAATTGCTGTCTAACGGACTTCACTTTACGGCTTCCTCAGTTAGAAGTTGTCTTATATACTGGAGCATGAGGTTTTAATAGTTTTGTTGGGATTTTTTTGATGTCTGGATCCTATCTAACTCACGAAGGGCTCATTATCCATATTTCAGCATTTCAGTGAGGAAGATTTATTTCTGTGTTTGTTTTGCTGTCAATTTAGTCAAATAATGGCACACCTGCCAGGACTTTTCATAGGCATTTTCCAGCATTTCAATGGGAATTAATCTGTCAAATGTAGTAAATAAAGAGAAATGTAAAAACTTCAAAAATATTAGCAGGAAACTCATAAATTTGAAAAACAAAACAAACCTTAAATTATGCAGTTTACAATTGTACCTCCTCAGCAGTGGCTGTTTGGTAAATTACAGTGCTGTATGACACTTCGAATGTGCACTTCAGGATTTTCTTAATTAAAGAAAATAGAAAGGGAGAAAATCCTACATTTTTTTGGAAGAGCAGATACGTTATATTATAATCTCTTTCAGATGCTATAAAATGACCCTTCACTTCTCTTTTTTAGTTTTCTTGGATTACTTTTTATGCTACTCCTAGTTATTTCTGACAGCTTTTTTCTTCTGTTTCTGCACTTCATTCCCACTGTCATTTCGATCTTTGTTTCAGTTGCCTCTCTTGTTTGGGTTTATTTTTCTCCCTTGCTTTGTTTGTGGGTGACACTTTCATTTTCACTGTTTTCACATTTGACTTCTCTTCCCCTCAGAATTTTATTGCCTCATACTTCATTCTGAGGTCAGGGAAGGGGAAGGAATTCTGTGCCAGCTGCAGACTCAGGAAATATACTCAACTCTCTGTTTGAACCTCTGTGCTTTTTTATTATTTCAGGGTTTTGATCTGATGGACTCATGCCAGTTGCTGCATGAAATATACATTTCTTCAGCAGATATTTATAGACACTGGGATTACTCTATAGTTACATCAAGGAATTCAGTGAAAGATTATATTCTATGTGCTTGTAGAGTAGTAGGAGGTTATTTTTCACCAGTGAAAATTTAGGATTAAAAAATTCCTTTTTGTAACTGAACTGAATATCAGCCTTCCATCATTATATTGCTGTGCAAGTCAGGTCTGTTAATCATTTCTTTGCATTTACTCCAGTGCCCTATAATTGATGTACTGTCATTATATAATCCAAATGTAATAAGGAATTAATCCTAAAGGTACGTTTTGTCAGTATGAATTCCCTCATCACTTCAACGACCTACTATATCTTCCACCAACAAACTGCTACTCAAGTACTTCTTCCAAATATAAGTCGAAGGACATTCTTTCCTGATTTGATACACCAGTCCAGCTCACAGCTTTGCACAATGTTTGTTGACATCGTCAAACTAATATTTCTGAGAATGAGATTTGTGCTAGTGCAGCGCAGGAGTGTTCTCTCAGCTGGTGTCCTACTCCCAGTGTCAGCTGGGACATCATTAGTCATCTTTGCTCTGTGTAAATATTTCAGTCACGTAAAAAATGGCAGGTTCTCTAAGGGTGACTAGTTCACTTCTATAGCATATAATGGTAGGAAAGGATAGTCACAATTACTTATGCAGTATGTTTGACAGGATTTGAATTATTTGGTTTAGGAGAAGCTCAGTGTCTGCCAGTCACGTTAATTTGATTTTCAAATGGCACTGGGAATATTCTGTATCAAAGACAGAAGTACTTTGCGAAGGCAAATCCAGCTGCAAGGAGTTAAGACAAAGTGTTACAGAGAAAATTGATTGAAAAAGGAAGGAAGCAATATGCCATCCATAAAAGAGATTATAAAGAGAATCATCCAAAATGTATGCTGATGTCCTTATTTAGTTCCGTCTTTTGTCACTGGTAGGTCTAAAGGGTTTAAAAGCTGGACTTGCAGATGGTAATGACATTGGGAACACAGCACATCATGATGTATGCTGCATCTAGATTCAGTGCAGGCAGAGACGGGGGCAAAATGTTTCAAAAGATGCAAAATCAAACCACAATAAAAATCACAACTACTGCGCATGACAATCTTTTCTAGCATTAACAGGTGCAGTTAACTATCATATTTGTCAATCTGATAATTTTTCCTTCCTGAACTGTCACTGCCCAAGCAGCATGTTTGCCCTTCCAAACCTCCCCCTCCCAGCCATGTCATAGCTGGTATAAATAGTCCAAATCAGGCTGTATCAGAGCATCTGGGGTTCACTCTGTACCTTGCTTGTCTGGTTGATTCTGACAGTATAGACCTGATGTTGTCATATACTTCTTGCACTGGGTTCTGCATACACATCTGGAAACACTTTAGCCTTCCCTCTATGTGCACTTAGTCTTCAGGTTTTATTGAGTAGTGTGGCAGAATAAGGCTACAAGGTATGTTTTCTCTGTTTTAATTGGCTTTACTTTTGTACAGGAATAGAAAATAAGCCATGGTGTTCAGTGCTAGCAAAGGAATGTGGTTGTTAAGCTGATATGCCAAGACTCTGTGGCTGCTGTTCAGGGAGAAGCTGTAACTAATGACTACTTCCTTGTGATCCCTAGGTAATGAATGTTTAGAAACTATATTCTTGCTTCTCCAGAAAAAGAAGTTGTGCCCAATTTTTAAAATATTTGGGTGGCTTGTGAGGTCTTCAAATTCTTCTGGAGTTTTTGAAAGTCACACTTGCAGCCATCCAGCAGCCTAATACCACTGAGACGATACTCTGGAATCTGAAGACTACAGGCATGTGGCCAAGTTACCTTCAGTTCATGCTGGAGGCGAGTGGTTTCAATTCTGTTGACATTTGTTAAATAAAGGACAATTTTTTTCTTTGGATTGATTGCTTTCTGAAAGGATCATACAGATGGAAATCTGAAACTATTGATATTGTCATTCCATATTCTATTTCAATAATTTCTTCTACTTTATCATGGTACATTATTTAATTTCCTACTGTTTCACATGAACATCTATAACAGGATTGCAATGGAAAACAATGTGCCATGTGGTTAAAAGAAACTAATACCAAGTGACTTGAGTGCTCTGAAATTAATCGTGCAACAGAGGAGACAGGCTTAAGTGGTGAACAAATATATTCATTCTTATGAGAATACAAGAGATCTGAAACAAATTTCATGTTAATTTTGTGGAACTTTAAGAGAATTTAAGTTTCAAATGTTATGATTGCTCCTTATCACTAAAATGTACTCTCTAATCCTAAAAATCTCCACATTCTGGAAACCAAATATATTATTTTCAGTGCTGAACTTAAGCTTTTGTTGCTATCTCAACACTTCACCAGTAAACTGAATACTATTATCAAAGCTCTATAATTGAATATATATTTTATATGTTTGTTTGGTTTTTTTTGTTGTTGTTGCTGTTTGGTTTTGGGTTTTGTTGGTGGGGGTTTTGGGGGTTTGTTTGTTTTTTTTTTTTGGTCTTAGAGATACATTGTATGCAGGAATCTCAGTGCTGAAGTGATTACAGTGTGGAACACAGTAAAATCAAAATGCCATGATATTAGAATAGAAAATGGAGTTGTAGAAAGTATTGTAACTGGGCTGGTGAGGCATACAAAACTCCTTGTATTTACAGAAAAGGGTCTGGCTTCTCTTATAGTTTCTCTGAGACTCATTTTTCAGGTATTAAATATGAATTTAATCAGAAAGTACGTTTGAAAGGGTGTGCATGTTTATGGATTTTTTCTTTTACATTTCTGTAAAACCTAATTAAACAAGACATTTACTTATATAATTAATAGCACAAAGCGGGCGAGTTGGGGTTTTTTTCATATTTTTACTGGACTCTGTTAACTTATGACCTGTTGAAAAAGAAGTATGTGAAAAAGCAGTCAGGTCATTACATCATTCCTTGCCAAAGTAAATAGTACAGGATTCTTGAGGGAGGGCTACTGCTTGGCCTCTCTCAGAACAGGTAGGAGTTTGTCTCTGGCACTGACTGCATGATCCACAAAGTTCTACATATAGAAGTAATCCTATGTTCATGCTCCATACAACGAACTGCTAAATACTTGTAGATAGAACGATCGGTCAGTCAATAGTCCAATTTTTTTTTGTTTTCTCGAGTCACAGTAGTCATTAGTATGAAGGGCGTTCTCTTAAAATCCAGCAGATAGTCATGGAAGTGTCTCTAAATAAAGTTAAAATCTGTAAATAAGCAATTATTTACAGTATATTGTGTATCTGAATGAAAACTTTAAGTCTGGTTCAGGTCAGCTGTACTTCTTAGTTTCAAAGCTACTGTGAGGCTCAAACTGTGAGCTGAACCTCCCTTTTCCAGAAATGAAGACAAAAGAAGTCACTTTCTGGGGATAAAACTCTTTAACAGTAATAAAGTCCTCACTGTAGCAGAAAGATGCAACTCATTCTTCCCTGTGCCTGTTGGACTGATTTGGTTTTCCCCACCATTAGTGAGGCCTGTGAGAAATCTTTGGATAAGATCTTTAGGTGCTGTTCCCAGAACATGGTTCATATGATATCAAAGAATCCTGATGTGTTGCCAGGGGCCTTTTTGTCATTGGGAATGTAGAGGCTGGGTTTGTAAAGGATTGGCTGAGCCAGAATACAAAGACAAAACTCCTAAGCAACCTATTCTGGCAGGCCACCTTCTGTCAAAGGCCACGGGGGACCTGTACCAGGAGACTCCACCCAAAAGGAGAATGAGCAAGGCAACAACAGGTGACAACTTCTTTAGCACTGCAGAGCTGGAGTTGAGACATCGGTTGCCCAGGCCATGTATCTGCACAGAAATACGAATACTTCTAATAAATAAACCAGCTTATTGTAACCTTCCTTAAAGCCCAAGTGTCTTTGTCTTGAAGCAGGGAGATCAAAGAGATGATGAAGACCAGATGTACAATTATTCCTTCAACGGCAAGAATTAGTGACCCTGGCTGCTTAAGAAGTGAGAAGGAGGTAACGTGACTATGCTGACTTAAATGCTATTTAAGTAGCATCACTGGCTCTCTAGACCAGTGGTTTCCAATCTTTTTTCCATCTGTAACCCATAAATTTTCTTCACTGGCAAGGCAGTCCTGGGTGAATGGAGGGTAAGCACACTGACAGTTTTCCTCACTACTTGCCATTCACCTCTTAAAGTCCGGAGTTGCAGACAGCCGAATTTGACTTCTGAGTAAATGTAATGAATTTATCTTGAATCTGCTGTTGCTGTTCACAGTAGTTATTTAAGGTGCAGTCTATCACCACCTGCTTACAATATACAAAATATGAGAAGGAAGCAGGTTTTCCAGAAGCCTTAAAATTGTAGTGATTACCTATTAAGTAAATTGTGCATCCTTTTGAGGAATTTTGCTTCAATGAATGTAATCAAAATGTTGTATGGGGTAATAAATGTCTTTTTTTTTTTTTTTTTTCAGAACTTTGGACCCCATGGGAAATATGCAAGGAAATTAAGACTGGAAAGGAGACTGGAGAAGAAGGTAAAACAAGAAATGGAACAAAAGGAACTTACTAGTGAATAACATAATGGTATTGATCAGTACTTGCTTAGTGGAGACAAAAAGGTGAGAAACAATATCGTGATGTATCATGCTTATACAGTTTCTCTCAAATCTCATAATATTGTTCTGCTTACTGATTGTTATGTTATGTAACTACTGTTAGAATGCTGAGAAGCTATCTTGTCCTACTTGGTATTCCTTTTTTTTTATTATGTCCCTATTTCTGTCTTTTTTCACTCCATAGTTTCCATTATGATCTGGTATCAGGAAGGTCTCAAATAGGTCTTTTGGGGTCATAATCATAATTAAGTCCACCTTTTGATTGCTTAATTTACACTGATTATTAATTTTCTAATGAGAAATTCTGTAGTTTTTCCCTCCTAAAGATCAGATCCTAAATTGTAATATAATAGTAGGAATTTTACAACTTCATGGTGCTGTAATCAGTATTCCTTTTTTTCACAGGTTTGCAAAGTTTATTAGTAATCTTTGCTATTTACTGTCATCTGCATATATAAAGTATCACTGCTGGGCTGTGTTTGGCTTTACTATGAACAGTTTCCTGTCTGATCTGACTTGCTGTAGATAGTCTCAGCCCTATGTTGATTTGACATGGTTTACCTTGATTTTTCTCAGTGATCACTGCATTGTGTCAACAGACACATCAGCTGGAGAAGTTATTAAAAGTACATATGTGTACATACACATTAATTTATATGTCCATATGAAAGGACTTACACCTAGAGGTCCATTAGGTTTTAAGGTCCATTGACCAACACCAATGCCACTTAACTACTAACATAAATAAATACACTAAGATAGAGAAAAAGGTACATATTTTTAATTAACTATAAAAGAGAGAGAAAAGTGCTGACACAAACCTGCAGAAAAGTTTTTGAGCTTGTGACTGACTTGCTGGATGATGTCTTGCTCCCTAGGTCATGCCATGATCATACCATGCACACCATCTCGCTGAGTTCAATTGGCAAGCCCTGTGCCAACTCCATCTCCTTGAAACCAGCACATCCATCCTCTTTCTATATACTACCGCCTTGGCCTATATTAGCCACTATCCGGTGCTTCCCAGCTACACTGAAGAAGAGAAAAATTTACTATATCATACTGTGGAACTTAGAAACCAGAATGGTAGGTATTACTTTTTGTAAGCTTAAATGAACTATCCGTGTTGAAAAGTGACTGCTAGATGTGGTATTTATAAAAATAACCAAGAGTTTGGTGGTTAACATTTGCATTAAACTACTCAGAAATTATCAGCACAGTAAGGATTACTTACTGAACATGTTCTCCAGTTGCTACAATGTATTAATTCTGCCAGTGCCTTCCACCAAAAATTAACGCTTATCAAAGAAAACACTGTGGAACATTATTCCAGTGTTTCTTCACTAGACAAGAACCAAAGCATAGCATCCAGGTTTGCTGCTCAAAATACCTGAACATCTATCAAATTTTCTTTGAGTGTGAAGAATATAATTATTTTGTTATTAATTAATTACATGTGCAACAAATAGAAAACAGAGCTGGAAATCAATTTAGAAGGCCATTTATTTCAACAGTACTGAAATTTATTATTTGGCCTATCTTTCTGCTGTAGTCTACCTCCCTGTTTTCACTCCAGCAAATAGGCAGTACTTTTGTACAATACCTAGAATCTTGTCTCTGGGTAGTTGTGTTCTGCATCCATCTCCTGAAGCACCAGGTATCATTAGAACCTCCCTCTCCCTGATCCTAGCCTTGATGTCCCTGGGAAATTGCACCATTCCTCACATCCTATGCCTTTAATTGTTCCTCCTGTGGATGTGGATCTGGATTTCTCTGGGAAGAGAAAGGTCAGCCTTCCCAGCATAACCTCCAACACAGCTCACCTCCCTTTCACCAGGGGAGTGCAAGGAACGTGCAACAGGTGTCCACCTAGCTGGCCACTGGCCATGCTCATAATGTGCCCTTAGGTAGGGTGGATCTGATGGCTCTGCTCCTCTCCTGTCCTGCTGGCTGAGAGTAAATACTACAACCTTCAAATAGTTTTCCAAGAGAACTTTCAGGGGAAAAGGTAGGAAGAAGGAGAAATAGCAGATTAAATTATCCTGGCTGGGTCTCCAAGGATGTGTCAGTGCCTTCCCACAGCTCAAGCGCTGCTGATCCAATCCATCTCCCCTGCTCAAGGACAGGGTCAGTTAGAATTAAACCAATGCTGACACGATTGTCTGGCCTGTCTTGTAGCATCTTCATCACTGGAGATCTTTACATTCCAAAGTAATATATTCCGGTGCTTCGTTGTCATTATGGTTGGACAGTTCTTTTGTTTTGTTTTCTCCCTAGTGTCTTATTTAAACCTTCAGTGCTCCATCTGAAGGACATTAATTATTGTCCTTTTCACTTGGATTGTCCCTTTCCTGTCAGAAGCAAACTTTCACATTACTGAGGACTACTGACTTCAGGCCTCTTGTTCCTAGGCTTTGTTCTATTTTTCATTAGAATTCATGGTCTTCTACACTTCTCTACCTTCTTGCTTATTTGAACTCTCTCCGCCTGTAAGTGTGGTTTCCAGAACTGAGTAGCATATAATTACTTAACATGTCTCAAACCTCAAACCAGAATCTCTGTTTATTCATCTCAAAAGATTTGTTTTGTTTTGTTTTTTTGCAATGGTGCAAAATTAGTGATGTGTTGATCTTTCTTCAAATCCTGGTGTTTTTAATTTTCATTGATGATTGCACTATATTAAATAATCATTAAAGTGCTACTCCTTAGGACTAATATTAAATTAATAGTAGATGCGTTTATCTGACAGATACTTTAAATAACTATTTTTCTAAATTTTAGGTTACAGATGATGCCAGTAGAATTGGTTTTGTAGTCATGATGGAAAACAGATAAACTCATTAATATGTTCCTCTTTTGTTATTACACAAAGGGTACACTCCACAATCATCAAGTTCCTCTACCAAATTACTTGCTCAGAAAGGAAAAATGAGGAAGCTGGCTAATGCTGCCAAAGTAACTTCATGAAGTGCAAAGAAAAAGTTAATAGATTCTGTGCTGCTGCTAAATCAAGGATTTTGCATGTTTGTAAAAATTACTTTATCTTTTCAAACAAAATGACTGTTACATCATTTTCTGCCACTCGCTTGCATCCTTTCACTAAATACAATAAAACTGTGGTTGGTCATTGGTTTAGAATTACAAATATATTAGTTTATACTAACAGGAATGTTGGGCAGTCATTACTAAGAGTTGCATGATTTGTTTGAAATTAGGCTTTGTTGTGTGTCATCTTTATTAAGCAGTGCTCTCTTTATATGGGACTTAGGTTTTAAGTTGTGCCTATTTGTGAATGGCCCCCTCTTTTCCCAGCTGAAGTAGATGACAATCCTTCCATTCTGGAGTAAAAGAATCTAATCAGAGTGACACAAACAACACAGGGAGACTCTGGGCTGAAGAAGGTACAATTTGGAAGCCCAAGCATCAAACAAAATAAAGGAATCTAGGGAAAATTTAGTGCCAAAGGCAGCCAGCCATCCCCAGCTACCCCGTGAGATTCCAGTAGAAGGTGACAGGACCCCTGTGTCTATATTCATATCAAAGTAAGACTTCGAAGAAACTTAGTGTTTTTAAGGCTTGCACAGCAGTAATGAGAGATAACTGAGAGGAGTTATGCATGCCATTTATTTAGAGCTATTAAAAGTCCAGTCAGCCCCTATACTTGTGCTGTTTCCTGATCTTTCCAAGTATAATAGCATACATGGTCATCTCTAATGGGTTCTTTAAGGTTTAAAAAGAGATTGCTTGAAATTATACACTGAAATAAAACTATGCCAGTACAGGCTATTTTAATTGAGTTGTTTAAATCAGTATGATCTTCAACTGAAACCTGTAACACTCCATTAAATATTTTATCTTCCTCCATGGTTCAAAGTGTGGCAGAAATAGCAATAACACAGTTACTGTCCATGGAGTTTGAGAACCCTGACCCAGCAGAAGGCTAGCCATGGTTTAGAGCCTTGAGTTAGACGATTTAAACTAGGATACCTTAGTTAGATGCTTTCAGTTGATGCACTTAAGCCATCAGTAGAAACCTGGGCACTTTGCTGAAAACACAAGTAGTATCTTACAGAAATAAGCTTAGTGCCATCTCATTAGTCAGTATTTGCATGACTGGCTTTAGTTCAGGAGCTTGTACCTACTGTCTCTTCCTCATTTTTGCTCTGCAATGCAAAAATAAACAGTTTCAACACAATTATGTGTTTCTGTTTGGTTTTTGTTGTTGTTTTTACTGGAGCCAGCTTTTGAACTGAGACAGAACCTGCTCTCTGCAGATTCCGTATTTTGCCAAGGCCACGATTTAAAATTGTAGCTCGGTCTTATCAGTAATTCAGGCTCTTGAGTAGAAGATGAAGCATCTGCTGAAGAGGATGTTTGCACAACACCTTTGGAAAAATGGGTAGAGAGGGAAGCTGCAAGCTGTTAGAAAATAATATCAGTTTATATTAGTGAGAAAAAAATCAAAGGTGTTTGAAAGCAGTCAGCCTAAAGAACTTAGCTTCAGCTATAAAAAAACTGAATGACAATATGTCATCTTTATATTCCTCAGATAATTCCAATTAGAAGCGGTGCTTAATTTAGTGAGAAGGAAAACTAGGGCTATAATCTAGGCACATTTTACATATTTTTACATGTAGATGTACTTTGGCCATAAGGTTCAAGGAACCTTATCAGATGATGTTATTTTGGCAAGCATACTAACATGATCTTAATAACAACTTTTTCTTACTGAGTTTTTAAAATAAGCTTCTGCCTAGATTTGTTCAACTGACAATACAATTATTTGTTAGCATCTCAGTATTATACCCTTGGGGGAAAAAATGAGTAATTAGGGTTTTTTTTCTTATAGAATTTAACATCTATATGTCTTTGAGTATGCTTTTGTTATCTGTACACAGGATAAAGGTTTAGGATCCATTTGAACCCCAGCAGAAGCTGTACGTCGTACTGCTGTGGTCAGCAAACTCCAGATGCTAGAGGAAAGGGCAAAAGCAGTCCTACTTGCAGGTTTGTAAAAATGGTTATTATACTGATAATGCTTCTACAATTCTATTTCTCATCCTTCTCCAGTAATAGAAGGCATGTTAGTATTAAACATTTAGAGGCAAAATTTCTAAGTAGGCAGTAATGTAGGTATATAGTGGGCTGAAACTCTAATATGGTTTTGATATTTTCTTCATTTTATTTTTATTTGAGAAATGATGGGTACTTTCTCCTCTTAAATGGCATATTGAGGACTTAAATTTTCCTATCTGATGAGGTCAAAAGGAGCCTCGGAATAATTCCGTCTGCAGAGCAGCAGCTGACAGACATGGGAGCACGCAGCCCCCTTTTTGTCTCTGCACTAGAGAGCAGGATCGATGACCCCAGTGACCAGTGCCTCCTGATCTCAGGCACCAGGCTACCTTAACGGTTCCAGTACTGTTCCTCAGACAACAATCAAAGGCATTCTTCAAGGCCTGAAAAAGCACACAGTCCAGAGAGGATAGGGTCAAAAACAGTCAAAGAACAAGAAAGCAGAACTAAGGAAACAACACTACCAGATAATCGTCATGCAAACAGCAGAAATTCGGGGGGTTTTGTTGTTGTTGTTTACCACAGGTTCCCTTTACTCTAGACTTTTAATGTCCATTTATATTAATTTCTACCACTCAAACTAAGAACCTCTTTGTTGTCAACCTCAAACAGCGAGAAAGCAGTACCTTCATACAAGCCCAAAAGGGATATGTAGCTTCCATGGCACAAGTATGGACGCTGGGGCCCCTGTAAGCAAATGAATTAACTGCACAACCTCTGTTCATCTCCCTCCCTTCTCCATTAAAAACAAAGAACACAAACCCATGCAACACTGTTCCTCCACTGCCAGCAAATGCAGCTGCTGTGGTAACCTCACATTGTACCTGTCTGGGCTGCTGCCTCCCAGATGAACCTTGCTGCATTCCTCACAGGAAAGCTACAGTTGCAAGTAAATTGCAGTCTTCTTCCCAAAACAAATTTACACACCTAAAACTGGTCAGATTTTTAAATTCATACAGAATATAATTATATTGCATCCAGTTTGCCTCCCACAAAAATCTCCACCTGAGACCATGCAGGGGCAAGATGAAGTTTAGGGTGGTATCTGTAAGCCTACCATTTCCTAGCCTGCCTGCTGACCTAAATAAAACTTTCAGTATTAAATTTTTCCAAGATGTAATTTATACTATGGCTGTCAGGAGTTAAGATAGCAGTTACCATGGAGCTTTAATCTTTTTTTAGGCCATAGTCAAAGGAAGCTGGAAATCTGTATGCTGAGTAGAGCCCTGCTCAACAGAATTTTCTTTAAATTGGGACAGGATTTTATCCTAATTTCTCTACTGAAAGCTATTCTCAAAGGTTCTAGAATTCTTTTTATTTCATTCTGTTCCTCAGCAGGAGATGAAAGTTTCCTTTTAGGCTTCTTAAATCACACTACATTCAACCACAGAAGTACCCAAGTTGCTTTCCCCCTACATCCTCCAATTACCAGCTGTAACTTTCTACTAGTCTATGTGCGCAACTACCCACTGTAGTGAAATTCATTCAGCAGTTTTACCGTTTTCACTGAGGGTACTCCCTAAGTATGCAGAAGCAAATATTTGGCGGTGATTTTATTTTCTATGTGCCCACTAAGCACTAATCTCTTCACTGGAAAACAGGTCTTTGCAATAGGAGTAATTACACTTTGAACCTATCTGTATGCCACTCATAACTTCTTTGATGTATTATATATTTAAGAAAGCAGCGTGCGATGCACAAAGTACATCTCTGAGAAGTACAAAATGGGGCATGCTACAGTCAGTAATGTTTTGCTAGAACACAGCTGCAGGAAAAGAGATGCAGTCCAGTCTAATACTTGCAGTAAAAACATAGCTAGCTGACTTGAAACCAAATTTGCCGTACCAAAAGAAAACCAAAAGAATGCAGAAATAGGTGGGGAAAAAAAGGGCAGAATTTGTCAAAATAAGCTTTTATAACTCTTACCTTGCCCCAACCAAAATTAAAAATAATTCAGATGCAATATGAGCTTGATCTTAAGAAGATATTTGGATTCAAAAGCAATCGTTTAACTTTTTTTCCTGAATTTTCACGAAGTAGAACTGTTTACTGGCCAGCTGTAGTGGAAATCCACAATCATCTAGCTGTTCCAAAAACTGTAGGGTAATCAGAAAATTGGCACAAAGAGGACTTCAAACTTTTTCAACTTTTTGATGGCATGTATTATAAGAAAGGCATGATAACAGTAAAAAATAAACACCTTTTTCATTCTAGGACATGTAAGTTTTATGGGACTTGAACAGTTGCACGGTAACATCTGGTTTTACCACTGACAGAAAAATGTCCCACCTAACAAGCACTGCACAGAAAAACAATTCTTGTGGGTTTGATTGGCAGCCCTGCTCATCATCTTGAGAGAATTGGATGCAAAACCAACTGTCCATTCCACTGAAAGAGACTTCTTTGGAGAAGTATCCACTAGTGGCCAGGAAGAGCCTGAAGGAAACTAGACTGTCCAATGATTCAAGACATGAAGCATCTTAAATCTCTTGAAGACAGGTATTCAGAGATGTAATTGTTCTCTGTGCTCATGAAAAGCTATACACTGTCCATAGGATTCAGAAAGCTATAATGGTCAAGGAAACTGCTTAAAGTACCTCAAAAGAACTTTTGAGAGGTGAGGAGAATAAGACAGGAAATGCACATCTTCAAGAACAGATGTTTTACTCTGAATTGCAGTGAGATACACATCTCCGCTCAAGGTTTTTTAGCCTTTGAGCTAGACTCCTATAGGAAACTCTCACAGAACAGTAAGCACCACTACTTCCCTGACCTTACCTGACTGGTCTAGCACATTCAAACATGTATCTCAGTCAATTTGTCTGGTGGCATTCCACAGGTCAAACCATACTTGGCCTGCCTTGTCTTCTCTGCAGAGACTAGCCAGGGTTGCTGGTCCTGTCAGAGGAAGATATGCTACTTCTAAGCTATAGCATAAGTTGCTTTTTCTTTGCCCATGACACATTTCTTTGCTGACACTCACTGAGTAGATACAATGCCTTTCAGTACTAATACATCTGTCATTTGAGTTTAAACTGGGCTTCAGCCAGCAATAGCTACCAAGGTAGTATTAGCTTTGGAATGTGCAACAGAACTTCAGACATATTGACATGATAAAGTATCTTCATGATTTGCAGGCGTTTTTATCATTGCTCTGTAAAGTATGTATGGAAGATAGAAAGGGTCTAGATTAGATTGCAGCATTTAAAGCAAGTTGGGCTTTTATATGAAATCTGTGCTACTTTTTTGGTCTGAGGTGCCAGTGTCAAAGACCTGCAGAACTACTGGAGATGAGACTTCTTAATAAAAAGAAAAATGTATGCAGGTAAGAGGGAGAAAGAACTCCAAGTCCTTAACTTGCTGATGTGGCCATCACCACAGTTTTGTGCCAATAGACTGTTTGGTGTTTATGGGAGACCAAGCAAAGTGCAGTTCAGTCCAGCTGGGTCTAAAGAATAAAAACCCAGATTAAGACTTCAAAAAGCAGACTGGTTGCAGTCAGAAATGGTGCAAACCACAGAAGTGCCAAAATGCTCCTTTTTAAAGTATGAATTCAGACAAACTGTAGTAGTTTCCTTCCAGCTGAAGTTATAGGCTTTTAAGTGAAAGTCTTCAACATTAGGATGCATCATCTGTAAAAAGGCCCACTTCAGCTCTAAAACAAAAGCAGGAAATCCTTAGATAAACTCAGGGAAGAAGAGGGCATTTCACAACCCTTCTGTACCAGATTCAAGATTTGTCAGTACCACATTACCACTTCTGGGTGTGTAGATTAGTTAATGCTTGGCAGGGAAACACAGTTAAAACTAGCGTAAATACAGACATATTATCACTGCGCATTTTAGCAATCAACAGGTATGAATGTACAAAAGCATGCAGGAGACAACACTGAAAGAATTTGTACCTATCATGGGTAGTAATTAACTGTGTTTGGATTCAGGCAGCTTACACAAGTGAATGAAGTTAATACACAGCAACTGGAGGAAACCTGTATTGATCTTGTGTACTACACCAGACCTGCCCGAACTTCAAAAAAAAAAATGCAGTAGCTGCTGGAGATAGCAAAATGGCCTTTTCCTATAGACAACAAATATTAAATTGCTCATTTTGCTTTCCAAAGAGTAAGGTGTATGTATTTTCTATCAGGAGTATGTATTTTGCTTTAAAGTTTCATTTAATTATTATTTTGTTAAGATTAATCAAACTTGTCCATGGGATAATGATCAAGAAACACTCTTGCTCAGATACCATTCCTTTTAAATAGTTTACAGGGACCTTTTGCTGCTGATGAACTTGCATCGCTTCACAGCTGAAAGGCAAAACCAAGAACTTAGAAGTTTACCATATTTTCACAAGCTTTAAGAAAACAAGATGTAACCTTGACTTTTGATCCATGCTGAATTAGGATATAGCATTAATGTTCACAAGGAAGAAGCAGTTCCCCGTCTAGTTACATATGCATCTATCAAATTTGAAAGCACCTGTGCTCCCCACTTTTTTTTTTTTTGCAAGAACCTAGACTTACCTTACGACAATCAATACATATTTTGAATAGTAACTTGTTTAATAGTGCATACTTCTCATTTTCACTTCACTAGTGAGGTTCTTCCCTTTAAGAAAAGGAACTCAACATTAAGAAGCAACATAAGAGCTCTCTACTTACCTTTCTGATTTCATACTAGCATCTTATGCACATCTTGAGCAATTACCATTGATGTTCTAAGAAAACACATGCAAACCCACAAAATCTGGGTTTGATTAAAAAAAGTGGTGAAATGCTAAATGCCAAATTACATCAGATCTTTTCTCATGTGAGTTTTAATGACAAAATAACCAGATTATTTAAAAGAGGTAACTTTATATACAACCGTGTATATTCAAGGCACACTGCTAGTCTTCCTGTTAACTGAATTATTTCTGTGTTGAGCAATTTCATGTAATAGGTAAGTGCTGTTTCCCTAGCAATATCTTTCACCGGAAACCTTGGGAGTTCATATTCCCTACTAGAAGGGCCATTAGCATAAAAGAAAGCATCCCCGCCTTAGAGATATTTATCTGGACCACTTTCAGAATCTGAAGTTTTCTTTCTGTATATACCTCCTATTTCAACAATTATTCCAATGAACAATTATATCAGGCTCACAGCTTTCTTCTCTGCCTTGGAAAAAAGTATTTTTGATTTAGCAAGTAGAAATTAAACCAATACTTTTCAAGATAAATTAGTAATATTAACAGTTAAAATCTCACTTGTACTTTGTTCTGCAGCTTCAGTGTTTACTTAAATTATGTTTGTTTGTTAATACTAGGGAGCACTGACATTAGGTAGACATTAGATATTGATACAATCCCCAGTCCAAGGCTTCCAGCTAGTCTTCTCAAAAACGAAATATAAGAATCATTAAGATATAACAAACAGAAAAAGGACTAAAAAGCAAAGGAGGACTTAAGACACTTGTCTCCAACAGCTGGCCTCAATTCTTCTTCTCCATGCAACATTAGTAGCAATGATCCACCCCCTGAAGAAGCCTATCTTTGCAATCTCAGATTAACCACTAGTGTGGGAAGCAGGACAGGGCCTTGGGATAAGCTTTGCCTTCTCTCCTATCCTCCTGATGGTCACAGCTCTTAACAGGAGTTCTCTGTAAGAGCTGTTTGCTTACTGTCATGCAGGTTTCCGCAGCAGAGCTACACCACTTAAAGCTAAAATTCAAAGCAAAAATTCAAAACACTGGCTTTACGCTCCCCTGCCATATGTTAACTAGTATTACTTGCAAATGCTAAATTCTGTTAAGGAATCAGATCATAACTGTGGAAACAGGCTCGGTATTTTACGTAGCTTATAATAGTTACAGTCCTGTGCATTGATTCATACCATCTGGCCCGACAGCACGGAGGCTTCCAAGTGCAGCGCATCCAGCCCCAACCACCCCAGCCCTCTAGCGGAGATGCTGGTGGGAGCTTTGATGGCATTCATCCATCAGGGCTTGCTTTCGCTCATCGCCCTTCTGGGCTGCTCTCAACTCAGCACAAGTGTTTCGCAATCAGGCTTGCCCAGAGATGGTGCCGCTTCTCCCTCTGTGCTGTCAAGGGAGACCTTAGCAGAAAAGAGCAGAGACCTACGGGGACTTCAGAGCTCCTGCAGCCCACCTAGTGAGGACCACCACACCCAGCCCTGCAGAGCTGCTCTGTCTGCCTTGCCAAGCCTTGCCAGGGCACAGGCAGTCTCAAGGAAGAACGCTGTTGGGCAGGAACCTTAGGTGTAAGCTTTGATACAACAGGTACACCTCTCACTTCTCCTCTACTAGCATCTCCCATTGCAAAGGAGCAGAAACAGCTGTTTTCATCTTTTTTTCTACCTACTTTAAGGCATGGAGGTGAGGAAATTCACTTTTAACTACCACCCAAGTAGTGTTTCAACACTACTGGCATATTTCAGGACAACACAGTTAACTTAGCCTGTCAGAAACCTGCTGGGATTTGTCTACTGGCTCTGTGCCAGTAATACTTATGTTTTGATTTTTATTCTCTATCAAAACTTTTATTGAAAACTTGTGCTTCAGGCTTTTTAGACAGTTGCCAAGTCCAAGAACTGTGGTGCTGTGCCTAAACCCAAGTGTGGCCACACATGTACCCAAACACCACTTGAGAAAAAGCAAAGTTTACATCCCAGAGAATACCAGTCATGTTTCAGCTCTCTACAGATCCATTAGGATCAAGATTCCATCACATTTGCAATTTCTGTTCCCCAATATATCATATCCCCTCTCAAAGAATCCTTATACCACTTCAAAGCTTATATAGGCAGTGGCAAAACATAATAAAGAAAAGTTTCAGCATTAGACAGACCATCTTGAACAATAAAACCACATCAGGTTGTTTGACAGAACTACAACAAAACCCACTAAAAGTATCCAAAACTGCTTATACAACATAATTCTATCATAACCAAAAATTGACTCCCAAGTGTAAAGTCACAAAGACAAGAGTTTAATATTGACCAAAAAAAAGGCGCTTAAGTTAGTGGTACTTTCTTCCTTGAAATAACATCCTGGTCATTTGAAAGTCACTGAAGAGGTCTGCTTTTAGCTTGGAAGACTTTTACAGTTACAGCTGAATTAAAATGCCCTAATTGCAAGGGTGTGATGTTAACACAAAAACTGAAAACTTAAGACCTGGTATAAAGAATAAATTCAGTTGTTAAGATTCTAGCAGTTACATGAGGCCTTTCAGTGCCTTTCCCATATCATGAAAAGTCCTTCAGTATCTTTCCCACCACCATTATTTCAAGATTCACATGGGGTTTTTTTAAAAAAAAATACTAATGGGGTTAAATTGAAACCAAGCGCCATATGCTTGTAATGTCTTCTGCGAAGGTCTGAAGCCACCCTGTTTCAACTATTTGGTTATTCAGTGCAGAAAGTTAAAGATCACAGAAGGTATAACAGCTTTTAATACTCCATTAATATTATAGATTAAAAATTATTGCATAGTCTTATGCATTTCCTAAAACAGCGTTCTCTGGAAATTAAACATTTAATATAAAAGGAGCAACTCTTTAAAACATGAATTGCTTTCACTACCTCGACCTTCTATCCTTTTTTGATTTGTCAGTACATTTGTCCATCGTTTTCTCATTGTCTCCTCTGCACTTGGGGCAATACCATTTCCCCTTTGGTTTGTAGGTGAGTCCAACACACGAAAAGTGGAACCACTCAATAGGACACTGTTCATTATCACATCCTATCATTTCACCATAAGACACTTGGTTGCATAAGCAGTAAGTTGGTTCATTGGGATCAATTGCAAATTCTACAGGTGAAACCTCTCTCTCTTGTTTGGCTTTGGAACGTTTTTTCTTCTTGGAAGATTTAGATCTTTTTTCTTTAGGTGGCTGATCATCGCAGTCATCAATCCCATTTGCTATATGGCACAGGTCACGGCTTTCACTGGTTCGCTGGCGACGAGGTCTACGTGAAGATCTCTCTGGCTGGCAGGACTCCATCTTTGCCTTTTCTAGAGGCTTTTCATTCTCAGACAGATCTTGAAAACACTGAGAGTGTGTTTCCATTTGCCGGGCTCTGTTCTCTACCAGTTCTAGCATTTGAGTAACTATTTGAATTTTTTCATCTCCAAGTTCTTGGCTATTGATTAACGCACGCTGAAGATGCTGCTGCAAGCGTTTCTTCTGAACAGGATCATTTTCTGACTTGTATTTTTCATAGACATCATCTATTTCTTTTAATGCTTCTATAAAATAAAGATAATAGGAGTAATTACACAAGATGGAACATGCTTAAGAAAATATAGAAATGATATTTCTAACTTATAAGAAATAGTACAAATTTTAATTATAGTATACCCCAGTGGGCTAGATTGGATATTCTATTCAAGTTGCATGTGATCATCAAATCAGTGTTTTAAGAGATAACAATCTGTTGCAAGAAAAAAGAATCTCAAGTTCTAAGGAAAAGCAAACTTATTTTAGCCATTGGAAAAAGAAATGCTCCCCTTTCATGGGTTAGCCTATCTCCTGAAGTGTGGATAGTCCAGATCCTGCCTCCATTTGATCAAGCAGGCATTTATGTCAAGAGTCCTTACTACCATAGTTCCAAAGCCTGGGCCACAAACCAAAGCAATAGCTGACTGTATCACAAGAACAAACATGGAACTTGCACAATCATTATATATCATGATATATAGCACTCCAGAATTATATATCCTGGTCCCCTACCTTCCCCTTCTTAATCATCTAAAGGTTTGGTATTACACTTTCAAGTAGACGTAGTTCTAAAAGGACTATGACAATTGAAGTTACACAACAGCAGATTTACAATCAGGATTTAAATAACTTTAACCACTCAAAATGCTCTTCCTACTACCAAGACAAATTACAGCAAGATGCATTTTAAATCAAGGCTGAACTTTTCAGAATAGGTGACCTACTGTTTAGTGCATCACAGGATATTTTTAAGCAACTGGTAATGAGTGGCTCACAGTTTGGCTTCTAAGCTTTTTTCTTCTTGCAAGTCATGCAAAATAACTGGATTAATTGCTCTGAATCTTTTATAAAACTTAGTTCTTAGAAGCAAGTTTAATGAACCCAAATAGGAGATTAGCAAATGCCATATAAGCCAGTCAGTCTATACATTATTGTTCTATATTGCTGGATTTTAAAAGAATATTTTATATATAGATCTACTGTAACTTTTGGTCTAGAAAAGACAGAGAAATTGCTAATGTAGAAGGAAGTAGATTAGTAGAACTGACAGTGCAACTTGATGCACAGTGAGGTACAGAACTGGTTCCTTCAGAAACAACGTAAGGCTTTTATATTGAAACAAGCAAGGGAATTTATGAATGATACTAAACTATTTACTTCTAAAGTGAGAAGATATGCAGTACAATACATCTCTTCCTAAAGATCTATGCTTCACAGACCAGCTTTCATTTTTAAAGAATTTGTCTGCATTGTACAGTTGTGAAATGATTCAAAGCTTGAGCTACATGGAAGCTATATATATATATTATCTCAACAGCAACCACAGTGATTTTTTTCCTGCTGACATCTTGAAACAGTAGCTCAAGTATGAACAGCCACTTTTTACTATAAATTCTGAAACATATAACAAAAGGAGCCAACAGCATTTTGTTCTGTTCTAGACTTTCACTAGGGGAAGATAAAAATCACTACTCTGCCTATCCAATAACTCATTTAACCTACTTTTTCTCAATACTAGCATTCCAGCTACCATTAAAAACACAAGCTTTGTTTCCCTGCATCTTCAGCTGCATCTCTTGCCTGTTGCCCTGACAGAGGATTAAAAAAAAACAGCCCAAAAATCTTACTCTTTGCTCCTGAAAAGCACAGAGTAAGGTACTTTGTAGGCTGTTGACCTAGAAATGCATAACCAGAGTACAATATTCTGCAGCCACATATTTTTTTTTTTAAAATGAGGGAAGAGAAGTGCACATGTAGTCACACAGACTTCCCACATTGGGAATGCCCTGCCCAGGAGAATCCACAAGCATTAACTGTTTGCTTTGTCATGCTGTGACAGAACAGCATTCACCCTGAGCAGATTATTTCCAGGATGCAGCCCGTGAAGATATGCTGAACACTTCAAATGGATCACCATCCATTAAAAAGAAGAACTTATGGACTGACAGAGACACAAGTTCACCAAACCCCTTGTTGGTCCCCAACAGTAAAGAAGGCATCCACAACTAAACACTTCTGAAACCCTTGTTTAAAAAACAAACAAACAAAAAAACACCCAAAAACAAACAAAAAGCCCCCCCCAAAACAAAAAACACAATACCCCACAACAACCCACAAAACACACAACAGAGAAAGCAAGGCTAAGTGTTCATTACAGATAATGTGATTAAGTTTGGTGGAGCTAATAAAAGCTAAAAGGATTTCAGTTTTCCAAGCACAGCAGTGGCTTTTTCCCTCCTGCATGAACTATCACTACCTTTTAAATTAGCTGAAATTATATAGCACTGCTTTCACATCTTCAGACTTAAGCCAAAAATATTTTTATCAAATATCTAGGGGTTTGGTGGGGTTTTTTTTGGTTGCTTTTTTTAAAAACACTTGAAGACTTTGGTAAAACTAGCACCAAACCTCTGCTTGGTCCCAGTACTGTATTAGTGGCTGGAGTAATACATATAGGAGATATAGCCTAAATAAAATGCTGAATCTATTCAAGACAGATCTAGAGCGTTGTCACCACAGACTGGGTAAAGAGCCTGCTAGACAGTCCAGCCTTGACTAAAAATTCAAAATGGGGCAGAGAAGTCTGTGCCCTTTAGACTCTAAAAACACAGGAAACTTACAAAAGCCTGTTCTTATGTATCTTCCTGGGTAATTAGAAAGATAATGGAAAGAATCCGTTTACAATAGCTGTCTTCTGAGGTGGCCCGTTTAACGTCTGAAAGGCCTTAGGTGTCCCCTCTCAGCGGTTCCGAAGCAAGCCTCCCATTCGCAGGGAGACACGGCTCCGGGCTCCCGCTGCACCGGGCCAAACCCGCGCCCCCCCCCGCCGCGAGTCCTCTGCTGCACAGCTCAGGCAATGGGACTCTTCAGAAGGCACTCTCGTACCATTAGGCGGTAAGGCAGTAATTAGAAGCAAAAGATTCCACGACTGCGCAGCCCGAGAGTGCCAGGCGTAATGGATTTTATGGATATTTAACCTGCATTTTGGAAGAAGCTGTGTCTTCCACTGAAGTTCGCGGTAACTTCCCGCTCCAGGGACCCTCTCTATCAGCACAGGGAACGCTGACAACACTTCGCGCATCCCCCTCCCTTGCGCCGAACCTCAGCGCCCGGCGGGACGGGGGCACAGGGTCACGGCTCGGCCGGGACGCGACAACCGCACCCCCGCAGTAAAACCCGTCCCCGACGCCGGTTCAACCAGCAGGGCTGCCCGGCGGCAGCGGCCCCGCACAGGGGAACGGCCCCCCACGCGGAGCCGGGGCCTAGCACCGGGCAGGGAGACACCGCCGGCTCCCACCGCCGCCGGGCGCCCTCCCCCGGCAGGGACCGGCCGCCGCCCGCCCCGGCAGACACCGAGCGCGACATCCCGGCACGGCCGCGGGCTCAGCCCCGCGCAGGCCCCGGCAGGGGGCCCACCCCGGCGCCCACCTCCCTCCACCGGACCCGCCCCAGCTCCGGCCCCTCCGCGCCGGGCGCATGTGCGGCGAGCGGGCGCCCCCCCTTTTCCTCCCCCGCCCGGTGTCCTGTGGCGGAGGCCGCGTCCCGCGGCGGCACCCACCTTGGCACTGCGTGTCCATCTCCCGCAGCAGGGAGGCGTTGCGCTGGATGTCCAGCGGCAGCGACTCCACGCACTCCAGGTAGTCCTGCACGTAGAGCGAGAGCAGCCGGGCCCGCTCCCCGCCCGGCGCCGCCGGCCCCGCCACCAGCTGCGGCCCCGCCAGCATCATCCCCCCGCGCCAGCAGCACATCCGCCGCCGCCGCGCCGCCCGTACCGGGCGCGGGGTCCCCGCAGCGGCCCCGCTCCGCTCCCTCCTGCCGCCGCCGCCCTGCCTGCTGCGGGCCGAGGTGCACGGGCCGGGCCGGGCCGGGCGGAGGCGCCGCAGGGGGCGGTGGGGGCTGAGCGCCGGGCCGGGCTGCCGCTCCGCAGGGTCCCGCACCCCTTCCCGCCGCGGTGCCGCCGCCGAAGCAAAACCCACTAGGCGCCCCCGCCCCTGGCCGCCGGGCTGCACGCATGCGCGAGGCCCTGCCCTTATAAGGCGCGGCTGGCGGTGCTGCGAGGGGTTCGCATTCTCGCGCCTTCCCCTCTCGCCCGCCCCTACTGGCCCTGCGTGCGGCAAGGGGCGGGAGCCAGAGCGGAGGCGGAGCCTGCCTTAAGGGCGCACGCGTCCCCTGTTTCCGCATCCAGGCGGAGCGGTGACCCCCACCGGGGGTCGGCGGGGGTCGCCGCCTGACAGAGGTAGCTGCTGCAGCGGGCTACTCGCACCCTGCGACGGCATGCAGCGGGGCGACTGCTACTGAGCTGCTCGCCCCGCCCCTGTCCGCGCCAGGTGGCCCCGCAGCGCCCGTGTGTGGACGGGGGCGGGCGGCCGTTGCGGGGGGCGCTGAGGCGCCACGCGCCGGGCGGGGCGGGGCCGGGCCGGGACTCCCCTAACGGCCGCTGCCCAACGGGCGGGCGCGTGCCTCCCTCGGGCAGCGCCAGCTCCGCGCCCAGCCTCACCGAGCAGCCTCACCGGGCCGCTTGGCGCGTTCCCTGTGCCCCCTGCCGCGGGCGCGCACCTGTGTGAGGTGACGAGAGCGACAATGAGCACCCAGCGTCCAGTCAGTGCCTGCCATGGCAGCGCTGTGACCGGGCTCTGGGGACCCCGGGGTCCGTGAAGGTCTCTCGGGCGTGCCTCCTCCTGCTCTCGTGGGCTGTACTTACTAGCACCGATTAATGCTCTTCCTCGCTCAGTCCGCCCATGTTAATTTGCTTTTCCGAAAAAATTACGTCTTTGGTGTCGTGGAGGAGTTCATCTCGAGGACACATTGCGGCTGTTATGGATAACTCTTGCTCCCTATATAGGCCGTGAAGCTCTGCACTGTATTTTCAGTCATAATCCTGAACTGTCCCACTTTGTTAGGAGATAATTCAAAAGCTATTTAAGCAAGCAGAAAAGTGCAGAAGTTTTACGTTTGATGGTGAAACCTTTGCCTTTGCACCATCCTGTAATTTTCTTGAAATATTTTGGCATACTAAATAAGATGTCAGCACTGGTGGCACTAAATGTCTCAAAACACACCTTTCCAAAGGCATTGTGTCTGACAGGAGAGGAATGCAAGTAAGTTTTATTTCAATAAAATATATATACACGCATTAAATTGTTTGCAGATGGCCTGCGTGTTTCTCTCCCAAACACTGTTTTGAGCTATATCTGCAACAATTTATTTCTGAAGAGCAGTTTTCACCATGAGGCGAGGTTTGTATCGGTGGCATAGTGAGAAGCTATGTGCAGGGAAGGCAAGTTTCTGTCTGGTACACAAGAATGTGCACTGTAGTCAAGCTTTTCTCACTGTAGCAGTTGATAGGGTGAGGGATCTAATTAATTCATATCCTCCAACTGTACAAAGCAGCAGCTTAAACTGTTCTTGCCCTTAATAAGAGCTACCTGATTTAGCTTTAAAGAAGAGCAAAATTATTTGTGATAAACTATTACTTAGGGAAGCTGAGTGACATTTTATGCTGAGGAATAATTTTAGAGAATTTTAAATAAGATGTCAAAGAAGTTTAGCCTTTTTAAACCCACTCACCTGCCAACAAATCTCCCAATTTTGACAATATCCTGTCTTTCCCAAGGCTGTTGCAGAATTTGTATCAAATGTTGTCCACAAGTATAGTAGGAAACAAAAGTAGAAATATACTATTTTGCTATATACTTTTCCTACTGAGAGAATGAGATAAAGCAGACAGTAGTACTAAAAGGTTGAGATTTCATCCCCACCTCTCTATCATTTTTCTGACCTTTAGTACATTAATAATAATTGGTAAGCATCAGGAAAAAAATCTTGTGGACTCTTGAAACACCCTGAGGAGACCTGTACATTTTAGAGTATGTTGCATAATATTTCAGGAACCTGAAAAAAGTGGGGAAAAATATTACTTTTGGCAAACTTAGAAAAAACAGCATCAGAGATAACTGAATTCAAGAGTAAAATTAAAAAAAAAAAAAAAAATACAACCCCCAAAACCCCTTCTGTCTTGCATTCCTACCTATAGCTAAGTGGCCAGCACTAAAAGACTACCCATACTAATCCTGTAAATAACAACATTTCAAGGTGATGTGATCTAGAGCACAGGCTGCACAGAGAGGTTGTATAGTCTCCATCCTTGGATATTTTTTGAGCCTAACTGGAGGAGGCCTGGCACAACCAGAGCTGGCTGTGAAGCAAGCTCTGCTTGGATGGCTTTCAGAGGATCCCTTCCAGCCTACTTTTTTCCTACGATTCTGTTAGTACGGGATCTGTGCCAGATAGCTCCATGGCTAGTCCTATGACAAAGTTTGTGTGTTGAAATTCACTGACTTCATCTGACCAGCCCACAGATCAGCATCTCACATGACAGCAGTCTACCGGTATTATTTTCAAAGACCACAGCTCATGAAAGTATTTAAACACATTTTTAACTTTCAACTCATGCAGCTGTTAAGCTGGTATTCTACATGACACTGATTTTCATACATCTGTGTCTAAAATGTTGAGGAATTGTAGCTGTAGATGGATGGTTTTGCCTGAGTCAGCAATGTATTGGCAAGTTCATAAAAATGAATTAAAACACAAGTTGTAGTCAGTACTTTCAAGACATTCTTTATTAGTGTTGTCACTGGCCAAAAACCCAAGAAGTCTGCAACTCGGTGTGTTCATATTCTTAAGAGGACACCTGTGCCTTAAAATCTGTACCAGTAAAACCAGCTGCTTCTTTTTTGTGTATTGTGACAGCTCAGACTAATGAAGCTAAGCCTCAGATCATTTTATACTACTTGTCTCATTTTTGCACAAATAGGTTTAGAAAGTAAAAATAACCTAGTTACCCTCACTTCTGTTGGCAGTAAACCTCTGGAACTTTATTCTGTGTTCACTGCTGTCACTTCTGAATAACTGAAGCCTCATCAATTGAATTCTTTTATATAATATTAACAGATAACAGTTACTGTGCAGGCAAAAAGCTGTATACTAGTGCAAAAGGACTTAGATTAATATAAGTGGTACAATATTCTTTAGAAAGATCTTGTCTGTTTTGAGGGGTTGTTTTTCCCATAGTAAGTTTGAATGGCTGTAGTGTTCTGCCATCTCATGAAGAAATAAAGACGAGAAATTGAGATTTTCCCTGCCGAGCAGAAAAATAAAGCAAAAATGTTCATCAAAAATTAGCATGTTATTTGAAATTAAATGTTAATTAAATGTTAATTTTAAAATATTATTTTGGCATCACATTTTTGGAGAAGAAGCTATATATGCATTGTTAGTAAAGAAATAGCCAAGAAAGTATTTTTAGAATAATTAGTAACATTTGTTGTAGGTGGTTTCTGTGCTGAAAACTTAATGTTTGTCACTGTGGGGGAAGCAGTGTCTAAGGTACCGTGGAGATCAGCTAACATTTCCTGAATTTAAATGCTGTCTGCTGCTTTTGAACACTAGAATAAAGATTTAAACTTTGAGTACTCTTAAGAATGCAGCGATAATGTTAGAGCAGATTCCCCTAGGAAAAAGAAGCTGTAGCTTGCTGCATGTTTGAATCCTCAGGGGGGAGGAAAGCAAGAAGCAAGGCTCAATTCTCTGGTTTGATCATGTTTCAAAGTGATAGGAGCAAGCAGTGGAGCATTTTGATGTACTGGACTCAAGTTTGCAGGTTGATAGCCTCTGTGACTCAATTATGTCTCTTCTTTCATGCCTGTGAAAATAATCTGGAGATAAGAAGAGGTGTGGTAGAGCAAAACCCTGCTATTTGTAGAGATGGACAGAAGGTAGGACCACGTATTTCCAGCAACCCTCTCTACTAAGTGGAGAATTGTCAGCTTGAGGTTGACATTCACAGTGGTATCAGAGATTATTAGGGTGTGTTGCATAAAACACACCTCAGTGGTTGTCTTCCAAGTGTAAATAATACAGAGAAGTCATATATTCAGTTTATTTAGATTTATTCATATGTCTCTAAACTACCCCTACTTTTCATGGAGAATAGATCCCAACAGTTTTGTTTCTTTATAATTTCTCGGTATAGTTTTTGAAAGTCTCAATCAGAGTATTCCTTTTCTTTTTTGAAAGATTATTTAATTATATTAATAAATTATACTATGATAAAAATATTTCCAGATATTTAATCCAAATATTAATTCCTCATTTGCAGTTTTGCCCCTCATCTTTCGTAATCCTGATTTTACATCCTCAAATCCTAGTTGATTCCTGTCCTGTTTCACCTAATAATACAGAAGTTGGTTAGATTTTTTTTAGCTTTCAGGAAGAGTTTCAGCCTCATTATTGATGAGGACAAGTCCAGAAGGGGCTGTAATTGTGAAAGACCTACTTAGCATTTAGTGGGCATGTTCAAGGATGGTAACAGGGTGCTTCTTTTAAGCAAATGACACAGAACTGATTTCTGATGTGGTGGGTTTTTTTTTTCCCAGCTAGCATCATACTCATCTGCATCAAAGAGCCGTCTAGCACCAAGTAACAAACATCCTGTACTGATCAGGAGATGTATGTTATTCCTCATCCAATGCAAACATCTGTTCAAAAACTGGAGAAGCTCCAAGTTTTCTGGCAATATGCTCTAAAAGAAAATTTCTTCCTGTGCCCAAATTAGTGATCAGTTGACTTGTTTTAACATGGGGAAAAAGGCAGCTGCAATATCTAGCTCATCTTTTTTCTTCAGACTTGTGGGTTCTGTTTATCTTACCACAAGCAAAGTGAAAAAATGGAGTAAAGCATGCAAACCCAGTTTACTTTGTGCTTTGTTTTGTAGTCACTATTTATTTTTACAATTCTTCCCATTCAGCTTCCATATTCTAATCCCATGGCTGTACCCAAAATTGTTTTGAGAAATTGATAGGCCCAAGGCAGGACATGGTGTAAGGAATTCACTTTTATATGACATCATTGCTTCCATGAGAGCATACTGACTTATTGTCACTTTGTTTTGAGCAGAACCACAGTGCTCCTTTTTTAGAGTATCCACTCTGTTCAGAATGCCCTCTGGAAGTCAGCAGGAGCTGGACAACACCAACTTCTCACAGGTGCTATGGAACATGCTGGCTGACATAGAAACTGCAGCTCCTTAGAGGAGGGGGACACAGCCAGCTGAGGGGCAGCAACTGGCTGCTGCAAGGGGTAAAGCCACATGGATCATTCCCTGTCATTTACAACATGGATCTGTCCACTCGTGGCTGAAGTAACATGTCCTTCTTTTCCTCTCCAGGAAACAGCTTTCAGACAGTGACTCTTCTTCCTCACCTATTGTTTTAAAGCATAAACAATAGATGGATTTGCTTTCCAGCTCCAGAGACAATCACCATGCTGAACAATTCAGCAAGTGTGCAGATTATGTTTAGGGAAGCCAGGTGAGGAATGGTAACAAGTTAACCTTATGCAAATATGCAGCAACTGTCTTTATTGTCTTACTTGAAGCTTGATCCTCCTCTGTTTAAGTAAACAAAGAGTCCAGGTGACTTTAATGGGAAAGAACAAAGCCCCTTTTGCCTACAATAAACAAAGCATTTTTTGTGTGTTCTTACCTGAGCTACATCCTAACATGCATCCTGTGTGGCTGTGATTCTGCTACTCAGCACAGGTCATGTGAAAGCCACATTCTTACTTCTTCCCCTTGAGAGGAACAAACATACATAATCTCTATCACCTTTGTGATAGAGATTGTGAAATGAGGGCAGACACTGCACCTGCAGGCAGTTTCAATAGTTTCAATAGTTGATGGTTTAAGACATTCATAATACTCTCCCGTATTCTCCTTTCCACCTCAAGAGATAAATGTGGGAGTCATTCAGTCAAATATGTCAGATGAGAGAGAATCTTAGTATAAATAGGTCTTGCCCTAAAAATGTCTCCATTGACTTTAAGGGGAGCCCAAGTCTGCTGTCACAGATGTCAGTGAAATGAATTCCACTCTCTATGTGAAAATGGGGTAATTACATGCCTATAGTTACTATTTATGAATTTTAGAGTTCCCCTGAAAACTTGATGAGAATTTTGGCATATAAATATACTAATATATAGTATGACTGAAAAGTCACCAAAAATAGCACTAGAGAGTAATTTCATATCTACAAAATAACTCTGTAGTACTAAGTCACCCGCATTATGTGCTTCTTAGGGGTGCTGCTGCTATGCAAATTTTTCAGTGCCACCACTTACGTCAAGTTACTTATGTCAGTATTATTCTAAACTTCTAACATATGACTAAAGTACACTTTTATTTTTTTCCAATAACTGACAGAGTTTACATTTGCTTTATTATGCTGTTGTAATTGTGAGGAAAAAGTACTGGTTAAACATGATCTCTAGCCTCTCAACCATCCTCTTCCCCAAAATAATAAACAGAAATGTGACATTTGCTCCAAACTAAGGAGGGGTTTGGGGTCAAAGGCTATTGTCAAAATATGGGCAGCACCTGACTGAATACAGTTTGTCTCTTAAACTGCAGTTAAAATGTAAAACACCAGAGGATTTAGAAAATCAGGCAAATGTTGGTTAGATCGGCTTTTTTACTAGTAACAAAGTACCTTTTGCCCAATGTGCCCAATGCTCTCTGACAGTGGCATGTAAAACATATAGTTTCACAGTCCACTTGGGCCTAAAAACTAATTTTACTTGACCATCAGTGACAATTCAAACCTTAAAGGGCTGTAGGTTCAGATGCTGGAGCTGAACTGCATTTTTAGTTTCAGGAATGCTACTGGAGGAAGAAAATAACTGGTAACCACTGGAGCCCAGTCTTTCATTGCCTTAGTAACAGGCAGTTGTGTTCAGAAATTATCATGTGCGATTTTCAAATTAGCCTGCAACATATTTGAGACCATTACCAGGTATCAACATAAAGCCCATTTTTCTGAATACTTGTATGGGTGTGTCTTCACAGAATCACAGAATGTTAGGGATTGAAAGGGAGATGGAAACCTTGGCTGTCATTTACAAAAGGCCAGCTGTATGTCTGAATAGTCACCTGCAAGTGCTGGTGACTCTCCACTCAGGCCAGCTCTACCTCAGCAGGTATCCCAGCTCAGCCACATGCAATAACTGTCATCACAGGGGATCCGTGAAATTGCACAGGTTTAAATGCATGCAAGGAAGACAATTAGTCATAGCCTAAAAATTGATACTTCCTGACAGCAGATTTAAAATGGGGAGTGGTGCAGAGGTAATGAGCATAAATTACAGTGTTTTCTTAAAAACACATAACCTAGCTAATGGCAATACCTTTGCTGTGGCAGTGACAAGTAACAGAACCATTTAGAAGGCACATGAACACAAGTTCATTGTTGTTAAATGGACAAAGAGTGTGTCATATCATACACAATGCAAAACATTGCAAAAATGCACATTTTAGCTGAAAGAAAAGCCTAAATGTTCTACAAAGCAGATATTGCTGTTATTTTCTCTGCAGTTTGCAACTTAGAAAGGCGGGAGACAGATCTGCTTAGTGAAATAAAGCATCAAAACTCTTCTGATGTGTGCTTTTTTCCCTCAGTCTCTGGACCACGAGATCATGTCTCTTCATTGTCAACTATAGTTGAAATGGGTTTGATGTTTTACCTTTTCTCTCCTGTTAACAAATTTGAAGACCAACATTTACCATAAACTATTATAGAAGTGAGAGAATATTGTCCACACACAGAGAAAATGAGCCCAAATTGTTGAGGTGCTTTAGTGCAATCTTTAGGGTCCAAACAAACAAATCAAAACCCCACATCAATCACTACACAAGCTTCAGCTTGTCTACACAAGTGTGTCTGCAGTCTTCAGCCTGTACTGCAACTTCTACCTGCACTACAAAAGGATGACAGCTCATGAAATGTTAGCTTCATAGAGCCTTACATATATCCTTTTTAGCAGATGAAACTAGGACACCAGGATTTCATTACAGCTTCTCAACAACAAAGAAAAAAAACAACAGAGAACTTCTTAAAGCTGTGCCCTAGTTTAGTTTTTTCTTTTGGGATGGGTTCTTTGATAGCATTTTAATTCGAAATCTCTTTTTTCCCATGTACATATAGCTGATCATATGAAGAATTATGGGAGAAAAGAAAGACACTTAAGTAGTTCAAGTGACTAAGACAGCAACCAAAAAGATGGCTCAAGCCAGGGGGTTTGTCAGCCCTTTGTGCACCCTTTCAAAGCTCTGGTGTGAAGCAGTCAGAGCTGCCATAGCTAGTTCTGCACGGAGCTACTCCCCGCTCTGCACACTGGTCTCCTGTGCTGAGCACAGGGCTCTGACATTGCTGAAAAGGTGTCGCTGTGCAGATATTGCTGGAAGAAGAATTGCAAATGTTGGAAACCAGCGGGGTTTGCAAACTGTACTGTGCCTGCAGATAGGCCGTGTGCCTGTAGTTGACCAAAAAGAAAGACACTGCTAGTTCAGCAGACCTGAACTAGGGCTTACCACGGGAGCTTCATGAATACCAAGAGAGCGTGAACCAGAAGGATGCATTGGCTCTGGGCAGCTTGGGTGCTCCATTTATCACGTTTTTGGCTTGAGATGCCTGAACTTCATGTTATTTTGGGCATCTCTGCCAGTGCCCTTCTGTCACGTTTCATACCCAGACATGACTTATGGGCAGCAGAAGGCTTACTTCCATGGAGTCAAGCATGGTGATGCTTTATTTGTTTGACAAACTAGAGGCAAGAACAGAACTGCCTATGATATTAATTCAGCTTATCAGCACGGCTAGTACATATGCGTGATTGCTGCAGGGAGCAGCACCTTGCATAGATTCTCCTGATAGGGAGCATAAGCATGAAAATCTGCCTCGAGAGGGCAGGTGGCCCTGGTGGCACGCACTGCTCAGAGGCGCTGCTTTCTCTGAGGAGGCCCAAGCCAGCAGGGGAGCCCCAGCTGTACCTCCCGCGGGCACAGCCCTGCACATCAGCGTGTGCATGACTGCTGCGCTGGAGAGGTCAGATGTTTGTGCTACGTCAGCTTTTGTGCCGTCACTCAGATATGCATCAGGCTCTTCTGCGTTTGCTGTTTAACTGTTCGTTGCGTAAGGCAAACGAACATGACAAGATGCGCCCATCTGGCCTCTTCCTTCTTACTGGAGCAGGGAAGGAAGGAAAGGCTTTCGGGCAGGGACATGAGCTCGGTCAGGCCTCCCTTAATGAGCCTGTAGGTCAGGAGGCACCCCGAGGTTCTGCGGGTGTGAGAATGGGGTTGTGGGACGCATCCTGCCAGCCAGAGCCCCTGCCGCGGAAGCGGTGTGGCCCCACGCTCGCTTTGCTCTGCTTGCAAACAGCTCTGCTGTGCCGATGGGTCCCCACGCAGCAAGTTTTCCCCCGCGACATTCCTCCGCTGGGAGAGTCCAGCACGGCGCAGCAAAAAACGATGGGATGGCCTGAGAGTGAGCCCCGTTCTGTTAGCGCGCCTGCGCACTACCTGCGTTTCTGTGACCGTGACGAGAGCCCGCCCCGCCCTCACCCGCTCGGCCCGGGGGCGTCTCGGCGGGGACTGTGTGAGATGGGGGCGGGCCAGGGCGCGCACAGCGCCCGGCACTCTCTGCCGGCGGTCCGGGGACTTTCCCCTAGGCGGGCGCGGGGCCCATGAGGAACTAGTGTCCTCCGTGCGTGGCCTAGCGAGCAGGTCTTCAGAACATCCCGACAGCACTTTTTCTGCGCCGCCGCCAGCTTATATCGGCCGGAGGACAGGAGACCCTCCCGGATAGGGCGAACAGTGCACGCCGCCCCGTTACTCTTTCTGCTGGTCTCCGCAGCCGGTGCACAGGCAGGGAGGCTGCCCGACTGGCCCCATAGGAGCGCCACGCTCCCGGGGGGCGCGATTCCTGCCCCACGGAGGGTCCACCGGCGCGGCCCCACCCCCAGGAATACATTAAGCAAATGATGCGCTGCAGCTCCGCCCCTGCGCGGGCCTGGGGGCAGGGCGGGAACCCCGCCGGCGGGACGCTCTAGCGCCACCTCGTGGCCAGCGCCCCGCCTCACTTCCCCTGCAAGCTGGAGTAAGTTTTTACCGGTAGCCACCAGAATTGGTGTGTACCTGGTAACCTGCTAACAGCAACCGGCGGGGCCGCTGTCCGCAAGGAACCAGCCATACGGACCTGAGCTGTTGTAGTGGCCCTCAGAGGAAACGGAGTCATGCTTAATGGCTGCAATTTCCTGCACTCCCGCTGAAAAAGCAGGGTCAGTTCTTCTTTCGGTCGGTTGGTTTCATTTGCCCCCGAGACAACTTTGCACACCCACAGTGTTTGTGCATTTGTTCCAGACGGTCCTCATCAGCAGGGTCTGACAATTAAAGGCCAGTGGCCAAATTGCTAGAGACCAGGACAGCACCTGGAAGGGAGACTCAGAGGTTTTACAGCTGATGGGACTGTACCAACACTTCTTTGCCACAGCCAGTTCTTCGAAATTCTTTTTCTTACTTTAGGGTTAATGAAATGTTAATAAATTCTCATTCAAACGCTTAATGCTTATATACTTGTATGCTGGAATTTGCCTGTTGAGCTGCTTTCCATGCAGAATGTGAAATTAAAAAAAACACGTCCACTTTCAGTTTCTATTAAGAGTAGCTACAGACTCATCCTTTAATGAATCACAACCAAACATCAAAGAGGAATAACATTCATAAAATTTTTTAAAAAGTAAGTTTAAGTCAGGACTTTAAAAAGGCATCTAGCACCTCAGCCTTTTAACACAGTCACCCCAATATCCTCTCGAGGTTGGTAAATACTGTTGGCTTTGCTTTACAGACAGGAAACGCAGGTTTTCACATTGCAACACTTGCTGCAATTCTCAACCAGAGATCTCAAGATGCCGAAATAAACAGCTAGAAAGGCTGTACTTCAAAGGGCACAGGGCGCAATTCCCACCCCACAAAAACAGTCACTCCATGTCTCTACCCGAACAGGGTGAGGATCTGAAAACAGATCTCATGCTTCCTGGCATGAACACCACAACTCCTATATACAGCATGAAACTTGCTCTGTGCTAGTAACACACACCAATTCTTGAGCTGTGTGAGATGCAATTTAACACATCGCGTTCCACACTCCAGGTGATGCTCCAGAAACACAGAGGGGGAGCTCCTGAGAAACCTAACTAGAGCCAAGGGCGACCGCAGGCACTGCAGCACAGGTATCAGATGGAGGAAGTTCTCAACTGGCATGGGGAAGCACGAGTGCCTTACAGGCTTCGAGTGCTATGGACCAGGCAGCCGCTGCTGTTCAAAATCACGTAGGGTACAGTGTAACAATGCCATTGTGGTTTAGTCCCAAAATCACGAAAGAACTTGAAGTCTCTAAGTGGACACATATACTACCGAGATCCCAGGAATTCCTAATCACTGCTGTACTACTCAATCAATGGATCTGTCAGTCAAGTGTCAGGTCTCCATTAAATGACACTAGCTACTGTAATCAGACAAGATTAATCCAAAATAGCACTGAAGACATCATGTTTTTACAATTATATGTCATTATGCAATATATCAAAACATGCAGTTTGTGCAGGTATTTCAGTAACATTGAAAATAAAAGGTAATTTACTTTCTTCGCTTCAAACCATCTGTACATTGCGTAAAAATGTAGCAAAGGAAGGGCTCATTCAGCGTGAATGCTTTACAATACACTGTCTCCAGGAGACAGCAGCATCTTCATTTTTCTTATCTTGGTAAGTGATACAAAAGTAGAAATGCATATTCTATAGGTCCACTCTATCAGTTTTATAGTATTTCAGCTATGCATCCAAAAAAAACAACTCCTCCTTGTGGAACTACACCTTGAAGCAACTCAAAGTAAAGCTTCTCTTAAGGTGTTGCAAAGTTATTGAAATGGTTGGAATATTTAATAGCCAAAACCAAAGTGCTATAAAAGCATATCCCAGAGGTTTTATTGGTTTAGTAGCAGTCAAAATATGCCTAGTATAGAAATCCATGTTATTTGAAAACAATGTAAATATTTCACAATATAAATTAAATCTGCTTACAGAGTTTTGGTGGCTGAAGTAGCTGTGACTTGACTGCTAATTGCTAATTTGCCAGTATAGTGCTAAATCGGATCTAACCTGCCAGTATAATGTTAAATGGGATCAGGGTGTCATTGATATTGCCAGTGTTACGAAAACATCCCATAAAGAGTCAACCAACTATTTTGTCTCCTAGTAAAAAATAGTCACCCAACTATTTTCTCTCCTGGTATGAGCAACAGTGAACATTATGAGCAATACACCTGAAACAGATGATTCAACTTTTTGACTGAAATTTTTAAACAACTTTCAATCATTCAAGTATTATGGTCCCTATTTACATACTTCTGTGGCTAAAAAAGACATAGTAGACAACTGAACAGTGCCATCAAATCGTCAGAATTACAAAATTGTCAGATTTTAAACAGCAAGTTGTACCTTACTCATTTAATTAAAAATAGAAGACTTAGGTAGACTATTCTGCAAATAAAACAGCACGCTAGTGTGCTATATATTAAGGCATACCTTTAAATGCGCACTTGTCATCTCTAACAAGTTTATACAATTGCTACCAAGTGAAAGGACTATCATTGTCTTGCAAAACTGATAAAGAAATACAAAATATCTGGAAGCCTACATTTTTAAAGTACAAAATTAACCCTCAGTCCTTGTGTTGAAATATACACGGTACAAACAGCAATTCTCGCCTACAAGATCTCACGAGGATTTCTTAAAGCTGGAGGTAAATTCGAAGGTTTTGATTCTTCATCCAGAAGTACTAAATCTTCAATTTCACTACCTTTGTATTTTCTTTTACATATCTTCACAATAACTTTCTTCTTGAGGAATAATTTCAAAGCTTCTCTTGAAGCAACCGCTTTGGCATTTTCCATACTTTTACCACAGCCAGTACCCAAGTAGACAGACTTGCACCTCAGTTCACAAACTATATTTTCTAGAGAGCTCTTATTTTGAGGCAAGTCTGCAAGTTCCTTCAGGGGAACAAAAGCAACATCTAACGTAGCTTTTACAGACTGAATTGATGAGTTCAGAAGTTCTACGTGATTTACATTAGGACTGAAGCCTCCAACAGCAACCAGTTTCCAGGCTACAGCTTTGTATAGTCTGTTGAAAAAAGGTTGTCTTTCCTTTGCATCTTCGCTGGTTAATGGTTTGCACAGAGCCTTAGCAGGGCTTTCACCTGCCTGCAAGCCACTCTTGGAGGCAAGCTGTGGTGAACCTGCCTGCATGCCACCCTTGGAAGCCAGCAGGGAAGCACCTGCCTGAGCTCCACCCCGGGACGCCAGCGAGGAGGGACCTTGCTGAGTGCCACCACGAGTGCCCAGCAGTGAAGCAGCCACCTGAGCGCTGCTCTTGGAAGTCAGCAGTGAGGATCCCTGCTGAGCGCCACTCCGAGCGGCCAGCAATGAAGCAGCCACCTCAGCGCTGCTCTTGGAAGCCAGGAGCGAAGATCCCACCTTAGCAGTGCCCTTGGAAGCCAGCAGCAGCGAGGTGCCTGCCTGAGTCCCACCTTTGGGGGCCAGCAGCAGTGAGGAGGCCACCTGAGTACTGCTCTTGGGTGCCAGCAGCAGCGAGGTGCCTGCCTGAGCGCTGCTCTTGGACACTGATGCTGGGGCACTCGCTTGGTTTTTGGAAGACAGCAATGTAGCACTTGTTTGTGGTGTGCTCTTGGCAGCTGGTGGCACTGTTGCTGCCTGCGGGGTGCTCTTGGTAGTCGGTGGCACCGCTGCTGCCTGTGGGGGGCTCTTGGTGGTCGGTGTCACTGCCGTTGTCACTGCCGCTGCCTGTGAGTTGCTCTTGGCAGCTGTTGTCACCACTGCTGTCACCGTCTCTGCCTGCGAGGCACTCTTGGCAGCCACTGGCACTGCTGCCGCCTGGGGGGCACTCTTGGCAGCCGGTGGCACCACGGCAGCCACCACCTCTGCCTGCGGGGCACTATTGGCAGCTGGTGGCACTGCACTTACTGTAGTTTTCTTTTCAGGTGATGGCGCATTTTCACACTTGCTTTCCTTAAGTGGACTTGAGCAAGGTTTCTCTCCTGACTCTTTTTCAAATGAAGATGGATTTTGCTCAGTGGTATTTTCAGCATTAGCAGGTTTTCCTTCTGTTTCTATGTCTGATGCCACGACCATTTCTTGATCTGAGCTGCAAGTTAACTGGGAGCTTTCTGGATCTTTGCTGGTATGCTTTTCCTGCTTATTTGGCAATGTGCTCTCTGTTTCCATTGGGACTTCTGCCTTGCTTGTTTTCATATCCTTTCCAGTATCCTTAGAATCTTTGCTTCTCTCAACAGCTCGCTTCTTGGGGGGCTCCTCTACCCCTTCTGCAAAACAAGCAAAATATGTTATCCTCTTTAATTTCTGCTCTATGAAATATCCATCTAGAAACAATTTATCTATTTTCTAAAAACCTCTAACAATAATATATGTGAATTTAAATGGTATATATTAGGGATACACCTTGAACTGCCATTTCAAGCATTAACCTAGTATTTCAAAATATTTTAGCATTGTTGGACAAAAAACCTAAAAGTACTCATGTGCAAGACTTCAGATTTTGGTTTGGGACCTGTAGGCAAGTATTAATATTAGTATTCTTGAAGTCCAAACCAAAAATGACCAAAGTATATTAAAGACTTAATGCATTTAAGACTATCTGACCCAAAATAAAAGTTTACATTGTTTACTAATATCATAAAACCATTTTAAAAATACCACTTTAAGAAACTAAGTTTCTCACAAAGCAACAATGTCTGACTAGTGTGAAAGGTAAAGTAAGAATAATACATTTAAGCTGGATTACAATAGTCTACATCGCATTAAGAAAATAATCAGCTTAAAGTGCACCAGTTGTAGAAATTCAAAACAAGAGCTCTACATTACCAATGGAATACTTATGCATTACATCTATTTTACAGGTGTTCTATGAGGTAAAATAGCAGAGATAGGGGAAACGATTAACAAGGAGTTTTCAAAGTAAGTTATTTTGAGTACTTTCTAAGCCCGAGGTAAACCGAGAACATTCAAAAACAAGCATTTTCTAGACTCCTATGTATTGTCACAGCTATGATCTGCTAACCATTGCTACTTGATATGCCTCTTTTCTTCACCTTGGCAACCAGTTCGTCTCTTGTGGTGCGGACAGGCGCGTCGGTCACTTGGATGCCTTCGGCCATTTCCAGCGCCTTCTCCATGACCTGCGGCGGGTACCTGCAGGGGCGACAAGGGGAGAGAAGAGAAGGGGAGGGGAGAGGCGCCGTCAGACGGCCGCGCCGCGCCCCGCGCGGGTCCCGCCGCCCCGGCCTGCACTCACCGGCAGCCCAGGAAGACGTGGTTTGCCCACACCATGGAAAGCGACACCAGGCGCTGGAGCTGGGCGCTGCCCGCCGCCGGCGGCTCCCCCACGTTCCGCAGCAGAAACTCCCGCCGGTGCCGCCAGTGGTGCTCGGGCTCGCAGGCCCCGCGCAGCGCCTCAGCCCAAGCCACCTCCTCCGCCGTGCGCCCCAGGGGCTCGGCCGCCGCCTTCCTCGCCGCCATGGCCCCCCGCGCGCGGGGCCCTCCTCCGCCCTGCACAACGGAAACAACGGCCCCGCTCTGCTCCTTCCGGCCGCGCGGGATGACCTCACAACCGGCGCGCGCGGCAGCCCGCCGCTACCGCCCCAGGCGGCTTTGCGGCGCGCGAGGTGGAGCAAACGAGGAGGGGATTGTGCCGTCAACGGCCGGAGGGGGAGCCCTAACGGTCGGCGCGCGGCCGCGGGGCGGGGCTCAGGGCCCGGTGCCCCACGGCGCGGCCGAGGCTGGGACGGCCGCCCGCCCGCCGGCCATGGAGTCACGGCGAGTACCTCGCCCTTCAGACATCTCGCCTGTGGTGTCCGCTTGCGCCTGCTCCCGTAGAGGCATTTTCATACGGCCCGCGGACTGGTTTCGGTTGGGCGTTTGTTTGTTTGTACTGTAGTTGGAGCCTGAGATGTTTCACAGGGCAGGTGCGGATACACAAATTGTTACGGTCAGGCTGGTACTTCGAAGAGTGTGAGAAGTGGAGAGCCACTGGCCTGCCATCCTCGGCCCAGACAGGCTGCCTGTATGGGATGGGCACGGTTACCTGTGTGGCGTTCTGCCTGGTAAAAGTGGGAACAGGAGCATTACTTCTGGGTTTGTTTCATCATTCTGCTTCCTGATCCGTTCCAGTCTTGCTGAGGTTGGAGTTATGGGACCAATTCATGATTTTGCCTCCTTGGTGTGTGATAGGAAGGTGGTGGCAAGGAAATGGGTTCTTGTAGCATTTTGAAGGAAACAATAAATGAGGAGTTGTAAGTAGGCTGCTGGCTGCAGAGGGTTCAAATAATAGCTCGTGCAACTCTGTGGGCTGTCTTGACGTTGCAGAATTTACCCCAGAGTTTTGTTCAAAACCAGTTGGAGAATTCTGTTTGAAAAAGTAATGAACATGCTGTGAAAACAGCCCAAGCTTTGGTCTGCTGAGATGGAGCTTGCTGAGTTACTGCATTGGAGAGAGTTTTGAATTCCAAAGGGCTGTCCCAGGAGAGCTGTATTGATTTTATTCTTCCTGAATTAGAAGTCTGTGCTTAAGTTTTCAGTTTTTAACACCTACGTGTCATCATGACTGAACTACAAGACATTGCATTTAAAGGAGGAGTGTTTCTCCTTAAGTGATTTTAATGTCTTATTTCATGGAAATTGTTGTGTAGTGATCTAACTTGTAGTACCTCTGTGGTGCAAAACGTGCTTTTCCTTCACTTTCTTTGTTAGCCCATGCCATGTTATGTCATGCATTGCCAAGAGTAATTCAGTGACAGAGAGCGAGCAAATAGTAATGAATGAGTAGGATGGGACTTGAAAAACTCGTTGTTTTGTGTCTGCATGTACAGCAAGAAAAGGGTGGAAATTTTGTATACGCTGTGATGTGGAGCAATGGGTTTGTTTAGAAACAATGTCTGAAGGTTTAGAAACAGCACCACAATTCTAGACCAGTGTCAATACAGACTCTAGAAGACAAAGATAAAGGGAATCCCTGGCAAACATAGGTTCAAGGTCGCGTTTGAGCTGAGATCAACTGTGCTGCCAGCCTGTTTGTTCATACTCTTCAGTGAACCAGATCGCTTTCTAACAAAGCTAGTTGGGGCTTGGTCCAGGCTTGAGATGTGCCCCTCAGGGACCACAGGAATTCAGCCAGGCCCGAGTAGCTGTAACAGGGCTGCCTTTACTTCTGCAAAGGTTGCAGAGCAAACAGCAAGCCTTGAATGCCCTGTGTTCCTCTGCAGCCATCTGAGCTGCCAAGTTACTAAGAACTAATCCATGTTGATCTGGTCATATACGACTTAAGAGTAGAAGCTGAGGAGGGTGAGGCTCCAGCAGGTGACAGGGCCAATCCCATACACTCAGAGGGATCCCCAGAAGTCATATTCTGGTGTTGATGGGTGAATGACAGCTCCTGGTGCCAAACATCAGAGGTAGGCCTCCACATCTCAGACTTTTGTGTCTGCACTTGGTCACCCCACATGTATGGGATTATATAGAATCACATGTGAGACCTGGAATCCTCCAAAAGCATTGTTCTAGGGAGTGTTGAAGACTGAGCACAGCTACAAAGCATAGTACCAGATACTATCTGGTACTAGAGTGGCTCAAGGACTGAGGAGAACAACTTTTTCTTGCCCAATTTTGGAGGACACATCAACTGAAAGCCATTTCACCTCTTTGTCCACCGACAATACGAGTGAACACAAACATGGGTGACAGCTAGAGAAAAGGCAGAGGACAGTCGTGCATACTTCTGGAATGGCTCACAACAGCTTTTTGTCTGTAGTGAGCAACCTGTATGGTCTGGTACCTTTCTGGCACCCGATGCTGTTAATTTTGGGTTAATTTTCTCTAATGCTCCTTCTGCATCGATGTGGCCTTGTTGGCACAAAGATGATTTAAACCAAAATGGAACCTTTTGTCTTCCCTACCTGTTTTTTCCTGACATATTATTTCTACTTTGTTGTGTGTTTGAATCACACTGGAAACAGGCTAGATCCCAGCCCCGGAGCGTGGGATGTCACGCATGTGCACATGCAGGCAAACACAGACAGCTGCATTCTCGCAATGCTCTCTGAGCACTGGAGACATACTGTTTCTCAAGTTGATTAAACAAGTGCGTGTAGTAGAAAAGAGAGAGAAACACTGCTGTTAATTTAAAAAAAGGAAACAAGTAGTGTTTTCGTTCTCACCAGGAAAGGCAATTTTGAAGTTAAACACCTCATTGATGGTGCTAATTCTGTGCATTTAATTTTCAACATTGGAAGAAAAGAGATGTTTTTGTTCCCACCAGGGAGGGAACTTCTAAATGCCACATTGGTAGTAGTGTCGTTAGAGTCATTTGGGGCTTGATAATAGCTTATTTTGGCAAGATATAACTAAAATCTCAAAGTGAATCATACCAGTATCTATAATCACAGTATTGCACCTGCACTTCCTGTATAATAAAGAAAGTTTATTTCTGCCTTTGTAAACCAGTGAATTATTATTTCTTCAAAGTCAAGTCCTGCTGAAACAGAGGGCAGTAGCCCCATTGAGTTCAATTACATTCTGTGCAATTAAGGTTAATATATAGTGACACTCTTTGTTCAGCTTCATATGAGAAGTGTGCCCTCAACATCACAGCAATGCAAAGGAAAGCTCAGAGTGCCACAGAAATGCATTAAGAGTGGTGTCTTACTGGCCTGGCGCAGTGAATCCTCTGAGCTCTGTCTGTAGAGTGGTCCCTGCCACAAGTAGTAACTACACACTTGGGAGCCCTGGCTTAAGTTCATTAGAAATGCAGCTTGAAGAAGCCTGGTGAAGAGACATTGTACTGTTTCCTCAGATAACATAGGTGTGCTGCTGGAGCATATAGTCAGAGCTCTTGCTAGGCAAGGGACAGCACTTCCAGGGAGTCTGCATGTGCCGAGGTTGCCAGTCCTTATTGTTCAGTAAACTAATTCTTGGAATAAATTACTTGCTAAAAGAGCATTAACAACTATGCAGACTTGTCAAAGGAAAGGCAGTTAGAGTAAATCTGTGGTTTTGTTTGACCACAATTATGTAACTGTTGTTTTGCTACAAAATCATGTACTCTTCTGAGATTTCTCAACTGAGGAAAATATATTCTGTAATGCAGTGGATAAAACTAAAGGTAAAAATGAAGAGCTGAATTGATAATTTTTCTTCACATGTATTCGCTCTTATTACTAGCTTAAATACTATTTTGCATTTAGTAATATGTTATACTTGAAATATATAGCAATGCCTACAATAGGGTTGTCAGTTGTCTTCCTTTAAATGCGTATGTTAAGCTTTAGCAACAGCTAAAGGTAGCATACCACTTCCCAAATTTTGCTTGCTAAACTATGCTTTAGGTAGCACAGCACTTGCTAATGTCCATGGTTTGGTGTGAAATTTTCCATATTGAGGATGGCAGTTTAGGATGCTGTACTGCTAGCAAACATGATCTAAGAACAAAGGCAGGGAAATGGGGTTTTGTCTAGGATAAAATATTGTGGAGATCTTATCTATGAAGTGCTTGAATGCCTTTACACTGTAGAGCAGACATCGAATTTGTTACGAAAAACTGATTTGGGAGGGGGGCATCTGATCTTCTGACTACACTTAGCATAATTTATAAGCCTTTGAAGAAATGCATTTTCCACATTGCTCATTTAGGATGTGCTCCCATCATCCTTGCTACTACTGCAGTCAGGTCCACCCCAGTTGTGGGCTGCAGGGCCCAAAAGAGTCCTCTCTTTGCCACTGTGGACTGGGGTGGGTCTCTGGACTGAGAGTGAGACTGTGGAGATCATCCACTGTGCTCCCCAAAAACATGCCATTCTCTCCTCTTCACCTGTGCTTGAGCATGTCTGATAGGAACAAGGAGCAGACTGAGAGGAGGGACACTGAGTATGGAGGTGACGGTGAGACTGAAACTACTAGGGAGTAGAAAAGCTTAGCATTAAACTAATAGGGATAGGATAGTGGGATTAGGTGAGAAAGGAAATTAAATTATCAAGGGAAAATGAAGGTAAATGAGTTCAAAGCAAGGGGAGAAGTACATATAGATGAGGAATTGGAGAGGGACTGTATGTCAGGAGCTAAGAGAAATGAGAAAGGATAAATGTGTGGAAGCCAGTGAGGAAGCCAGAAGAATGAGAGTACAGTGGTAGAGCAGACAAAATCAAACAGAATCAACTCTTGATTCTGAGCAAAGGAACAAGCTGTGATGGGAAGGGAGCATTAACAGAGAAACCACTGGGATTTGAATACAGAGAAAGGAGAGTTAAAATTTGGACAGCACAGAGACAGCCTTTCAATGCTGTCTTCCTGTTGCAGTAGGCATCTGCAAGGGTAAGTGTCCTGGTTTTGTTAAAAAACAAGTTTCTCTTTTAGTGAATTTGCCTGTCAGTTAAAGCCTTCATATTAGCTGCATTTTCCTGGAGAACCAGATACATGTTTTGGTAAACATAGCAATGGAATGCAAACATATTGATAATGAATGGATGCACCTCTCGCGGGACGGGCAACAAGAAACAGGTGACCAAGAAACTGACCAACTGAGTATAACATACCATTCATGTGAATACTTCATATAAAAGTGGGAGACCACGAGGATCTCGTCCCTTTTCCTTTTGCTTATGGCCGACGTTAGGAGAGGACCTTGCTACTCGTCTCTGCAAACTGAGGCCTAGTGACAGACTGAATCCAGCTCCGGTTGGCTGCAGAGTCTAATCCAGGACTTCAGGTGCCGGCTCTGCGGTTGCTGAGACTTTCAAGATTGGTTTTTTATATTTTGTATTATTTTCTCTATTCTTATTGGTAGCATTAGTAAAATATTTTTAATTTTCCCAACTCGCTTCTCTCTGTCCTTTCCCTCCTGATTGCCTGTCCTCAGTGGGAAGGGCGGAGAGAGGAGGGGGCCGAAGGGGGAGAGGAGGTTAACAATACATCTGCCACAGTTTTGTTGTCACCCCGCAATTAAAACCCTTGACAGTAAGTAAGACCAAGAAAATATTCTGCCATTCTAATTTAGTAGAAGGTATTTTCTTGTCTTTTCTGTGTGCTATAAAGGAACAAAAGAGGTAGAAATCCTTTCACTTGCAGAAATCCATCCTGCAAGCTACCTTTAAAGAGTGTTTAGGTAGGAAGCCTTAGGCCTTTGGCAGACAGCTGTACCCTAGAGTTGGAAAAAGCAAGAAAACAGCCTTTGGAATCTTAATGCAAATATTGGCATGAGTTCATTGTAATTCAAGAGGATTCAGGAAAGCACTAAACGGGCAAGGAGGTCTTTCCTGAAAAAAAATTCTATTATGACCCTATAACATAGTGAATTTTTATTTGTGTGTATGCATGTATGTGTATACATATATGTCTACATACATATGCATATGTAATACAATACAGATACGTGTGAATATGTTTTAAAAATACTTGTATTATTGAGAGTGTAAGCACCTATAAATCTAGATACTTGTACTGCTTAAGTCAAACTATTCATGCCTTGAAGGAAAAGAAAAATTACAACTAATATTATATTAGCTTGGGTTGTGGATAGGTGCATTACACAAATGGATGCTATTAAATCTTTATACCATGCTGTACCAGTATGAATTTTGTATGTGCTACATATTTTGCAGACACAAATAACTATTTTAGAAATGATATAAGGAGCTTTCCTGAGACTCCAGGCAACAATGCCAGATGTAATTTGAATTATTGCTATTGAAAAATCATGGTTCTGTTTTTCATTATTGTTATACCAATATTCCTGACAACCTGCAATTTACCTGCTATGAACAGCACCTCCTGAAAACAGAGAGCTGTTTTGTGTGCTGCGGTATTTTTGTATATCCTCCTTGTGCATATTTCACGCTAATTCCACTGGATGGCACTGAAGGAGACAGGATTGCATGGAAATATCTCCAGAAGTTAAGCATAACTCCAAAAAGAGAGAGCGGCTTACATTTTCATTCCGTTACTGAAACAGACAATGTGGACTAATTTTCCATCTTGGTGTATTAATTTGTCATCAAAACCAGCTCTTAAACACTCCTAGCTATAGATCTAGGTTTTAACAGTAGCAAAATTACAGTGGAAGCAGAGTGGAAATATTACTACCCCTTGCCCCTGCAAAAAGGTAAAGGCTAAAAGGTGCAGCTTTGGCCCATTCTAGATTCTTAGGTGAAGGTTTGCAAAACATCTGAAAAATGTTTGGTCCCTGTTCTCCATGGCAGTGCTGTCAATACTGGCCTCTTCTACTATGAACAAGTGCTGGAAGTATGTTAACTTTTGAGCTCATTTGAAAAACTGCATAGGAATTCATTCAAAATGAAAAGCTTCCACCTGTTGAGGAAATGTATAGTATTTCAGAGAACCTCCCGACCTGAAACTCCATCTGCAGTCCCCACACAAGGACCCCTGTTTCTTCTTGGGTAGGGACTATGTGATCCTGCCTGGAAAGCACACAATTACTCTCTGTCAATCAGACCTGGAACCTGGGAGTCATCTTTGACTCCACTCTCTTTTTTTGACCTGTTTATCTTGATATATATGAATTTTGTTTCCTTTTCTTCTCTCAAGTCTCCTCTTATCTCTGTCCATATCACAGATATGCTTTTTTAGGCTTTTGTTATCTCTCATCCTGCTTATGACAGCTTCCTTTCCTATGCCTGACCTGACCTGTCAAAAAAATCCCTTGAAACACTATTCTTGTGCTTATCTCCATGGCCTATTTCTGTGGCTTCTTTTTGTACTTACCTCTTTAGTATATCCGTAGACTTCCCTGCTTCTGCAAGCCCTCTAGCCCTTTGAGAGCGCAGTTTGACAATATTTTTGGCAGCTGTGCTGGCCTACGATAGTCTCTGCTCCCAGCCATTCACTCCTGTCACTTTGATATGCCCACTAGTTTGCTGGCACAGTTGTTTTGTTCAGCTGTGTAGTAAACCAGATTAGGAACCTGATTTGGCTGAAGAGTGGCATGGTGGAGGAAGGGGAGGCACGTTTTTCAAACAGCTTATTTCTTATTTCTCCAATCTAGTTTATCAGGCAACACTTCTGCTGGTGCAACTGAGGGGTTGGGTCTGGGGCAGAGAGAAGTGGTGAGAGACATGGGGTTGCAGAGCAGCAGTGGCTTATGCTGGTGTATGTGGCACTGTTGGTAGCTGTTGAGCCGTGACCAGATTTTGACGATAGAGCTAAGCTGAACTAATAGCGAGTTACTGCTGAAAGAGTGGTGCTGCACCTCCTTCCTCACCCCTCATCATGGGTTGGTTCCTGACGCTTTCCTTGTGCCAACACTGGTACTTATCCCAGCCCAGTGAGCCAATTGTGGGAGCTAACATGGCACAGAAGCATTCACTTCTTGTAAGGGCTTGCCTGATTGTTCTGCCAAGTACGCATGGAGCCCACTCGCTCAGCAGCAGCTGGGTGCTCTGTCAGCTCAGCTGTGTTCTCGATTGCACCACCACACTTCACTACTTTGCCTTTTCCTGTCATCTGCTGTCCTCTTCTCTCTCAGTCTCCATATCTCCTCCATCTGTTTGTCTTGTAGCTTTGTTAATGATGTCCTTTTGGTCACTTGCGACATATGGAATACCCTCCCTGAAGCAATTGCTGCATCCTTTAAATCTCTCAAGATTTCTTCTACCATGACATAACACATGGTGAACTGCCAACTGATAATGCCCAGTTTATGTGCTTGTAGGAATTTTGGATTTCATTACTACACTTAATTTGTCCATGTATTAGCTTGAAATGGGCATAGTCTTATCAGCTTATTTGAGAAGCTAGAAGGGAGTAAACTGCCACACTTTTTTTAAAAACAAAACAAAACCAACAAAAACTCACAAAGCTATGCCCTGAAGGAGATGTACTTCCCTAAGGTCATATATAAACACCAGAGGCTGATTTTCTGTTTCTTCACACCTTGGATCATCATTCATGCTTGTAGAAATGGACATAGCATTGCTACTAAGCAGTTTACAGTAACATCTTACAGAATTGTAAATTAGTGCCCCAGAGACCAGATAGCAGAGAGTCAGCGCTTACATGAGCAGCTGAGTATAGAGGCTTAGGGATTTCTTTTCACCTAGTTGTTTTCATTGTTTGGGTTCTTTTTAGACATATGTAGAAGCATATCCTAAACATATTTTATTCTAGTATTTTGGTATGCTAAGCATTTTTTCCCTATTCAGTTAAATAGAAAGTGTATGGAAAACCAGCAGTAAGTGAAGTTTTGCATTGCCTTGGAAGCAATGAAATAAAATTATCTGTGTTTGCTGTTGAAACGAAAGAACATGACAGAGGGCACCTCTACACATTGCAATAGAGCACAGGACTTAGCAGAACACACACTCTCAGGTTACTTGCAGAATAGGAAGCAGCAGCTGTAGACTTGCATATGCCTGTTGCTGCACCATAAGTACTTAACCCTGTTGGTAGGTGGTGCTAATTAGGTTGGACGTGGTGCTAATTAGGTTGGATACAACAGTGTGGTCTTGTAGATACACAGTGCCTGTGACTCTGGCTCAGACCTGGCTGGAGGATTCCTCACAGACTGCTGCATCAAGCCATATGTGCGTGTCCAGAGACAGAAATGGTTTGCCCGTGGCCTCTTGTTCATTACCCCTGTAGGGTTTAGCTGCAGTAACAGATGCATTTGCCATGTACAGGTGTCAAATGTGGCTTTGTGCCAGGGATTACCTCTCCTTTGGTAAAAACAGAAGATGCCCTTTTAAGCATGTATTTCAGGCTTTGAGTTGTTGCTGTGTAATAATGGACATCCAACATAGCTGCTTCTTAAAACTGTGCTGTTTTACTTCTTAATTAAGACAGTAAGTACTGACAGAGGGGCAGGAAAGATGGGGATGGTAATTTTTTCAGCCACCATAACTTTATAGAAATTGTGAATCTACTGCAAGGTCATGGAAGCAGACAGCAGCATGGCAAAGAGCAAAGCACAATCTCCTCCAGTACATTTATCAGGGGACCTACCTTTCCCCTTCAGTGAGACAAAGCGATGTTTCAGGTTAGAGATACAATCATGACCACAGCAAAAATTCTGTGTCTGTGTAACTGGGTGGCAAGTGTATTCCCAAAGCACTGACTGCAGAATTGCTGTCTTCTCAAATAAGTGATTAATATATCCATGAACATAGCATGCTTTCAAAATAATTTGAAGATTCAAGTTGATGTTTGTATGAAGGCTGGTGCATGCTTATTGGCAAGAAAAAGTTAAACTGAAGAAGCAAAACATTGTTCAAGAGGCAGTGTTCAGAATGGCCCTTGGGATGGAAGGTAATAGAATATCTTTCTCCTCTTGTATATTTTTTAAAGGATCTCGAGTAGTCATTTTAGCAACTTCTCTCTGTTATTTCATTTCCATTTGACAGATGAGATAGAGGTTTTGTGACAGAGTAGTGAACCATCAATAATTAGCCCATGGCAAGCCAGCGAAGAACTATGCAGCATTATTATATACTTGGTCATAATGGATTAAGATTTGACACCTGTGAAATAATGAAAATTATTAAAATTAATATCTTCTTGATATTGGGATGGTTGTTCCTGGTGTTTTGTAAATTTTTTAATGTCACCGGGAAGGATTCAGTTCCCTGAAGATTTGAGCAATCATTTTAAACTTTATAGTGTCATCAACCTTGTTTTTTTTCAATCCAAGGTATGACAGTGATAGTGAGCACATGATAACAGGAACACAGATTTTAAAAATTAATATTGCTAAGCAAAAGGCATGCACAGAGGAAGTAGTAAAGAAAATGAAGTTTGTTTTTTTGTTTTTTTTCAAATCCTTTTTGATGCTATCTTCAATTAGTTTTTTTCCACTATCTCTGCCAGGAAAATTTATGCATGCACAGCTAGAGATCTCCAACTTCTAAAGTCATGGCACTTAGCAAAATGCTTTTAAAGAGAGACACACAAAAGCCAACATTATCCATGAAGATTATGTAAATATTTATAGGCAATATATGTTTGATTTCTGGTTTATTTATTTAATTTTAAAAATCCATCTGCTGCTAGCAGATGATAAATATTTAGACCAAATTTGTGCCTGGGATGTGAGGGCACTATTCCTTCCAGAGGGGCATAATAAATTTGGTACTGTAGGCCCAGCCTCCGTTCCCCAACTCAGACGGCATATCAGGGACTCTGTTAGGGTACATTCATAGACTTGCATGAAGAGGCTTCCTGGCTGGAAGGCTATAAGCAACCTTAGTGATAATTTTATCTAATTTCCTTCAGGAGTTTTCCTAGAGGCTGGAGTGAAGTATGTCTGCAAGGAAAATACCTCATTTTGCCTTAAAGACTGCAAGCAGTGGTGATCTTATGACCTGGTAAGTTGTTCCAGTATTTAGCTATTACCACTGCTAAGAAATTTCATCTTATTCCAATCATGAATTTGTCTAACTCCCATTTCCAGTCATTATATCTTGTTACGTTTCTGCCTGCAAGACTGAAAAGCCGCCCCTAATATCAAGTATCTTTTCTATGTGTATCTGACTGTGCACAGTCATCCAGTCACTACCCTGATACATTTAGTAGATTTCTTACACCATAGCGACTGTTTTTCGATCTCTGGATCATTTTTGCTGCCCTCTGTCTGAATTTTTTCTAGGGTTTCAATATCCTTCTTGAATCATGGGCACTTTTTTTCTGATGTTATGTGTCCAGCAAGGTCACATCCTAATAGTTATTTCTTTTTTTATATAGCTGATAAAAGGTTATTATATATTACAGCTGGCATTTGCTGGATACAGTCCCTAGAACTGTGGAGGTGTGACACTTGCACCCTGAATGTGTGTTTGAATTACCGTACCTCGTGTGCTCTGAATTAAAGGAACAATGCCTGCCTTCTGTCATATTACATCCCTTTTTGCTACTTAGATGATTCATAAATCCTACTAATACATATACATTTTCTAAATTAAGAGGGAAAGGCTGAGTTGTAAAAAGTGAATTTTGCCCTTCCTGTAGGAGAGGTCCTACCTTAGGAAGGGAAACAGAGGAACTATTCTGTTGCTGTGCTCAGAGTAGAAGGAATAAGGGCAGAGAAGCACTGAGAAAGTGCAGTGGCAGCATTCTGAGAAAGCTCTGAGTGACTGCTTTCCTGAGCAGCTGGAAAGTAGAAATATCACCCAATTGGGAGGCTTCCCCCAGAAAAGCTGAAATGTAGCAGAGCTGGCTGGCTTGACGCTGGACACATGAAAAACCAGTAAGAGAAACTTGTCATAAATAGCTTGTGCAGGTTTAAAATACACTCGTTAGTATAGTTCATCTAGCCCATGTACAAAACCTGCTGTGAGTACTGGTGTATGGCTTTTAATTCCTGTAGTATGGAATTATAAAATCACAGAAATGTTGTTTGGGAGGAACACCTGGAAGTCAAATAGTCCAGCTCTGTGCTTGAAGCAGGCTATTGCCAACACTTGCTTAGGAATGGACTCCTTGGATCATGTGAAAATGTTGTCCACAGTTCCTCCAACTCCTTATCTACTACATCTGTCAACTTTTTTTTGTTCATACGGGTCAATCTTGTTCACCTCTAATGTGAATGTGATAAAGAAACACCCCTGGCTAAAAAAAAAAGCCTTCTTTTTTTTCCCTCCAGACTTCTTGAGTTTAATTAGATCCATCTTTATGACTATGGGTGCTGGCACACGAATGGTACAGGACCAGGTGTGAGCATGCAAAGTGAACTTCTTATGTAGCGCAGCTTTGCAATGCAACCACGCAACCCTAGCAGTTTCCCAGTGCAAAAAAGTAAGGCGGTCCTACTTCTCTTCCTCCTTCCTGGCTATGCCTTTCCACATCTCTGGTGGCTGTGGAGAGCTGAACTAGAGGAAAATAAGCCTCACCATAGAAAGTAAGTAGCTATTGAATGGTTTATTGAGCAGCAGTGCCAGTTGGGGCAGACTTGTATGCAACAGCAGCTAGCCATTTGTTTGGCTTTCCTGCAATGAGAAATTTCATCTCTGGAGTGCAGTTCCATAGCAGTTTCTCCTTATCTAAGTCAGACCTACCATGGGCCCTCCTGGTGTCTGTGCACCTGAGCAGTAGGTTGGTCCAGGAAGCTTTGCAGCCAAGAACTAAGCTTGCCAAAAAGAAACAATCAAAAAAACCCCAAACAAAAATCTCCAAACAAACAAAAACCCCCAACCAAACAAAAAAAAGAACTGCTTGTTTTTGACTGGTTTCAGGCCGTTCACAAGGCTGAAAATGAACCACTATTTTATAGAGTGAGTTTTCATACAAATTTGCTACCTGATCTGAGGCAGTGTGCTAGTACGCATGGTGAGACGGTGAAAGGAGGAAGTCTGAGTTGTTAATCTGTGTCCTTAGACACTGACAATGTCCATGATTTTACATGTTCTTTTCCTGAAACACATTATTGATGTGACTTTTTGTGTTCACAGTAGGTCTTAAGATTATTGTAAGATGTTGAAAGAGGCCTGTTGCGTATGGAGGCATGCAGAGTCAATATTCTGTAGATCATGCCGGACTGAGTGTATTGAATGACAGCTTGTGTTTGCAGGGACTGACTCAGTGACCCAGGTGGTCTCTTCCAGTCTTATGTTTCTAGCACTATCCTAAGAGCACCCTACTGTTAAACTGTTGAGAACTAATTTTTCTTTATCCTGTATTTTGCTTTAGCCACTTTGTAATTTGTTGCATTTGCTACTGTTCTATGCTTCACTACTATACTTCCTTAACAGCAGAGAGAGCTTTTGCTCTTAGCTGTGCTAAAGATTTTCCCCAAATGCAACCATTAGAGACCAGCTGCAGACAAAACAGCACAGACATTTGATTTTTTCAACAATGTTACATTTTGAGTTCCTGTCTGCAGTCTGTAATTAGCATTGTGGCTGAGCTGCCTCCCTGCGGGACTGCATGATCGTTAGTGCCAAAGCCAAAAAGGGAGCAGGAACTCCCAAGACTCTGAGCAGGCTACTGCAGCAACTGTTGGCCTCTATAGAGCATTTCAAGAACATTTCAAGTGACACTGGCAGAAAATATTCACTTTCTCATGTGTATGAGGAGTTTGCCCAGATTCAGTTAGGCTGCTGGCTGGGATCAGGCAAATCTACTTCCTGGGCAAGGTCTTGTCAAAGGTCTATGTAAAACCTGAAGGATTGTTCTCAGATAGTTCATCTTCATTTTGCTGATATGCAGAGAGAATTCTAGAAGACTTGAGAGACGTCAGGCTACAAATCAATGATGATGTACCATACTGGGGCTGCTGTGCCAAAAGCTAGAACCAAAAATCTGTCAGCTAAAAAATCAAACTTCAGTCCAGTAGAGACACAACTGAATCCAAACAGGCCAAAATGAAAGTGCTGGCATGAAATTAAACAAATTCCTTCAGGTGCAGAGAAACAGCAGACAGTAAGAGTATTTACAAGTTGCTTTTATTATATATTTTTGTAGGCTTGGGATGCAGTGTAATACAGTTTAATCTCTTCTCTCATCCCCCATGCCTCTTGCAGAAGAGAACAAGAAATTTAATCCAAACAAAGGATTAAGAAATTTCAATAACGGGACTGCTGCCATTATCTAGACAATGGGCCAGCTCTTTAAATGCTTGTTCTTGATTGAATCGAAGTCGATGACTACATGAGAGGGAGCAGAATTGGAATGCAGAGAAGAGGAAATGAGAAATCTGGAGGAGCTGCACAATTATTTTACCTATTACGCACTTCCAGCAATACATCCCATAAACAAAACAGCTCTGGGAAAGGATCTCTCTTCACTGGAGAATAAGGTTAGGGGCAACTTTTGAGAGATGGACAGAGGAAAGAGACATGAGATTTAATATAGATAAATGTAAGGTAATACACCTGGGAAGTAATTATTATTATATATACAAAATCAGGAGCTGCTGTTCAGAAAACAGTAGTAGAGAAGGCAGCCTGGGAACGATGGTTCATAATTAATTACTGCAGACAGGAACTCAAAATATAACACTGGGGCAAAAATCAAATTCTTATTCTGGGCCAGCATCAGAGTTCTTTTTCTACAGTGAGTGCATGAAGATCATTTACACAAACAAGAGGGAGCTGGCAACAGCACAAGCAAAATATTAAACTTTTGGCTGCCTTGTTATTAATTTTATTTATAAGCTAGAGCCTTGACTGTTGATACCATAAGCATAAGCTTGTGGTTTTGTATTTGCTGAATACAGTAAAACGATCAGATGTATTATCTCCGAGATGCAAACTCCTGATGAGTTTGTAGAGGGTACTTTCTCTTCCTCTCATATTTAAATGCAGAACAGTGGCTTAAAAGTTATCAGATTTAATCTAGCCGAAAATAAGGAAACAAACCCTCTTTCTTAAAGAAAAACACCACAGCTGAAAACAGTATAGTGAGAATTAAGACAATGTAACCATTCTGTAATTCACTATGAGGGAATCTGTGGGTAAGAAATGAACACCAAATGTAGAGCTATGTTTTTATTTAGGTAAGAAGAGTTGCTCAGAAATGCATTTAGCAGATAATGAACAAAGATATCTAAACTATCTGTGTCCCACCAAAGACCAGATGAAACATTACTATGCTGAGAAGACGGTGTCATGTGAAAGTCTGCCAGACAACCCAGACAAAGTATCATGAAGAACTGTCTGATTGCAAGACCTGATGGCTGTGTATTTAGAAGTTGGTAGACTTGTAGATCGGAACAAAACGCAAATTGATTCTAGTCCTAGAAAAGGGGGGGAAACCCTACCAAGGCATAGATGCAGAATATTAAAGATTTACAGGGCTATTTCATCTTGTTTAGTGCTCTGACCTCTTAGCACAGGGTAATCCTGTCTTAGATTCCTTACAGGCCATGCTGGAAAGGTGATAATCTCCCTACTATAAGGCAACCTTGCGGTGGTACCATTTCTTCCCAGGCTAGATGCAGCTTAGGCTCAAACCACCAAGCTGTATGCAGGCACAGAAAGAGGCATTGATTATACCAAGGCAACTTTTTCTCCTCCTGGGAAAAGGGTGATGGATCATTTATTAGAACCCTATACCTCAAAAAGCGTTTGTTTCAGTAAGTGCAAAACTGGGTAACTATTTTTTAAAAGCAGCAAAAAATGTGGCGAGACTATAGAAAAGCCTTCAAAACTGAAATTTCATCTTTCATCTGAGAAGGCAGATAAAGCTACATAATTAGTTAGGAAAGGGTCATTCTCCTTCTCCCCACAGCCTCCCAAGGATAAACTCCAGATAAGCTTTTCAAAGACTGCAGAGCTTCAACTGCAAAGGGTTTTAGCCTGTGAAAAGAGGTTTGGAGCACACGATAATTAGCAGCTCACAGCAGAATTTTTCTAGCTGTCAGATTATTCTTTGCTATCACTGCATGAAAGTGCTCCTGTAGGTCTCCCAAGTCTCCCTAAATGTGTGCTGTAGTCTGATTTGTCCACATGGAACTTTTTTATATAGAGTTTGGTCAGTGTACAACACTTAAAGGCTTATGGCAAATCTCTTTTCCCTGGCAGAATAACACCTGGACAGAATGTGAAAATAAAGGGTTTTTTCTTGGACAAAGCAGGACATGTTTTACTGTTTATGCTATAGCCAGACCCTTACAATCCAGAGGAATTCAGTATGCTGGGAGAATCCATGGGTAGCCTGCTAATCCAAATCCACATCTTCGTTCTATCCCCAAATCAGTGCTGAAGAGTTCTGGCAGGAGACAGGCTTTTTCTTAAGACTTGTCCTTCATCTCTGCTTGCTCACAGTTTTTAAGTCCTAGTGGGAAAACTACAGAGACACTGGGAGAAAGACAGGAACTATAATACAATTGCTTTAAACTTAATTGAGGTTCACCTCTGTTTTAATAAAACAAATACCAAGAACTGCCCAGTTTTCCTGAAGTTCAGCATGTACTTAAGTATTTCAGGACTGACACTGTTTCTGAGTTGCAGGTCTCCCTTACCACTGCTTTCCAGACTGCAGTGTCTGATTTGTATGAATTTCCTAGAAAGTATTTCTAACCTTTAATAGCAGGACACTTCATGGTAGGATGCAAGTATGCTGGCTCTTTTCTCATCCAAACCAGCTGTTCTAGTTGTTAATCTGTGGGCTCTGGTGTGTTTCCAAGGTTGATTTCTGCCCTGTTGCTGCTTTTTATCTTTTTCAGGTATATCTTACCTTTTCAGCTCCCAGTGGCCTCCTGCCTCCCTCCCCCTAGAACAACCTGCTGGGAGCTATGTGCATAACATATATGCACTTAACAACACTTTCATTGTCTTTCAATCCAATTGCAAAGGTCATTTTCTTGGCTCATTGTTGCAGTCCTGTCACTCCTCTTTTTTGCACAATGTCATTGGCTCCCTTTTGTTCACTGTGTGAAATACAAATGACTTCTCTTTACTTTCCAAGCCATGTCTCATCTACAACACCAAAAACTAGTCCCTCACTGCCATAATATAGATGACACCAGTCTTTTAAAGCATTCTTGTACATTCACTTCCATGCTTCACCAATGCTGCTCATTATGTATAGCACAAAATCTGTGTAAATACCCCTAAGCCCATCTTCCTCTGCTTTTTCAAGCATTTTGTCTTTGCCTCAAGGTTTGTCAGAGTCCAAGCATAGCTACATAGCTGTTTTGCTAGAGATACTTTTTCAGTATCACATCTTCATCCTGTTCATCTTCTCTCTATAAGCCTAGTAATAAAATAATAAGCACTTTAGACCCGAAACAACCCTTTTATGTCTGTACAGTGCAAGCTACAAGAAGGGTGGGTTTAGGTGGAATTTTAAGACCAGTATTAATAATAAAAACAGGGTAAATCAAATTATTTGTCTTGTTTGTAAGTCTGTAACAAACATCCAGGAAGTAGCTCCAACATAAGATGTTTAGTTTGCCATACCAAAGTTGCTTAAATCTGTTGATTTCAGGAACAAATTTGCCATAGACACTAAGAGAGAAAAAAAATATTTGGCAAGATTACAAGTACATTTGATAAAGATGATTCTATTGACATAATACACTAGAGTTTATGTTAGGCATTTGTTTTATTCTATACAGCAGCCTACATAGAAGAGACGTATGTGAAGCAAACAAATTAAACTTGTTTTTCTGTATGGTTGTTTGCTATGTCACAGCTCCCTGCAGTAAGCCTGACTCCATTCCATGTTTTCCATTACTTTATTATGTCATAATGCTCCTAGTTTAAAGTGGTCCAGTCTTTGCAACCATGGAATAAAGCTCATGAGGTGCTAATTTAAAATGAGCCTAGTGCAGGGCATGACTCAGTCCAGTTCACAATAGATATATAGATACCTTGAAAAATATCCAGCTATCATTCACATGCCGTAGGACTAATCAACAGAGTGTATGGATTGAATAGTGAAAGGGCGAAAACTGCTCTCCAAGCCATCAGTAGGACAGGAGCCCTGGCAGTGTGAACACACATGCCAGTTGAGAGTGGAGTGTTTCAGCCCCTCTGTGATGGTGATCAGTCTCTAATGCCATTTATTGATACTAAATTATACGAAGTTTTCTCTCAGTGATTTAATTACATTTCTCAGCACAATTCTCAGTCGATTTCTCAGCACTTTCTCCATGCAGGCAATGAAAGGCAAAACTGTTTTTTCTAGCACTCAGGAATAAAAAGCACTGATAATAAAATGTCTGAATTGCCTAATGGTTTGGCTAATTAAGGTGACAGGCCATGACGTTTCAGAATATTTATGCTTTTAAAAGGTGATTATACACCCAATAAACACCGCTAGATATTTGACTCTTTAGTATTCTGAAAGACTTGATTCCCAAGCTGAAAACCCCATTAATCATCTGGATGTTAAGTATTGATTCTAGCAGGTACATACTCTTAAGTCATTCAAATAATGTACACACTATATGAATAAATCATACATAGACAAAACCTCTCTGACTACAGTTGAGGAAGCCTCCCTCCTTTATGTGAAAAAGGCTCAAAGGCTACACATTCATGTCTTTTTAGCCATGAATCTGTAGAGACCTGAGGCTCTGAATGTTTGTCTGGTGTGTGTAGGAAACAAGACACTAGAGAAATTATTTTGTATAAAATCAGTTCAGTTGTCAGCAGTCAAAACACGTTTTGTTGCAGAAGTATATTTTGATTGAGACAATGCTGTGAGAAGACAGGCATTCTCTATCTGACTTTATTAAACTAAAAATTGTCTAATTTGCTATGAGAGAGACAAAATTAAATATACTTTTTAGTGGCTTGTAATCATCTGATATCTCCTAGAGTACTAAAGTGCAACCTGTATTGTGCTTAAGAAAGTTTCTTGGGATTATGAATATGTTGTAACAATCAACTAGTGTTATCAACAGAGATTTTAAGTGAAGACTTTACTGTGATAGATTTGTATGACTTGGATAACAAACTCTTTTAGTATTTCAGCCCATAAATCCTGAAGAGAAAGATATTATTCTCTTAGGCCGCTGACAGACTAAAAGAGAATCTTTGTTTGCAGAGCTCCACAGAGTGAACACAACACTAGTTAATGACTTTACCATGGTAATTACTTTCTAGGATCTGTCAATCACGCATTTTAATGTATTCAGCATAGGCAGCATTAATTCTGTGCAATGCCACTATTTTACCTGGTTTCATGCTCTTTATCAGTCTGTCCATAATAAGTTTTGAATCTATGCACCAATTTCTGCTAAGTTTAAGAAGAAAATAGTTTTTAAATATCATAATCACTTGGAATCCTGCAAGTTTAGTGAATATTGACAGGTGGGTAGAAACTCATGAAGGTTATTGTGGTGAAGAGGTGTAGGAAGGAGCTCAGCTGTTACCATTTCCCTAAGGTATGCTAGATGACCAGTCGGTACATGCGTAACTCAGAAATTGCACATTATGTGCTACCTCTTGTCAAGCTTGCAGGTAGGGGACAAAGTGGACTAAAGAGTACATGCAAATGATATTGTGTATTTTTAAAGGTACACTTATCCTCTGTGAACTTGATTTAGTCCTGCCCTGCACCAGATTAGCAGTTCACGAGCTTTATACCATGGTTGTGTCACTGATTCACATGTGCTTTATTCAAGCAGGCATCTAATAATACCTCTTTCATAAAACAGAGAGAAAGCAGGTATAACCTTATAGTTTTGGGGTGTAACTAGAAAGGGACAGACCCTTGAAAAACTGCTTTGGTTCCTGTGGCTATTATTTTGGTATTCTGAATACAAGACATTAGAAATTATGCAAAGATAGGACATTTTTAAACATGAGTTCACTGAATATGCTTGCCAATGTGTGTAAAGGACTCTGGCACTCAGTTGGAGTGCTGACATTGGTTTCAATTAGTGTGTGATGGGTCCCTTTGTCGTTGAAAGCATCATGTTTAATGGTATAAATAAAATAACTGGCTAATAAAATGTAAAGTGAAATAAAATCAGTTTTAATATGCTTGTAAGAGCTGGGTTATGACTTTTTTTCAGCACAACAGTTGGACTTACAGCTTGGAGAAACTTGAGAACATCTGTTATTTCTGTTGAAAAATACAAGTACATTGAGTAACTCACACCTTTGAAATTCCTTTGTGGGGGAGGAAGACAACACAAAGCCGATTTAGTCAGGATTTGGAGAACATATGACTGGTTCATCCTTTAGGTCTCTCACAATTCAGTCACAAATGTTCTCTGGAGGGAAGCTTTGAAAAGGTTTTGTCCTGTGTGACTGATGAGTGAGGTTAGTTGATTCCAGAAGGAAAGGCTAAAATATCTTACAAATTTGCAATATATGGTGGTTAATTTTGCATATAAGCTTATTTAGTTTGTAAAATACATGAAGTTGCTGTCTTTAAAAAAGCCAGAAGAAACCTAGTTACAACTGAACTATAACCCGAGACTAAATTCCTTTTGTATACCTTAAATTCAACTATCTTACCATATTTTGTGTAATAGATTTTTGGAAATCTATTTTCTTCTATAACAAGTCCTAGGGGTAAGACAGAAATCAGCAGGAACTGAAAACATTTCTTATCATCAGCACACATACCTACCATGAGCACATACGTGCTCGTGTATATGCCCTGGGCATATACATCACAACATGTAATTGAAAAATGTTCTCTTTTTTATGCTTGAAATTCTTTGTCGGTACTGAGTCTTTTATTTTATTTTTTTTTTTCAGCTTATAAATATGTTTGGTTTTTTTTTTTTTTTTAATCTATAAATATGTATCCTTTGTGCGAGCACACGCACACCAAGGACTTGTTTTACAAACACACTCACATTCTCCACTGACCCCTTAAATAGCAGAGGCTAAGAAAGAGGCTTGTTTTCTGAGCTTGTGAAAAGGGTCTGAGAGACAGTCATTGGAGAATGAAGGTTCCTGGACAGGCTGATGTGCCTGAAATACCAAGGGGAGCATATTACTTTTCATAGCAGACATACTAGTCTGCATAGCAGACAGTGTCTAGTAAATAAGGATGAGGGCAGAGAGAAGGCAGCAGTAATTTGGAAAGAAATGTGGTAGTAGTGGTAATAGAATGGAGTGTAGAAGAAATATCCTTCAGTGTGAGAGGAGGTGAGAGTAGGAAATAGAAAACCATAATAAGACTGTGGACTGGAAGCAAAGAATGAGTACAAGTGGGAAGGGGCCTCTATGAAAGAAACAGTTCTGTTCCTTATTCCCATTTTCCTCTCTAGACTAGGTGTCTGTTTAGGTGATGTCTCCTGTGACATACTGGTTTTCCTGCAAGTAGTGTATAATGTAACAGTTTTGGCAGATGAGAAGCTGCAATCCTCCTTGGGAAAGTGAATTCATTGAATAGAATGTGGTAGTTGAACAATAACTCCCCAGAAACTGTACAATTCACATAGGAAAAGTTAGTTATAGATTAACCCCAAATAAGGGGGTTTGATTGGTTAGGCAAACTTAGCACCAGTTCAGCTTAGCTCAGAATAACATATTTTGTTCTGCTTTCCTAAAATAATAGAAACATTTCAGGAAAAATGTGATTTGTACACTTCATTTTTCAGGGGAAAAAAGGAATTGTAGAGCTTTCCTGACTTCCTCTAAATCAAACAAAAGTGTGTGTAATTTAGATTAGGTTTAGTACAAATGAGAAAATGACAGATAACTTAAGGTTTTCTTAATTTTTATTTTTCTTCCCCCTCTCCCTCCCCTGCCCAGTGTAGCTTAGTGGATTTTTACTGTTGACTTTAATTCCTTATGCATGTGCAATGTCAGCACTCATCCTGGTTTTCCTCTCATGCACTAATCCATGTTTTTCTCTCACAACTTCCTCATGCTTTTTCCTTACTCTCTTCCCATACCTCATTGTGATGGCTTGTCGGTCTCCCTCATTTCTATACATATTTCCTTCTCTGCATTCATCTTTCTTTTTTCTCCACCAAATTCACCAAAAGCACCATCTCATGTGCTTTTCTAAAGTTATTTTAAACTGTAGTTCCTGTCTGCCGCTAACTTCCCATTCTGTCCCTTGGAGTCACCCACCGAGTTATGTTTTCTCTCATGTTACTAGAAAGCAGCTCCTTCAATTTCCTTCCCTCTTCACTCAGAAGAGCCATGATTTTATTTTTCTAGATAAGACCTCCTTGTTTTTTTCCTCAGTTATTTTTCTTCCAGTTTCAACTTTGCCCCGAGGAGGAAGAATAAGATAGTAAATTTTCCCCCTTGAATGGTGTTCCTCTCGAAATGAGGAAGGTTATATTTGTTCTTGATGGTGTTTAGTCATTAACCAAGAGAGTTTGCTTTGCAAATATTTGTCAATAGATTAGTTAAATAGTAACAAAAAGTAAACTGTTTGATTACAAATCCAAAATTCCTTCTCCTGTATTGGTTCAAGTGGTTTATGTCATACATAAAAGGGAATTTCAGGTTGTAGAGTAAAACATTTAAAAGAGAGTTTTTTAGCATGGACATGTGTATATGCTGCAAGAACAATTACCAAAAAAAATCCTATTAAAAAGTACATGTAACAATTAGAAAATAAAAGTTACAATTTACCTTATTAATACTTTAAAGTATACTAAAACTAACTGAAAGAATGCACACATTAAACTTTAGACAATACAAAGCTTATTTTTCCCCAGAGAAAAAGAAATCATGGCCAGAGTACAAGAGTAGAGATAATTAGAGATTTGTTTCTTCCCTACCTCCCAAGGTAAGGCTTAATCCTACAGTAATCTTTTTATTGAGAGCCAAATATTAGTCAAGGAGCCTACTGCATGGATTTGAAACTAGCATTTAGCTCATATTTTTCGTATCTGGGAGGGAGCTATCCTATGAATTTATAGTCTGACTTGTTTTTAAAGAGGTATCTTGATATGCTTTTTAAAAATGTTATCCTGTACTGTAATGCATTGGCTTGGCTTCATGATACATTTACTAGCTTATATTGTGATATAGAGCAAGACTTATCATTTATGACCAGTAAACCTACAGAGCCCTTCTGTCTTTTAGCACAGAAAAGGGGTTTGTATTGGGCATGCAATGAATGGCACACTCTGTGAATGTGCATAAACCGATTATCCCACAACAGGTTTTTTGTGTGTTTTAAGGATAAATGCCCAATGAACTTGGGGTTCATTTGAGTGGGGCAGATGTTAAGCAAAGTTGCCTTCTGTATTTTCCAGACTGTGGTTTGTAGCCTTGTTGTAGACTGGTTGACTCTTTAAATTTCCAGGTTAGATGGGAAAGAGAAAAGTATTAATAGTAAAGTGAGAAAAATACCTGCTGAGGTTAGTGTTTTGTTTTGGTTTTTTTTAAGGCCTAAAGGTTAGATCCACAAATGGATTTAAGTGGTATTTATGTATGTGAGGTTAAGATTTATACTCTGCTGCAATTTTGCATTGAAGGATCTATAATCCACAGGTGCCTGCTTCTCTGATAATAAAGTTCCCACATAGCATGTGCCGTGCCTGGGCATGTCTCACACTTGGTGATGCTAGAGAGCTCTGCACTCCCTCTCATCTATGTAGGTTCCATTGAGGTTCACAGGTAAGGTACCTCCTTCATATATGGAAATTAATCCAGCTGTCATTCTGGACTTAACAAGCACAGGCTCCATGCAAAACACAGTTATCTCAGGAACAGGCAGTGGTTCTTTTTAGGAGAGGAAATATGGAGAAAGGGGTACTCTGTAGGCCTAGGAGAATACTTAATAAGCCATAATACTTAATAAAACAACCTGTGGGTGCCTGATTCGTACTGAACAGTGTAAACTGGTTACGTGTCCGGAAAGAGAAATGAGTGGTCTAAAGCTGAGTGCTTCTGGAAAGGATGGATATTCAGGGGTTGTGGGCATCCAGATGACTCTGTGTGATGGTGGCCCGTTCCTGCACTCTGGCCTGAAGAGTCAGGTAGAGAAAGGATAGAGAAAATGTTTTGCTTCTTTGTGGGTTGACATGCTATTGGTATTTTTTGTTTGTGTTTAAAATGAACTTGAGATAGAAATGTTTTATTTACAATCTTAAGCTGGTAAAAGGCAAGAGTAGCCTATACCTTCCCCTTGTTTATCCAGAGCCTTAACAATTAGAGTCTTCATGCAGACAGTAGGTACACAAAGTCCATTTCATTCATGGCTTGCAGGAATTTGAAAGGCAATGCCCTAATTGCTGGGCTATAAAGTGTTCTAGTATTCTGTTTACTGAATTCCCTTTAGTGATGTTTTGCATGCAATAATTAAATATGCTTTGGATCGGGAAGAGTGAGTGTGTCACTTGCTGGTGAGAGAACTCCCAAACAAAAGGGAAGGTGTGGGGTTCTGGTTCTTATGGATAATTAGTGTAGATAGCTGCCAAAAGAGGGACTGAAATCCATGTGTCCTCCCTTGTGGAGATCTAACTACCAGGCTGTAGAGGTCACTCTCCATACATGCAAAAATTAAAAACTGGGCTGTTCAATTGAGTACTTTCACCCTGGATTGAGGAGCAGCTCCTCACTGCTGTTCCTGAACCTGATGAAGCATGGTGGTGGGAGTACTTCATGTTCAGTTTGCTGCATTAAAGGCAAAAGTATCCATATTTTTGGGGGAAGGGAAGTGGTTTTGTTTGTAGGACGTGCTAGTTTGGTAACTCAGAAGTTTCTACAAGAACATACCCATTCACTGCAAACTTCTCCAGTGTAAATGGCATTCCGAGTCAAGAGCGAGTACACGTGTGTGAGCATACCTAAGTGACTGGGACGCTCATTTGAAATCTAAGAGGCACAGGTCAGAATCCATTGGAATAGATGGTCTTTGATCTCAGCTGAACAACCAGAATTGTTTACTCTTCTGCAGTGAGCAGGTTTATCTCATTTTATTCCTGTAGGTTTTTAAACCATACAGGTCCATCTCAAAGCAAACCAAAATATATTTCTGAAACAGCTGCAAATCTTTGTAATGGTAGAAAGCAGACTGGTTCTTGCATTGTTCCAAGTCAAAAGCAACCTAGAAGCTCCTGAATGACTTCTGTGCACAAGGGGGATCGAAGTCTGCCCTCTTCGCACCATAGGGATGGGAAGTTGTTGTGGGATTAGCCCAGTGCAGAGGTACAACCCTGAATTAGCAGGGAGGAGGTTTAATGTTGTCTAGGTACCTCATTAGCCTTCAGCTGTGCCTGGGGGTGTGAGGGACCTGTGGCTGCAGCAGGGAAGGTGGACAGGAAGGACCTACAAGAGGAGAAGAACTCTATGGTGACACTGTTTGGCCGCAAATTTAGAAAATCCCTGTGAACTGAAAGAGGAAACAGGGAGCTGCAGGAACGCAGGTGGGAGCTGAAACTGAGGTTATGGTCTGCACTTAGAGTGAGGGAAGACTGGGGTTAAATGGGAACTCTGCATAGAATTGTGCTGTGAGAGGGCCAGACCTTCTTGCTCTGCAGTGTTTTTAGCAAGAGATGCAGGAGTAGAGGAGGCTGTGCTGCTCTGTGAGGTGAAGTGCTACAGCAAGGCCTTACTGAGCACCCTGAAAGCAGCTCTGTTTTTTGTGGTGCTCGTGCTTAAATCCTGACTGAGGCTCTAGTTTGCACAGTCCAGCAGGATTTGTGTGGCAGCAGTGATGTGGAAAGTTGTTGTTTGCAGACAGAGATTAGATCGAACAAAGGGAAGTGTTGAGTGTTACTTGGAAAGAGGCTGATAGCTTTGATGGATTGTCCCACAAATTAACCTTTTACCTCCCTGAGGACAGACATAGCAACATGTATGTGTGCCTGTGGCAGGGCAGTGGGTGCTTTGGTATTAATATTATGGTGCTTTTCTCAGTTGTTTCCTGGTGTTCATAAGCAATGTCCTGTCTGTCCCCTTCATGTGAATGTCTGGTGATACACAGGTGTATTGAATGAATGCTCATGGATTTCTTTCTAATGGCTGAGATGGAGGCATCTGAAACTTGGCTTTCCAGGAGGGGTACAGGCAGCATTGCTGACAGACTTGTCATTAGACTTGGGGTTTTTGACTGTAGGACTTGTTTGCTTCATAGGCTTACCCGAACCTGGAATTTGTGACTCAAAATGGCTAGTGGTGTAATACCTCTGTATATCTCATCAGTTAATGCAGGCAAGGAAACTGCTTCCTCCCCTCCCACCCCCCGCCCTGCACATGGTTCTAACTTCAATGGTCAAGGAGAGACACAAATGATGCGAGGTTTCCTCTCTTACACTACTTAGTTGTATCTGTAGTGGCATTGGCAGGGAATCTATAGGTTACCTGAGGCCTTTTTGTAGCCCTAGAGTTTACTGCTGGTGACACAGAGCATGTCTTGCATCATATTGGTGTGGTGTAAGAGCTGCATCTTGTTGCAAAACTCTTGTCCAGGACAGAGCTAAATCAGCAAATCTGCCTAGGTAATTGCAGGGGCTACTGTTTTGAACTTGTATGTTATTCAGCAGAGCTTCACTAGATTGTTCTGTTTCCATTTAGAAGTTACTTTGCTTAAAGGGGAAGCATTTAATTGATTTAGAGATGATCTATGCTAATCTTGTGTTAAGGAATTATCTCTTTTGCAACCACAAAATGGTCTCCCTGTAGCTGTGATACATGTTTTGTCTTGCCATAATAAAGGTTCTCAGCTGCTTTCTCCCTAATAAGTTGTAAATGGGTGTTTTTGGTTTTGTTTTGGTTTGTTGTTTTTTTTTTTTCCACTCTGAACCCTTCTAAATGGCATGTTAGAAATTGTATTTGGTGTCTGTCACAAAACAGGGCTGAACAAAGAAGCAGTGTTACTTATTTTCTAACCCTTCAGAGCTGTCGTCTTTTACTGTGGCAGTGTATAATATTAAAATGTCAGCTTCTGCTAATTGGCAACACTGGGGTATTCTAATAAGAAAACCTACTAAAACTGGTTCGTTACATCTATTCCTGTTAAAAATTAACTTTCAATGTAAATTACATGCTGGAAACAATTGTATTGGAAACACTTCTATGATTAAGAAGTCATTTAAAAAGTCACTAAAATCCTCCTTATGCATACTTATGTCATCTTACACTTTTATATGTGTGTCTTAAGGATCTAATGGCACTAGAACTAATATCTCACAATGCATCTCTCCATAATTCCCACTGGTATGCTGAAAGGTAGTATTAAGAAGATCATTAAGAGCATAGTCTCTCTATATTCCCATAAGCTTTCCATTAATTTGCATTTAGCGATCTAAACTACCACAAAGTTAATATTTACAGCAAGATAATACATTACTAATAGAAATGTGAAGCACACTTATTCCTTCTGCTTATTAATTCTACTGTCTGGGCACAGATGTAGTTTGTAGGATTTATTTCCTTGCTAGATATATGCTAATGACAAGCGCACCTAGAATCATTCTGGACAGACTCAAATTTATAAGTGCGTACTGTTCTAAAACTTGCTTATATACCAAGCAGTGAGTCTTCTCTGTTTCCAGATGCCCCCTTAGATTAGTGCCGGGAGCAATACCAAGCAGGCTTTACTGAAGATAAGTATAATATATGGACTGTATAGCATCAGTTTTGGCTGAGGCCATTGCGTTTGTACAGCTCAGTTTTGGAAGGCATGCATGTTCTTTGGGTCTAGCAGTGAGTCATGAGGTTACAACCCATGCACGATCAAGAAGTTACTTGCATTTGCCAAAGCAATTGAATTCATCTTTCTGCAAATTCACGCATGCTTTGCTATATTTGATGATCGAAAACTGGAAGCATAGATTTGGATGTAATTGCTGGACTCCAGAAGCTGGTACTCCCGCTTGAATCTGCTCTGCCCATACATACTACCAGGCTGCTGCTTTCATTTACATGGGGACAATGCTATAATCTTTCCAGATGTGATGAAATAAATATTTTGTTAGAACATATTTGCATGTATGTGCTACAGTCTGAAGAGACATGTCAGATTTCATCAGATGGAGAGGTAGTAAATTTTATTGATTGAACTTGTTCCTCACTGCTGGCAGCCTTCTGTGCCTTACAGATCTGTTTTTACTGAGGCCATTTCTAATGTTCCAAAATTGGAAGCAGTTTTAAACAACTGTTTGTTTAATAGTTGTCATAGAGCTGAGGAGAATGAATGTTTTCTTTAAGTAGCCCCAGGCTGCCCATCTGATCATGGGCTGTGCTCCGAGTAAGAAAGGGGACTCAAGAGCAGAGAAAGAAAGTTGAGGCAAGTGTTGTTACTTAGCACAGCATCTAGCTTTGTTGTGCACTGGTTAGAGCCTCAGTGAACTTTTGCAATAATATTAAATGTGGCTTTTTCATCAGGCCTGCAGGGAAGCTATTACACAAGGATTTAATCTTTTTTTTGACTGAAAGTCCTTCAGGACCAGGCACTAACATTTTGTCTGCTGTCATAGCATGTCTCCCAGCGCTGTTCCATTTCTGCCTGGGATCACTGAGTAGTCATATAATGAAAGGAAAAACAAATGGTGAATGACTCTCAATTGCTTTTGCGTTGTGCAAACTGCACTAAGGTATTTGTTTAAATGAAAGCTTTTAGCATAAATAGCTATGCACACAGAAACCAATTAAAGTTTTGAGAGGTCTACCTAAAATTTCTATTTGCTTCCACAACAGCTGTAAGAATGAAATAAACAGAATAGTCTGACAGGAACCATATGCCCTTTCTTATGTTAGAACAATAACAATCAACTTGTCCTACATTATTGCACTGGTGTTAAAACGTAAGCTATGTAATAAGGATGTTTAGCAGTTAGTCTCTCAGATGCTGAAGAACTAGAGCTGCATTTTATTGAAAACTTAATCTTTGAAAACGCTGTTGGCTCAGGCCACAACATAAGAGAAGTTGTAAGAGAGGTAAATATAACATTAATCAATGTTTTGTTGTAACTTTCTCTGAGGTATGTAACAAATTGGTTTGGTTTATGAATACACATAAACTGCCTCTGGAAATAATCCCTAAATGTTTCTCATGTAAGTGAAGAGGAAAGTTATTTGAGGGAAAACTGCCTGGAACTGTTGCCCATCACTTTACTACTATTTGATCGTGGTTTTGCAGAAATACACTTACATTTTGCTTGTTTAAAAATTGTATTCTCATTAAAGGATATTAGTATACATAGCAACAGAAAACAATGTGCATATGAATAACTTGTTACGTCATTTGATTAAAAGAAGGAGCTTTACTTAAAAAGAGGTAAATCTGGCATGTCTGAGCTAGTTTATGGTACAGTAAATGATTCTAGCCTTTTTGAAAGTGAATATCCAGAGACAATAGCAGCATAAACATAAACCCCCTATCCTACAGATGAAATAAGCATAAAAATGCCACCACAACCCTTTACAACACACACCCTTTTAGTGTTTAGCTCCTAGCATAGTTGTGATGACTGCCAGATCTGACTTTTAAGAATTTAATTAATGGCAAGAATAGAAACTTCTAATTTTCATTGCCAGCTATATAAGCCTATGCCTCAGGTTGAAGACTTGTTACACAATCTGAGAAGTTTTACATTTGAATACTTATGGGATGTCTGTAAAGGAAGAGAGTTCTACTACAGCTTTCCAAAACTGAGAAAGAGAAATAGAAAAGATGCTTAAGGGGAGATGGTTTAGTTCTGCTTCACTTGCATTTAGTTCTTCAGGCTTATATTTTCCATTTCTTCTGGCTTTCCAGTTGTGCCTGACATCATAGCATAAGAAAGGTTTATATGATTCTCAGAACTTACCACTAAGTAATCTTTTAGAGACATGGATTTTTTAAAATTGATTTTCTTTTCACAATCCTGTTAGGATGAACAAACGAAGGCAGCTATTCTTTACCTGAAGGCATATAAACCTAGTGGCATTTGCCTTCAGATTAAGAATATAAAGCAGCAGGAGACAGATTAAAGCAAGATCTTTTTCCTTGCAAATGTTACCACTGTCATGTCCTGCTAAATTCTGGCTTGTGTTGATATTGACCTTGAGAGCATCAGTGGTACTTGGGTCAGGAAGAAAGATAGCTGTGATTATTATTTTAATCAGGACTTACAGAGAAGCATCTGGGACAAAGTATGATGTATTCTGAAGGGACAATCAGGACTATCTGGAATAGAATAGGTATGAGAGGGGTTGGGAGGACAGGCGTGAATAGCAAGAGGTAGAAATATTACTTCCTGAGAAGGAAGCACAAAGTGCTTAGCCTCCTATATCTAATTGTGATGTTGCTGCTGTAATAACAGATCCTGAACACCAGATTTTTAGGTATTTATTTTCTACCTGGATGTCTTGTTTAGAGAAAGTGGTGGTAGATGACAGCGTTACAGCTGAAGTTGACAAAAGGTGTCATTCAGTTCAGAATTGCTTATTTTGGCACAAAATAAAGTAAAAACAACTAATGCAATTTAAAAAAAAAATATTTTTGGATTCAAAGATTTGGGATAGGTAGCCGTGACTGTGATTATAGGGCTTGAGATTTATAGCTCACTTGTTATTCACTCTCTAGGATGCTAATGGGATCCCAGAGCTATGTATTATAGGAATTTATGGGCAAATGGCAATGTAGCAACCTGCTGAGTTGTTGGAAATTTCCATATTTGCTGTGTTTTGATGGAAGACTTGTGGAAGTGCATTTCCTAATTTGGTTTGGCTTCCTTGCTGCTAGCAGATTCCTTGTGAGGTTATGTGAAATAATTTTATGCTTCCTGCTAGAAAATGCAGAATGGCAACATATGTGGGAATGTAAGAAATTTGTATTTTTAATCATCTGTATGTGAGACTAAATACAGGCAGCTTGAAGGGGAAATGAGGTGTCCATGAAGGTGTGCCCACCAGAAATTCTAGAAAGCCAATTGTGTTGTGCCACATGTTCTTTTTGACACTTGGGAGCACTAAGGCAACACATCTTTCCATGAAATAAAGGTTAATCCTCTTTTTGGGATGAATACTGTTTAATCCTGTTCTTGGGATTTGTGTGCAACAGAGTTTTATTAATTAATAGGCATCGGGGTATCTAACTGACCTGACAGTACTAGTTCAGGGATGAGTGGGAATGATACAGCAACAAAACACATACATCTTACTTTTTATGTTTGCCTCACCTGGAAGCCTGAAATAATCTGGCATTAATAGGTGATCAAAAAGCTAGAGCATTGCATGTCTGTTAATAAAAACATTGGAGCTGCTGTGTAATTTTCATCTATTCACTCTCACAGGATGAGGGAGTTACAGTAGGGTCACTATTTAGATCCAAGACTCCGTGCTGGTTTATACCCCAGGTAACTTAATTCGGTCGGGTTAAATAGTGAATTATATGCTTCCTAAATTACGGATACTTGCTATCCTTGTGTTGGTTTGGTTTTTATTCATTACTGGATTGTACTCGTGGCACGTTCTTACACTTTCCTGATTTATAATGGATCTCTTTATTGAATTATTGAGCAAAACTTTTAAATAAAACATCAAAGAATTCTCTTCTTCCATCAATTCTCCTATACTCATAAGATGTATCAACCCTTAGGACCACTTTCTTCATCAGAATACTGACACTGCTAGACTTATTCCTAAATGTGCTATGCACTAAAATGTTCACCCAATATAGCCTTTTTTCTTTTGAAAGTTGATTTGCCTTATAAGTATGCAAAATTAGATTGCTTCTTGTACAAATACATTACACAGTAACTGTTCTGTTCTTTCTGGCCACCTTAGATGTGCAATGATTTTTTTCTGCTCTGAATCCCATTTTATAGGTGAAGAAAAACAGAGTACTTACACAAAATGTAAATTGCTTCTTAAAAGTAAGTTCATTATCAGGTTTGAGAAAAAGACCAGAGCCTGACTTCCAGCCCTTGGTCATTTTCCTTGTTCTGCATGTTACATACTGCTTTGCTCGGGCTAGAGAGCCGCTGAATCCAGATTGTATTATGGAACTGGGAACGGTGATTATTTGTCAGCAAGCCAGTTTGTGTGGAGATCAAAGCTTGAGCTCAGGTCTTCTCATGGCCACTCATGGAAGCTCTACTTGTTAATGCTTTTTTGGGATTTTTCTGCTTATTTCAATGCATTAAATGTGATTTTATTGTTGTGATTACTGGTGGACAATAACTTTATGCTACCCTTGAGGTTCTTGTCACTTCCATAGAACCAATAAGTCTGGTTTTTGCCTGGAGGGGATTAGTGTTTAGTTTGCACATAACAAAACAAAGAGAAGGCATAAAGCACTGTTCAGTTATTCCAGAACCGCAAGAAATAGTTTGTAGTGTAAGTATTATGCTTTAAGGATGGATGAGATGAGACTACTGGGAACAGCATTCAATTTCTGAAAGTAAAGCGTAAGCTTTGATTCACAGAAAACAAAATTTGGAACAGCTTGGATTTTTTTTTTTTTTTAAATAGATGTAATACCAAAACAAACATACCTGTTTATATTTAAATGTTTAATTTCTGTGGGCGCTATTAAATATATATTTCTGTCACCTGGCTGTTTTTCTAAAGGCTAGAATAGGCTTGCTTGGATATCTGAACTAGAAAAACCTTCTATTATGTCTTGTTGTCTAATATATTGTATTCCCTCAAAAGGGAATAAGCTGTTCAAGCAGAAAAACATATTTAGGTGCTGATTTTAAAAGGGAGGGAAAGAACTGGCTATCACCACAAGCTTCCACCGTTTCATTGGCAAGAGTTTGTTGTAGGCTTGGCCTGAGAAGTTTTTTTGTAGCTGAATATGATTTCAGTAAGTGCTTGGACAAAATGATGAAAGAACAGTGTAGGTCTAGTGGATGCAGAGACACCACCTCTAGAGTTAGGAAGCCCCTGACCTGCATTTAGGTGGAAGCTGGAGAAGATGTTGGGGAATTAGCACTATCTTCTTGCTCTCTTCTCTAGCACCCACCACTAGTTCCTGATAGAAATAGGATGCTGGCTAAGCAGTGCTTGGGTGTATGGCTGCGGTCTGTGCTCCTAATGGATTTAGCATGATCTGTGTGTGTCTGGGCAACAGAACACTTATTGTTTGGGGCTGTCAGTATGTTTGCAGTTAAAACTCTTTGAGCTCTCAAAAATAACTGAGCCCCCACATTTAAAAGCAAATTAAAACAAGGTAGTCAAAGACAGTTCAAGATGTATTTAGATACAAACTGCCTTTTCACTCCTGCAACAACCCACCTTCTTGACTGCTTCTCGTCAAATTCTAACAATGGGGTTTCTTTGCTTTATGATCTAAATTTTTCTATTTTTTGCCTCAAGGCCCTAGGTGTGTCTTTATAAATTAGGTTTTTATCTGTATCAGATGCTCTTGGCAGTGCAGAGTCTTGAGTTTTCTTTATGACTTTTCTAATACTTAATATATGTAGCATTTCAAAGATCTTTATGTGCTTTACTTTGCAGCATTTTTGTGAGGGACACTCAAAGAAAGCTTCTTGTCCCAGTTTGCCCAGCTGACTGTAAATCTTTCTTGCCTTTATTGCTGAAATGTTAGTAGGCAGCTCTCAGCTTTCTATCAGCTACTGCTTCTTCCCTGAGCTGTTGGAAACTCTCAAATTATGCATCTGTAGCTCCTGTTTCATTTACAAGAGTCATTCATGTCTGCCCTTAATTTCTATTCCAACTGGCACTGGGGATTGTGGCAGTCCCAGACTGTGCTGCGGTACTTGACACTGTAGATCCTTCTACTGAAACTTGGGTATCTTCCTTCCATCACACTCCAAGATCTTTTTATCTGTTATTGGTTGTTTAGGTCACTTACTAGGCTCCAACAGTGTATTTTCACTTCTGCTCTTCCCTGATACAGAAAGCTAAATCACACAAAAAACAAAGGAGCCAGGATTTTTATTATTGTTTTGCCACAGGATCTCCCAGACCTTTCCCTTGCCCACTTCTGGTCTTGCACAAATAACATAGCTCCATAGTCTACAGTGGGTCAGAAGATCCTGTTGCATTGGGATTTCAGGACTGTGGTGCAGCATTATTGCTCTATGCTGATAAAAGCTCTTCCTTCCTCCTGCTGGTTCCATGGAAGCTGGTCTCCTCAGCCCCATGAGGATTGCTGGCTTTGCAGCTTGGGCTACCCCAGATCAAGTGGAGCTAGAGCTGTGTTTTCCTGTACGACTCTGAGAAGCCAGTTTATCTGCTGTCTTTGGTGGAACACAGTGTGACGACAAGGTAAATGTTCTGTGTGGTGGCTGTGAGATGATTTGAGCACACTAGAGTTTTCTGTGCCCTAGAAAATAATCCAAAGAGATGTGACTGTTCTGTAATTAAGAGGGAGAAAGTGCCAGAGCTGCATCCTGACTCACCTTCTGATACATACTGTGCCTTATATGGGCACAGTATTTAGGAACTGAATTCCAAATGTTTAACAAGATGCTCCCAAGATGTATCCTTTCCCTTTTCTTTCCTCAAGCCACCCCACTTCCAGCCTTTCACAATTTGGATGTCGTTTGATTCTGATTCAGAAACCTGAAAAAGGCTGCCTCTCTCTTGCATTTGTGGAGATGTAGTAAGAGTTCAGCAGGGAGCTCAGCAATCAAACATTTCTGAAAGCAACCAACTTGCAGAGGTGAGAGACAAAGGTTTTTCTGCCAGGACTACATGGAGGGATACCTGCATGTTCTCCATCACATCTAGCAGGGAGTAGAGGGAGGGGAATGCTTGTCAGCCCCCATCTTCTCCCCTACATGTGCTAGGAGTTAGGACAGGTCCTTGTCCTCTCAACATCATCAGAAGACAGAACGCATATGTGTGTGCTGCATGGAACGGGAACATCATACCAGAATTCAAAATCATAGTGAATCATAAACTGAATCTGATTTAACAATGGTGTAAACAACAACAACAAGCTACTTCCTTTTTGGGATTGCAACAAGAGGAATGTTATTTGTAAGAGAGCAGATAATGCCCATCTCTGTGACATTAACCTCTAGATGCTATTGCTTAAGAAAGGAGGACAAAAGGGGAGAAAAAAGACATGGCCTTAAAAATATGATTTGTATTCCAGTGCTTCATTAGAATAGGTAGCTTAGGAATGCTGTATTTTTTCTGTCAGCAGAAATTTTTAAAGAAAAGCTAAGTAACTGTCTGTTAATGTAGGTTTGCTTTATTTTGTCTTGTAAGAAAAAGATGGACAAAATTACTTTTAATGGTTCTTTCAATTTATATGGAAACTACATGTAATCTTATTCCACCTTTGTGGGGGAACTCCCCACATGAAAAATATTTCTGCACCCTGCTGTCAGTGGTGTTCCTGTGGGCTGTGGTTTGTGTAACTGGACATACAGCTCAGAGAAGTTCACTTGCCCTCCTTGAGGGATATAATACCCCATTTTTCTTTATGCTGCAATAGCAGCAAATTCTGTGGTCACTCTCCTGCAGAGAAGTGATGATTAAGTAAAGACAAAGCATGATAATATGATGTAGCATAAAGGGTTTTCACATGAATACAGATGCATTATTCCCAATCACAGAACCTATACTTTATGAAAATCTTCATGCACTTGGTGCCGGGAGCCCTTTTCCTAATCTCATGCCATCTGTGCATCTGGCAGAATATTATAGGAAACTTGTTTTTACATCTGCTTGGGAGTGTATCCTTCCTATTTAAACAAAAAAATACCCATTTTTAAATCATATCTTACAGCAGAAGATACTGAATTTCAATTGGACTACTGTGGAGAGAATTCTTTTTTTTTTCCATTTAATTTTTTGGGCTAGAGTTCTTATTTTCCCCAAATGGTGAAATGCAGATACCAACATACCAATATACCAACAAGATGGTGCTGTTCACAATATTTCCAACTTCAGGAAAGATTTTAATGATTTTTTTTTTTTTGTGCTAAAGTGCATGGTGAACACAAACAGAACTATGACAATCATGATGGTCATGGTGTGAAAGAAGAGGTTTATTTTCCCACATTAATTCTGTTACGGAATGATAGTGTGCACACTGTATTGACTCCTGACAGTGGTAAGGTAGGGTCACCACAAGAGACATCACCAAACAAAGCAGATGTCTGCTCAAGTGAACACAGGTTATCTTTATATTGGGAAATACCAGTTGTAATCATCCTCACAATTATTTTCTTGCAGTTAGAACCTAAGCTTCTCCACAGTCTTTCATTTAGGATAAAGCACTGTGTTTTAATGTTCAAATCCATGGTACAGAGGTAGCCCTCATCTCTATGCAAGTGTGTTTAGATTTGCAGAAGATACTTAGCTCCTTTCCAATATGCAGTCATCACCAATTAGTTAAACCAAAAATAACTATCACATAACTATTGCAGAGGTGTGATATTAGAAGTCTTCAGCAGTTCCCTCTCTCTGGGATGATATTGAACATGGTCAGGCATTATCTCAATCTCCTGATGCAGAATTAATCAGAACTCCTGCAGTCTCACTTGGCTCAGTGATACTGTGTTTTGCAATACAGTATGCATTAGATGTCTTAGTGGATTCTGCATGTGATCCTTTTCCCCTCTGCAGGCAGTATTTGACATCTGAGGATGCTGCTGGGTGGCCGCAATTGGCGGCAGGGCCAGGGGAAAGTGAAGGGAGGAAACTGCTGTTCCTCCTTCCCTCCCTGCGCCCTCCTGCCCTCCCTTAGGAGGAGCCATAGACATCTCTGCTTGACTCCCTCCTCACTTCCCTCCCTGAAGGAACCTGGATAAAGGCCTTTTAGCTTTTTTTTCATGTAAAGTAGGGAAGGCAAGAGGGAGTAGAGAAAAGGGATAGGGATGAATATGACAGAAGATGACAGCAAGGCGTATACTTAAGTTTTAACTAATACTGACAAATCTTAATGGTTTAATTTGTTAATGACAGGGTGTCATGAACTCTTTAAACTGTAAACTTGCTTAGATTTCAGTTTTGAGGGCATAGTTAAATCCTGGTTAAATCCTGTGAGGGAAGAAAGCTTTTAAGATGCCTTTTTTTTTTTCAGTCAAAAAGATCTGTAATGTTAGAACAATTGCTTGCTTAGGAACAACCTTCCCTTTCTCTGTCTCCTAGCTCCTTGCACCTTAAAAGGTAAAACACTAAAACAGTTTAACACAGTAGAATCTGAAGAACAATCATATTTCAAATAACTAACATAATTTGTTCAGCTTCTTTTCTCCCTTCACCCCAAATCTCAATTATGGCAGATGAGCAAAACACCACAGGTTCCCCTCACTTCCTTAACTTGTCAGAAATTCTCATGGCTCATTTCACAGTCTGGCTAGCTTGATGTTAAAGGGTATGTACACTCTTCTAATTTATGGTTAACAAGTCCATGTTATTTTTGTAATCCCTGTAGTCATGCAATAACAATTCCCCATGTAGGTTCAATTGGGTAGTACAAATAACTTCTCATAAGTTTAGTGATAATAAGAAACACATCTTAAGGAATGAGAAAGCTTGTTATAATAATTGTTTGCAGCTGTTAAATGAAAAACATTATAGAAATATATATGTGTAACACTCTATTAAACCAGAATCTCATAATAAGAGATGGATAATGATAAAGAAACCTACATATTTCACAGCTCAGAAATTAATTTCTTAGACTTTCATCATTCAAGGAAATCACATTCCAATCACTGTTCAAGTGACATGAGTTTTCATACTTACAGTAATCTCCTGTATTGACAGTATGTCAAAAATAGTTCCCTGAAGAATAAGGCTAATTTTCTAACCCAGTCAGCCCTCACTTTGAAGTCTGGATTGGGATGGTGATGGAAAAGTTTCTGCGAAGTTTGAAGTACTGAGCCTTAAAGCATTCTTTATTCTTCCAGTATAATGATTCAAAATCTACCCTCTCTCATTTCAATCTTTTGAATAAGTCCCTAAAGCGGAAATAGGCAGTTTCACCTTGCTGTGCTTAACTCTTTCAGTGCCTTTCCCTTCCAGATCTTGTCCAATTGCCATTAATCCCACATGACATCTTATTTCAAGCTTTTGATTAATCTTACAGAACTGTTAGCAAGGTCTTTCATTCCCAGAAGTGCATTTCTTTTGCATATAAAATAGGTTCTTGTTAAAGATGCTTAATAAATGCCATCTAGTACTTGAAGAGGGAAGGTATGCAGGGATGGGCAGTCCTTGCAAGACTGAAAACCTGGGAATGTGCCTATTTGAGGAGGAAGGTCCTATTCAGAGGCCCAGCAATGGCTGTGCCATTTTCCCCTGTGAGAAGGTTCTGCAGGCCCTTCCTGGCTCTTCTGAAGGTGCTGAGGTGGCATGAGCTCACTTAGTCCTCACCTTCCATGGATGCCCTTGCCCCCACTTTGCCTTGCTGGCCCTGGTGCTGCAGCGGTGTCAAATTGTCAGCAGTGGCTGCACTGCTGGGGTATGTTCTCTGCCTGCATCAGGGAGGGTGGATCAAAAGAGGTGATGTGGCCTTCGTGATGATTTGCTTTGTCTCTGCTGGGCTGTCTCCTTCTGCTGTAACTTCTACGCAAAACATTTGCTTGTTTGTTTTGTGACTTCTTCGCTCTGGCAGCGTCCTGAGGGGCACTATCTCCAGATGTACTACAGAAACAAATAATGTAGTCTCATAAATCATCACCTCTAAATACTGAGCTAGATGTTTTATGAAAGTGTAATGACACCAAGATCTAACTCTGTGTGGGTGTTTAAAAGTTACTTTCTTTTACCCTTCCAAAATGGAAATTGTCATTGTCTCCATCACCAGCGTCCCCCTCTCCATACAACCTCTAGACCCTGCTTTTGCAATGGCCTCTACCCTTGAGCTCTGTATGAGCCTATGTCTAACTTGGTACTATAATTTCAATGAGGCAAACAAAGAGGAAATAAAATGGAAGAAGAACCAGAATTTTAGCAATAAATAAAATTCAGATCAGTCCACTTCTTAGCAGGCCAGAAGGTACCTGCTATCGCTCTGTTGCAAAGTTTATGACTCTCAGTGACTGGAGACACACAGATAATTATTCAGGGAGAAGTCAGCCTCTCTCTACCCTGATGCTCTCAGAAGCACCATGAAACTTTAGGATCTACCAATACAAATAATTACTTTTGTCAAAGGTGACTTAAATGCAGACTAGAGTAAGTCTGTATGGGTAGTAGTATGGGTTGTGTTCTTTGCTTGATGTTTCGATGAGTTTCACTGAAGAGCACATTGGATATGCAAACCCAAATACGCTCCAGCCTCACAAAGAGATGGGTTCTTAGCTGGGTAAGAAAATGCTAACTCCCACAACTTCCAGGTCAAGCAATAAGGTGGAAAGCAAAAGACTGCCAAGCTGAATGAATTAACTCACTTGTAGTAAGATGATGAAGACACTACCTTGACAACTTCTGACAGCAGCTATGTTTTACTGGCTGTAATTGAGATTCCGTTATAGAAAATCTATTCACTGGCTCTTACTTCCGTATTTTGCATACGTGTCTATAAGATGGGAATCTAAAGATAAGAAACACCTGTGAATGATTAATGAAAATACTAGCTATTTAAATGAGCAATGACCACACTTTTGGACTGCTGGAGGAGAATAAACAAGCCCACAACTTGAAGACGCTTATGCCTTACGAAGGAACTGAAATGTGGTAAAGAATCAGTCTCTTGTAATACACCAACTGCTTTTGTGGGATTAAATTGCCTAATCAGCCCCCAAAGTGCTGCACCTGATACTTCTTTCCACTTATGCTGAGTATAAAACATCTGGATAATTGTGTGGGCTGCAGAGCTGTGCAAAGACAACATTTCCCTAATAATCTTTGTAGGGGATAAAGTATTATTGTATCTGTCTCTGGCCAGGGGGTTCCCGTAAGAGTTAGTATAGTCCTGAAGTTTTTAAAGAAAATACATATTACTTGCAATAGGATTCAGAATCCTTGTGTTCAGCCTGAAATGGTCTTATGGGGAGTAAAAATTTAAGGCACGTACCTGGATAAAATTATATGCATGCTGACCATCCCCATTCTGCTTTAGCCTAGTCAAAAATCAGTTTGCAAAATGATGCTTGGAGTTAGTTTGAAGGAATGATGTGATCTCTGATGCCTTAAACACTATTACTGGAACTGTAGGAACCTGCTTGTGACCTATGCTTTATTCTTCCTGGGGATCATGTGTAATGAGAGCTACAAAAGCTTAATGTCTCACAGAACTGGCTGCTGAAATGGTCGAATGGCAACAGCATGTGTAAGATGTACCAATCTGTGTGTCTTTGGCAAGTGCCTGGCTTTGGTGGGGCTGATGCTCCAGAGAGTCTCTGCTGGCTCCTGCATGAGGCAGGCACTGCAGGCCCTGGGGAAGTGACCAGAAGTCTCTCTTCTCTGCATCTCAGTTCCTCATGTTTGGATTATTTTAGCTGCTTAAGCTGCTGTGGGTGTTGCTCACATCAGACTTTATTTAAAGTCTGTAAAGAAAAAAAAAAAAAAAAAGGCAGCAGCTCTAAAACTAGTCAAAACCACCTCTAAATTCATCCTCATCCCCCTACCTGAAAGTGCAGTGCTCAGTGACAGGTGTACCTGCCCTTCCTTGTCTTCTTGACAAGCTTGTGTTAGACAAGCACAGTCCTTGTGCAGAGGCTGGCAGGGTGAGCAGGGGAAGGAGAAGGGGTGAGATTGTCCTGGAGCAGCTCACCGGTGTGTGGCCCTGTGGCAATGGCTGGGGAGGTCCCTGGCAGGCAGCTTCTCTGCACCACCAGCCTGGAGGGCAGTGGCCACCTTCACTGCAACCCCTGGAGATATCAGGCCGGTGCAGCTGCTGTTGGTGCAGGTGGTACGGTAGCAGCAGATGTTTTTTGTCATTACGTTGTAAAAGTACACTCTGGTTTTATGTTTTAAATTACCCTGAACAGTGAAACAGAAACTGATGGGAGATTTGGGCTCAGGGGTGGAGAAGGCCCTTCAGCTTGGGTTGAGCACAGCTGGGACATGGACCTCTGCAGTGTACATGTGGTTGCTGTATATTGCCCAATTCTAGCCCTTAGGATTTGCAGTAACTCTGATGTGTTACCTTCTGTGCAGACACGAGTCTACCAAAATAAAATTATTCTGGGAATGAGACATTTTTAGATGTGGGATAATAAACAAAATAATAGTGGGGAGAAAAAAATGTGAAAGAGTGATAAGGGAGAAAGGACTAAGGCCGTTACTGAGCCAAGAATTTACGTATCTCAGTTCAGCTACAAGTTCTTTCATTGTTGTTGTTTATGGGTCTGCTGGAATTTTCATAATATCAGTAAGTTCCGAGTTAAGTAATTTCAGCCCTTGTTATGATCCAGGTGACAAGTCATAGAACAGAATAGAATAAGAGAATTATTTCCTACCTCTCCCCCCGCCCCATCCACCCAGATTCTTTTATAATCTTGTACAGGATAGTATAAGGAAACTGTGCTTGCTCTAAGTTAGTGCATGCTTAACAGTAAGTGGCAGAATTTAATTGGCAGATCTTACTGATGCAGCAGTCTGATTGCTTCTGATTGCTGAAATTTAAAGGCTGTCACACTGCTCCAGCTGTGGTCAACATTAGTAAAATGACTGGCCTTCACATGCCTGATCCTGTGCTCTCACACTGTTTTGAATGTTGGAATTAAGAGCAGGGAAGAAAATGTTAAAAGTTCACGGACAAGAGAAGCTGTGATTTAAAAGTCAAATAAGCATGTAGCCCCTGAATGAGCAGAAGCACTCCCGAAGCATAGTTGTTTATCTCAAAAATTGTTCAAACGGCGTTATGGAGTTTCTCATTGAATGTTGTGATGGTTTCCAGAACTAGTATTCTTGCTCTGAACACAGACAGGGAAGAGAAATTACATTGCCAAATCTGAAAATACAATCTGGAGTTTGAATGAATACAGGGTTGGTATTTTCTTCTTCTTTTGCTAGTGGATGGCCAAAATTAGAGCCTCGCTTGCATCAGTTTGTTACCAGTGTTGTCAGTGATATCCTTAGTGATTGCTACTCTTGTGCATGGTAATTTTTTGACCAGGTATAAGTCATTGGACTGGGTTGGTACACAAGCAAAAGGAAGGAGATGATAATCTTTCTTTGTGTTGGCTCTTTGTAGCTTTTGACACAAAAAACATAAGGGTTAGAAATTAAGACTCAATATAGAAATGAAGAAGAGATCTCTCACAGTGAAATTTCTTAATAATAATGTTTAGGATTTTGCAAACCTTCAAAATCAGTGTTGTGTTTTTCCATCATGTGATAACCCATTTTGAGCAACTGAGAACTAAAATATGCAGACGAGTACATTATTGCATTTAGGAAATGAAGTAAAGAAAGACTGAGAAGCACCTCTGTGTTGTACAGGTGTGTATGTGTTCCCTCCTGTACAGGCTGTGTTCTTACGTCTGCATAGGGGAACAGCAGACAAATGTTCTCCTTCCTGACTCAGTGGACAAGCACAAGTGTAGCTGATAGGAGAGCAGAAAAAAAGCAGGGTTTCCTAATGGGGTAATGGCATAATGGTATCTTGCTTTGATCAGAAAGGTACGAGGCATTCCTGGCCCTGGGAGCACTGAGTGCCAAATGTTGCTAAACACTAAGTGTATACACTCTGTGCCATCTGGGACATGTGCGCTAGGAAAGGGGACACTGAGCTGGTGTAAGCTGCTACCATGGTGAAGTCCTGGGGCAAGTAAAGTTTACGCTGGTTGCTGACATGCCTGGGTTCATTATGGTGGGGGGATGTCTAGGATTTCATTTTCTATGGGACTTTCACCATATCCGTCTCCTTTTCCCCTTAATAGTCAGTCAAAACAAAGCCTATTTTAAAAGACATGAATGTAGAAAATGTGAAACATAAGGATCTTTTACAAAGCGTCTTTTACAGTGCTGGGGACGTAAAACAGGGCAGTGGAAGATAAGCTGTTATGTATGTTGAGGAAGTCTAAGAATAAAGATTATAGGCGAACAGTCCACCTTTCTTTACAAGGCCTTGATTTACATCCCTGAAATCTCAAATTTAGCTATTACAATGAACTCCTGTTGCACACAGAGCTGACTTTTTATCACCACTTAAAATCTAATTAATCTGTATTGAAGCACAAAGATTTCTGTTGTGTTTTAGGGTGAGGGGTCATAGAGCCCTCTTTGTTCATCCTCAGGCTTGTAATCATCAGGCACTGGGATATAATTTTACCAAGCAAATTGGAAGGTAACAGATCAAATCCTTATCGGAAAGCCTAACTCATGGTTTAGTGAAGTCCTTCGTCCTTTGTGTGAAACTTTATATTCGTGAAGAACAAAAAAGTGTTTCAGAGCCTACAAAGGGTTAATAGCAAAGGCTTATATTTGGGGCAGCAGAGAAGTAAAATCATCATAGCTTCCACCATCCCTCAAGGTAGCAGCTGTTCCAGAACTGCCGGGGAGACCTTCCTCCGCAAGCTTTTAAGACTTTGCCCTTATAATGGCCTTGGTGCATCGACCAATGATGCAATTAAGTGGCATGCTCTTCTCTCTGGTGGGATGGGTCCTATCCTGTCTCACCACCTATTTACCCCAGTGGAAAAATCTTAACTTGGAACTGAATGAACTGGAGATCTGGACCATGGGACTCTGGCAAGCTTGTGTTGTCCAGGAAGAAGGGGGGATGCAGTGCAAGGACTTTGATTCTTTCCTAGCTTTGCCTCCAGAGCTCAGGATTTCTAGGATTTTGATGTTTTTTTCCAATGGATCAGGGCTTTTGGGCCTCTTGGTCTCAGGATTTGGGTTGGACTGTTTGAAAATTGGTGAAAGACAACAGGAACAAAAGAAGCGGCTGTTGCTGTTTGGAGGAATGCTCTTCTGGATATCGGGGATTACAGCTATTGTCCCAGTTTCTTGGGTTGCCCACTCCACAGTCCAGGAATTTTGGGATGAGAATATACCAGATATTGTTCCCAGGTGGGATTTTGGGGAAGCGTTATTTGTTGGCTGGCTTGCTGGATTTTGTCTCATATTAGGAGGATCTCTACTTAATTGCACAATCTGTTCGACTGAAGTTCATCGATCTTCGGTCCGTTACACAGTAGCAGAACAGCAAGACCAGTGTCAACACTCGGAAACTGAAACTAGGCCTTAAAATGGAAAGTTTTAAGCGGTACGGAAAGACTGCCCTATCTTTTTCAAACCCTCATGCAAGCCAGAAGCTTGTTCCAGTGGTGATTCAAAGGACTCTTTGTTATCTAGCTGATTTCCTAAACTTAGGTGTTTTCTCCATAACTGGTCCTGGAAGGTGGTGTGTTTTCTCACCTGTTTAAAACTGTGTTTCACAGCAGAATGCTGAAGTTTTCATAGACTGCACAGAAAAGTTGCTTTTGCTTTCTCAACTGCACTGTAAAATCCTGAAAATGAATATGCATGTTCCTTTACAGCTTGGCTTTTAACCAGAATATGCTTCCTTTTTATATCCACCAATTAAATGAGCCTCAAAGCTTGACTCCCGGTTGCAGTTCTCCACTTGCCTAATCTAGGGACATAAAAACTTGAGAGTTTTCACATCCTAAACAGACTAAATACATGCATTGCATCCAGTTGTTTTCCTGTATACTTGGAAATTGTGCTGAGAAAACTGTAGGTTTCTGAAATTCTAGCAAGCTTTGCAGATGTACGGGGTGGGTGCTTCATAGCAACCGAGTTGTGTTTTCCCAGTCTGGCACATTAAGCTGCTCATACAAGTTATTCTAAGCGTTTCTGGCACCTGCATACTTTATGCAACAAAAATAGTCTGGGAAACGCTACTTTAAAAAATACACGCTCTTTTTCTGATACAGGTATGGAAGCATTATGCCTCCAATCAAAGGCTCCCTAAGCTCCATTCATTTACAGCAACATGTTGTGCTGAACATGGAACCTTTGACTTTAAACAAATTCTATTTAAGCAGCCGCAAAGCAGACAGCTTCATTTGCTCTAAGCAGAAATCTATCAATGTGGTGTTAGAACTTAATTTGAAAACAAACTGTGAGATGCCAAACCGGCAGAACTGTTGTAATACTTTAGCAGATTGATGGAAAGTAAAATATATGTTTTTCTTAATATAATCAAAACCAATGAAAAGTCAGCCCAGCTGTGGTCACACCCTTCAGTTATTGGTTTATTTCGCTACCTCCCTATCCCCAAACACTACAGGTGGAACCAGGCAACACAAAGCAGGAGGGGGAGGAGTATTTCATGCTTTATAGAGCATTGTTTAACTTTTGTTTATGTTTGGTATGACAAAGAATTGCACAGACTGGTGTCTGAAAAAAGTGAGTGGTTTAGAGCTTCTGTTACTGTTAAAAATGAACTTGGTCCACAGACACAGGCTACAGTTAGTTGGATTTCTTTGGCTGTACTAGGATGGATTTTAACTGCTACCTGTAACTTTTTACCAGACTGGAAAAATCTCAGTTTAGACTTAAGTGTACTGGAGCTTTGGACCCTGGCAAATCTGTATACTCCAATGTGTAGAAGGGACACGGTGTGAAGGTTTTGATTCTTTCCTAGCTTTGCCTCTAGAATTCAAGATTTCCAGGATTTTAATATTACATCACATGGACTAGGACTTCTGAGCCATGTGATCTCTGGTCGTGGTTGAAACTGCCTAAAAGGTGGAGGATACAGAGCAGACAGTACAGAAACAGCTGTTAGTACCTGGAGGACTACTCCTGTGGATGGCTGGAGTTCTGCCCTTAGTCCCTGTTTCTTGGGTTGTCCCTCATATAATGCAAGAATTTTGGGATGAAGACATCCCAGGGGATGCACTGCTCAGTGGCTGGTTTGGTGGCTTTCTTTATAATTCTAGAGATCTCTCTACTCCTCTCCACAACCCACTTATCGTCTGGCCATCAGTTACCAGAGCAAGTATGCAATGCCAGATCTGCAAGACACCCAGCAACATCTGGAAATGAAAGACTTTAAAAAGGGTAGATCTCAGGTTTTCAGATTTCTTACTCCTGCATTACAATCAGAGAGGTCTGCTGAACAGACAGGTTACTGTTTACAAGATTGGAGGGGAGGGACTGTTTCTTGCTAAGTAATTCCTTTAGTCACTACTTTCCACAGTTCATCAATCATTGTAATTAAAATTGAAGGTGATTAAAGTCACCACTGTATTGCACAAAATCTGATCAATTGCAGGTTTGGTGTTTTTTTTTTTTTTAATAACTTTTTTTATCTCTAGGCATATATGGAGACTTGACCAGATTTTGAATGGCAGAACTCCTACTGAGGCTGCTTGATACAATGTTTTTTTTTTACAAAAATAGTATTTAAGTCCTGAAACAGTTTGTAGTGCCAGTTCAATATGCATTACAAAAACCTAATATAGCACTACCTTGAATGAAGTTCCCTGGACCTGTATCATTTACACCAGTGTAAACTAAATGTTCCCAGACATAATGTCATGTAATACAAGGGGAGAGAGATAGATGGAATGTATCCCTGCACAATCTCTCTCTCTGGCAAGCCACTGTCTCCAAGTAATAAGGAGACTTTGTCCAGTGGAGAGTTGACCGTGTTCATTGCTATTAGAGTTTTTACTTAATGAATGTAAAGAACTAACTTCAAGTATATGAATCAGCTTCTATATAACTTATCCTAAGACTTGCCAGTGATTGATGTGAACTTTCTATAAATTGCAATGATTTTACATTGACAAAGCTGTAGCAGCCATCTGTTTCTGCAGAGCGTATAAAGACATAAAACAGCAATAAAACAATTACATGAAACACTGGCCTGGAAAAGAGCTTTGTTAAAAAATGTATTTTGCAATCACTGAAACACATGGAAAGTGCAGAGACAAGTTAATCTATGTGATGTAGTTGCATACTTTTACAGACAAAATTAGAACAGAAACACATTCAGAATATAACCTGATTAAATATTTAGTTCAGTCCTGAGCATTTGATATTTAATATAGAATAAACATAGCAATAGTAAAAAAAAACAAAACCTTAAAATTATTTGATTTGTATTCTATTACAATTTCTGCTGAACTTTGCTCATTGGCTAAATATGCTTGTACCAGTAGTATTTAGACTTTGATATATGCAACTGCAGTGACATTGGTACCTGGAACTAGAACTAATTACATTCATTTTCCCCTGCTGTGCAGAGTAAATTCCAATTCAAGAGAAATATTTATAATTTTAAACTGATGGGGGTTTATTTGTATGTATTATTTTAGCTTATTCTATTGAGTGTTTCAAGTGTGAGTAATCTGAATTAGTAAGAAAAACCCCAAAACACCAACCCCCAAATTGTTAAAAGCTGCCTGTAAATATGTTCAACTTGACCAATTTGGAAAACAAGGAACATGAATATGCTTAAGTCTCATTTTGAAATGAGTTTTGCAAGCTAAAGCCAGCAATACTGAAATTTCAACCTCACTTTATCCTTACAAATCAGACTGCAATACTTTTTTTGAAATATAGCTAACCTGGCAAGAATTTGTTTAGCTCTAAATATTTTTCACAATAGCATCCTCCATGTCAAATATTTTTATGGCCAGAACTGAACTATATTAAACAGAACATAAATAAGACTGTAAATAAATAAAAGAAAAATCATAAAGTACACCTCTAAACATCATTCTACAAACAACTTACATAATCAAATTGAGAAGTTGAAACTGTCAACCTTCATTTCACCTCTACATAAATAATTGCAGATTTTTTTTTAAATTGACCTTTCAAACATGAATGTTATCTCAGACCTCAGAAATGAAAAACAAATGGGGCATTCACAAAGGATGTTCAATCAGTCATCTTGCCAAAAGTAGCATGTTTGTCTATACACTTAAGTGAACTGATATATTTGTGCATAAGAAAACCCTTGGGTGTTACACAGACCTCTCCTCACAGAATTGTCACTTTGAATTTGAGACAGCTGCTACCATATTGTGGTTATATTTGCTTCCATTTTCTCACCAAGTAATTATAGCCTTTTTGAAAGATGAAGTTCATATATACATGGCTTGTTGCTCGGGGAAGAAAACTTCCGCCAATTAATTAAATACATCTGAGTGCAACATATTAAGTGGAAAATAAAATAATCCTGTTATCTGCAATGTCCACCTACTTACACGGTACCCACAGAAGAGCCCAACTGCTTCAGCAAGACAGGGCCGCTTCAACACCTACACCTGATGTTCTGGACTTCTAACAAAATATATCCAAGTTGATGCTTCTCCTTAGCACGTAAGAGAAATCTGAAACATGCCATTCACATCTATTTATTAAACCCGTGCACCCTCAGCTGCACACACGGTCAACCGTGTATTTTGAAAAAAATGTTACTTTATTGTACCAAAATATGTGAAGAGTTCTAGTCAGGAACTTTTCTTTCTCAGAAAGGGTTTACCTTTCCAGCAAGGCTTCTGATATCTGAGTTACTATGTGACAGATTTTTCTTCTGGTACAAATACTTCAATGAAAACACCTTCATATTTGTAAACCTAACAAACACTTTTATGTATTCCTAGCTGGCAATAAGACAGCCACTAGGACAAAAGATTAACATAGAGAATCTCTCATTTTTAAGTGTACAGTGGTTATAACTATTCCAATTTCAATGTTGGTGCTATGAATCTGATTCACCCTTCAGTTCAGAAAGCAGCTGCCCCTTTTTGGTAGTCTCACAAGTTTTTAGCGTTACTTGCCTGCCTCACCTGGCCCACTCTCCTACAGGTACAAGAACAGGTTAAAGTACTGTCCATTCACAAAAGTAAACTCTGAACTCCGTAGCTTCCTACAAAGCATTAGAATACAAAACCAGAAAAATTTGTTTTCAGAAACAAAATTCCAGTGTGAGTGCTGAATCTTGATTAGCAGCTGTTGTGAGGCAGCCTTGATATTTTGGAAAGGAGCTTTCACTTGTGGTTAACTTTAAACTATAAAAGTCACACTCTTGTACAAAAATATTGCATGGCAAAACAGCCATCTTCACAGTCTGCTGACAGGAAAATAAAGATAATCTTCTGTTGAACGTAATATTTCTCAACACAGTGCAGTTCAACAGTATACATGCTTGGTACTGCCTTTGTTCCATCTTTACAAAATAAAAACACACATGCAATACATACAAACTGTACAAAATCAGCATCAGTATACCAAAATTAGTCTACTTTGGTTTTCCGGTGGTTGGTATTTTTGCCATTTTTTAAGCATACAACAATTCAATTCATCATATTTTACAAAGAAACACATCAATAGTGAGCATAAAATAGAAGATCTTCAAAAGCAGGTCACTGGAACTACGAAGTTCATCTGAAAAGAGATGAGCAAGTGGAAAAACACTTCAATGAAAAGCATCATCACAATCAATTACACATCATCTGCTGGGAGGGCTGGTATACTGATCTTTGCTCTTGTGAAGTATGCTATCTTCTCCCTGAAATTAGAAAAGAAAACAAGTTATTATTTTACTATTTATGGCATGACTCCAATGTCATCTGCTGTAGAGTTGCTGATGTTACAGCATAGATCTTTAAAAGACAGGTTTGGAAAACATACAGTGAAGAAAATCCACAGTCAGTTTATTTACAACAAATGTGATTACCAGAGCATTCTGACATAATTCCCTTCTTACGCAGATTTATGTAAAAAGCAGTTCCAATTTTGGAAGATTAAAAAAAAATAAAAAAATCAATATTTCATTAATACCTCCAATGATGAGACTGTAATATTGATCTAGTCACTAAATTTCCTATGATGATATTTCAGTAGGAGGATGAAAAGGCAAAATAAAACATTTTATCCTGACTTGGGAAAAGTGAGGAAAAAAAAAAATCATAATTGAGTCTGGACAAGACTCAGAGAAGCAGAATTGTCAGCTACTCTCTAGTTGCTGCCGCTGTGCTGTTACCATTTCCATTGCCTATGAACTGAGGGATTACTGAAGCATAACGAGTTTGTGTAAACTTGTCTGCCAGCAGCCTAGGAAGCAGATAAGTATTGGGGGCTTAAAAACTAAAGCTCAGAACAGTTGTTCTTCTTGAGAGCTTCAAAAATGCCTTAGTGCGATTAGTCTTGGAGGCTGGCACTGGGTCTGGCTGAGCCAGAGTTAGTTTTCCCCACAGCAGCCCTCACAGTGCTGTGCTGGGCAGGTGTTGATAACACACCAGCGTTTGGTGACGGCTCAGGGCTGGCTCCACGTTCCCCCTCACGAGGAGGCTGGGGCTGGGCAAGGTCCTGAGAGCAGGCACAGCCAGGACAGCTGACCCAAGGTGACCAAAGGGACATTCCATACTGTATGACATCTGCGCAGCAATACGAGCTAAGAGAAAGGAGGAGGAGGAGGGGGGACATTCGTTATTACGACATTTGTCTTCTGGAGCAACAGCCACGCACACTGAAGCCCTACTTCCCAGGAACAGGCTGGGCATCACCTGCTGATGGGAACTAGAGAATAAATGTGTTGTTTTCCACTGCGTCCGCACACAGCTTTTGTTTTATTAAACTGCCTTCATCTTACCCACGAGGTTTTTTTCCATCCTACTTTCTCCCCTTCCTCATCCTGCTGAGGAGGGGAGTGACAGAGCAGCTTGGTAGGCACCTGGTGTCCAGTGAGGGTCAAGGCACCACAAGGCCACAGTAATGTAACAAATCTAACTAGCAGGGTGAGTGCAATTCAGCCTTAGAAGGTAACTATTTGTCCAGTAGGCTAAACCATGTTTTCCACTGGCGAAGCGTGAGTTCCCATCAAAAACAGTAGCTCAGAGCAAAATCAACTATGTAAACTGTATTCCTTGGCTATTTGTGTGGTGATTAGAAGATAAAGGAGAATGGAGTCTCACAATACCCTTTTTGCAGGGGAATGATACCTTGAGAACTATTACATATTCCTGCAATGTTGTGCAGCACTCTGTGATGACTGTTAAATGACCAGCACTGACCAAAACTCTTTCTCAAGACCTGCAGAGAAAGTAAAAACTCTTTGAAGATGCTCTGAATGTGATACTGAAGAAAAAGAGCTCAGCTGCAATGCTTCTTTGCTGAGGAACCCCTTTCCTTTCTCTGTTGCTTTGACTCTGCATCACTTACAGTTGTGGTTTGCAATGTGTGTCTCCCTATTTGCTTATGGACTTCTCCAACTGCTCACTTGAAAAAGGGAAAAAATCCTGACACATATTAGCAGCTGACTTAAATTTCCTATACAGGAATTCAGAAATCAAACTTTAAAAATGTGTTAGTGACAAACTAGACTAAATAAGCTTGCAGTACTGCTTCTGTATGGAAAAGCAAACTTTTTTTTAATCAACAGGTTTATATTCATTTTTATATAGAAGTGTAGCCTTTGGGCTGCTAGCCTGCCACTTATTGTCCAGCCTTTTAGGAATTTAGACCAGTTAGAATTAAGTTTGAGATAGAAAGTGTCCATTCTCACTTAGACTAAGCAAGAACAGTTCATTTGCCTCAGGTAATTGGTGGTTGCTCCTGCAACCAAAAGAAGGAGGGATTCAAGATTTCTCTTGAATAATAAGCCTTGAGCAAGGCACAAGTAGTGGGTTAATCAGTTTCCTGATGAGCTGGATACTGTTGTACTTCTTGAGGGGTGATTTGCTTCAAGTACCTGCTGCCACTGGAAAAGATCCCATTACTTAAAGTCTACTGTCAATCTGCTGAGCCATGGCAGTGGTCACACACGTGTGCTTGCCCACAGCAGACACCACATGGGGGTCTGAAACTTTTCACTTTGCTTCCTCCCCACCTCAGCTGACATCTGGCCGCTTCTGCCATGTGAGCAAGTGAGCGAGGCCTGGCCCTTTCAAACTCCAACTTTGAGCTATGTTAGAAATGCATGATGTGTCCTGCAACTCAAAGGCATGTGGATTTTTGACTAATATTGCAGAGCATGTCTGATTATATTTGGAAATAATTTGTGTTACTTCACTAAAATAAAAAGAGCATGAAAAGCAAAACAGGCCATACCTGAATGACTGCACCTGCAGCGGCACTTTCTGGCTCTGCTCCCGTAGCCGACATACATCCTTAGAAGCTTTCCTCATAAGTTTCTCAGCACTTAAACCTTGTTTCTGTTCTTCTTTTGACTGCTCAGCCTGTAAATGGGGAAAACCACCACATTTTGCTAACAATGACCAACTACTCATTTCAAAGAAATGACAAATTCTTCTGTGTCACACAAAACACTTGGCAGTGTTAGGTTTATGGTTGGACTCGGTGATCCTAAAAGACTCTTCCAACCTAAATAATTCTATGAAAATCTCTTTAGAAAGAGTCAGCAATATAAAAGACTAACAGCACCAGCCTGTGCTACAGGCACAAAATAAGATAATGGAGCTTTTCCTAAAAAAATAAATAGAGCAAATCCCATGCCATCACAGGTGGCTACTAGGTGTTGCAAATTTTGATGGAATATTTCTTAGGGCTGCAGACAGACAATACCTAAATCTGTATGAACAAATGTTGTCTAGCCAAGTATCTTTTTAGAACTGGGATACAGTGATTCTCTTCTCGTGTAAAATACTTTTATTTCCTATGAAAGCTCCCACGAAAGTTGCCTATACCTACTCTAAAATGACAGACAAAAAAAAAAAGTAGAGAAGGCATGCTTTCAAAATACACTTGCCAATTTTGCTGACCTTTTTAGCAAAGTTAATATTAATGAACTCTCGTGCTTTTATTCATGACACAACACCTGTTTTGCACAAGAGACTCAATTCTTTCATTTGTAAAAGCCAAGGCAAGTGAGCAGAACACCAGTGGTAACAAGAGATCAAGGATCTTTCTTGATGTGAACATTGTTGAGCAACTACACGCACAGCAGTACATTACGGTAGTTCTGTACCTCACCATTGCTGGCTCTATTACATATGTCTTTACCAAGCACTGCCGTATCAACAGGATAGTCACAGCTCTACCATCCACCGTTTTGGCAACAGACTACTATTAAGAGTTGTATTTTAATTTTGCCAGCCATCAAAATTTGTTTAAGAACATGAACTGCTTCTATTAATTTTTGAAGTTCTTTAGAGGTTAATTTTTGATGCATAACTTCAGGCACTCAGATTTGAAAATGCTGTTCTGTTACTGCAGATTAAGATACACCCCCAAGCCAGAAACAGCAATCTTGGAAGTTAGTTTGAAACTTAGGAGTTCACATCTCCAGTTCTGAATTCAATCCAGTAGACTCCCAACCAACAAAAGCAACTAATTCATAAAAGTTAGTCCATACTCTCAGTTTCATACTGGGTATTTATAGAAATCTGTTCACAGTAGGGTAGTGGTACCCTCTGTCTGTTGAAACGCACTCCAGTTGAAAGTGTTTTACATGAAAGGACGCCACCCTTTCAAAAACGCACTCAAAATCCAGTCAGCTTGTACTGCTGTTAACTTCTTCAGTCCCCAACTCCAAAATAGTTACGACTCTAAAATTAACCTATAAATATCATTTTCCTTATTAGCTACTGAACATAAATTTGCAACCTACAACTGGTAGCGTAATAATTTTACATATGTCACTAGCCATATGTTTTATCAGCTCCCCTAGTTGATATTTATCATCAAAGCACTAAATATACCATATTTCAAAATTTTCTAATTTTATTGTTTCCCTAGCTATACAGAAGATTCTTGTGTCTACTGCATTTCAAGATAAGAGCAAAGATGACTTCTTTGTTTTAATACTCTCCATTACCTTATAGTCCTTTTTCATGTTTTAATCCTTGTATATTTTCAGGATGCTCTCAGAGGAACTTAGATTTCAGCCCAATGTCTCCAAGAGTATGCACATGAGAAGGTATGTACATGAATAGGTTTATATTTACATCATGTTTCTTGAGTTAATTATAAAGATAGTGAACCCTCCATCATATAAAATACAGAAAAGCACACACACATTGGGCATACATTCAATAGGTGCCAAAAGTAAGAGCCAGATAGCAGTGTCTGTATCTGCACTTTGCTCAAGCATGAGATAACGAAGAAGCAGCACTATCAAAATTAAAGCTGAAATGCAAATTCCTGTCTTGTCCAGTGGCTTTTGTATAGAAGAATGAAGCGAATCTAAAGAAAAACTGTTAACTGTGCAAAAAAACCAAAACACTGGCACAAGGACATATTTGTGTTATTAATGACTTAATTACACATTACTTACACAGAAGATGTACTGAAAAGAAATAAAGATGATCTTTACAGATACTCACAGGAATCGCTTTTGGACATACACAAAGAAGAAGTACTTCAGAGGATACTAGGTGCCTGAAAACTTGTACGATGACTTAAGACTCAAAATCTAAAATACTGCACGATATCTCACAAAAATGCAACTAAACAAGAGAAAATCCTTCTGTTTTCTGATCTGCAGGTATTAGTGGGCTTTATGTACTTGCTGTACTTAAGAAGGTGTAGTAGGAAGGGAGGGAAGGTACAGAGTCTGTGTATTTGGCTTCAAGCAGAGTAACTGCATGCTAGCAAGCAGCCACTGATTTTCAACATCCCCCACATCTGTGGTTTCATTTCTTACTTGAGACTCTCAATTTCTCTGGCACTTCCAGCTGCTGCATTAGTCTGAGCCATTATAATGCCTGCAGGATCTAAAAAATAATCTATGACAATGTTGTCTAGGCTGCTGTGTTTTGCTAAACAAGAAGAAACACGGACAGCAGAGTACAGCGTTTTCAGGGTTGTTTTGCTCTGCAGGGAAAGGCTGCAATGAGAGTTTAAGGGTAAAAATATTTCTAGAAACTTTGTAAGTGCTCTTCAAAGAGGTGGAATGGCCGTGATCGTTGTTGTGACTTTTAGTTTGGAAAGAAGGACTTAAATGCTGTGCTGCAGCCTGCATATATTTTAAGAATGTATGTTTTACCCTTATTCCTCATCACAGCCTGTGTCATGGTGTTGATCACTGACACCAAAGATACAAAATTTGACCAACCTATCTGTTGCCTTGAAAGAGTCAGCTGAAATAAGAAAGCACAAATCCAAAGGATTTATAATATTAAATGTTGCAGAGGCATACTCTGTTCTAGTGGGAATAGCTTTGGAGGGGGAGTAGTTTAAAATTAAATAAACAATTCAAAATTATAATTTCTATCCTGCATCCAGCATTAGATATAACTATGAACTTCTAAATAAATTTGGCTATGCTTCTTTTATATAAGCTTCTATTATTACTGGTTAAAACTTATAAAGATCAAATTCATAGAGTGAATTCACATGGTAAAATGCCCACACAGTTACACTGTGTGATGTTCAGATGTGCTGTCTTATCCCATTTTACCCAAGGGTTTTTCAGAACGCTTGTCAACACTCAGCCTAAACTCTGCCTGTATTTTATAGCCATTTTAGAACTCCACTAGCTACAGCCAAGGTATAGTGCTAGCTATAGAAAATGCCAAGGCAAGAGAGACAGTAGAAGACACACAGTTCATAACAGGACATAAATGCAGAGCTGGGAGAACATAAGGGGAAAAAGCTTTGTTTCCTAAGCTGTCAGATGGTCAAGGACTTCTCGAAGTATGTGGTATCGTTATGGTTAATGACCTGTCATGGATTTTTCTTCCATTAATTTATCAATTTCTTTTTTTGAACCTATGCAAACTTGCAGCACTCAGTGTTCTGTGGAAAAGATTTTTACAGTTTCTAAGTGTTGTGCTTTGTTTACTTGCGTTTAACCTGCCACATCTTCAATTCCCTACTTCCTGTTTTATAAAAAGACGATTAATTGCTCTCCTTCACCCCACTCACGGTTTTCTAGACTTCAGTTGTAGCTACTTAGCCACACCTAATATGTTTCCTCCTTTGACCATTGCTCTCCACTGTCTGTAGTTTTGTTATCCACTTTGAAAGGGGATCCAGAGCTGCACAATGTTTAAGTTACATATGTAAGATGTATTTATATCATAAAGCAATTATTTGTTTTGTTCCAGTTTCTTAGTAATTCCTGCCTTACTTGCTTTTTGACACCTGCTGATTGCTGTGAAGTTTTTGCTGATTTTTTTTTTTTTTTAATATCTGGAGTATCTCATTCCTAACATCTAACTCAGAGCTCAGCTCTGTACATGTAAAGATTAGGATCATCTCTTCACTGCTCTATACAAATCTATGTACTGAGATTTAGCTTTAAAAAAATAAATCAACAACTATGGGTCCCATCTTAGGAGGTCCTCTGCATCTTGTTAAAACTGCTTACCATGTTTATTACTCTGAATAACTAATCTCTATCAACCACAAATAGCTGAAGAGTACAAATCACTCCTGGATGTCAGTAGCAACCTGCTCTCATTGAAAACTGGTGTACATTGACTGACACTGGGAAGGGGTCTCCAGAGGACATCTGCTTCAACCTCCTGCTCAGAGCAGGTGAAGCTAGAGCTGGGTACTCAGGGTCTTGTCCAGTTAGGTTCTGAATATCTCCAGCTATGGAGGTTGGCTTGTTGTTGTTGTTGTTTGGTTGGGTTTGTTCCTCCTCTGACAACCTCTCTAGGCCCTTATTCCAGTGTATGATCACCCTCGCAATTTATAAAAACAAAAAACTTCCCCGAAACAAAACAAAAATCCCACAACATCCAACTTTTTGATGTATCTTGTCAGAATTTTCCATGTTCCAACTTGTCGCTGTTGGCTCTCACTCCTTCTATCCTGTTTCTTGTCTTGTATCCACAGGACATCCCGTCTTACCTTATGGCACTTTAGAGACAGTGCCTATACTTGTATTATTTGAGAGATCGTAACACAGAGAACAGAATTCAGCTTTCCTTTGTCAAAACTTGAACGTCCTGCATAAGGAAATAGGCCACAGTGGCAGTACAGCCTTTCCCACATGCCACCATCACTGTATGTAATTGTCACTGCCTCTCTTTACCCGTTACAAAGATCTTTTGGCTACAAGTTCTGTGCAGACTGCAAATCAACTGATGCTGAAGGACAAAAAGCACATGTGTGTTTGTAGAAGTATGTCTGGGATGCGAGAATTTTAAATTAAGTAGGTGTCTATACTATTTTACTACATCAACCACAACTGTTACTCCAAATAGTTTCTGCTCTCAATTACCAAAGTATTTAGAGGATACTAGAAAGGCACTACCTCAAACTCTAGGTTTCAATGTTGTAGTATTAACTAATAATGAAATATTGTTTACACTATGTAATTCAGATGTATAATTAGTCAAAATGTGAGCTTCTGTAAAAACCTTTGACTGATTTTTATGATGAATTTATGGGAAAGGCAGGGGCATATGCATACACATTCTCACAATATCTGTATGCTGCTCATACCTGTTTTTCAGCTTGTTTCAAGAGTTTCTGGAATTGTTCATCCTCTAGCACACACAGGGGAAGGTCTGTCTCTCCTCTACCTTTCATTTCCTCAAGCTTTTGTTTAAGATCCCGCAAGGCCTGAAGCTCATCATTCAGGCGATTCTGTCTTGTGCGTGATGCCTGGAGGTCCAACTCCAAGTCAAGAGAAGTGCGTATGGGGCACTCTTGTGTAGCTCTTCGCATGATTGGCTGGCAAACAGGCTGAATTGTTCGGGAGACAGAACAATAAAAATTAATATCCAGAGAGGCTCGTGTAGGATTTCACATAAAACATGCAGAAAAGCTCAAATATTTTTTGTTTTTCTTTAGCAGAAAGCTGCTATGATGAGATCCAAGTCCAAATATTCATCTATTCTGGAATTTTCCTTCAGTCACTAGCTAAAAGTAAATGCACAACTTTCTCCAACCAGGTGTACAATATTTACAAGTTAAAAACAAAAAACCCATTCTGATCCCCAGGACGACACAAGGCCAGAAGACTAAAACTACAGAGATTTCCCCATAGGTTTCAACTACATTATTTATTTTTATCAGCATTTGCTTTTTCAAGGCCTAAGCAAACACATAATGTTATGAACTCTGTAAACATGCATTTCTTTAGTGTATTTCACATTTTATTTACTGTCCTTTCACAGCAATTTTTCACATGAATAAGTTAGGCAGGAGAAGCCATTCCAGACTATTCAGTATTTCTTTTTTATGCCAAATATGACAACTCTGGTAAAAACTCTTCTGCAGAAGTGTTTTTTAGTTACAACAGCTCTCTCAACTTATGTAAGAATTAACTCCATGCAAGAGAAATAGAGTCTTAGTCTCTTGTCCTTCAGCTAATTTGCTAAAACACTCCTGGAGAAGAGTAAACCCACCTTTAAAAGGACATCAGAATCCTTAAAATCTCCACCAAAATTTGCTCAAGAGATATGTTGCTGCTATTGACTTTTGTGCAGCATAAGCCACCTTGGGTCACTCTGTAGTATTTGGGTTCTTTACCTCTGCTGGACAGCAGTGTCCTGCTAGTGGCTTCAGCTCTAACTAGAACAACTTAAGCTTTGTTGGTGGAGGAAGATGCAGGACTGAGACCATGGCACTGAGATTTCAACCTGAAACTACATGTGGCACTTGCATCGCTTTTGCTGAAACACTTGTAAAAAAGCATATGATTTAAGTTGTTTGCTACTCCTACTCTCCCCACAGTTTGTTTTAAACAGTGTCCAGGTAACATAGCACATACCCGTTTAACTCGTAGGCTCCGCCGTTCTGTGGCATTCCTCACAAAGAGAGACTTTTTGGCTAGTGTGGAGCTGTCGCTGTCACTTCGATTCAACTGTCAAAACATATACAACAGAGATATAGAGCATCTTCATGTACAAATACATCTGTATTGATAATATGAGTCACAAAACATCAGTATTGATACACATGTAGGTCACTGTTAGTATAACTTTTTTTTTCAACTAGAACGTGTCAACTCTCAAATTCCATTGCTAAAGCAAGACAGACATTGATCTCACTGACTGAATAGTCAACAGACTCTTTAGGAATGTAAGGAAGATAAGTATGGTTATTAAGTACTGCCAAGTCACTGCCTGGCTTTAATATGACTGCAGATTATAAACTATTGATTTCATTTACCTGGGATAGGTTTTTAACAAATGTACTATAGGGAAGGTAAATTACTGTAGACGTGCACCTGTCCAAATGGTATTTTTGTATTATTATTATTTTTTGTAACAAGTATATGTGTGCCTACAGCTTCTTTCAGAAACACTTTCTGCTTCTCAAAAATACGCACCACAGCTCAGCAATAGCTGCTTCTTAATTCTGGCATTAGTTCCACATACATCAGTGTGGACTCATTGCTAGATACGTCAGCACATGTGGTTTTAACCTTCAGAGAAAGCAGAAGCATCTATCTGCAGGACATCTATTTCACCTCTCAGAAAAGGACAGATGAAAAGAATCATCCTGCTGACACTCCAATAACCAAAGCCAGAGCCCCAAAGCATGCTTACGCAGGACTGACTAGGAACTGAGGGTGAGAAATACAACCTCTTGCAATATGGATGCACCTCTTGAGAGACAAATCTGTCTTTTCCCTGTGGAGCCACTACTGGGCGCTCAGCCCTGGGCATGCACAGGTGGCTATCATCACCACTGTTCTTTAACCACTTATCAAGGGATATTTTCAAAAGCACAAACAGACTTCGGGTCTGTCCTTACGCCTCAAAAATCTTTGTGTTTGCTGTAACATCATATGAGAGTAGGTGCTTTGTTAAAGCCAGGCCATCTCTTCTGAAGAGAGCAGCTGGTAGTCAGCCAGAGCGCATGCAGCAGATGCTTTCCTCTGGCACAGCACCACAAAGCAAGCGAGGCTGGATATCCCTGTGGTGCAAGCTGGGGACCAGGCCTGGGGAGACCTGGGTTGTTCAGCCCTCCTGGTGGACTCCAGTGCAGCTGCAGTGCCCAGTCTCGAGCCCTGACAGCAGACTACAAGTATTTCTGAACCTGCAAAAGATACATCTGTGCAAACATGCATTTTTCCTAGGCTGCTTTGCTTCCAGGTAATACTGTGCACAGTGAGAAAGAGAATGGTTTATTCAAGGGATGCTGGTTTAGATTCTGGCTTCTGGCAGTGGGTACATAGCAATGTTCAAAGCTACAGAAGGCCAATAGTTTTCCAGATGCAAAAACCTCAGGAGTTTATACTATTAGTAACTAAACTATCAGAGCAACTAGTGTTACTTCCTGTTGAAGACCTCCACAGGCAGTAAACTAAGGCTACATTTTTTGCCAATACAACTAATTTCCAGTGTAGAGGAATGAAGATGAAGGCTAGGTTCTGAATTCAGCCAGTAATCTATCCAAATTATGTAAAGACTGTTATAAAACAATCTGCTGTGTTTCACTCTGGAGGGTATATGGAACAGTTATCTAAGTACATAGATACTGACTATAGATATGTATCTTTTTTAAGCCAATGATAATCACAGAGAAGCGATGAACTTCAATATTCCCAAATAATTAAGGCAACTACCACTAACTGAACCGGAGAAGAATCAAAGCATAAGTATTTTTTTTTAAAAAGTCATACTTGTGTGAATAACCCATAAAAACTAAAGATCAAAAATAAACTGCCTTTTCTTGGGTGTCTGTAATTAAAATCCATAGAGCTGATATTCCATGCTTGAATCTTTAAACACATGATTTTCACAGTTAGCTTAGCAGCAACAGGGCTGATAATTTAATTCTTTTTTTTCCATGCTACCATAGATGTAGAGAGACTGGAGAGCTTTGTTACCAAAGCCATATTTAAAACTCAGCCCCTAGGCAGCGTTCGCACACCTTTCAAAGATATAATTACAGCAGGATTTGGGCTTTAAAACCAGTGGCGATACAAAGTGAGATTTAGAATTGATGACTGAGCTCTTTCTGCACTCTTACCCTTAAATGGTTACATTATTAAAATATGATAATGCAATGGCAGTTTACAGTGAACTCTATTCTACATTTTAACAAATTGTTTTGCTTTATGAGAGCTGTAGTTGCTGACATGTAGCAAAACACTTTGCAGACAGCCAGCACAGGAATCTGTGTTACTTCTCTCCAGTGGGATGTAATTTTGCCCTAGTTGAGGTGTTTTGCAAGAGTATGCAACTCTGCTGAAAGTCAGTTCTACTACACATCAGGTCAGGTAGGGAAAGAAAGAACCTAGAGAAAGCACAGGCTCTGCCTCTTGCAGGGAAAATTGGTACATGACTCACTGTCATTAATGCATCATTCCCAAGAAGTTAAATGACTCTTTAGTTAATAGCTCTTCATTCCAAGTGTTTTTCCTCTTACCCTACAGATGTATTGGTTCCGCTCGCCTGGAGAGAAGGTTTGTGAGCGCACTATCATGCTGTTCCTGACAAAAGGACGCTGTCTTGAGCTCCAGCTGGCTCTGTCCTTGGGTCGGACTGTTGCGTTCTCATTAACAGATTCCTCAGTGTTAGTCTCTTTATCAACCTATGAAAAGGAATTTAGTTTATAAGAACTCACTATATCCAGACACATGCCACCACGTAGATTTTGTGCCTTTGGAATTTACAAGCATTCTTGTTACTTTGCAGTGGATGGAAAAATATCAGGGGCAAAAAGTATCTTGCACATACAGAGAAGCTATACTAAGTAAAGAAACACAAAATTCCAAAACACTTCACAGTGCGTGAGGAGTCGTTAAAGGTGACCTTTGTATCCAGTATAAACCAAGGCTTTTGCAGAAAGGCCTTTGCTGCCCTGCAAATGGTTTGATGCAACCATGGTGCAACAAGTGTTTTGCTTTGCCATTTGCAGATGTTATTATTACTACTGCACATTTATATTTATTTTGTTCTGCATTTGCAGAACAGCAAGTTTCTGCCATGGTAGAGATGGTGCCCATGCACACTAAAGGGGCAGCTGGGAAAGTTACATTGCCCACGTTCATCCTGACATACTGTCATATGTCCCCCAAACCCTGGCAGTGGGGCTGCTTTAGGGCAATCTGCAGAGCTGCACCAGCCTTATCAACCCAGGGCAAAGTCTCTGCTAGCTGCTGTCCCTCAGAAGGGCCTGCTGCCTCCTACAGCTGCCCACACGAGCCACAGGGAGCCTCAGGTGCCAGCCTCCCCGTAGGTGGCACAGCCCGTGCTTACATGCAGCAATCATCCTGACAGCTCGGCTAGAACAAGCACCGCAGCAGCTGGCAGATTTGTTGTTAACCATGTGCACTGGGGCATTTTCTTCACCTTGGGTAATTTAAAGAGGTTCATGGTTTTCAACGTGCAGGTGATAAATACAATGACCTAAATCACACAACTGCAACCTGGGGAGGATCTGGCACACAAAGGTCTATACTGTGGCTGGCTTTACAATGAGTTCTGCTGTGTCTTTCACTCACTGTCCAGGTCTGTCCAGCTTGGGCTTAGCAAAACACTTGTGTGCGTGCCCAACCTTCAGATGTTGCCCTTGATGCCTCCTCTTGCTGCGTTAGGGCTTTGATCTATATTTGCTTGCTACCCAGCAGACTGTCAGTCCTTTTAATACCATGGCCTTAGCTCATTTGGCATCTTGCCACGTTAATTGGAAGTTAATTACAGTTTCCAGCAAGTCCACTGAAGTGTCAAGACTGTTGTATCGTCACAAAATTGAAGGAAAAAGATGTGATTCTTTGCCTTTTTACCTTTGCTGTTTTACAGATTTTTCATTAAGATGCAGAAAGGTGTTCTAAAAATTTTATTTCAAGAACATGTGCTACCACATCAGGGATACATTTACTAAAAATTTACTAAAAGTGCTTTCAGACAGGTGCAATGTAATTTAAAGCAAACAGTTAACAAGAACATGGAATTAGGATTTGTTATGTGCAGCATGTGTGTAGTTCAATTACACATGGATAGTTTATTACACGTTTTGGAAATTTCTGTTCATTAATCTTTCTTCTTCTTCTCTGCTAAGCCAGTTTTTGTATTTCACATCCTAAAATAAAAGGAAGAAATAAGGAAATCCCCTCACTGGTTTAAAGATCTTGACTATTGTTCTGTCTTCCCCCCTGTTTATCAGATTAAAAAATAAAAAAAATGATGAACCAGATGTGCAAAAATATTTAAAATGTGCACAAATGGAAGTTACTGAACTGCACTTGTATTTTAAATACTCTCCCTATGCAACAAAAAAAGGGAAGATAGACATGTTTAGATAATTATCTTTGACTTCGAAGTTCTGCCCAGCATGTCTGCTAAATGCCTTCTTCATAGTTCAGAAGTGACCACACCGTTTCCGTTAAAAGTACAGCAAAGTGTTACAGCAAAGGCCACATCAAACAGTAAATGCTCAGGTGCAGCAGACTTCTACATTAACTGCTCAGAAATACATCTTCAGACACAGTGAGATAGTGCAGGAATGTGTATTTTAAGATACTCACCAGTGTTAGTATTAAAGAAGCTTGGTGGCTTTGAAGGGCCTCATCACTCTTCTCCCTGTCCTTGTCTTCATTTGTTTCTGGTGCATCAGTGAGTAACCTCATGTCATCAGTACAGTTGTCTTCTACTACCAGCTTAATGTCATCTTCCTCTTCATCCACAATTTCATCAGGGGCTTCTGCGAGCATTTCTAACCTGCATGAACAGAAGTATCCCAGGCTTATTCTCAAACTGAAAAAGCCCACCAGAGAAAGGTATCAGAAGGCCTAGGCCTTTACCCAGCTATAACAGACAGATTTTTGTGACAGGGAAAACAAGAGTATCACCCAAACACTTCCATTAAGTTCACATGAAGGCACATTTCACTGTATGCTCCAATAAAACCCAGCAAGCTCTACTATAGTTTACCTTTGAGATCATGATGACAACCGTGCACTACATTAAATAGCTTTATATTGATAAAACGTCAAAGGACTTTGGTTGCAATAAATTAATAAAACAAATGAGTAAGTCTCCCCTTCGCTCACCATACAGCATGTATTTATTTCTACACTGCAGCTAAGAAATTGCACAGGAACAGGACTCAACATTGCAATACAGCAAGAAACCTGTTTCTTGGGAACTGCCTCAAAAACAAGAGCATCAGTGGAAGCACACACACACGCTTTGTCAGACAGCGGCTCTCTCCTTTCAAATCCTATTAGTTGCTTATTATAGTTAATGCAACTAATAGTTGATATGAGACATTCTAGTACACCTCCAGTGCTTTGGCTCCCCAGGTGGTTTCACAGGAAGATGTACATGGAATGGAGGAGCACCAGGAGCAGGAGTTAACAGAGCAGCCAAGACACCGTAAACCTAAAAGAAGGTGAATGCGTTGACTATACAAGAGAACAAGATTTAACACCAGTTCCAGTGGTGGTGAGGCACTGGAACAGGCTGCACAGAGAAGCTGTGGATGCCCCATCTCTGGCAGCGTTCAAGGCCAAGTCGGACGGGGCTTTGAGCAACCTGGTCTAGGGGAAGGTGTCCCTGCCCATGGCATGGCAGGGGAGTTGGACTAGATGATCTTTAAAGGTCCCTCCCAGCCCAAAGCATTCTATGATACCCTCCAAAAGTACAACCCTTTCATTTGTCTAAGAATAGGAGGAACGAGTGGAGTCATTCAGGCATGAGCAGTGAGGAAGGAACAGTGGCTTTACCAGTCTTCCTCAGAGCCCCTTCGGTCCTGTTCCTCCTCCTCCTCATCTTCAGCCAGCTCTTGTTCTACTGCTTCCAGCTCAGCCGATGTCCTTTCCAGCAGAGCTGACACAGCATCCTGCTCACAAGGAAAGAGAGGATGAAACCAAAATTCAGTGATACATAACATCGGTAAAAAAAAAGACAAATCTTACAAGAGCTGCATTATCCTGCTTCTTCCTGATGCCACCAAAAATGTGACTCAGATCACAACTATAAGGCATTTGAATTGTCAGTGTTTAGCACATTAACAGATTTTTTATATATATATATATATACACACACAGAGTAAATCTAAATCAAAAATAGATTGTTTGTAAAATGATGATGCAATCAAATACACTCCTGTCATCCTTTAATGTCTCGTCTCTCCCTCTCATACTTGTAATATGCCTCTGTAAAAAAAGGTTGTTCTTAAAAGTTACATTTTTTAACATAGTTCTCAAGGAGGTATTAAAGCAGAAAAAACTTATTTAACCAGAAGAATTAGTATGTGCTTCGCATAAACAGCATTTTTAGTGCAACGGCTTTAAGGATGCAAATTCAAATAATTAATAAATAGCAATTTTTAATGTGTGCATATTAAAATCAACGGTAAATCTAAGGAAGCTTTTCAATAACATTCTTTTTAAAATGAAACACAGCTGAAGGGTTTCAACTTGGAGTGCAATTTTGTATCCCACTAAGCAGCATCAGCTCCATCCACACTTGCTAACAAGCCTGAAATCCCATATAGGAGCTTCTCCCACGCAAAGGCACTATAGACAAAAATGCCTACAAGACAACAGGGCCTTGGACCTTCAGGGTAGGACAACTTACATATTCAAGTAATCACAGTGCAACAGCACAATTAGAATCTATGGGGTTTTTCTTGCTATTACAGTAATAGCCAACACATTGCTCACCAAGTCCAGTAAGTCCGATGCCTGCTTGCTTAACAGAAACGTGGATTCTTCATTTTGTTCCTTGTTTTTTTTGCTGGCAATCTGCCTGCAAGGCAACAGGTTGTACCAAAGAGTACAAGTCTCATGAGAAAATGATAAATCTGCCAGACTGATCTGAGTCCCAGCCTGCACAAAATAAGAAAGAGGAGGAAATTGTTTAAATATTTTCTCCTTCCTGAGAGACAGCTGAAAAGAAATTTTGCAGTATGTATCATGTAAAATAGGGAGCACAAATTTGACATGAATCTTAATTCCCTCTTTAATGATACAATTTTTATTTCCCTCCACTTCTAGTTAAAAGAAACACATAGAAATACATGGAAAGGTCCTTCATATTGTCCATTCTGCCATCTCTTCAGTCTGCAGCATTTCTCCTCACATGCACACACACAAAACCCTCTATATCACTGCAATGCACACGTCTGCTTTCTATAGCATTCAATAATGAAAAACTGTCAATGAAAGCTGCAGCACCAACTCATGGAACAGCAAGTTTCAGTCAATTTTTCAGTTGTTCCACCACAAAAACCATCAATATGGCAAACAATAACGGATGACCTTGTTTGCTCTAACCAGTGAAGAACAGATGAAAAGACAGTAAAAGAGATTAAGAAACCCTTTCATCTGGACAAGCACCGACATCCACTGAGTTGGCACTCTGGGAAAACTGATGAAGTATTTGTGTTTGGGCTGTGCCTTGGAGATCAAAACACTCTGTTCTTTGGCAAAACAAACCATCATCACAGCTACTGGGCTGCATACATGGCTCTTGCCAAGACTCTGGTCATGTTGCCCAGGGCTTTCTGCTGGGGATGGTAGTCCCAACTCTTTGATCTTGTGATTAACTCTTATGTCTTCGGTGTTGTGCGTCTTTGTTGTTGTTGATGGGTTTTTTCTTCACCTTTGTATCCTGCATTCTGTTGCATTTTTGTCGTGCTGCCCTTCCCCTAGCTGAGGGGAAACCTCTTATATAATGAAAAAGGCCAACACATTCCCCAGGAACTAAGTTAATTTCTACATTTTCGACAGTGAGAGGCTGTGCCCAGCAGTCAGGGCACATGAACAGCACCAGATTCCAGCATCTCTTCAGCATCTTGTAATGAAAAATCTTGCTGTGCTACTAAGTCAGACTCATGGTGAAAAACTAAACTGAGTTGTACCAGACCATGCAAAAGCAATTTGAAAGTAAATGAAGCATCACAAATTAGATGATGGCCACAATTAATAACAAAATTTTAAAAGTGCCAGTTTCCAATAGGCTGGTCTATAACTGTCGTGCCTTTTTATTATTTCTGCAGATCAGAAAGACTAAAAAGGTGGACATCATATAATTGACAACATGCAAAAATATAATTTCATTTGTTCTTTGTGGCAAGTTGTGGTAACACGGGTTTGCTTTTTTGTTTTTTGGACATACTGTTGATCTTATTCAGCTTTTACTTTAAAACCTACTGTTAGACTAATGTTGCAAGTTGGTGAGATTTTTTATGTATAAAACTGCAAAGACAGAATATCAATCTGTAATTAAAGGGTTAAGGTAATGCAGTGTTAGAATTACCAAAACACCTCCTGAAACTTCCATCCAGGATTAGCTTCTGTATCAGGAATTTCCAAGAAAGGCAGTATTTTAAGTACTGTCGCAACAACTAAGTTACACTTCAGAGTTTGTTTCCAAGTATTGGGGAATTTTAGCAGCCCTGACCATCAAAATCAGAGGGGACACTATAAACAAATGCATGCAAAAAAAAAAAAAAAGAGGCCAGAAATAAAACTGCATACCAAGCATTCTTCCCGACGACTTCTACTGACAGCACAAACATCTACTCTCAGCGTCTTCTGTAGCAGTGTTACTTGGGAAATCGCTACTCTGAATATCTCGTTGAATAAGATGGTTTCCGTGGCTGGATGAACTTTTGTGCGGAACAGACAGCTGATGTCAGTTGAGGATGGAAGTACTGCAAGTCTAATATACCTGCCAGAAACAAAACAGATCTTTACCTGTATTTAAAGTGGTACTCGCTGGTGACACATGATAGAAGTTGACCCCATCGACTAATGGGCTGCATAGCAAGAAAAACGAAAGAGCAACAAATCAGAAATTGAGTGAGTGAAAAAGAGGAGTGAGAAACACCTCCTGCCCCTCACACAAACATCTCCCAAAAAGGAATTCCTGTGCCTGGTAAGGTAGCAGCAAGAAAGGTAGCTATTCCTGTCTCCATCCAAATTTATCCCCCAGTTTATTACTGTGAACACTGAAGATCATGTCACAGATGGGAAGAAACATGACCTTAATGTTAATTAAAAAATATGAAAGATCTGGTTGGATGTAAAAATTAAACTGTTAGAACAATGTGAGCAGCATTGAAAAGCAGTAATGTCTTTTACTCTTTGAAAGAAACAGAACCAAATCTCTGGGAAAAAAAAAAAAAAGAGAAAACTAAGGAAACTGAGGAAGAAAACAGCTCGGGCCACATGAAGTGAGACTTAGAAGAACGCATCTTGCAAGCCTGAACTTAAGCACGGGGAATAACTTGAAACTGTTATGCAGCTGCATTCTTTTTATAGACAAATATGAATGGCTACTATGTGGATACAGGTAACACTTGCTAACTTGCAGGTCTTGCATTAGTTGATAAAGACATTTCCTAATGCAATCTGTACATGTTATTTACCTATTGCACAGCTTCTCATACACATGAATGAGCACAGTCGCTGTTATACATCTTTTCTCTGTCTATGCATTAGTGTATTTTCAGTATTGGCTTTAAATATAATTGACATTCACTGTAGAATAGAATGCAATGAAACAATGAAGCAAGGAGAAAAAGTGGACCAAAGAAAAAACTTGTTTCTGGTAATGTTACTGCTATTATGATTTAAAACTTAGTTTTACATTAATTAAACCAAAAGAAATTAGGTCTGTGAGATACTTAATTTTGTTATTTGGCATAGCCTTTATTCCCCAGTTGTGCCAAGCTTCTTGGAATAAAAAGTAAGATCTGAGTGGTTTGGTTCGCATGTATAGCCTGGAGAGCAGGTATCCAGCATTTTGACAAACCAATCCCAAAGTTAAGCAGTAGCGTAATGTAATTCCAGTAATGCTGCTGCTGTTTTCACAGATATGTAGGTGAGCTATTTGCATGGTCTACTGAAAACAGCGATTTTAATAGATTGAGCAATTAGGAAACACTTAGAAAAGAGGTAGGAATAGAAGATAAAATACATTAAAAGTATGTTTAAAAGGTGGTTCATTGGAGCTTTCTTGTAATAACTGTTAGCCAACTTATTGGCATCAGGCCAGAATGAGGGGTTAACAGGGAAGTAAAAGAAAAATTGCTCACTGGCCTTGTTTTACAGGAGCGCTTACTTTCATTTTAATTAAAAGAGTTGAAAAGTCAGCCAATGCCTCAGGTTTCCCTGTGACAAACCTGTGACTTCTCAACTGATGAAAAAAATGATCCTGACACAAATAATAAGTACTCAGCTAGGCTCTACTTACTCTAAAACTGAACAGCTTCTTTGTAGAAGCAACAGATACCAGTAAGGCCTCATGTCAAATCTATTCTTCTCTGTGTAAAGGTTCAATAAAATACTAATCTATCCAATTTGATGTTCTAGAAAATACAGTTATCGCATCATTTTCCACAGCCAATTTTTTTTTATCATTGTACATATCTGTACAGTCTATATATATGCCTACAATCATAAGTGACAGAAAAAATGCTATTTGCAAAGTTCTTCTTTTACCCTGTCCTTTCTTCCTCCTCATTTTGGGTAGCTTTAGTTTTATTAAATCTTTTTAGCAGCAGCAGGTCTGGACTTTTGCTCTGAAGATGCTTGACTATTAATTACAACTTTATACTTCAATTCCTAAAAAGATGCCAGCTATGACCTAACTTTATCTTACTGACCATTTTATTGACGTTCTTTTTAGATTCTACATTATCTACTTTTCCTCTCAGCTGTGTCAATTTTTTCTTCAATAGTTATTCTATATTCTTGTGCTAAATGCTAGAGGACTTGGAAGGTCAGCAGTGGAAAGATGGAGGTCAGAGAAGGAAGGATGGCAGTAGACAACCATTTGTTATTAAAAACAAACAGAAAAATCCAACAAGCACCCAGACCTGCATCCCTATGCATCCTTTCCATATTCAGTGGCTTCCTATTGATCTGCCAATCAAATTCAAGGTGACAGGAGACAGGGGGAAGGGAACCAGCAAGAAAACCCAATTTTCCAGGGACTGATTATGTTTTATTCTAATCTTATGAAGCTTCTCAACAGTTTAAGGTAGCTTTCCAGTCTGCAAAAAAGCTCACTGAAGTTCAAGTGTCCCCAAGGAGCTGACGCAAGCTGTACTTATTTGTACAGATGAGAGTTTGGGATTAGAATCTCAGTGGTGATATATTCTTATTCAGGCATTTTTGCTCATTTCCTACATATGATTTCCCCTGTTATTACTTTTAGATCTTCCTGTCCAATTCAACACAAGAACTAATTCTTAACAGACCTCCAAGCTCCCGTTGCTAGGGCAGGTGTATCTCAATGTGGCTGTGCTTGTCCACTTGCAATTTATCAAATTACCCCTTACCTTTAAATGCTCACTTAAAAGACACACACTACTTTAACGTCATTTTACACTGAAATGCCAGATAAGTATAAAAATACCACATTCTGAGCTGAAAGAATGGCAAAGTATCAAAATAATATTTTTATTAACTACCAAGTAGCTGTTCTGCACTCACAAAGCTACAGAATGTTTAGAAACACTACATGAAGCATTGTTTTAAAAAAATCCTTTTTGTTCCACTTCAGTGGAACGTACAAATTTCCTGATAACTTCATCTTGCAGCATTGCTGGAATACGTGAAAGCTAAATACTACTACCGTTTGAAAAGTTTTGAACACATTTTAGTGCCATTAAGCAGTAAATCAATCCCTTCCTTTGGAAAATTTGTATCATTTATTATTATACTCTGATATTTCAACACTACTGCTCAGTGATTGTCTGACTTACACTTTAGAGCCAAGGGGGACCGAAAACACTGGAAGATTTCTGAGCTGTGCTATGATTATCACAAAACTTGAATTGCCGTGGACGTATCTGTTAAAGAAAGGACAACATGAGGGAAGTTTACTATTTTCATTTATGTATGAACAAAAATATTCCCTTTACTGGTCACTTACCTGAGTCCTATTTGTACCTGGGCAGCCTCTAGAGTTGTTGCATCATCTTCACCATATACAATGTCCTCAGTTTCATTTGGTCTAGGGAAACAGGCAAATATTCAAATTTAGGAAAATTATAGATAGCTTTCAGCAATAATTAAGGTATGCATACCCAGAACGTATATACATCCTCCTAAACAGGCTGATTTAATTACAGCATGCACTCCAACTGAGAATTTTAGAGCCTACACAATAGCAATACCTGGTTTAGGGACAGTCGCTACCTGAACTGTTTGACAACTCTGGTAATGAGTCGGAAGAGCCTCAGGCTGATTACTGAAGCAGGCCAAACTAACAAGGGAAAAAACACCCCCAAAACCTCATGACATTTTCCTATACATATTTAGTATTTCTTTACTCACCAGAATAAAAAATTGGAAATTAAAGTTTCTTCAATACATCAAACCATACATAAACTGAACATGAAATGCTGCTTTGGAGAATATTTGAGAAGCAGAAGCTTTGGAAAATGAAGAGGTTTCTGTACAAACAAGAAGCATCTTTCCTCTGAGCCTGTTTGCAGAAGCTTTCAAAGAACCAAAGCGACTCAGGTCTCACAGCTGAAGAGCAACTCTAGCATTGAATGGAATTACAGAGAATCCATGTGGCAAAATAATTTCCAGTCATTTTCTGGGAGGTTTGAGTGAGGATGTGGTATTAATGTGTTTCATTGATTTCTAAAACTAGACTCCTGGGATCAATAAACAAGATCAAAATAAGAAATGGCAAGACAGGAAAAGTGGAGAATGACACAGACATCCCACGCCTCATCGAGACATGACAGCGTTATTTTAAGACTCTGCATTTAGAGGTTTCTTTTTTACTATTCATTTTATGACTGATGCCTAATTTGATAGAGTGCATTTATTTCTTCCCCTGCCTTAAATTCCTCAATACAAACTGGTCTGTACAGTAGAAATCGCTGTACTGTAACTTCAGGAGCACACTGACAAATTATAAGTTATTCCGTACACAGTGTTCATAAAGACACTTGTACTAAGCATAAGCAACTCACACAGAGACACTCATTGCCTCTTCACTATTTCCTACTCAGTAAGAATTAAGAGTATCCACACCTGGAGCTAATATGGCATAACTAGTGTCTGTAAATCTCAGCTGGCACCAATGGCAATAGTTTCCTTTTGTACACAGGTCCAAGGGACGCAACTATTGTCTTTTGTCTTTTTGTGAGTAAAGACAGGAAGAAGACAGGAATTTGTTCTGATTTCCAGCTGTCCCACCACTCGCAGCCATTGGAGAGGGCAGGTAAAGACTTTCTCCATAGAACCATCCATGGCTTTTAGTGCAGTGCCTTTTCATTTCCATCCACTGGGCTTATAACTGGAGCAGAGAATAAGTTTTGATCACACTGGCTCAGAATTGAAACCAAATGGGAAGACAACAATGGTTACTGAACCAAAATACACAGTCACTGGTGCTCAGTCAAGCAAAGGCCAAGTTTTTAATAGATGGGAGTTTATTTCAGCCTGAGAAGTTGCATTCGGTCTAACTAAAGACATCGAGCATACTAATACTAGGATGCAGAGTTCAGGGTGAAATATGGGTCAATGACCTAAGATGAAATTGAAGAGCCATAGTAACACTTTAGGAAAAATCCCTTTTGTATTTCAGGTTTTTTGTTTGGTCTCTTCCATTTTATTACCTTTTAATTTGTGAAAGACTTGAGAAGTAGAAGTAATTTTATCAGAGGCCAATAAAATGCATTTATGATACCATAACGCACCTTCACCTGTCCTAATAGAAAAGCTTTTTGCCTGGCAACAGAAGACATGCATCTACATCTTTGTAGGGATCCTGCCAAAACACCTCTCTGAATATTCAAAAGGACAAAAAAAATCCTAAATGTGAAGAACTTGCCAAAACTGAGGTGGAAAATAAAGATTTTAGTTTCTCTCACAGTTTGCAATAGTCCTCTGTTAGGCAGTCTAAAGTCCAGTGTTCTCACTGCCAGAAAACAGACAATACCATATAAACTAGTATGAAGAATCCTGTAGAACTTCTGTCTTGTCAAAAAGCAACAAGAGCAAATACATTTCCTGTATCCTGTTAACCACAGTGAAGCATGAAATATTAAACCCCATACTGGATTATTTTTGTACTGACATCACAACTGAGGATCTTCTCTTTCCTGTATCCTCTTTTTTTAAAAAAATCTGTATTAATATTCAAGCAAAACACTATGCAATCTTAATATTACACCTAAACAAAACAAGAAGTAGTAAGAGCCACTCTGAGTAGAGTCAATACAGCCACATGGCAGAATCTGTATAGTTTAAATATAGCTTTTCTCTCAGGAAAGAGAATACCTTCTAGCAAGAAAAAAACCCAGGATTAGAAGGTAGCATATTAATGCTACTTAAGCAAGTTATACAAGCAAACTAATGCAAACTTATTAGCTTAAAAAAGCAATTAAACTTCATTGTTTGGCAAATGTGCCTTCCTTTCAATGTGAAAGGACAAAATATTTACTAAAAAAGGCAAGACTGATAAACTGCTTATGCTGATATTATGTAATTGCTTATAGATATATTTAAATTTTTGGTGGAAAGACTTGTGTTATTACGCAAACCTACTGTTTCACAGAAGCTTCATATACACCACTATCTCCAGCTACAGACTCATCGGACACGGCAGCAGATACACAGGCTGTCTTCTCGTCCAGCAGGTGACGACCTGTTCTCCGCGGGAAGTCATCACCTAGAAAAAGAAAGAAGAATGAAAATTAGTCCAAGAGATGAACAGTCAGAAAGAGAGAAGCACATAGCTTAGAAAGGCGTTAAGTTGAAAGTGGTGACCCATAACTGAGTATCACAGAGTAGCATTGTTTCACATCATTAAACATTCTGAGACTGTACTGCTGTTACCACATATCCTGGCTAGGGATATAACCAAACTGATGAACTTGAAAATGTACAACTATTATTCCTTCCCAGAGTTACAGGCTCCTATCATCACCCGTAGCTGTTGAGCTAGTTATTATCCTTCATTATCTTCATTATTAACCCTCATTATCCTCATCTTTAAACCTGTATTTGCTGTGTTCTCATTCTGCACTGCAGTAACACTTCGGCTACATGCAAAGTGATTGCCTACTGTTTATTAAATATTCAGGAGTCAGACAGACACCCTGTCCCCAGTGATAAAACTACTAGAAATGAAAAATCCCCTCTGGCTTATTATCATCAAAACCTTTTTATGCTATGGTCTCTTTACTATCAACTACTACTTAGCTTTAATCTTCAACTCGCATCCATACGCTAGTGTCACGCGGTGAAGCAGCAGCACTCAGGGAAAGCCACGTTCTGCAGTACAGAGAGCTGAGGGCCTGTGCAGTACTTGTGTCTGCCAAGGGGTGAGGATATTGGTATGCGCTATTGTCCCTACCTGAATCATGACTTTACATCTTGTTAAGATGTTTAAAATATAAGGCTTCAGATTAGATGATTGATTGCGGCATTTGTGCTTTTATTTATGGCAGTAGGAATGCTTTTTGCTTGATGATGAAGTGCTCTTTCCCTTCCCCCCCACCATGCGAGGGGTGAAGGTGATGACATGATTTATTGATTACCCTTAGGAATTACCACAGCAGCCTGAATTGACTTTGACAATGACAGAGAGTGACTGTGGAAGAACTACATGATATTCCAACTTGGTTTCTGACAGCAGTGACATGTGCAGAGAAGCAAATATCTGTATGGTTCACCTGTACAGAAAAGTCACAGACAGAGAAGCAGGTGAGCACTCTATCTAAAGAGGCAATGCAGATTACTACATGACAATACTACCTAGACTGTCTTGGGGTATGTTTTTGTCTGCCTCCAAGTTAAGATTCAGCAGTATTCAGATCTGCTGTCTTAAGTGTGTGGGCTGAAATCTTCCATGCAGGTTTTCCGCCTCCGGCTGAGTTTGTTGAAAACTTTCTCATTCAGCATCGCAGCAGTTCCAAGAATGAAACTGGAGTAGAAAAACTGAACCAACCCCAGGTCTATGTCTCACTGCTAATGTGCTGAGGCCTCACCACAAGGCCCATCTTACCATGGACACCAGAGGTACTGAAGGATAATAAATTAATATCTGGCTTTTCAAAATCAGGGTGCTTGTTTTGACAGTCTTAATACAGATTTAAAGATAATTTGTATCATATATATGACACTACCTGAGGAAGTATCAGTATGAAGAAGTTCTATGTTAAAACCATAACTACTTACAGACTTAAAAGACAACCTGACACTATCCAGAATAACAGGACATCAAAAAACCTTAAAAATGTTAGACAACCTCATGATGCATCTGAAAATAATGGTCTAAAGCAATAAATATAAAACAATACAATACTTGATTCCTAATAACCCTTTGTGTTCCCAGATTACAAACCATCTTAAATTCAGTTCACAGACTAGGTGAGTTGCAGCCACATTACAAAGATAGACAGACTGAAAGTTGTTAATTTGGAAAGGATGCGCTGCTGAAATATGCGCAGGAAAATTGATTATTTTTTCCAACTTTCATAATATAGCTCTAAAGCAAAGACTATGTTCCACTATGCTGAAAAGACAAAGGACAAAATGATCCTCTCCCTCCCTAATCTCTTTCCATGTTTTTCCACTTTGCATTTCACAGGTTCCAACCATTAGGACTTCAGTCAATTTCTTTTTTTCTTTCTGCACAGTTGAACAACGCAGGGGAGTCCCAGCTTGTACTATATATACCATAAATTTCTCTTCTGGTGCCACATTGCTCTGGTCAATATTGAAATTACGACAGTACTGCACTAACCTAATCTGATTAACTGACAGATGTTACAACATTTTTTTATATATAAATAAAAGCAAATTTCTCATTAAAATATATATATCTGTATCAGTATGTCCAGGTACTTTTATTAAAAACCGGCAAACTCCAGGCACAAGGGTTCAAGCTTGGCAGCGAATTTGGACAATGTGCTCTCTAGAGCTAGGCTGTATTTATTCTAAGACACCCAAACTCCTTAGTTAGCCACTTCGCTATCAGCTCAGGCCTGGACACGTGGAGCAGGGTACACCAGGTACTGCTCAGGTTTCAAATGGGGCTGACAGTGCCCAGCACTAGCGCAGATCTGGCACCCCCAGTTCCTCCTGGGGAAAACAGAGCCACTGTGTAATGTAAACATGTGAATGGTTTGCAACGTACTTAAAAACAATGACACTAGAAAAAGTCAATAAATGAGCAGCGAAAGCACAACATACTGTCAACCCTAACAAAAGGTAGCAAAGTCAATGGTCTAAGACTCAGGACAAGCCACCAGTTCATGACAGCTGGGGTTTTCAGAGTTCCAACTCTGCTAAAGGCTTTGACCATACAAGGTGACTCAATATGTTGCATGGCTTTTACTACAGACTACAAGTGGAATTCATTACACCTAATTCAGCCATCTCAAAGTTAATTAGTGACTCAGGGTACCTTGATAACTCACAGAGTCCATCAGTCCTTCACATCAGTCCTTCACAGAGTCCCTCCTTAAAGGAAAGTATGTTTTCAGATAAGATGACCCACCATTTTGGAAGTCACCCACAGACTGCAGGGGCAGCCTAGACTAGCTTAGGAGCTCTGCTCCAACTCAGGTGGCTAAAAAGCTAAAAGCTATTCCATCCATGCTAGAAATGGGGAGAGTCTCACTGTAACTTGCATGGCATGTGGCTACTTGTATCTCTTGACTCAAACAATGAACTGCAGATCTTTGAGGGACAGCAGGTTCAAATAACTAGATATACATACACACATATTCTAACGTGAATTCCAGAAATCTCTTTTACTTCGGATGTCAGTTGTAACTTATATGTCAGTGAGAAACAAAGTATCTGATTTCAAGTTACCAACAACCAGCAGAGGGTTTTTTGGCTCTATCCCCACACATTCCTGACAATACCTAGGAACACAAGGGAACACCGTGCATCCTTCGTGTCTTTAAGATCCAGCTCCAGGATTTTCTGTTACTTCTTCATGACATAGTCTGCAATACGTGAACTTTCCTTGTGAGGCAGCTATTGAAAAAGTGTAGATGAAATTGGGGCGATCATAGCTCTCTGTACCCAAAACTAGATTCAACATCCCTCAGAATTACTGACTGCCCACCATGGCCAATGACTGTGCTGATCAAGATACTCTTCAGTTACATGAGGTACCTCCCCATTCAAGAACCTGCTGTTAGTTCAAAATTTTCATGTAACATATACATTTGGCATAAGATTTTTTTTATTACCTGAACTTCCTTCATGTAGAGAAGGCAGAGGCTGCCTAACGCCTTCATTAAGATCTTTATCATCTGGAGGAATCTGAGATCCTGTGCTGGCTTCAGAGTCCAATAATATTTGGCTCTCACAGAGACTAATGCCTGCAAAATCACCCAAAAGGTCAGAGTCTTCAAAGTCAGCAGTGAGGTGATGCAGAGGGGAATTTTGAGCTGACACTGAAAACGCAGCTTCTAAAGCCAATGGAGAGCCTGGGGGGGACAAGGAGGACAGAGAGGATCTGGAAGACAGTGATGTCACAGATTTGGGAGGTTCAGTCAATTTGGGATGGTCTGCAGATGAAGGAGAGTCATTGTAACCCAGTCTCCCATGGGAACTGACCACTTCATTTTCATGAATAGTAGTGATAGGTCCCGAAGGAATGTAACCACTCTTTTCTTGCAATATGAAGTCAAGTTTATACTGGTAGTCCAAATCTGTTATTTGATCGCCTTGGTTATAGTAGAGATCCGTGGAGCTGAGCGAGTTCAGCGACCCTCTGCTTGATGTGTTCAGAGATCCCCGGCTGGATGCCAAGGATCCCAAACTGCTCCCCGAAGACACAGATAACGTGCTAGCTGAGAGGCTGCAAGGAAAGCACAAACATATACACTGATGTTACTAAACTAAACCAGCGCAAAATGGTACGAGGAGAGACAAGATTGACTGGAGCTGCACATTAACATTTTACAACTGAATGCTGCTTGGAACATTAATTTTTTTAAGCAGCCACACTTGGCATAGATTGGCATACCCAATCTGCACACCATCATGGCAATTTATCCAGCTTACGGCCTGTTGCCAGAGCTTCTTTTCTTCCAGAAGAAGCTGCAGATTTGACAACCTGGTCCAGCAGTAACAGCGGCTTCTCAGCTGCCATATTCCCTCAGTGACCTGCTCCACTCTGATGTGGGCGCTCATGGGGTCCATGTGACGGGAAAGGGATCCCCAGGAAGGATGTTATGGCAGCAGAGCAGTGCTGCCACCTCTGAAGCAATTTATGCAGCCCGCCCCCTGCCCGAGCACCTGGAAAAGATGGTAGGTAGGAGCAGATGACCTACAGCAGAACTGCTGCATGTCTATAAGACAATACACACTCTACATGCACAGTAGATCCAACTACATAAGCATGGCAAAGGCTGTAACGTGCAATCTTTTCCTGTTAATAACAGAAGATAAGGAGCCCTGCCAGGCCAGAGAAACCGAGTGTCACTGCCTGGGCTCAGGAGGACTCTGCTGGGAAAAAGTGTCAGGAAAAGTAATTCGAGGCAGTCCTTTCTACACACTTCAAAGATGTTTACTGAACAACAGGAAAGCTATCAACTTTAAAATTTTGCCACTGGACTAGAAAACTGTGTTTAATGGGATAAAAAGACTCACAAGACCAAACAAACAAGCACCCTGAAAAAAAAAAAAAAAGAAAAAAAAGAAAAAAAAAAGAAAAAAGGAATTTAAAGACTCTTCCCCTATGTTTGAAATGGCTAAGCCAGCCTACATCCCAGGAGTGGGATGGCATGGCTTATTTTGAGAGGACCTTTATAGAATACCTAAAAACATTTTCCCTCTTAAAGCCCCTTTCTGATTTCTAAGAGAATTGGTAAACATCAATGCAGCGTCTGATTGGTGTATCCCACTGTGCTATGCAAGCAGTTTGACCAAATTCAGGATTTTCTAAATAAATATAATGGACATATGGTTTGGTGGCCCAGGGTACAAGTCCAGAAGTGAGAGAAACCCTTCCTTAGGAGATTACATTGACATTAAATATCAGAATTCCTATCAGAACAATGAGTTTGAGTTCACAGTCGCTGTACCTGATTGCTTTTTTGTTATCACTTTGAATTTCATAAACCAAGAGTCAAATTTTGAATCAATAACTGCCAGGAAAAAAAATATCCTGCTGAGGGTACTTCTCTGTCTATAGAAAACATAAGTCAGTGTTGAAGACTGAAACCAGAATCAACTATTCACCTAAGTGTTTATGTGCATACATGTACTCATTGAGCCTCTCCTGTTATTACACAGAATAAAGGCTACAGTTCTAATAACTTATTTTAGACAGAAATCTGAGAAGCTATTTGATCTCCTTGATGACAGCATTTTGGAGATATGACCAATTAGAGAATTCCTGATTTATTTATTTACACAGAAGCAAAATAATGTCTCCCTGCTTAATTATAGAAGCTGCACAAAAAAATCCATTCAATCCAGTCCCGAGTGCTTACTGAAATTATAAAGGTTCATCAGGTTTGTATGGTGGCAAAATGCTTGAAGCCGTTAGACTTTTTTGTCTTACGTAAATATTAAACAAATTTCGTTCAGCTTCCAGCTCAGAGAACAACTTAAGAATGAAGTTCAGACAGCCAGCTCCACTAGGCTGTTGCTGAAAACCGGCTTTACAATATGCAGTACAACCTCACCTCCTAAGCTGTGAATGCAAATACGTAGTTAGCTTTGTAGTTTCTTCAAGTTTCTGTACCAACTTTTTTCTTCTCTCCTCCAATTTCAACCTGGAAAGAGACATATATATAAATATAGGAAAGCATTACAAAATAACCCAGAGACTAAAATACTTTGTAGATAAGACAGAAACAAAGTGAAGATCCCTCATATTTTCATCTGGTTGCCAACTACTAAAATCAAAGAGACTGTGTTAGCTCTCAGTCGTATTGTAAAAGCCAAACCACACCAGCAGAGTGACACTACCTGCAGAATACTAAGTACTGTAACAGACCTGCTAAGCGTACAAAGCATTGGTGGACTCACACTGCACCAAGGGAAATGCACACCCAATAAAAGAGTCACAGGTAAGCTCTGGGAAAATAGCTGCAACTTCAGGAGAACAAGATCTGCACTAATACAGTTTTTTAATGCCATGCTGTAGACTGGCTCCTCACTTTATATAGTTTCAGGGAAAAAAAAAAAAGATAAAAGAAAAAGGAACACAAATAGCAGCATTAGTTCTGAGAACACAAGAAATTGGAGTAGCACTGCAGGAAGTTTAAAATTAAAGCACTCCCTTTGATTTCAGAGTCTTCACATAGAGACAAAGCACAGTAAATCAAAGCAGCATTCAACCACAAGGTTCTGAGATGATGGACCATATTTAGGAGTCCTTGGTAAAGATTTCTACATCCCCAACAGCTTTGTCATCACCTCAGAGCCACAGAGCATTGTAATGCTCATTATCAAGGTTCACCTTTATGAAAAAGAAAGATTTATTGCTTCCTGCATTGTTATCCAACCTAACTCTAAAACCACAAATGGTAGAACTCTCCCATTCCTTTTGGCTGGCTGCAAGCAGAAAGGATTCACTAACATTTACACTGATCCTTCCTTTTATAATTCCCTTTTATCACTCCATTTACAACACCAAATAAATTGCGTTCCCTCAGTGGATTCAGCTAAACCCTCCTGTAATTGTGGATTAGTATATTGTCCTCTAGCCCTTGCTCAGTCAACTGACACGTCAGAAGTTCTCAGGCAACAAATCTGAGGGACAAATTACCTACCTCCATTAAAAAAAAAAAAAAAAAAAAAAAAAGAGAGAAAAGGGAAAAAAAGGTTTGTTGTTTATTCTCAGAAATCTTTCCTTTGACCTTTCTGGCATCTCAAGGGCATACAAATTAAAATTCAAACGCAGAGAACACTTCAAAGAACAAGCCCTCAAAACCAACCATTGCTTTCTAATGCAAACTGAACGAAATACTCAAGAGTTCCCAGAATTCACACTCTTTGCGTGTCAGATACCAGTAAAAAGACATTAAGTCCTCAATTCAGTAAAGCATGAAAAGCACTTGCTTACACCCATGCTTATTCAGCGAGCAAATCTGGGTTATGCAAAGGTGAATAAGTTACCCCGAGGTCAGCCAGGGTGTGAACTTCCACTCCGCTGCCTGTGCTCTTACACGACACTAATGTGTTCATCTGCCCAAACCTGCTAGGACTGTTAAAAGCATCCACAGTGCTTCATTCTTTGCTCAGGAAGACATGCACACAGGTTTCCAAACCAAGAATTATGCTCATCCATGGCATCAGACTCTCTTTCCTACCATTTTACTATTTATCATCGCCTTCTGCCTTCTTTTAAAGCATAATCTAGCCTGCTTTTCCCAGGAAAGAGCGCTCTTCACTCTTTTCTGGCTTTTCAATACTAAACTATCATTTTGTCTTCAAGAAAGGGCACATAAATGGCTGTATGTGTTCAGCTACCAATGGCAAAAGGCAAGAAAGAAAATTAAAAGCCTAGGAACTTCCCTGACTGGAGTCGTCAAAACAGACAGCTAGGGTTGTTCCACTGAATATGTACTATTAAACTAAAAGGTTGTTTTGGTTTAGTTTTTGGTTTTGATTTTGTTTGTTTGTTTTCCTCCAAAGTACAAGTGAAAGTTTGTCTTCCTTTATTATCTTAAGGAAGCTGATAAAACGTAACTTATCCCATATAATTTAGCTCCTGGAAAAAAAAAAAATCTTTCCTGGGTATAATTTGAGCTACTAGTCATTAAAGAACTAGTATTAATACCTGTAAGTAAATTTCAGAAAGATGTTAGTCACAAGCCACAAACACAAGCCAGATGATAAAATCGCTCCTGGAAGTTCCAAGACACACAGGAAATATTTTTACTATCTCACAACAAATTGTCATTTCAGGAATTTTTTTTTCATTCTGCATCAGGCCAAATTAAAAGCAAACAAACAACCCCCCAAACTTTCCAACAATGAACCTTCCCTCTTTATAGCTTCAGCAGGAACTTTAATATTACAAAGCCCATGTAAACACCTAAACATCCTGTTACCTGTTCTAACATGGATCTCCATCTAGCCTGTTTGCACCCCTCCTATCTAAATTAACCTATTACTTGTTGCAGGAGTGACTTGAGTGTCAGTGAGACATCTATCTCCAGTTTTGATCTTAAATTGTAACATTGCTGAGAGGGGCATAGACTCTTGAAAAACATTACAAACTTAAAGTGCAAACTTACATGGACTTGTTTATGACAGGCAACAGCACAATCAAGTAGTTAAATCATGCATCTGTTTAACTGTCTGTGATTACTTAGAAGACTTTGCCAAGGACTAAAGGAGTGATGGAATCTCCCCGGCATGAACACAGAAGCAAGAAAGTATAATAGCAAATAGTTCTCAACAGTTGCACATTCTAGATATTGCTATATAGTTGCTGCGGGGCTTCTCGAAGCAGTCAGAGTACGCCCTGTCTGCATTTTTGAAGCTGATATGTTATGATTTATACCCTCCTTCTGTAAATTGATTCAGAGCACATCTACTAGTGGTAATTTCAGCATCCTACTCCAAAATAACCCCAGGCTATGCTGTAAAATTTTTAAGTCAGAGCAAGTCTTCTGTTTATTCCCCCTCTTTAGAAAAAACTAAAAAAAAAAAAAAAAAAAAAGTCCACACCAAAAAATCCTCATCACATCAAACTCTGACACAATCCATAGCTTCTTACGCTGTTGCTTCAGTATCGGTACGTGCACGAACACTGGAAACTTAAGGCATTCATGAAACTTTATGAAAGAAAATAGTAATGCAACAACAGTGCAGCGCTTTGGAGGTGGTGTGGCTCCTCCACTCATAATGGAGAGGAGAATCTTCCTCATCTCCAAAAATTAAAATGCTGATGGTTGATGAGATAGAATTAACTGTGTCCTTTTCTCAAATTAACATTTCAGGAAAAGTTTCACCATCTGAATCCTTTTACAAAATGAAAATTTTCTTTATGTTTATAGCAGAAATACCAGAAATAAACCTCAAAATAGCTTAATGTGAAAGAAGTCATCAAGAGAGAGTTTTAATATCATAAAGAGTTGCAGGTAGGAATTCACTGGACTGGCAAAAAAGCAAACCAGAAGCCACCATAAATCCTACCTCAACCAGCAGTGTACGACATGAAATCTTACAGTAACCTCAGGAAAAAATTCCACGTTTTCAGGAGTGAAAATCAAAAGAGAAAAAAATTAAGAAAATAGAGGGAAAAAATGCAAGCTGTAACAACTATTTGTGTCACACATACATGGAAAAATATGCTGTTTCATTTCTTTTTGACAGTGGAAGACAATTTTACTTCCCTTGGTACGCAAAGTTTGGCATCTGAAACATACACGAAAATGATCAGGTGCGGAACTTTCTTTGGCACTAAACTGGCACATCTAAAACACAAGACTAAGAAACCGCCTACCTATTTAAAGCATGAGCCAAGGTTTAGCTATTACTAACAACAGCACATTATTAGAACCTTAGATTCAAATTGTTTATTTGTGAATGTGATTTTATCATTGATCCCTTTGTCTCCATGTATAAATGGAAGTCAGAAAGCAATGGATCCATGGCAATTTATATACCACTATTACTACAGACAGGTAATTTCTCCTACAAAAATATATAGTTCCAGGAGGACATAATCCAAACATGTTTTAGAAGAAGGCTTATCAATATAATGCGATTTAAATGACTATAAAGTGTTCAAATACATTTTAAAAAAATCATGCCTAATACACACGTATGTACTTTGTAAACAAAAGAAATGCCTCACTGCTCAGCTACAGTTTAAGACCCAAGTTCTAATGCCACTAAGAGGAATTCCGCCATTCAGTGAAACTGGAGCAATAGCAGGTGTTTCCTAGCAGAGGGAAGTAGGAAAGGGTTACAGTGCTGATTGTATTACTTCTACACCAATACACGCAATGACATTTCATGTTCATTGCATTTTATGTGTGCTAGAGGTGCCCATAAATTTATTTCCACTTACAGTTGATGAAAAGTCCATTTGTGGCAGTCACCTTTGATGTTCTCGAACTCTGAATCTGACTAAAACAATTTATTGTGGGAGTTGTTTCAGTTACCATTTAGGTAGAAGCAAGTTAGAAAAGTTTTGCAGCAATTATGTGCCTCCTCTGAACTTTTTTTTGCCCCCCTTTTTGGTTGCATTTTTGTATGCAATAAAACTCACAATCAAAGGCTTCAGATGTTGCAACAATCAAGATAATCTTTGTAACCTGAGTTCAAATAGTTTACAGCTATTATCAGAAACGAGTGAATGATGTATTGCCCTCCTGCTGATATGTTGACATTCTTCAGTTATTTAACATCTGTCACAGGCATTTTCATGCTGGTAACAAAGGCAGAGCAACTGATATTGCAGAGCACATACAGGGTGCTCACATTCTCTCACAGTACAGAAGAGTTCTTTGTGTTTCTGCCCAGTGGGCTAATAACAAATTTAATTAAGCTCTACATGGAACAGTCACTGAAGGAAAAGAGCCCATCAAGGCATAGTTCAGGGTCTGTAATGAGTACAAAGGTTAGATTGCAGAAAGCAGCATTTAATGTTAGCAAAAGACAACCCCTTACCTTTCAGCAAGTGCTTGACTGGGTGTGCTTTTTACAGAGAGCAGCTCTTCTTCAAGCCTCTTCCTTTCTGCTTCTAGCTGCTCTAGCTCATCTTGAGTACGTTTGCATGGTGTAATAAACTGGAGTTCCTTTAAAAGCTCTTCTTTTTCATTGATTAACATCAGTTTTTCCTTTTCCACATCCAATGCCCCAGGCCAGGCTTCACTATCTAGCTTAGAGAGTTCAATCTTCAAGTTAGCCATGCTAAAATAAAACACAGCAGATCTGTCTGAGCCCAGCACAGCACACAAATCCCAGCAAAGAGAGAAGTGATATAATATTATGAAATGTATCAGGATATCACAACATTTTCTACTCAAAGTCATGCTTTAATTAGTCGTGCTTCACAAGGATACAGACTATGCTAGAAAAGCAGGACATCTATCCAGGCCAAAAGCAACATGCATATGCATTAAAAATTATTTGCTCCTGTTCAAATGCCTAGCCAAAGTAAAAATCAGAACATTAATAAATATCTGGTAATGTAGTAGTGGCACATCTAGAAGTACCATGGATTTTTCCTAAGCTATTGGAGGCTGACTGCTCCTCAGAAACAACAATGACAATGGAGAAAGAACACACACCGTAGCAAGGTGCTCAACAGCATGCTTGTATGCAAATCTTAACAGGCAAAAGCATTGTTCTTCTATGGGATTATAATAAAGGTAATAGTATAGTGGCCACCTAAAGAGAAAGGAGATCATTAACTCGAAACGTGTGAGTTTGTGCAACTGGTGTTCCCATTGCGGATGTTGAACCACAGAGTTAAGACACGCAAGACTTCATTATCCACACATATTGCACAGATACACGCATATAATGGAAGCAGAAACTTCCCTACATTGTTATTGTACTATTGTACTATAGCTCAGTCCTGATCAGGGCAGGTTATTTCCAGTGTTCAGTCTCCATAATCATGCTGTCCATGGGCTCAGCAGTGTAGCTTTAAAAGTGCAGGTCTTGCAATAAAAACTCATTGTCCACTGGGAAAGCCTAAAAATTCCTGTTAGAAGTGCCACATATCTAACAGGATGATACCTTTCAGTCACTTCCAGCCTTAGCCATACCTGAAGCAGCTGCATAGCTAAAGATATGGAAGCTCTGAGCTCTGTAACAGCTCCTAGCCTGCTTCACCTCCCTCTTGCAGGCTGGGAAAAAGGCCAAGAAGTGAGAAATCAAAATAGGAAGAAGTTTCCATACAATCTCAGGCAAGAGGAACCGATCTGTTACTTTCATTTATTTGTAACTGCCATAGATAAATACACCTCAGTCATCTCAACAAATGCTAAAAGTCTGTGCAACTTGAATGTTACCAGGCACTACACCTAAGGTAATGACCCATGCCATACTTCATAAATACACACAAATAATGTGGTGTGTATAATCCTTCTGCAGTTCTGACAGATTTTGGGGAATATATTTTTCTTATTTCCAGTCTGTTTTCTGTGATTAACAAAACTAATAATATAATGCTTATTTTGCATCTCCAGTATTAATTTTACAGCACATTGAGGCATTTATTTATGGTCAAAGCTAAGAATAGTTAATGTTGAATCTAACTATTTCATTGCTTATACTAGAAGCTTAAAGGGAACCACTCCCCTTTTTCTTTCCACAGGTAATATTTCCTTCTCATCTGCACCTCAATATAAAAAAAACAGCTTAAAAAATGAAAACAACCAACACTCCCACCAAAGCCCTGCAAGAACAAGGGTGACTCAAGGTATTTTCACAGAAAAACAATGTAAAATAAACAGAAATGCTATCAGCAGTACTACCATAACCAAATGGTGGGATGAAATGAAGCATTTCAACATATTTTGCAGCTGTTACATGTATCATTTATATTCAACAGTCCTTTAGAGGAGCAGTACTCAGAGGGAAAACAACCGAATAATTTCAGATTTCAGACATTTGTTAAGACTCATCTCCAGGTCACTGGTTCCCCCTAACCTTGTTCTGAAAGGACCTGTTACTGATAGCTGTTGGGTGATAGAGATGAAAGAACACAATGATGGGACTGCTTGGTTTTAAGACATAGTCAAAAGAGCGGATGATCTGGTTTTGCATCAGTTACACCTGAGGAAAAAAATGCCATCTATCGGCATCTAAAACACCATCTGACAATTAACATTGTGTACCTGATGATTCTGAGCCAAAATGAAACATGCTCAATACTAAACAAACACAACAGTTTTAGCACTCTTTGCTGAATGCATTGAATATAGAATAAAATTTTATGATCTGTAATGAGGATATAAAGGATTACTGCTGTTACTGGCAAGGATGGTAGCTACTACTCTGTATGGGGAGGGTATATATTTGAAATTAAGCAAAAAAACCCGTTGGTTGTGCAGCCTCCTGCCTTCAAAACATAAGAATTAACTATGCCTTTACTGTGTACTTACAAGCTGCAAATTTCTTTTCCTAGTTTTGTAATTGACTATGCCACAGTATTCCAACTGAAATAATACTTAAATCTCAGATTAAATGGCATTTTAGGCACAGTTTTCATCTGGAGAAAAGTGTTATTTTTTATTTTATCACCCTGTTTAGTTCTTTATAGTAAAAAGGGAATTTTGAGTATGGGATAACTTTTTAGATTTCTATTCCCCTTAAATTACAAAGCACCTCCATAACAAAAACTATAAGGTTTCTGTATAGCTGACACCTAATTTTGTGAAAAGTATTAGAATATAATACAACACACTTCATAAATTATTGATAGAGAGATATCCCACACACTTTTTTAAATTGTAAAATCTTCCCTGGTATTGTGCCACACTTTTGGTGTGCCAGAAAACACATCATTGTAACGCTGAACGTTCTGCTTTCTGATGCCCATTCTTCAGTGCTGTGGCAATTCACCCAAGTGGCACTGCTTTCATGAGCGACTGCTGCAGAACTTTATTTGAAAGGCATTCCACATTCATCGATGGAGCAGTTCCTGATTTCTTTTCTCCTTAGGCTAAACTCTTTAAAAACACCCAACTCCATAGTGAAAATAAATATTTAAATTATTCAAAGTCCCAGGGGAAAAAAAAAAAAAAAAAAAAAAAGAAACAATTAAGCCTACTAAATCTGCACTGGAAGTCTGGAGCAACTCTAAAGCTGAAGAGCCTTCATTGAATAATAAACCAAAATGACTATCCTAAAGAAGGATATAATGGACACAAATAACCTGGTAACTCCTTCAGTGGAAAGCCAGCTGACCCCAGCAATGAAGCTGGTCAGGGGCCTGGAGCACAAGTCTGATGAGGAGCGGCTGAGGGAACTGGGGCTGTTCAGCCTGGAGAAAAGGAGACTGAGGGGAGACCTTATCGCTTTCTACAGCTACCTGAAAGGAGGTTGTAGTGAGCTGGGTGTCAGTCTCTTTTCCCAGGTAACAAGCAACAGGACAAGAGGAAATGGCCATTAATTTGTCACCGCCTGCATTTTTTTTTTTAAACACATTCAACTTAGCATTGAATGTAAAGCCTACTGCTCAAAAGCACCAACTGCTCCTGAAAGCCGCTTGCCCTCTGAAGAAATACACACACTTTGCCGTGAAGCCCACGGTGCCTCGGGAGAGAAGCCCACTAGATGTCAGTGCAAGCGCAGCATTCGTGCTGGGGGATACACCACCTTTCCAACGCAACCCTGTAACTTAACAAAGCCTCCAGCCCTATTACCTTCTCTTTGCTTCTTCATATTGAAGACTTAATCTGACCTTCTCTGCTAAATTTGATCTATTTCTTGCTCCAACCTGTTGAGAAAGAAAAAAAAAAAAAATCGCCTTATTGCTGTGTAAAGCTGCTAAATTAATCAACAAAGACTATGCACAGGCTAGAACAATCATGACTTAAACTAAAACCACACTCACCTGCAGCCACGCACTTGCTGTTAAATGCTTAGTTAGGAATCTACTGAGATGTACCAAGCAGTGCTGTTTTCTTCTGATCCAGTTCATCTCTTATTAACTACTCTACTACCAATTGTCCGTATCCCACCAGAGTAAAGCAAAAGCATTTTCAAAGAAGTCTTGCAGTGATCGCACCCAAAATTTTCATCTCCTACTTTGAACTCCACTGAACTCAGAATTTAGAACTAAGTCAGTGCATTTCAAAGTAAGACTTCAATAAATTTGCTATAAAACCCAGACAAGCTTAGCTCTTTGCTTGGAAAACCTTGCACAGCCTCTTCCTTACAAACTTAGTTCACAGAACTTCAAAGAAAGTACCCAAATTAAGCACAGCTTTCTGTGTATGTAAATATACTGTCAGTGAAACAGAAGAGGTTTTAATGAATCACTGAAAAAGTAGTTTCACTAACAGTTTTTCAGCTCTGTGAAATGAAATTGCACATTTAAATTGTGAGATCTTGTTTCTGAAAATTAAAAACGTCTTCATCCCAAATTAAGTCTGCAAGGTGAAACATACCCTACAGATAGACCAGAAGAATAATATCTACTTATGCTGATCTTCACTGTACTGGAACTATTTGATTAAATAAAATTGTCATAAATGCTTCATGACAAACATAAAAAGTTGATCTGAATCTTGATTTAAAATTTAAGGAGAAAAATTCTAAGTAATTCTCTCTTAAACATGTATGCATATATATATATATACCCGTGTATATATACACACACACACACACCCCCCCCTATCAGCAACAGTAAACCATTTTATTCCAGTTCCATTAACCGCGACATTCTGATTCAATTTCTCTTTACATTTGTCAAACTGGAAGAAAGCTCACCTCACCAGAAATGTCAGTCTGAGACCCTGTATCCAGAGTTTGTCTAGAAAAACACAGCTGGGAGTTTACAGAGCTGGAACTCAAGTCTGGTTGAGATGTTCCAATGGTCTGGTCAAGATGGAATTTCTCTTTTAGCTTTGCAAGACTCTGTCCAGGAAACAGAGAAGACAGTGGTGTTAAAGTTCCTTTGTACTTTACTGTGTTTATACCAGTTTATCTCCAAAAGATGTTTACATAGAAGACTTGAATATAAAAATTCTGGGTTTACTTCATATTAAGCTACTCACATGGTTTTGTGCCCTTTTCTTTTTAAACTTGTCAAACAATTAAATACTTAGCTGATTGAAAAAAAAAGAATCTGCTTTCAGGAAAGGAAATAGGGCAATTTCCATTTGGAAAACATTCACTGAGTTAGAAAATGCCCAGGCATCACAGAAACACACCTCAATTTTGTCCACTTAATATTTTCAGTAGTGCTTTGGAGGTAACATCTGCATTGTACCTTACATAGAAGTTCAGAAACTTGTATTATTTGACTGACATATAGTGGCTTTTTGAATTAGGAAAGTTACAGGCTTCAGCTGCCGCATCTGAAAACTGATTTTAATATTAGTTTGGCTCAAAGAGTTTTGAGAAATGCTTAAAAAGTAAAAAATGCTAGGTATTTAGTATCAGGAAAGTTATTCACGTTAAAACAAATCCACACAAATATTTATGTCAACCATTCAAAGTACCTTCATTAAATCTTGTTTTTCTCTCTCCCCTGAACTTATTGCCTTTCTGATGGACTTCAGTTCACTCAGGATGGCTTTGGCCTCACATAGTTCATACCCACTCTGACCTCCAGACATTTTTTGGTCAATTCTGTGGGAAGACAGAGTATTAAAACTGGATACAGAAAATAATAGTAACATCTCTGCTGTTCAGCTTCAGGCAGAAGCATAATTAGGAAACAGAAGGGAAGAAGATAAGAGATAGCATTTCCTGTAACAGACATGCAAAAAGGAAAAAGGACATTGAAATCACAATTAAAATACTTACTATTTAATCATGGGGAAAAATGTCAAGCTAACACACACACAGTGCTCATGAGTACAGCAGCATTGCTGACACGACTATGAAAGTTCCCATCCCCACCATTAGCTCTCTGCAGCAGAGAGCAGCTTTTGAGTACACCTTGCATACCACTAACTGTCCGTGACCCTCACAGAAAGCAGCGGTATTCCTCTACCCAGACCCACATCCTGACATGGGCAGACAAGCAGGTTTCTTGGTACTCATCAGCCTTGCAGAGAAGCAGCGTAATCAGCTCCACTCTTGTCACAGCTTCCCTCTCGTTCACCATAATCCCAGGCACTACACAGTCTAGAACAGCTGCTCTGCTCAGTCAGTCACCAGACTCTCTTTACTCACAAAATCTCTGGATAATTAATACCATCTGTCTTTCATTGGACAATTTATTATTAAATTCCTGGACTATCAATGATTTTTAAAACTGTAACTTGTGAAAACAAAACAAAAAAGCCCCCAAACTTATAGATAAAAAGATATTTCATTTTAGTATTTCCTTATTTACGTCAAGAAGTAAGGTTTGTAAACACATTTCTCTGACCTCTGGTTTAACTGAATATTTCATAGCATATAGAAATGACTGCAGCTGTGCTTCACAAAATTAAAAACAACAGCCATCTTCACAAAAGTCAAGTATCAAGTAGAGGATAAATTATTTTATAATGCAATTGGTTTTCTGTTTTTATCATCTTCCATCATCTTAGCTAGAAGACACTAACCTTGTGAGTCAGGAATGAAAAAATATTTTAATGATCAGAAGTTATCCCGAGCAACCCCTGCAAGAACAGAAGCTTGCACAAAACACCTGTAACAGTATTCTATTTTACTTCCAGTTTTGTGCACTAAGATACCAAGGTTCTAAAGCAGCATTTTAAGCTGTGAGCACGTCTGTTTTCCTTCCTCCGCATTTCTGGCTTCCTGACAACTAGAACTGCATTTTTGTAACAAAATTACCTATGTGACTCAGCACTCAGATTTCTATTCAAGGATATATTTGTTTCAGCTTGAAAGTTCCTCAAACCCTTTCCTAGGTAGGCATGCACTCAATGTCTGACAACACTCAATTTTTGGTAACTGATCAGGTTGCTAAGGTCAAATATATACAGAATATGCCAACAATTGGGATCATGAATGAACAACTGGGTAACACACCACGTGCTGCCAAGTAATATGATGTGCCACATTCAAATCACAACTGCTTAACTCTGTAGATAATTAAGATGGACAAAACAGATCTCTAACATGTAAGATATTTCATCTTCCTGTTTTAAATTAATGGGATTAGTACTGTTGGAAAGTGGCTGACTGAATTTTAACAACAAATGTCCATTGTGTTTCTGTGGAATGCTGTTGACAGTTTCTGAAACATGCTTTGGATTCCTATCAAAATGGCTTGTGAGCAAGCTGCTCTGAAACAATACTTCACTGTTGAATTAATATAATAAAACCAGCATGATTGGCTAACCTTTAATCCTGGGACAGCAGTATGAGTTTTTATTACCTTAAGCTTTGGAATCAATATGTCTTTCTTCTTCTAAATTTTGCTTCAAATGAATCTGATTTATGAACAAATAAATTCAATCAACAATCCTTTTCTCCCTTCACTCCTTGCTAGCCTTTATATATTTAAATGACAAAACTTACATTTCTGTTTTAGTCAAAATGAAGGAGGATAGAGAGTTGACTGGCATCCTCCTAAGATGCTGAGGGGTTTCAGTTCCAAATTGACTTCAAACTCTTCATAGCAGAAAAATATTTGTTGTCTGTTTTCACATATCTAGTTATAAGTGGCCATTTCCTGGACCAGAAATGTTTTTCTCCCAATTAAAAAAAATCCTACTGTACAGAACTGATATCTTAAAATACACAGGCAACAGCCTACAAGATATTTTGGTTAGGACTGAGAACTGAACCCAAATCTCTCAGCTTCAAAGACAGATGCTCTGTCATCCTTTGCAAATCACTTTGTATTTTAGTACCTGGAAGACAGAAACGCACTTTTCCCATCTTTTGTCAATCTTCCTATATATCCTGCAAGCTCTCCAGGATAAAAATTGTTACTTATCTGACAGAACGCTGCCATACGTAGGAGGTCCTGAGAAAAAGGGTAAATGAATCCAGACAATATTACATTAATGCTGCAACATTGCTTCTGCTACTGGAATTGGTGTACGAAGAGCACACAACTCAGCACGTAATGTATCCTTAAGGTATGGGTACGTGCCACAATATGGAAAACAACTAGCATTAATAAATTTCTGTTCGCATTAGTTAAGAAAACATGCTTGTTAGCAAGGCTTCCTCTGCAGCAAGTTCTCTGTGGTGACAGTTCCAGCTATGTCTAATATTTTAGGGCCCAACTTTGTAAGTCAGGAGCAGCAGGGAATGCTCAGACTGAAAAAAATTCATTCCCTAATAATCCAACTGATTAAATACCCAGAATGCTCACCCAGTTCAGCATCAGCCCTTTGGACACGAGGCATCCCAGCAACTGGAACAAAGAAAGTCAGGTCTCTAATCCTCAAATTGTGAAATTGTGACTCATTTCAAACCCTACACAGCTGTGCACCATTTATACCTCCAAGAACAACACTCTCCTCTCTGTCTCTCTTTTGATCTTAGAGGTGGGAAGAAGGAAAGACCTAATTACCTTTTTTAAAAAATTTTTAAACGGGACACAGAGAGCAGCTAAATTCTTCCTCAGAACCTTTAACCACTGTCCTTCTTTCTACCTTTTTGCAACACAACCTACCTCATGGAAAAAAATAGGAGGGGACCAGATTTCTCATGTTAACACTTACACAATAGGTTTGCCATTTCTACAGGTCTCCTGCTTCCTAACTACAACAAAAAGAGCTATTAGATTCTCGTTTTCTCCTCCAATAATTCTCTCACATAAGATGGATTCAATTCCATGCCAAAAAAATCAGGTGACTTAATTAGGTCAGTTTTAACTATTTTCTTTTACTCACTGTTGCAGTGTTTCAAAGCCCTGTTCCTTGTACAGCAGCTCTTGCTTCATCTGAGAGAGTTCCCTCTTCAGCTTCTTAACCTTGTGTGTTAAATCAAAGCAAGAGTTAGAAAATTCCTCTTGTTAAAACAGCGTAACACATGGCTTTGAACAATTAATGTATTCTCTACATCAGATGAGACAAAAAAAGAGTAGATTGCTCTGCTGACACATATTAAAAACAAAAGGATCTGTTCTCTTCCTGATGTCTATGGGCAACATGCTTTAGTATTAAAGGGACACAAGCAGATTAAATCACATTCCTTATTTGTATTGATACCACACTGTGTTATTAAACCTGAGAGAACTTTAACAAGTAATTTACTCCTTACTTGTTAAGCATGCATTCCAACTGTCCTACAGGGACATGCCTGCTTATTTTCAGGCTTATTATATTTTCACTTTTTCATTCCAGGAAGCTCTCGAATCATTTGGACTGTAAAAGACTAAGTGTGGACTCTTTTTTTTTTTTTTTTTTCCTATGAACCATCCTTTCTTATAAAGCTTTACAGACACTGGATCACTAAATATATGATTCACATTCGCTTCATTGAAAGACAGCAAACACTGAACACATTTGGATCACAAATATGCACCTCGATTAAATAGAAATGTCTCTGGCAAAACCTTCCCTGCTTTCCCTAAATTTGCATATTCCGTGCTTTTTGATCTTAATATTGCTATTTCAGCTATTAGCAAATATAAATACACTATAAAATATTTATTATAAAATATCTGTTCTTTAGATGAGGGGTTAGTTCCAGGCTTTTGCAAAATATGGCCTCCAGTTGCTTTGCTTGACAGAAAACTGTTTTTATTTTGACCATACTGAATAGTTAGCATGATAAATAGGCAATGTCTCTTAAGTACACATTCAGTGCTCCTTAACTATTTCTTCCTTCACTAGCACAAAAACCCCAAGAATAATCTCTTAAGTGTTCTGATCAAGGTTATAGAAAATGAACAGATATCACCTCTGTGTTCCAGGTAAAATACTGTGTCAAATATGAAGAAGTCCCAACTTTTCTCAGAAACACACACAACTTTTTTTTTTTTTTTTCTTAAATCAGAAATGATAATTATTAGCAATAGTAGAAAGCACACTTGATTTCAACTTAGAGGATTGGATCTCTCAGAAACCCTTATGTTTTTCCTCAAGATCATCTTCTGAGTGTCCTCTGCCATAATTCATCATCATTTCATTATAAAGAAATGTGAGTTAGGCACATTATTCTAGAAGGATGTGACCTACATCATAATACAAACTCTGTTTACTGCATCATACTTACATTAAGCTATTCTCGTGCTCCTTGTCTTCTCCTTCAAAACTTTCATATAATTCCCACTTTTTCACAACTCTTCACTTGTTTTATCCTTCAACCCCTTCCTACTGCTTCTGCACATCATCTTCAGTCACCTGACAGGCCTCTCGCTTCCTCCTCCTAATCGCACCTTCAAGCCGGCTCCTGCGCTAAACCTCTGCTGTTCTCAGTGCTCAAGTACTAAGGGAACAACAGCGACAGCCCCCCCTTGTTATTTTATAAAGGTGCATCCCCTCCACACTGCATATGCATAAACATACTGTGATGATATATGTGTTGTTTGAATTATCTGATTACTAATTAAAGCCCCAAAGTCCACTGCAGGATCAGATCCTTCAATTCTGATCTAACGAGAAAGGTCTTTCTTCTGCTTATTTAATTTAACGGCTGTCTGATTTCTGTCATATTTTCTCCACAACCTATTGCACAACAGGCAATTCATTTATCCAAAAGGCTCCACACGCATATATTAAGCACAGCTAACAAGGAAAAGGCCAAAGGCCCATTCAGAACTTCCTCAAATGCCGAGTTTCCCCCCCTTCAGCCACCATTAACCTGATGATACCAGTAAAGCCTTGGCCAGTCTGAGAAACAGGTTTAGTACATCTGACCTAATAGTTCACTAAACAATGTGCAAATTCTAAATAGCTAGCTAGCAGCTTCCTAATGACTAACTTTGTTTCCCATTAAGTCCACGCATGCATATAGTGTAAAATGCCAAAAGGTGGCACAGTAGCAAGCATCCTCAAACATTCCAACAAGGGTAAACTACGATAATAGTCATACCTCTCTTGCCATCTTCCGTGAAAACCACTTTCCAGTCCTAGAATCACAGGGCTCCCCTTTTTCTTACCTCAATGATTTTCATATCCAGTGTCTTTGGATGACAACACACTTTATGCTGACACAGATACTCTTGGACTGCACCCTTCTAAACTCTGCAGACAAGATTCAGGTCACCTATTTTAGGCACATACGCAACTTGGACTTTGCAATGCCAATAAATCAGGTGTTTGGAACCAGCAGGATATTGGGTTCCTTGACTCCAAGGAACAATGAAGAGAGGAAAGCACCTCCAGAAAATGAATTACTGTGATTAACACACCTGCTCTTCTCAGTGAACAGACAAATTGTAAATCTGCAGCCAAAAGGTGATCCAGTGTTCCTTCATCTTGAGCTGGGAAGTGAACAGATCTAAGCCACTGGAGAAACTGAGCACAGGACTACGTCTGAGTTTTCCCCTCTTTGACTTGTGACTATATTTAAATTCATTCCTGTGTTTTGTTCTTCAAGAACACTGTTAATTACTGTTAATTTCCCAAATATACTAGTGATCCCCTTGCCAAAGGGAACATCTGTTACTGCTCCACTCGTTTTAGAAAGAAGCTCTCGCCTTGTCTTTTCATTCTTGCTCCTGACAGGGTCTTTACTGCTGTTGATTCTCCCTACTAAACTTAAAAACTTTTCTTCCCACCTCCTCCAGTGCTGAAATAATTTTTCTCACTAACCACCTTCCCTTCTCCTTAAAGGACAAGGGACTACACACTGAGATGGGTAAGGATGAACAGGTGTACAAGCAGTCAGGAGGGCAACATCCAGACACCAGTTTTACGGTCTATTCCATCCTCCTTGATTTATACTGGGTTTTAAAACTTGAATGAGCTATTCTGCAGTTCCTTTTAAACATTAATTATTTAAGACTCCTCATCATAATTCTTACTCCCGGTGAAGGAGGAAGGATGTTACTCTGGGAAGCTTCTACGAGTGCTGGTCTGTGAGGAAACCAGGAGGGGGCAATGGAAGAGCTGAGAAACTGCTGTTGCTTTGCAGCGTCTGTATTGCAGTGTCTGTGTTCCAGCCATCATCAAAAGCCCATGCTCTGAGGTGCTGCCTTTTTAACCTCCATGGTTTGATCTAATTTTTTTCATTATAAACTACCAAAAGCTCAGGCTATCCATAGAGCATTATATGCCACAGCTTAAATAAATGCACTCCCTATAAAGATTTTAAATGCCCTCCACACCATCACCTCCTTATTCACAATTAATTCAGTAGACACTAACCTGTGAATGAAAATTCTTTACATGGAGTCTGTTAGTTACCATACTGGACAGAGTTAACCAAATAATTGATTTTTGTTTGGCAGCACTTTCAAAATATGAACACAAACTCATTCTTGATCTGAACTCTTCCATTTTGACAAAACAGAGTGAAGTTTCACACCATTATTGAAAAGTGCTTTTTAAACCAACGTAAGTTTGTGAGGCTGTTCATGTAGTTAATGGTGCATTTCTCATGGAAGGCAAACGGCGTAAAAACAGTCATCTAGCTGCAGCTCACCTTGGCCTACTACTTTTCTATTTTCACCTAAGGTTTTCAATTCTTCCTTTTAAAAACAAAAGCATACAAGTGAAAATAGTTATCAGCTTTATTTAAACCAGATCTAACTAGAATATCTGTCAAAATTACTCCAAAATGGATTACCTGAAAGTAACAGAGAGCTCCAAAAGTTCATTAAAAACCTCTGAGTGGTATTTAATGAGGATATTAGGAGGTTTCAGTATCAGGGTACAGGATGCCTCTGGCTAGATTAAGCTTTGCATTCCATAGTCATAAACTTTGCACACAGTATAGAAATAAATAAGTTAATCACTCTCACCCTTAATCTTGTAGTGGAGATTTCAGCCTTCAAAATATCAGGGTCATACTTTGTGCTTGATGAGGAGCCTGAGAATACTTAAAAAAAAAGACAAATATTTAAGTACTTTTAAATAATTAATTAGTCCCTTCCTCAATGAATCCACATTGATCTAAAACTACAAAGTGCAGAAACACATATAATACTTTAAATATATATATATATATAGCCTGTTATAGAGTAGCCAGCATTGCAGGATGGATATAATTAATGAATAATCAAAATTTCCCCCTTTATTCCCTTACTATTATTTGGTATCTCTCCGCCTTTGCCTGTCCCAGGATCCTAAAGTAGCACCTCATTCTCCGTGGCCTTCTTTCCCTTGCTTTCTGTTCCCACTCTTCTAGCTCGGCCATCTCATGGTCACCTCTTCCTGGAAGCTGTAACCTTCTAAGGGGATTTCTGAGAAGCAGCAGATTTATTCAGAAGCCTCAGAGGTCTGCCACTCAGTTCCTCCACAGCTGTACATGTTACTTTTATCACACCATCTGCTTCTGAGAGAGATGTTTGGCCAACAACAAGCCTCTGACAGCACTTTACTGCATGCCAATTCCTTGCCCAGTGTTGTAGTATGTACCTCTACGTGTATCTCTACTTCACCCCTGATCACTGCACACAGGCTACAAAATCATTGTATGCTTTTCTCATAAAGCAGCAACAAATTCCCTCCTTGGTCTGTTGCAGATAGCTGTCAACACAGTTGGGTCATTGCAGTATGCATCATGAGGTGCAAGAGATCCTATTTGAACCTAGATTTGGCAGAATTTTGTTCTGACAAACTGCATGAAAAACAGTTTTCAGAGCCAACTGTTCCAAACCAGGGTTCAAAGCAGTTCAATTGTATCAGAGAGAAGAGGGCTCTCTCCAGCAGAATATCTTTATATATATATTTTAAAAAAAGAAAAAAGAATAAAAAAGAAGTAGGGATGATATCTCTGAAAAAGCCAGAGTACAAGGTGTTCATAGCAAACCTTGAAAACTCATCCTAAAGAGAAACAAGACCCCCTGCAAGGTGCGGATCAATGAAGTTACATTGTATTCTCTACTGTACTTACAGCTTGTACGAGAGCTTGATTTTTCTTTGTAGGCATCATTCAACCGTACATACTCATCCAGTGCAAGTGCCAGCCTCTGCTCCTTCACCTGGTACAGCTCTTTCTGAGTACTCAGAGCATCCTGGGCTACCATAAGATAATCTTTTAACATTCTCTCTTGTTCTTGCCTCCATTGTTTCCTGGGATCTTCTATTTGTGTTGTTTCTTTATAGGAGAAAAAGAAAGGATTTAAAGAGACCTCTGCTGAAATCCATTGGCAACTGAATTGTTTCTTTGCCTGTAATCCACAGTTATAGAAATATAAATCATAGCTTGTCTTTGGTAAGCAGATACTCAATTTTATTTAAGTTTTTCTTTGCCACAATAGCATGTGCGAGAAAGGTATTTAAGGGATCAATTGCGAAACTAGGAATTAGGGTACAATAGGTAAATGCTTATGTAGATCACTCCTACATCTTCAACCTTGAATTAATAACATCCTAAAACTCAAGAAAAAAAAAAAATTGCACCACAGTACTCAGAAATGATGGAATCAATAAAGTCTTTCAACTTTATTGAACACATTTCTGAACAAAAATGAAAAGTAATCCCGGCTATTATATTTTTTCAACCCCCCCCCTCCTCCCCACTTCATTAATTTTTACAGCCATATGTTATTCATGTTTTATAGCAGTTATCTCTCTCCTTTCCCTCTCTGAACTTTCCCTGTAACTGAACTACCAGAGTGTTAACTCTCCAGATTATCTCACCTCACTTTACCCTGACCACAGCTAAGTATCCGAGCTAAGACAGAACTCTCTTTTGCGGTCAACAGACAGCGAGGGCCGCCCTCAGAGGGCACTTGGCTCCACCAAAGACAGGTGCCAAGATACACGGGACCAAACTGCCTTTTTGAGGTGTCTGCTGCTTCCCACTGACTTGCCCAGGTAACATAAATGAGTGAGCTGGAACAGGCCCTTAATTCACAAGGGGCTTCAGGTCAACCATTTTAACTCCAGCAACCATGGCCATACAGGAGCCAGAATTACATAGAATGTGTAGACGAAAGGATTAGACATAATGAAGTGATACATATTAAGAAAGTATGTGATAAGATCAATCTAATTATAGGTTTTAAGATTTTTATGTATTTTTTAATGTAAACATCCAAAGAGGAAGAGCTAATGCTGAAAGTTCAATCTTATCATTAGTATTTCCTGACTTAGTTCAGCAGTTTTTGAAGCTGTACAATGAATATTCTTCCTTTAAAGCTAGAAATACAAAAACATTCTCATAAGACATAGCCATGAAAAGTTGGAAATCTAAATGCAAACATGCACCACGCTCCATTTTCTTTGTAAATTACATACTGTAAATCTACATAGATCAGAGATAAAAAGTGACATTCAGTACCAAAGTATTTAATTGCAGAGTATTTACTTCAGAATTTTTCTGCAAAAAAAAGGAGGAGGTAAGTTTATTCTCTGGGTCAGATTTCTGCCACTTTAGTGGCAGTTCTTTAAATTGCTTTACAGTGAGAACCAATGCTGAGGGGTGTGTGGAAACAGAACATGTGGCTGAAGGCATGGGGGGAAAAAGAACTGCAGCACAACCAACCTGATTGCTCTCACCTGCAGCTGAAGTGCACTCCTGGGGAGAAGGCACTCTTTCAGCTCCATAGATGAAAAAAGATCTTGTAATAGCAAAGCTAATCAGGACAAGCTCTGGTTAATAACAATTTCCCATATTGACTGACTACCAGTTTCTCAAAAGCCTTTTTTGGTCTTAATATCACATAAAACAAAAGACAAGCAAATAAAAAGGAGCATCACATAAAACTAATCCCACAGAATCCTGAACTGACAATGCCTGTGGAACTACTGATGCTTTTAAAAACAAATAAATATACATACCCACCCCACTCCCCCATTTAGAAACATGACAAGCCTTTGCATTTCTGTTATACTTGGGAAAGGTATTTCTCAGATGTACAAAATAGATACATAGAGAGCATAAATCATGTAAAACCAAGTGCAGTGCATAAAAGATTAAAGCAGAGAAGCTTTATACACAGTTGGTTTTCCAATAATCCCAACAGGAACACTCTCTCCCAAAAAACTAACTACAGTTACGGACACACGCATATATATTTCCAAGTTTATAGCTACCTGATCTTTCCCACAAAGATATCGGGTACACAAAGAAGCAAATTGGTCCCTTTTCTCTCCTAAATGGTCAACACATGTCCCCATCTGTGGCCGCTTATTGCTGCTGTACTTTAACACACCTCCACATTCACAGTTTTTTACACAAGATAAGAAGTGCTGGTATCCAGAGGTGTCCTTTTCTGTGGAGCAGGATGAAGAACATGAAGCAGGATTCTCATGGGTCAATGATCAAATAGGATAAAAGCAGTTATGCTGTTTTTTTTACAAGAATGTAATGATGTGATTGCGTTTTACGAGTGCAACCAGCAGCCACCAAATAATCTTACAAGATTGGAAGGTCTCATCTTCAAGCATGTTGCAGGTAATTGCCTTGTAGGTTTTAAGGGAGGATTGCTCAACATGCAGCCCAAAGACCAAATGTAGCCTGCAGAGTCCTAAAATGTGGCCTACAGATGCCCTGTCCTTGTGACTGCAAGAGAAGGACAAAGCTGATCAACAGCAGATCATTTCGTACTGCTGACAAATACAATCAAACATTTTCTTTTTGCTTCCCCAGGCTGCATGTGCAGAACAATACTATGATTACATGAGCTGAAATCTTTTATACTGAGAGTCATAAGTGAGTTAAAGGTGACCCTGCTTTTTAAAAATTGCACACTGTTAACTGCAGTGTACTGAGGTTTGGGTATTTGCCCGTGTAGGTACATTGACTGGTCAAATTATTCTCAGCTATTCTATCTGCATGTATTTCATTTTGGAAGGAACATTCAGCTAGGAAAATACTTAATTCTGGAAAAAGCAAAGCAGTACTGGAATGACTATCGCAGAACTGTTACTCAACTTTTACCAAGCAGAGAAGGCTCTGGAGTATTTTTCTTAAATATTATGAACCGGAAAACTCAAAAAAGCATATAATTTGTTTGCCAAGTTGTTCAGATATATGTATAACTATAAACACGTGCCTGTGTAGCAGCACCATCTGCTTGTTCATCCCTAATTTTCAGTTGTCTCAATTTTAATGAGTAGGTTTACCCCACAGATTTAAAAAAAGAAAAAAAAAAAAAAAGACAACTATGGATATTAATTCTGGTACCATAGTGCTGCATTTTGAAAAGCATGTTCATTTGAGCACATCCATCTTCCAAGAGCCAATAAAAACTTTTTAAAAGCAGAGTTTTTTCAAAACCAAATATTTATACTTCTCAGAATAAAACCTCACAAAGGTAAGGATTTTTTTCCTTGGACAAGAATGTTTTAAGCACCTGCTGTTAAGGTCAAACTTGTATACACAAGAATATTATTGAGATAGTTACATGCATATCATTGAGGGAACAGCTTGCTGAACATTTCAAAATGAGATGTGAAGCCCTTCACGCTTAAATCAAAGAATGCAATTTAAACCACAAAGAACATCCAAACAGTTTCCTACCCTTATTATTCAACAGCTGATGTAAAACAAACTTGGGAGGTGCCATTCCCTCTTTTAGGGCACATAAATGTTTCCACTGGTGACTGCAATAGGATGCCTTACAACTTCATCTGCAGCAGGTACTAATCATGCAACAAAGAGATTGCTTGCCAGACAGATGAGATGATGTTGTTTCTGCTGGTCAGGTGAGGAGTAAGCGCTGGTTGTGAACACCAGCCAGAGCTGTGGGTTGTATCTGTTCTAGAAATTGCTAACTGGACTTCAATCATCAGCAGTGGAGAGCAAACAAATCACCGAGCATGACCTCTCCAACACTTTCTGCATCACTAGATAGTTAAATTCAAGAATTCAGTTGTTTCTTGTACAGAAAATGAAAATTATATACTGGCTATGGTTTTCCGTGGCATGAACTTACATATGAACTAAAGGAATCCCCTTAAAATGGATCATTAAACAACTTACAGTTGTACATCGGGCTCTATCAAAAGCACTGCCTAGATTAAAATAAAAAATTAAAAAAAAATTACATACCAACTTTCTCTGTCCAATCACAATAATCCATATTAACAGGATGAGGGGATGGTGGTGCACCTAATATTCTGGTTACACATTCCTAATTTAACTTGTTTTAGCGTCATTTGGTAAAGCCACTTGCAGATCAAAATTACCCAATTCTATTAAGAGATCTTGATTTAAAACCAACTGACTTAACTTTAAACAAATTACTGCAAGTGCATAGTTAATAGATTCATAAAAAAATATAAGTAGTGTATTTCCTCCTATTTTTAAAGATCTGAGTGACTACCCATGCTGGGGGGAAATTCTGTGAGATGGAAAACACTTGAGGTCTCGCCCAGCAGGACCGTACAAGCTCCACCCAAGGACGTTCCTGTGCACTGAGATGATCGCAGTCCTGCAGCTCAGAAGGGCGAGCTGTGCTGGCTTTAATCACACTGCCCCTGTGAAATGCACCCTTCCTGGCTCCCTGCCAGCCAGTTTTGATGCACTTAAATTCAGCAAAGAATTTGGCCCGAACAATAATTCAAAGCCAAAATGCCAGGACTGACTTTACACCTTGAGAGTTTCATTTATTCCTTTGGCTAGAGTTTGCTTCAAGGGCATCAACATTATGCATGCTCTGTGTAATTATACATAAGATATATATTATACATAGGATACAGACAATAGTCAGGCATGCCATTTTTTTAAAATGTGATATTTTCATATGTTATGTTCCTGTTTGCTACCAAGAAGCTCTGCCAATGTTTTACAGTCTACTTGAACAGAAGGAAACTATTACCTTATCAGCAGTATTTCCCAAAAGTACATGAAATTAAAATCCCACTAGAAAATCCCACAGGGAAGGGAATGGCTCCCTTACGCCCTACTGCTAGACAAGAGAGAATTGGACATTTTACTACAGGATTAACAATATGTGGAAGCAATAGTTTTCCAACATCTCCCCTTGCCAAACAAAACAATAGCATTGATTGGCCCTAGAATGACCCACATGTAAACTGTGTTCGGTCAGACACGTTGCATTTAGGCAACACAGAGCATGAATACTCTCAAGGGCTCCCACTAAAAAAATGCTGGAGATGTTAGATTGCTACTTGAGGATACACACATAGCAAGAGGAGACAAAATTGTGACATTATACTTTTCACCCTGAAGAGAGGAGTTTCACCTTTTTAAACATATGACTGTATTTTTTCAGTTTGTAAATGTAGCAGAATCACCGCCTCAGAAGAGCAACTATTCCAAGGGAAAGTGGTTGACCTGCTTAGAAACAAGGACCAGAGACCTAAGATCTGTAAGGATGAAAGCAACAGGAGATTGTGTGCCACAGCTGGAGCTGCTGTAACAGCCCTCCTTTTTGGCAGGGATGGTTTCCACCATGTCACCTCAACCCACACTCCCCAACGTTACACATTCGCATGTTCTGTCTCGCAGAGTCTCTGGTGCTCGCTCAACCCAGCACAAAACACGAAACCCACCCAAACACTCACTGGTTCCAAAAGGTAACATGAAGATACACCACATTCTGGCAGGTTAGGTGAGTTGTGCCATGTCACCAAAGATCCAATGAGCCAGTATAAAGGAAGAAGAATCCAGCTGGGGAAGGAACTAGACATCCTTTTTTTCTGGCAGCAGCAAGCCCACTTACGGATCTGTTCATCCACTAGAATCTTAAATATGGATCTACCCATCAATACCATGCACCTTCTCCCTCATATACAACTTACAGGAAAGTTTCCAGACCTGGAAACCAGGGCTACAAGACAAGAGGTGGCAAAACTGCAGTGGCTGAGCCCTGAAAAGACATTCTGACCACCACAGAAGTCTGTGGCCACACAGCCGGCTGTGCTCTGGGCTGCACCATGTCACAGCTCAGCCAGGCACTCTGTGTCAGAGTGGCAATATCTCTGCCTGAAATAGTAAGTGATGAAAATATAATTCCATTACACCCAATGTCTCTGGTTGTCTTGCATAATAATTGCAGGACTACTACCTCCAACCAAACAAAATCCCATCTTCGAGTAACACAGGCTGCAAAACCCCAAACCAAATAGCTCATCACTGGTGCTCCTCCTGAACCCCAGTGGCTCAAAAAAGTGCGCAAGCTCAATCCAGACTGTTTTTTTAACAGCCCCCCATGTCTCTGCTGTGACAGGATTACATCCTGCTCCACAGAGGTGGTTTGAGGAGGAGGGGATACCTGGGAAGCAGCTTACTGCATGCTGAGGGTAAGCCAAACTGAGCCAGTCGCAGCAAAGGAGAATCAAGATATCAACGGTATCTCGCACAAAAATGTTTCAAGATGGTGCAAACATAAAACATCAGAAGAGGAAAAATGGTGTCTGCTGTCAACCACCACAGAATAATGCGAGTTAGCTCAGTGCCGGGTGGCGACAGCAATTTTATCAACAATGTTATGTAATCCCTGCGGATATGTTTATTCTACAAGTATATCCCACGTTTCATGATAAACAAACTGGCTTTCAAATCTCCAGTACTTCTTGCCTGCAATCAGAAAAAGGTACACTTAAGAAAAAAAGAGTGCAAATATCACTTTATTGTACTTCAACTGGCATAACAAATATTGTAGGCAATTAAGATGCAAGTCCTAATGAACAGCAAAGGAGCAAATGTACCAGCACTAGTTTCAGGGAGAATAACCAAGTGTTACTGACTAGCTTGAGGAATGCACTTTATTGTTTACATACCAGAGGCTTTCTGAATGCCTTTTTTTTTTTCCTTATTGCTTCCCCCTCCCGCCACTTTTAAAAATACTTACAATTCACATTCCAAAAAAAAAAAAAGGGCAATTCATACCCAAAAATTAGAGGAAGAACTCACAAACAAATATTACATCATTTCACACTGATATATTTGTTCAATCGGTACATAAAAATAAAGAATAGCACATTACAGAGACAGCAGTTTCAGTAAGACCAGGCAGCCCAACAAGATGACATATACAGTGTCTTAAAAATGATCTAACACATTGCTGGATACTCGTAGAAAATCACAATCTACCACATAATAAGATGGAATATGGGTTATAAAGAGAGACATGGAGGAAAATTAGGTTATTCAGAGTATGCTCTCAACCAAGCTCTCTACAGTTTGTTTCCTGCCACGGAGCCTGCACACAAAAATGCCTCCTCTTTACCAGACACCTTCTTCACTTCTCCATGAAATGATTCTGTGCTTGAATTTGAGTAATGAGAGAAAATTTTCCAGCTACACTGTGCAAGCATGAGCAGATTTCCAAGAAATATTTATTCAGAAATTTTTATGAAGAAATATTAAGTATGTTATCCTTACGGCACATTAGTTTCCTCTAGGTATTGGGTAGCACATGCTCATATATTTCAGTCAAATGCAGTAGAAACTCAGAGCATTTTGCTCTACGTTATACAGTAAGTAGGTAATGTTCTACTGCCGTGGCAATCAGAACTGAGACATAAGAAAAACAGAGAAGTATGATGTTTACATAAAAGTCAGCAGCTAAAATCATCTTGAATCCAGAGGCTTCCTTGCTAGAGCCCTCTTTCTGCAGCCAGCACGGCACCAGATTACCCTAATCCCTTCCGGGAGTCAGGGCGCAGAGAAGATACTTACCTGTAAATAAGATTCAAGATAAAATATACTGCTCTTAGGCTTTCACCGTGTGTTTGCTGACAGTAAAGTGGCTTCACAATTGTTTCCCAAATGCCTGCATGTCACCACTTGCTTAGAAGACAGTGATGGGTTGTGGGAACAAAGACTGCACATTTATGATCATGATACATCATTCAGCTCCCTCAAGTTAATGGTAACTGCTGACTCATGGTGGGATTTTCAGATTTCTCCCTTGTCTGAAGCAGTCTGCCATACTTTCATAGATGCAGATGTACTACAGTCCCAGGCTGGAGTAGAGAAGAGTCAGGCTATCTACAAAAATTCCCATAAACCAGTTCACAGGTGCAAACTGGCTTGAAAGCCTTTAAGATTATAGCAAGAAATAGGATACCTGTAGTTATAATATTGTGTTACGAGTGTCAAATGGTGTAAGTAAATAGCGAGGCTTTGAACGTTTCAGAAGAAAGGAAACCAAGTGCGGAAATGAAGACCTCCAGTGAATTCTATGGTCAAGCTAAGCAAACACAAATCCCTCTACCTCTATGCTTCCTGAGGTTTTAGCATCACTCTGACCCAATTTTCTTTTTCTTTGAGGACAAAACAGTGCATTCATGCTTCGGAAAAGTGCATTCATGCTTCCAAAGAGGACAACTAAAACTAAGCATGGAGCAGCTGCAGAAGCAGAGAAGGTAGATGTCTAACTCTGTTTTGAAGAAAAGTTCTGGGGATGGAGGGCAGGGAGAAAAATCACCATATTGAATACAAAGTACAGAGTGGCAAAAATAAAGTGATTGTGATGGTCTGAAATACAACTGGGCTAGGAGTAGTTGTTGCTTCCCATTCTTATCTTTTAAATACTGTGATTCAGTTCCTGTTACCTTTGTCACTAAACGTTGCTAAAAGCAGAGTATGTATTTTACAGGATAACTAGACCAATGCAATGAAGAAAACCACTTGCCTGGTTATTCCTGAGCCTGAAAATGAGAACTGGAAGTAAAGAGGATAAATTATTTAGGAAGATGTAGGGTGCTGAAGGCAAGACAGAACTTGTTTCACCCAGCTCAGGATTCCCACAGACTCATGTCAAGCCAGAAGTAGAAGCTTCCCTTTCTTGCTCCCATTAACTCCACAGCTGTTTATCTACACACATCCCATGCAACAATCTGGATCAGAAAACCTGAGCGGCTGTGGGGAAGGGAAGGAGGGGAATGACAACTCACACGCGGCAGAAAGCCAAGAGCTTCCCCGTTGTCTGCGTTTACTACACATCCTCATGCTGAAACAATGTGGGAGCAGGAACCAGAGCAAACAATGACAGCTGCATCAGCTGCCACCACCCGAGAAGTGCACCTGCAAATCACAGCCTCAGAGTCAAAACTGCTTCCTGGCAAACCTGTACAGATGGAAGTTCAAAGCTGTAATTTTAAAATACCTTTAACCAGTGCTACCATGAAAAGCAGCTGTCCCCTGTCTCTTCCACCTGACCATTTGCATTCCCAGGTCACCTTCCCTCTCTTGCTTGCATATATAGGGGTGTGGAAAGGAGAACAAACAGCAACTTTTTTTTCCATACCAGATTAGTTTCAACTCGAATCAGCTCCCTGATCTGATTCACTGTCTGGCCATGCAAATGTTCATGCCAGTATAAGCAAAAACATTGCAGGAACAGAACAAAAGGCCAGAGGTAGCAATAGAGTAGGACTAATTCTTTCAGAGATTATATCAGCTTAAAAGTGTTTGCAAATCCAAGCTCTAAGAGCATAAATGTTTGCATCTTAGCCACTTAACACCTGATGTTGAAAACCCTGCAAAAGAATTGGAAAAATGTGAAAGTGATGACTTTGCCTGTAGATATACAAAATAGAGTAATAGGTTTGTGTTATTTTTAGTATTGCCTTGAGTTCCTGACTATGTTATTTAGCAAAATTAGTAAATGTTGGCAAATTAGACAGCTGAAGTAGATAAATACATGAGTACATACAAGCAATAATGACTGTAAGAGTGAATAGTGTAAGCTATAAAAATTTTTGACTCTCCCAAACCACAGTAAGACGGATTCTGCACAAAAGGAACACCCCAGTCCCTGACCATCAAATCATATCCCTTCAGTCATCCTTCTTACAAAGGGCGCTACTGAACCACAGGGTAAGCATTTAGGTTCTTATGGTATTAGCTACCCACATCATATGCATGTTCTGCCTTGCCAGATGGCCCGTAATCTGGTCTCCCTTGAAGCTGAAAGCATCACATTAAAACTCCTAATTGGGGTAATATATTCAGAAGGTAATGACCTCAGTCAGTGTTTCTCAAAGCGTGTTACCTCATCCAAAAGGATCATGAGAAAGCTCTAAGACAATCAGTAAGAGCTAGGAGAACACAGAAACAAAACACAAATACCGTATTTGAAAAAAAAACAAAACAAAACAAAACAAAAACAAAAAACAAAAACAAAACCACAACAACAACAAAAAAACAAACTTCAAGCAAATATATAAAATTATAGAAAATGTGTGATGACAAAACCAAACAAATCACACTTAGACATGTTGACACCAAAAGCAAGTTCCTCACGTCTGCAGGAGTGTTTTACAACTGCAGACTGCTCACAGCCAACTCTTCCCCTCTGTGGAGAAGAAACTGAGTTTCTCCCAGCAGCTAAGGAAAACAGGCTTTTCTCAGGTTTGTATGGGAGAAGGGAAGGTAAAGGACTGAGACAGGTAATTACACAGATCTGGAAAATATTTATTTTTATTTAAAAATATGCATTGATTTAAATATTTTTTGAAGAATTGACATTATAAGAAGGGGGAAAAGAAGGGGGAGAAGAAGGGGGAGAAGAAGGGGGAGAAGAAGGGGGAGAAGAAGGGGGAGAAGAAGGGGGAGAAGAAGGGGGAGAAGAAGGGGGAGAAGAAGGGGGAGAAGAAGGGGGAGAAGAAGGGGGAGAAGAAGGGGGAGAAGAAGGGGGAAAAGAAGGGGGAAAAGAAGGGGGAAAAGAAGGGGGAAAAGAAGGGGGAAAAGAAGGGGGAAAAGAGCAGATAATAGAAAAGCTGTTCAGAGTAATTAATTATGGGATGTGAGAGAAGAGAATCAATGGGACTTCCTTCAAACATTTTGCTGAAATGAATCCAGGCAGAAGGCAGTGAACATGAAACGTTTCTAGTCAACTCTCCCTACTTAATACATGGGAGCAGATTTCTTCCCTCAAGCTGCCATTTACGGTCCTAAAATTCCATGTCATCCAACCTGTTTTTCAGGCATCTACCCATCTGGTCCTTCTCCTACCAGCACGTGCAGTTTTTTCTCTCTCACTGAGCTTCTTGGTCCAATAAAAGAAAGAATTAACAAAATCAAAACTCATGCAGGTAAAAGAGTAAAGGAATCTTCCTCATTCTAACATACCCATTGTTCTGACTGAGTATTTTAACATTTCAAATCCAAAAAGCGTATTCAACACATCTGAATTATTGCACTGCTAATAAAGCAGTAAGCAGGCGCAAAAAACACTCTCTAGAAAGGCTTTTTCCCTCCCTAATTATTAGTGACCTCCATACCAAAGATTTCAATAGCACCAAAACAACACATGTGCTCCAGTGAGATAAAGCAGAAGTTATAATCTCCACACCTGGCACATCAGGCAAATGATCTGCTCATTAAACACTTCAACAGTTCACCTGCCATTGACTCAAGAGTACTCTCACCAAAACACTGCAAAATACAGCACACAAAACTTAAATATACCATTTTACAAAATAATAAGTTTCATTTAAATCGCTACAATGCAATGTGTATGTTACTGTAACAGAAACCAAATGCACAACTGAACAATCGATGGAAAACAGTTCAAGTATATCGAAGTATACCACTTTGTCATCCATCATACACAGTAACATAATATAAAGAAACCTAGCTAATCACACTTATTTGGCCCGGCCACAGAAAGATGTGCACAGATGGATGTACACAACTCCTCTATTAAGTAAAACATCAGTGTTTGCAGCATATTAACAAATGTCAAGAGAATTCCAGGACAATGCTGTCCAAGCCTTAAGAGTTTACACATATGTGAAGCAGAACTTCAACCCATGAACAGCTTGTAGTGTTCAGGAATTCACCTTCAATGCACAGAAATAGCATTTAACCATAAGGAAAATATGTAATCCCCCCCTTTTTTTAAAGGCAACAAAACTAAAAGGCTGGGATTTTTAGAACTGACAATGGAATAAAAGAGCACAATTATCAGAGTGACGAAGAGTAGCAATCTGAAAACACTTTCAAAACACCCAGAAATGTGGACTGCCTGCTCAAAATTTTATAGCTTTAAATTTTATAGTTTTAGCCAAAGCAGAAGCTAAAGACAAGTTTCCTTCTATAACAGCATTTAGATTCAGAAGGAAATCCTTTTATTTCTTCACCTTTTGAATTCGACCAAGTATGTCCCTAATTTTTTAAAGTTCAAAAACATTTAACACCACACATAAGATCAGACGACTCCCATTGCTATTCCAATAAAGCAGGGCTATAAAACCCCAATTGAGGTAACTGGATGGGATTCAGTTCAAGATTAGGTGTCTATCTGCAGGTGGTTCAATAAGCACAGTAGATGTCTAATGTCTCATTCTGGTTATCAGCATCCCAGTCCAACCCAACCAAAAGAGCCAAAATCAGCTCTTCTTCAAAGCAGTCACCCAAACAGGCAGCTACATCACACTTTACATTACACAGGCTGTATTGACCATATAACTATTGACTGAAAAAGCAGCTTAAACATCTCAGAGTTGATTCACTTGCCCATACATTTCAGAATGCCATAGGGTAATGAGCCTCATCTCCACCTTTGTTCCAAAGACCACTGGTCTCTTATTGTCCATGCCATACCTGCTGACCTCATGCAGTTGGCTTTGCTAACCTAAAGCATTTCACGTGGCCACAGACACCTTAACATTCTTTAAGTACACAGCACTGCTAGCACAGATGCAGGCACCTATATTCAGGTATTGATCTCAAATGGAATTTGTCAATTAATATGGAGTAACAGACCCATAAAAAGAAGATTAAAATGCTTTCAGGAATATATTCATTTCAATAAGTCAACAAGCATTGTATTTCAAATTTTGCTGTAGTTTTTTATGGCTTAGACATAATTCCCATGCAAATAAAAAATATATGTGAAATCAGGTGTAGTCATTTTGTATCAGCAGATTTTCTTGTAACCCTTTTACAAATAGCCCACACACTCCTTACTACCTTATCCACAGTAGTTCCTTTCAGTAGTGAGACTGAAGCCGGTTTTTGTTACTCATACAGACTCTCTCTGCCAGTGTGCATTACTGAACATTTAATAGCCACCAAACATAATATACTTTACAGATACCAACAGAAGTAAACTATCTTTATTTACTACACATTACATGGACTTCTTCCACAGCAAAAGATGAAGAGTCATAGGAATAATTTTGAGCCAGCTATAATACATCTGCAACCATCCCCAACAAACCCACACACACAAATGGGGTAGTTTGTCCACTGAAAATCAGAAATTGTTACTTTAACTACACTTCTCTCACAATAAATTTTTCCGTACTCTCAGTCATGCTTTAAAAGCTACTTAGGAAACTCTAAATCATGATGAGCCTTCTTATATAATCAATATGGCGAACTGAAAAATACTTACGGTTGATGTGATCAATATAGTATACACCAATCTGAGGATCATACGCAGCTTCCCATCCCCACGGTAGTTCATCCCCAACACAATCCGCAAATGACAAGGGTTTTGTTAACCTAAAACCAAAGAAACAAGTTAATGGTATAGCTTTTCTCTCTTCCATACATATGTTTGTTATCCATATGAATACCTATTAAGACAGAAGCTAAAAAAATATAGCAGGGAGAAAAGGGAGCAAGCTGGTTTATCCCTCTTAAAGCTTAGGCTTTAGGTTTGTTATTCCCTATTCCATCCTTCTGAATTCATTAAACCTCCCAGTGATCTCTAGGGAGAGACCAGGTCTGTAGTAGTAAGCCAAGCCTACCTGTTGTATCCTCTCACACTGCTGACATTCATTTTTAAACCCGGACACGGCACTGCTCCGAGCAAGGCTGCTCTGAGAAGCCTTTGGAAGCCAGGACGATGCACACAATCAAACTTTGGCCAGGCTGTCCACAGCACACAGCGGACGGAACACGGATACCCATGTCAGAGTTCCCAGGACACAACCGCTCAGAGGAAGCGTCGTCAATCGTGTAAAAGCAACAGCCCCTTGGTAAACCTGGTTAGTCATGTGAACCTGTGCCATCTATAGGGCACATCTTGCTGTGAAGTCCCACCTCAAATTACATTAAAAATGTGGATTTTTGTAAAACATGTCATAAACCGAATTAAAAAAAAAACAAAGTTCAATGTCATCCTTAGCCTTAATGTTTTAACATTAACTCAAAACACAGGTCATGTAGTTCAAGTAGTAAAAATATTTGAAACACTGTCTAGCAGAAATCATAACAAACTAGCATAAACATGCCCAGATGGTATGTAATAAATTCATTTATAACTCTACATAAGCATTCAACTTTCATCAAAAATACACACCTCACTTAGCAACAATCACAAGACTTGATGTTAAAACTACCTCCACAGGAAGGATATAATCCCAGTACTATCCTGGCTTTTCATCTGCACTCCATATCAATTTATTTTTAATCAAATACTGACTTATTACTGTTATAGCTCATTCTGTAGGTGAGACCACAGACCATTCTGGCCATGTGGATGTGCTGTCCAGGTGTTATCACCTGTCAGAAGTCAGACACCATGAGAATGAATAGCAGCCGCTCTCTCATCCCAGACATTCCATAAATTAAAGTGACACTAAAAAAACCTGGAAAACTAATTGAGTGACTTACTCTGGACCTTAAACAAAAGAAGAAGAGGGAGACAGAGGCCCCGAAATACAGGCAGTACTGGACAAGTTCTGCTCTGCTGGATCATTCTTGGACATTGCAGCCTTAAGATCTGAACTATGTCAGGAAAACTGCTCCTGAACAGATTTTTAAAACACGAAAAGGTTTGTACATAACAAGATCACAATTACTTAAGAGTGTTACATCCCTATGACTCTATTTTTTGTTCCAGTCTTTCAATAGCACAAGATTTTTTGAGCCTGATGTGGACTTTTACAACTGAGCAGCAATCAGCACAGGGTGATATTAGACTGCATTGAGTCCTCAGAACTGTCCCAACATAAACAATATTTTCTTTCAACATATATATGGCAAATGGATGAGATTACCATGACATGAAGATAAGTAAAGTGGAAGAGAAAATTAGCAAGACAAAAGTTGAAAGCAAAGAGAGTTACAAGATGTAATTGGAAAGGAAATAATACCTGAGAGCAAGGACTGAAGGAATCTTGTCTGTGTGAAGATCATTATCTGTGACATAATAAGCTATGACAGACAGACTGCCATTACATTAATTAACCATGACCCAAGAAAAATGAGGTTTATTGCACCATAGTAGAGGATTAAGTGCTGTGTCTCAGGGCACTGATATTCTGAGGTGGTTTATAATTCTTCTTCCGTTTATAGTCATCAATTTACATGTTCTTAAAGAATGTTGATACTCTAAAAAGGATGAGTTAAAGTCCACATTTAGTATACTGTGAAGTATAATTAGTTAACAAAAGGTGTGTGTGGGGGTTAATACATATCATTAAGCTCAAGTATTCTCAGCTATGGGCACTTTTAATTTTTTTTAACTTTATAGAACTCCTTCCAAGTGAAGACTAATTTATTAGCATTTAGCTCATATATAACATTTTTATCTACTTAACCCCATATGGCTGCAACAGTCCAATTTCAGCATACGGATAGAAGCGTACTCCTCAGATCAAGAGAAAAAGCAGCAGGCATGTGTAACAAGAAGTAGCTACTCTTAAGAAAACCAGGAAGAATTCTCTATTTCCATTACGTAAACAGTATATAATTGTGCTATTGCAAATCACTTCACAGATGCCCTGGGAAACACAGGAGACAAATACAGCTTGCAAATTCAGAAGCTGTACTGCCACTTCAAATCCACACTTTTCTTTAACATTTTCGAAATATAAAGTTAAGCTAAGATCTTAAAATGTAGACTCTACATTGATACATGTGTTATCATCAACAGTTGCTATTGCAGCTGCAGCCACACCTATAAGAGTCTGTATGTGCATCTGAAGTTGATAAAGAGGTTGATGACACTGTGAAACAGAAACATAACTACAGACTGATGGACTGTTGGTGCAATGTTGTTCCGTTTGGACAACTTTGTGCACTTTCTTGCTTGCTGTACTCCCTAGACCACAAAAATTCACAGAAGAAAGGTTTCTTCCTAAGGTCAGGGTCCACAAAAAGTGAGAAATTTATTACATATACTAGTGAATGCTATCTTTCTGTCAAGATATGGACAATCCACTGTATTATTTCACACTTTTGTGATCTGAGATTATCAATGTGCCTGTTATTAAAAATCTGTATGCATATGTATGTGTGTGTATATATATACACACATGCTATTTTCAACACATTGTTCTATGCAAGAGTAATGCTGCATTCTTGCTCTGACTCCTTTTTTCTCCAGAATCCACGCAGGATTAAATAAACTGTAACACTGAACCAGAGGTTACCCATATTATGATTATGACTCTGCTTTATCAACAGGTAACTCAGGAATTTGGTCTTCTCTCTATTCTAAAGCCAGATGATACCAGCACCACTGACCTCCTCAGGATACTTCAAGACCTGATTTTACCCACACTCTGAAGGACTATGCGAGTACAGCTTGACATGTTTTACTCAGGTAGAATTATTTGCATCAGTTTTGTAAGACTGATACACTGTGATTTCTAATATATGTGGTGGAGGGTGTGGGGAAGAGAGAAAGGTTACAGTAGTTGGATCTCAGGAAAGGCAGGGGGAGAGGGAAGAGACACAGAGAGGGGAAAAAAAAAAAAAAATCTGAGACTTCCTCAATTAGAAAGGAAGAAAATGCACGTTGGTAAGAGGTACATAAACATCTGAGAATTATGAACAGGTTCATCTAAATCTCTTTCAAAACTACTTCCAAGAACAACTCCTTTGCTGTGTGGTGCTTGACCTACAGTCAAGACTTGTAGTTTTGAATTCAATTATAACTAGGGTCAATGCTCAACTTCTATAACATCTTCAACACACATTTGAAAACTTTCTCTAAAACCCAATTATCCCCTACCCAAATGACCTCATGTTCTTTGCCATGTAGCAAGATCTTGCATGACACTTATATGAAGTGTTGTACTGACTAAATTTCACATCCATTTATTCTCATATATTGTACATTACACATTATTTATATTCTCTTACAATGCATTATCACTTTTTCTAGACAGAAACTGTTCTGAAAAACATACCTCTTCTCCACACTCTGGGAACTGAGAAGACAAAACACAAGTTACCATTTAGATGTGCAGGAATGAGCACCTATTATAACAAGAGCAACCCAGTGATGGAAGGACCACGTGCACACCTACCTGGAATCTGGCTCATTTAACTACACACACCATTATAGAACGGTGTACAGATGACTTACCAATAACACAACAGTAACACAAAAAGTTTCCTCTGAGCACTTCCCCACAAGTATTTTCAGTTAGCGCAATGACACAGAATAGGAACATGTGATCAGCATCTGCTAATTTCTCATTTCGCAAAAGGATGACAAAATATTTAATTCTTATTTTGATCCGGCAGCTCAAGACCAGCAAATGTAAAAATTTAAATCAACTGATCAGGGAAAGGAATGTATAAATAGAAGAAAAAGGCTCTAAATTCTTCACTAGAACTCCTGAATTTAGTGCTCAAGTTGAATCTTAAAATCAATTCAATTCCTACCCAACTTTCTAACGCAATAGACATTGTGACTTTGAAGGATCTATAAACATGTTTCTAATCGCATCCCAAATATACTCCCAAACATGGATTTTACTCACTTTAGGCACCCAAGACAGATTTCTTATATAAAACTCAGGGGTGCAATCGATCTCATTAACTTCAAAAGTTAGTTGTCTAACACAAATTACTCCTTTAGGTTCCCTAGAGAGTCTGATTCAACACATCTATTTAAAGATTGATCACATCGAAGGTTTCCCTCTCTTACTAGTAACTACAGAAGGAGTCTGAATGCAATGCTCCTTAGCACATACAAGGTAACTAAATTTAAGCAGGACGAATACTATACCAGGCACCAAAGTGCATATAAAATGGCAAAAGAGACCAAGCTCCAGTTCCACGTTGCAGGTCAGAATTAAAAAGAGGCAGTACTGCTCCCTATGGCTGAGCTCAGTATCCATTAACAGCATGAAAGTTACGTTACATCAGGAAGACAATTTTCTCTTCTACAAATTACAGTGGCTGAAGCTGCGACAAAATACATTTACTTTTTATTAATAATACTGCTGTCACTTTCCTAACTTTAAAAGTAGTGACTGGGCCATTTATCTGTAGAAAAGGGCAGAATTTGCACGCCCATAAAGCACCCTTTTACCATATTTTTTATTCGTTCGGTTCAGTAAACTAGCAAATCCCACACACAATCCCTTCCTCTCTCCGAAAAGCTCATTCATAAGTTTGTTGACAGGATTTCAGCTTCTAAACACCATGTTCTTAACACAGTAGTGCCTCCCATTCAGGTGCCAGGCCAAGACATTATGTACAAGCTTTGTATTGCTTAGGTACATTCTCTTTTAACAAGGGCATTACCAAGATATACTGCCACTTTATTACAGGTATTATTTTGAAAGAGTGACTAAGTGGACATCAGTACAATATTAAAACACATCAACTAAGGAGTAGCACAGAGGCTTTAAGATAGCTTAAAGCCCCTGCTTTAAGATAGTGGTGTAAAATAAATAAATACAGTAAGGTCATACATTGTTTACCTTGTTCACAAGACGTGTGCAACAAAACCTTAACAAATGTCTATATTTAAAAGACAGCAAACATGCATGTTACCTTTTCTACACCAACACAAAATAAATAAGAGTACTTGAAACTAAATATCACCCCATTCTTTAATTACAAAAAATTCTCAGGAACGTTAAATTATGCCGCTCCATGCCTCTAGCCACTAGCACGTGCACCATTATGCCTGGTTTGTGTCGCACATGCCTGCACCCAACAGGACAGGTTTACAGGCAAACATTCCCAGCCACACTCCTGGCATTTACACGGGGCAGTCAGCAGTACATGAACAGTACCATGCCTCCACCTTTTTGCACCACAACTGGATACTCAAAAACTAGCTGTAGAGAATAATGTCACAGCAGAGCTAAACACTTTTGATTTATTCAATCAATCAGCAAGTACTTCCTGGACACATTTCATGAATTTTCACTTGTTTTCCAGATTTCAGCTCATTTGGCTCTTGGTAACATGAAGATGAAGAAGTCAAATTTTTATGAAAATAATGGAAACCTGAGATATTTGGGCACTGATTCTAGTTTTCTAAAAAACACATGGATGTACACAGTGTCATCTTCAATAGCATGCAATTTCTACCCTATGATTATATTAAGACCTTGAATAGTTAAAACAGGCTGCAGGACTTAAAACTCTTATTGGGTTTTAGAGGGTTTTATTGGTAAATGAGAATGTACACCCATGCAGATAGAGGGTTATACTAAGACTGATACATAAGGTCACCACCTTACAGCAAGATAGAATGGCTGGACGTTATTTGGGTAGGTACTACGGGGATAATGGGCTCTCACAAGTATTTTACAAGTTCAAAAACTTGGTTTCCAGTACTGAACTTGTCGTGACAGTGGTTTACATCATCTCCCATACTACAAGACAGCTACGGGTTCATGTAGATAGGACTAGACCACATTCAATGATGTTTCAAGGAACACCTAAGACTAAAAAATACATTTCCCATTAAAAGACTTATCTAACTAGCCAGCAGCCTAGGTGAACACAGTATTGTGTTCAGGAAGCACACAGATCAAGCAGAAATTAAAATCTAATCATTATCTGTCCTCATAGGCTTTGGGTTTTTTTTAAACCTTGTTAAAGTCCTGGATGAGCAGCTTCTCTGTAATTTAGGCAAAGTACTCCAGGCTGTTCTGAAAAGCTTTGCTGGGAAGGGCCATGTGCTGCACGGTGTCTCAGTCTGCAGTCAGAGAGCCCTCCAGAGAGGCAGCGGCTTTAACAGCACATGTGAAACAGCAGGATCAGCCCGTGATCAGTTCTGACTGCTACTGCCAAAAGCCCTTCCTGAAGACCAGCTCGGAGTTTTGTACACTGAACAATGGCACACAACCATGCACCATATTCAGTAAGCGCTGCTTAGAAATGAAAAGCTGGTACCTCACCCATGACTGGTCTTGAGCGCAAGCACTAACCGCAGTAGAAAACTGTGCTCCATTCCTCAAATGTTTTCCAGAACTACCCTTCTTGTTCTAGTTAAACATTTAACTGCCAGGGCAAGGATGAAAACAAATCACCTAACCTTTCTGCAAACCCACCACAACAAAAAATCCTAAATTCAATATATTGACTCATCACTTACTAAACTTGTGCAACACCAAAAAAACGAAATCTCAAACATTCTTAGTTTCCAATATCTATTACGAACATAACAACTTTAAGTCAATACAGCCATGTATTTACTAGAAAAGATGCATTGTACATTGGGAGCAACAAGTTCTTTAAACCAAAAATCTACTTATAACTGTAAAGAATTTGAGTCCACTTATTTTAACAGCAGAACAAGTAAGTTTTCAAAGACAAAACTTGAAAACAAAAATAACTGAACAACGACAAAAAACCCTACATAATGAATGCTATCCCTTTAGACAAATTAAGGACAGCTAGCTGGGTTTTTTTTTTTTTGTCTTAGAGAGACAAATAAAATCCACAGTGGTGAAGCAAACCAAACTCCCAGAAAGTCACCAATTAACCAAAGGGGGGAAAAAAAATCAAACCTAAATTAATTTAAAAAAACCCACCCAAACTTATATGGTGGAACACACAGTTTTCCCCAAAAATTTCATCCTACTTCACTTAGTTTTGCAACTATCCTGCAAAATCATCAGCAACTAAGTACTTAAAATATATTAAAATAAAGAAATAAAAAGGATAGTAATTTTTGTTAAAAGACTTATTTTCAGTGCTCAAAAATCCTACACATCCACAAACTCCCTAAGCTTTATGCAATACAGAAAAGTTAAGGATGGAAATCTTCAGGTCCTCTAAAGAACCTGCCTGTCCTCCACAGAAAAACACACAAAACAGGGAACCGTTGTCCTTCTCACACACACGCACATGAGAGAACGCAAGCAGAGAACACACAACTTAAAGGTTTCAGTACCAGAAGCAGAAGACAAGGGGAGGCAAGTGGAGGGGGAACGCGCCACCTTCCAGTTGACCATCAGATGCCACATGAGTGTTAGTAGCTGCCATGAAAACACATTATAACAACAATGAAGCAGAGCACATCTGCCTCTTCCCAGTGACAAAGGGGTTAACATTAGCTCCATGTCAGCTCACCCTGCCCCTTCACAGGTGCTTCTGAAAAGACACATACACTGAATAGCCCAGAGCCAGGAGGGGAAGAATGCTGCTGGGAAGGAAGGGACCCACACCCACTGGTTGCAGGACCAGGTCAAACTGCCTGCTGGCGTGGTTTTTTGTTTCCTTTTCCTTTCGATTATGATAAACTGTTTTGGCCTTCCACTTAACAATTACCATCAGTGAAGGGAAAATAGCCCATGTTGAACACAGCTCTATGTTTTGCTACATCACTTTATCCTTGAGGGTACTGAAAGGAACCAAATATTTAAGTAAAAAGGAGAACCAATATTTTCCAGCACAGCATACTAGCTATTTGTTTTTGTAGGGCAAATCCCCCAACCAAATCACTACTTGTAATTTGTTTATCCCTTTAACATTGCCAAGTTCAATGCAAAGAAGACATTTTGAAAGGTTATGGGGGAAGGGGGAGCAGAAGAGTGGAAATGGGTTAATGCCATGCATGTTTTCTCCTGGGGTTTTCTTTGACACAGCAGTTGGTCCTGTGCTGGCCTGTAAGCACTATAATATTAGACACCTGGAATGTGAGGAATGTCTGATAACCATACCCTAGCACAGGGATAATTCCACAGCCATAAACCAACGATACGACCTTTGAGCTTTCCCCCGGAAAGCTCAAATGCAGTGACATTATGAAAAGGCTATTATGTGCAGGGTTGCTATAGGTTATTTGTATATACGTGGCTGTATGCTCTTGATAGAGGGAAACTGTGTTGTCATCAATGGAGAACTGTTAAGACACTCAGCTATTACTTTTAATCTGAGACGGTGAACAGCATTATATTTTCCCAGTAATTTTAAGTGCTCCCAATTCTACAATTTCTACATGCAAACCGGACTTGTAAACGTTTCCTTAACCTGTCTTGTACCACTCTGCTTCTCATTTCATACGTTTATTGTCAAAGCATTCCTCTACAATACAAAGATGTACCCTTAGAAATACACAAGTAAATACACAAGTAAAAAAATCCATCCAAACAAAAATAAAATAAACCACCAAAACCACAGACCCAGTCAAGCATTGGTTTGTGGAATTCAAAAAAAAGGCATAAACTCTGCAATAATTTCCATATGCAAACAGGAGAAACATCTGTCCCCAAAGGTTTACCATTTAATTGAAGCATGGTATAACAAACAATGGGAGGAAAATGTCCATAGATTGGAATACTTTATTAGAATAAATCAAAACTGAAACACTTATAATAGGGAATTCAAACATTTATTCTGTTATTTTGGATGATTTGTCAGCTTGGCTCTCTGTCAGGCACTAAGTATCAAAAGCAATCTTCATGGCAGATAGTTAACTACCATAGGGTTAAGTATAGAACTGAAAGGCTGAGGGAGCTGGGTCTCTCTAGCTTGGAGAAGAGGAGACTGAGGTGTGACATTATTAACGTTTACAAATAAATAAAGGGTGAGTGTTACGAGGATGGAGCCAAGCTCTTCTCGGTGACAACCAACGGTAGGACAAGGGGCAGTGGGTTCAAACTGGAACACAAGAGCTTCCACCTAAATTTGAGAGGAAACTTCTTCTCAGTAAGGGTATCAGAACACTGGAACAGGCTGCCCAGGGGGGGTTGTGGAGTCTCCTACTCTGCAGACATTCAAAACCCACGTGGACACACTCCTGTGTAACCTCATCTAAGTGTTCCTGCTCCAGCAGGGGGATTGGACTAGATGATCTTTTGCGGTCCCTTCCAATCCCTAACATTCTGTGACTTATGTAGTGTGAAAATTAAGGCTCAGGAAGAGAAATGCATTTCCAAGAAAGAACACAGTCAAAACCAGAGAAGAGTCACGATAGCTAACGTCAGCATTCAAAAATCTTCCCTGTCCCTGATGTTTCCCCCTCCTCCTTTCTGTAATTTCATAAAGACACCAGTCCAAATCACCCCACTACTCACCTCATCAGCTATAGAAAATTAGTTTGAAAATTTGGTGCTGCAAACTCCCCTTCACTCCTCTTGTAAACAAACACTTGTATTGCAAGGAACCTTTGGATTTATAGAGAGGACATTTGAAGACTCTCCTCACCTAACTCTGCTCCCACTGAAGTCAGCAGGAGTGTTGCCAATTTCAGTAGCAGGACACTTAAATGTGTGACAAGCACTTCTGAAAACTACCATCCATCTGAACATCTCAAATAACCTCACAAACATTGGACTTCAGCGCTGTAAAGCACTCCAGCCAGTACTCCAATCATTCCAGAAGGTGGGAGGAGCGAACTTGAGTAAACCCCAAGGTCACTGCAATTCAGCTACAGACCTACAAATCGTGCCCAGAGGGAGACAGCACTCCACTCCAAACATTATTCTCCATACTGAGTTCTTCATGTCCCAGTTTCTAGCTTCACATAATCACAGAATGTTACAGATTGTAAGGGACATCAAAGATCATCTAGTCCAATCCCCCTGTCAGAGCAGGAACACTGAGATGAGGCTACACGGGAATGTGTCCAGGTGAGTTTTAAATGTCTCCAGAGTAGGAGACTCCACAACTCCCCTGGGCAGCCTGTTCCAGTGCTCTGTCACCCTCACTGAGAAGTTTCTTCTCATCCCATCATTTGTTTTCTAGCAATTTTTAATGCATACTTCATCAAATCATTACGTGTTTTGCAGAACACAGCTAGATGAGAGCTCAAAGGGTGTGCAGTCCTTTGGCCAGCCTCTGGGCACTGGGCAGCTCTATTTCCAGATGCTACCAGAGAAAGAGAAATCTTTAAAATGTATTAATATACTAATAATTAATGTATTAATATACTAATAATTAAAATTATAATACATTTTATAGATATTATAATTTATTGTGTTACTATATTAATTTTTTGCATGGAAAATGAATAAACACACCATTGATTTTATAAAACTACAAGCAGCATAATACAAAAAAAAGGAAGGAATATATTTATATTTTCATATTAATAGTAAACCATTAAAAAGTCTGCCAACCCTTGGTGCAAACAAACTTCCCTCAAATAACTTCAGTTATGGTTTCACAGAATACAGCCTCTAGAAAAATCTTTACATTCTTGAGAGCAGAGTGATGGAAGCCACAGCATGACATATATTAGTAAAACTGCACAAAAGTGAAATAACAAGAAGCAGCTGTAGCAAGTATGTTTCCTTTACACAAATCTAACATTGAACTTAAAAGTGCAAGATGCAGAAGTGTCAGGGTACCGTAACATTACAGTATTGTGAAACTACAATTATAAAAAGACTTCAGATATACAGATATTCTGGCCTACATTTAATCCCTTCCACCAATTATTTTAGTATGTAGAACTCTAGTTCATAATGCTTTTATCAAAATTAAACTGCCTTTCTTCACATATTCCAAGACACTCTCAAAATAGTATTATAATAAACAAAATCAATGTAGAGTTAATTCAGTATTTCTACTGTTTTTGTATTTCTTTATTCACAATATTAACTGAATTCAAGTTTTAAATTAAATTTCTTCCCAGTGGCAGTATGGTTTGAGGAATGGGAAATATGCAACAATTATCCAACAGGAAACACCTAAGTGTTCTGCTGTGACTTCCTTGCCTCATCCCCACTCCCAGAAACTGCCTTAAAAAAACACCCCAAAACCTGTAATGAATACCGCAAATTTTCTAGTAGTCACTAGGAGGAACGCAGCACACATGCAGTTTATTGCAGTGTGGCTTTCTATTAAAAAAAAAAAAAAAAAAAAAAAGAAACAAAAAAAAAGAAACCAGCTTATGCCTCTCATGTCAAACTGACTAAACATCTTTCAGGTCAGATATGCTTTTTGGTTCCTAGAAGTAGTTCAAACAAGAAAAAAAAAAAAAAAGATAAACAAAGAAAAAAAAAAAAAAAGAACAAAACCAAGCACTGAACCCTTCTAAGCCTTTCCTCTACCCCCAGCATACAATTGCTTATCACATATCCCTCTTTACTCAGTACATTTGGCACAAGCAGTTGTTCATAGCAGGGAAAATACTTCCAAGGCAGTAATTTGCAAAGATTGCTGAGGAATTCTGTGAGATACTGTAAAAGGGAACCTGGAACTGCCAGATGAGCTAATGCTCTACTGACCAGACTGGAATAGAGCTGTGTACCTTTCTCACATGTGCAAATGCACTTCCTTCAGGTTTATTAGCAGTTTGCATCACTAGCTTAAAAAGATTATTCTAATCCAGGTTAAAAATTTACTTCAGAGAACATAGTACATATTAAAACCTAGTCCTGGGCTATAGTTGCTAATAGCACAGACTAAATTATCATAATTTCTTCAAATAAACCTACAAACATCAAAGCAATATTCACAATACTCCTGTGAGTACGTAACAGCAATGTTTTATCAGCCCTGTCTTTCAAGGTGAAAGTGTATGCAAGAAGGGAAAAGAAGATAAGAATACCAGAGTGAGGTTATTTTGCACATTTTCAAATTCAGTTGCTGATTAACTTTTAGCTGAAGCAGGAGACATTACGTATTTTTGCCAACACCACTGAAGAAGTCATTCAACTCCTTGTAGACCTATGTGAACCTCAAGAAGTTCCTCAAGGCCAAGCCTGAGGTCCTGCCCTAGGTTGGGGCAAACCCAAGCACAAATACAGGCTAAGCAGAAAATGGATTCAGAGCAGCCCTGAGAAGGACTTGGGGTGTTGGTTGATGAGAAGCTCAACATGACCCAGCAATGTGTACTCACAGCCGAGAAAGCCAATTGTACCCTGGACTGCATCAAAAGAAGTACAGCCAGCAAGTCAAGGGAAGTGATTCTCCCTCTCTACTCCACTCTTGTGAGACCCCTGGAGTACTGCATCCAACCCTGGAGCCCTCAGCATAAGGAGGACACGTGGACCTGTTGGAGAAACTCCAGACAAAAGGCCATGAAGATGATCAGAGGGCTGGAGCACCTCTCCTATGAGGACAGGCTGAGAGAGTTGGGGTTGTTCAGCCTGGAGAGGAGAAGGCTCTGGGGAGACCTTATAGCAGCTTGCTAGTACCTAAAGGTACCTACAAGAAAGCTGGAGATGGACTTTTTACAAGGGCATGCAGTGATAGGACAAGGGGTAGTGGCTTATAAACTGAAAGAGAGTAGATTTAGACTAGATATAAGGAAGACATTTTTCACCATGAGGGAGGTGAGGCACTGGAACCGGCTGCCCAGAGAAGCTGTGGATGCCCCATCCCTGGCAGTGTTCAAGGCCAGGCTGGATGGGGCTCTGAGCAACCTGGTCTAGTGGAAGATGTCCCTGCCCATGGCAAGGGGTTGTGACTACATGATCTTCAAGGTCCCTTCCAACCCAAACCATTCTGTGATTGCATGGATGGCTCTTTGAATCAGCTCAACATTTAACAGAAGCCAAAACACCAAACAGCTTGGTTACCAAGTTACAAGGACAGAAATTTTTCTTTTGGAGTTTCTATTCTAAATTTGCTCCTCTGCTAGCACATGCAGAAAGATTAATTAAATCTGCTACTCCTTCCTTTCCCGAGGCTGTTACGACCGGCCATTCAAACTCCAAAGACAGAAACCATGTCAGATACAATATCTTGTCTCAAAGTAAATTTAAATAAAAGAGTAGTTACATAGGAGATGCTCACCTTTACATTAATGATTAAAGACAACAAAACAAACGAAAGCCCATAAGAGAGGCAATACTTTTCAAGACAGCTACTAAAATAGCAGCATAGCTAAACAGTATGCCACAGTCTTTCTTCTTTGGCAACAGACAGGAACACATAACAGACAAATCCTAAGAGTTAAATCACAATGATGAAAGTGAAGAGAATGCTTCCCAGAGGGAGGGAAAAAAATAGTTTGGCCTTGTGCACACACTTCAAACTGGACATTTGTTAGAAAGAATTCTTCAAACAGCCTCACTACAGAGAGCATTACAGAGCTACTGCAACTCATAAGCAAATACATCTTTGAAGTCCCTTTAATGTATTCTTATTTAATAAACACTTATTTAACATTTTATAATGAGCCACTAGAGTTTTTCCTTTTTTATTTTTTCTTCTTCTGTAGAGTTATATGCACACACGATGTTTTTAAAAAATAAATATCACTCAAATTTGACATTTCTTAGATTTACAGTAATCTAATTTCTGGGAAATGACATATGGTCAATATTGAATTCTAATAAAAATTGAAAGGTAACCCAAGTCGAGAAAGTAATCAATTACTGCTGCAGTACAACTCCCACAATGCTCACAGCAACAGGTTCCATCTTGAATGGAAAGAAGTCACAATTATTCTCCACTTTTGACTAAAAACATGATACCAGTTCTCTCCATCTGTTTTAGTCTTGTATGAGCAGCCTGCAGTCCAGGCTTGGCTTCTTTTGGGGTGGTCAGTGGGTTGTATTCTACCTGGAAGTCAGTAAGAAGTGGATTATTGGAGGGACCTGTCCTGTTTAACCTCTGTATCAGTGATTGGGAGGAGGCATCAGAGTGTGTTCTCATCAGACTTGCAGATGACATCAGACTGGGGCAGGTGGAAATCAATATTGTCAAGGACATGACCACTGTTCAGAAGGACTTGGGCTACAGGAATGGGCAAACAGGAACCCTCAGAGATTCAGCAATAATAAATGGGAAGTCCTGCATCCAGGAAAGAAATGCTCCTTAGAGGGACACAGGCTGGGACTGATCAGCTGTGAAGCAGCTCTGGGGACGTGGTGGGCAGTGAACTGGCAGTGATCCAGTGCCCTGGCTGCAGAGAAGGCCAACAGTCTCCTGTATCAGCCAGAGTGTGGCCAGCAGATCAAAGGAAGTGATTACCCCCTCCACTCTGCACTCAGCAGACTGCATGTCAAATCAGACTGCATCCAGTTCTGGTCTCCTACAGCAAGAAAAACATCAAAAAACCCGAGCAAATCCAGAGAAAGGCCAGCAGGATGGCTGGGAGCACTTGTTCTGTGAGGAGAGGCTGAGGGACAGGGGTTTGTTCAGCCTGGAGAAGAGGCAGCTCCTACCTGCAAGGAAGTTTTCAAGACGACTGCATCAGGCTCTTTGCAGGAGTGGGCATGGTGGGAGGATGAGAGAAAACAGGCATAAGCTGAAACAAGTTCAGACTGGATATAAGGAAAAAGAAAATATCACCATAAGGACAGGCATGCAGTGGAACAAGCTACCCCAAGAAGTTGTACTTGAGTAACTCTGATCTCACAGCTGATCATGGGGTTTGCATATAATTTTTAAATCTTTGCTGTCACCATACTTCCAAACCACATGCACACACATACATATATATGTATTCACTCCTGCCTTGCCTTCATTTCTTGGAGCTTAGAACTCCGCCAGTGTGTATCTTGACTACAAAAAAATATTCTTTGTTACTTGTTAAACCAAATACTGAGGTTTCATAACAATTTAAGTGGATCTAACCTGGCTATCACAGTTCTGCTCTTCCTCCATGCTACATGTACATGCTTCTTCTCTTCTACTTGTGCTGGCACTCATCTGACTCTATAGTAAGTCAGTTCAAAGAAATAAAACAGTAGGAGAAATTGATTTTTTTTTTTTTTTAAACCAGTTTAGCTGCCTAACAAGTTCACTACTGGTACAAATGCCAATGCAAGAGAGAGGGTGAAACCACTTGCAGTCCCAGTTCAGATTGGTGTGAACTAGTCATGAAACAACAGTTAGGAACAGACACGGAAACCCTGGTTCTTGCTGCAAACTGTGGGCAGTACTGTAGTATACGTGATTACTACTACTACTCTTAACAATTAAGCTGTTAAAACAGACATATAAAGACTAAGCATGCAAAATTGGAGGGGTGCTTAACTACTTTGTGCAGATTTTATGCGGATTTTGGTGGGTTTTTGGACTAACAACGAACTTTAGCTGGTTGCAAAGCCATATTTCCGAGAAAAGGGACGAAATTACAGAGAACAGCATTTCATTCCTGTTGTATTATGAAATGGAAATCCTTGGGCAATTAGGAACATTTATTTTTATTGCAATACCTTGATCTACTGGCTACTTGAATTTCAAAGGAGAACAATGTAAATCAGTGTGAAGGACACACAACTTCACAGAACAAGCCAAGGAAACTTCCACGTGCAGCCTCCTTCTACACCAAAGGCAGCCTTGCCCTTGCCCACAACAATGCTATAAGCAGACTTTGTAGGTGATTAATACCTTAGTTACCTTTTGTCAGGTTTGCCAAAATAAAACCTAAAAATATTTTATCCTTCTGTGAGAGGTTTTACTTTTGATATTTTGACTTTTTTTTAGCCAAAACTAGGCTCTAGAGTAAGGAAACAGTTTAAAAAACAACTGCTAATGACACTGAAAACTACCATACTTTCTCAAATACTAAGCAGAGGCACTTTCAGAGAAAAGCAACGCCTAGGCATAAACAATTGATTAAACAGTAATCTCCCACGCTATATATATATTTGGTACTGGAAGAGACAAGTTGCCATATAAGCAATGTTTCAATAAATTCAGCTGACTAGCAAGCTGCAATTTCACAGACTTCTTGAATTTCTTAGACATGGTATTTTTAAATGATTACTTCATAAAAATCACTTTAAGTATTTTGTTAGATGCAAAGTTTTTATGCAGTTTGAGTAATGAAAAACCTCAACATGAGCTCTCACAGTAGAAATACACAGTCACTCCTTGCCAAGATAAGCATTACATCTCCATTTGCCACTTATTATTCTTTTAAACTGAATAGAAAAGATTGCTCTTAAAAGATAGTCCATATATAAATCTCTACTACTTACTTATGCAATCTCTTTAAGCTTCTCAATGGAAGTACCTTACTATCTCTCATAAATGAATCCACATCGTTTGCTTTCATGAAAAATCTCTAACATAAATATTAATACTTTGAGATACTCTTTTTTTCCTCCAGTTCTACCTGATATCCTTAGGTTCCTTTGGGAAATTACTTTATGTATCATTCAAACTTTTATTTTAAAACATATCTACTTGGAGGCTAGGCTTCTGACTCGTCCCATAGACATGAGTCATCTAAAACAATTTCCAGAAGCATTGGAAAACTTAAAAGTAGGTGCACTGTAATTAAATAGGAGTCAAACTTCTAATCTGTTGAAAATACCATTAGGTACCTGCAAGCATTTCAGTGCTCTACAGTATATTAAGTAAAGCAACTATAAGTAAAATTAAGATTCAGTCAGAAAGCATACAAGCATGGAATCTGACCTAACAAGAGGACAGATTTCCAAGCTCATGACAGTCCATGCAATTCTTTTTTAGCTTATCTGCAGGCACTCGGAGTGGCTAAAGTTCTATTTTAGAAAGTATGTGAAAAGCTTAGGAAGAAAGAGAGGATCGTGATTATTCACAGTCCAAGGAAAGCCAAAAAAGAAAAAAATCTGTTTTCTGCATTTTAGACTCTCGGGATTCCATAGTAAATTTAAGAGAAGAAGCTGGAATTTCCTGATCTGGCAGATCTAACCTAGGGTGGGGGAAGGATAATTCTCAGAAGAGCTTTAATATGTGGGCTTGGAATTTTGCCAGACAGAACAATGATTGATTTAAATCAGCCATAAAAAGGGAGATTTGATCTTCTGTCAAGTCTTTGAAATGGTAGAAGTTAACAGGAATCATCAGCGCTGCGTGCTTATTTAATGAAAAAAATCCACTCTTTTCTTTTAGTTCTAAACATTTTTTAACATACTTGCAGGCTGATCATGTCAGGGTTTCAGTTGTCATTATACCGAGCATCTCTTTTTGTGCCATGCTATGAAGAACTGAACTTTTATAGGCAAAAACAGTGAGGAAGAAATGCAGGGTTTTGCAATAAAATAAAGCACCCACATTCCTTCCTAAAGGTGATCTGCATAGCTTTTCACTGCTTTTTTTCAACCCAACGCCTGTGTTTCATAAGTTTTTACACTGAATAGTGGAAAAATTCTGCGCTTTCATTGGAAGTCCAGGTGAAAGGATCTAACTTCTGTCCTTTTTGCTGACTTCACTGCTTCATACCACAGATACAAAAAGCATTTTATTTTGCCCATCATATTTGCTCTCCTTCACCTTACTGCCTTTTCCATGTTAAAGTTTTATCACTTGTATTTACAATAAACAGCTTGTAACAAGGTCTCTGGTTTGGTGTGCATAAACTTACATGAATCAGAATATCACTTTAAAGAACAAGAGACTTCCACCAAATGGTACCAGAGCAGTTTCCAGGTACCAGTGCTGCTAACTCCTCAACATTACAGTATTTCAACCATTATTAGCATTTCTATATCAACACATACAAGACATTCTGTCTAGAAGTGGTTCCTGCCTTCAAGAATCTAATTATAACAACAGACATCTTTTATTTGGAATCCTAGAATCCATAACCACGCACACACACACACAAAGCCTAAAAAACCAAACACTGCCACATTTGGGTTTTTTAATAATGACATCTGTCTTCTTTTGACCAGAGCCTGCAGAAGAAATGTATGGCTTTCAGCACAAGAAATGGATAGAGTTTGCGAAGTAACTAACAATGTCGTCTTCTTGTTTTTCCAAGCCTGGATTGTTGTTCCTGTTGTCCCTCTGAAACCAGCTGCTGGGAGATACACAAGGAAGCAGCAGTGCTTGGTGACCCTCACTGGCAGCAAAAGAATTAGTCTGTCTGATGGAGCATGGCAATCCACTGTGCCAGCTGAAAAAAAAGCAAGCTAGAGCATTTTTTGACCCTTTCACTGGGCTTTGGGAAAACAAAATCTCTTCCTTTCACAAACCTGTCTAGGAAGTTTAATTGATGTCTAAAGGACCTGTACTGTACTGATGCTCACTACACTTAGGCTATAACCAAAGTCCTTTACAGGTGGCCCGAGTACTTGTGAATGGGTTGTAACAGGGTCTGCTGCAGTGTGGTAACTGCTTCAGACAGTAGGGATAGAGGCAAAATGAACCAGTGGTATGATACTCACACTGGGCAGAAAGACTGCTAAGTCTATTTGTCCGTAGAGCAGAGTATCACTTGCAGAACACGATTTGCAGTCACTAGGGACAGACTGAGGTGGACAGGGGTCAGAGAAATCCCTCAGCTGTGGTATGGGGAACATCTGTAGCCTGCAAACTCCCCACTAAGACAATACAAGGACCAGAACACCCCAACCCTGACCTTCATGTCTTTGTTTCCTTCTGTTTTGCTCCCTTCAGCTGCTATATGCCTCAGGGGGGGGGGAAAAGAAAGGGAGAAAGCAATTTCCAATGGCAAAGGTAGCCCAAAACACAGCTAGGCCTCCAGAACTCAATTTTTGAGGGTCTGCAGAAGGAAGGCCTGGCTAAGCATATCTTTGTGGCCCAAGAACCAGAACTAACAGAGCAAATCATGCTCCTCCTGCCAGTTGCTAACAATCCTAGTTGTGTGGTTAAGCCGTCAACAACCTAAAACGTTTTGAGGATTTCAGGGCATTTAAAAATGTTGTGTTCTCCTGTTGCCATCACCCTTACGCACCTTTTATTTATCCCATACTATTCATACAGATGGAGCTACATATCTGAATAGGCTGAGATCCACTCTTTCCACCACACTCCTGTCTTCTGCATATTCACTCAAGCTATTTTCTGAATGAAAAGAGAAAAGATCAAATGCTAGAACAGAGGGAACATGGGACATGGCAACTGAAGCTGGGAACTGCTGTTGATAAAAATCTGAGAGGAATTTATGGAGACTACGGATATCCTTTGATTGGTTAAATATTTCTAGTGATAGGCACACACCTCTTAGAGCTATCTAGAGGACAACAACTACATTTCACAGGAATTTCTACAGCTTCGCTTCTTTTTATTCATCTGTCTTTCTCCCCAGAATATTTTCAGAATATTCAATTTTCAAAACTGTAACCTAGATTTTCCTGTTGCCTTGGGTTAAAACAGTTCAGGAACCAGGCCTGGGATGCTCAGGTACGCTCTTCTGTCTCATTATTCAAGGAAAATGGTTTTTCAATAGCACCGAGTCATTCTGAGCCAGGAAAGGGACTGGAATCAGATTCTTTCACATTCCAGACCAATACCCTGCCTAACAAGCAAAAAAATCTTCCCAGTCTTTTACACTCCCAAAAGAGCCCCTGATAAAAAAAAAAAAATAATCAAAACAGAAGAATGAAATGTTTTATTTAGACTTATCAACACTGCAACTTCTGAAAAAAAAGTTTATTCAAAATACTTCAATTAACTTCAATTGTCACTTTGTCTTATGACATTCCTTTTCTCTCTTTTCATCTGTCTGTCTTGTTAGTGACAGACCAATGAAATGTCCACCTGTGGAAAAACAAGTAACTTGCCACTGCTATATTGATATTTTTAATAAAGTATTCAAGCAGTATTGCTTTTGTACACCACTGTTATGGATGTCACTTGGAGCTTTCCCTGTGACAAATGTATCTCTTATAAATTAAACAGTTTTCAGTCCATCAGCAACTATTAGTATAATAATTATTCATGACATAATCTACAGCTTCCAGTGGAAAAACAATGCAAAATAAGCAGCATCTTTGTCATTCTAAAAGAAGCATCTCTGTATATCTTAGGTTGAAATGACACCTTTTTTTTTAACAAGAAAGCAATTAATGATAAAATTACTATGCTTGTAAAATGGCAAGAATCTAAGAAATAAAACAAGCCATGCAGTACAAAGAAGATTAGAAAATGTTAGGGTCATCAAGAACCCCATGTAATGTAAAGGCAACTTCAAGATAGGCCCCAATCAAACCAAATATGCAGCCAGCAGGCCAACTCATCCAAGTCCATCCACAGGTAGTAATTTAAAAAACAATCACAGTGGTGAATAAAAGCTGTTATGATCTATGAAGTACAGCAAGGTGCCATTCAGGAGAGTTGTCTTCAATCATCCATCTCTGAAAGTGCCTTCTGGAATAAACTTTAAAGTGTTGCGCCTTCCGAAGTCACATTTGAAGGAACACAAAAAAATCATAACTGGATGCTTTTAGTATATTTAGTAGCAGTAACTTTAACATTGGGGGGGGGGGGGGGGCGGGCACTATTCTGTTTGCAGTGTATCTTTAATAAAACAATCACTAGACGTAATATACACTTCCCTTATCAAATTCTAAAATTCAGGTTATTAGTACATGCTCACTGCTGGGTGTTGGAGATGCATATCTATACAACATAGAGCAGAGCTGGTCTTCAAAGTGAGAAAAAAATTTAATTTCCATAGTTTTGCTTGCAGGATTGACAGCTAGAGAAAAATGAAACTTTAGATCATTTTACAGACATTACTAAAATGGACAGTGGTTGAGTTACTGCCATTACATTGCAAAACAGCACTAGTAACCCTCCTATTACCCTCAAAATCCAATTCCAATATAGTACATTTTAGTCTCCTTGTTCTGCATCTACTTCATCATCATCCAATTTTTCTATTAAAGGCACAGGTGTCTGGGACTAAGGACTTCGTGTCAGGGTATGGTAGTAAGTACTCTCCTTAAATTTCAACAGATTACATCAACACATTACTTATCTGAAACCAGTCTTTTTTCCAAAATATGATGTTTAGTTAGCTTGATGATCTAACCCTGATAAAGTCACATTTACCCACACATGCCAGACAAATAATGAAGGAAAGGCCAGTAATAAAATCCTGAAATATTTGCTTTTAGTAATAGCAGGCCAGTCTTCCAGAGAAAATATTTTTTCCCTTTTTAAAAAAAGGTAGTCACAGAATAATGTATGTGGGAAGGAACCTCTGAAGGTCACCTGGTCCGACACCTGGCCCAATGCAGGACAGCTCTGAAATCAGACCAGGTTCTCCAAGTCGTGTCCACAACCACTCAGAGCAGTGTGTTCTAGTGTTTGCCCACAAATCCCAGTCTATGCTTCCACGTTTTTTTTAATTCAGTAAATCATTGCAATTCCACTTGCAATTATTTTTAAAGCTCCTTGGGGATACAGATTATATATTGGCCCATCATTTTCAACATAACAAAAAGTATAAATTCTATCTCCATGTTAAAACACTGTGGCTTCTATTAAAAAATATACTTTTCATCAATTGCCTGCTGTTACTTTCACATACATCAACATCTGTATGGAATACCAGTCAGTATTAATTTGGTAGACCTTCTGTACCTAACTTATCCTTAGTCTCCAAAGCTAGTTTAAGGAAGATGATCCTTTTTTTTTTAAAGGGAAAAATAAAAAGGAAGTAAACTAACTTTTCACTGATGCAGTAGTACTACAAGCTTTTGTTGGGATATGACCTTTTATTGTCTTAAGTTTAATGTTAAGTATTTCAGTTCTTATACAGTTTTTTTTATGTAACTGTAATATCCCCATCAGGACATCGCCATCCTCAAGGCCACATGAAACCTTTCATGATATCTGAATGTTACTGCATTCATCATCACTGTGTGTCTCAAACGGATGCTGTTTACACCCAATGAAAAAGAGAGCATTCAGATAAAGTTCTAATTCTGCCCATTTTTAAAAGCTTTTCAAATCAAGTATTACAAAATAGCTGTTAATTAGTTTATTCCCCAAAGATCTGTTAGAAACCTACTATCTCAATAAACAGCAATGACAGTACTGCCACATGGAGGGTCCTGTGATAAGCACTGTCACCCCTCCACAACAGCCACCTGTAGTGGAATCGTTTCACAAGAACTGCAGGCAGCTGCCTGAAGCTGCTTAACTATCTAGTACGCCTGCCAAACTTAGAATAAAATAACAAATGAAGTGTTGATTATGGGAACACTACTTTGTTGTTTGTGTTTTTTTGGTTGTTGTGTGTTTTGTTGGTTTGCTTGTTTGTTTTTCTGTGTGTGGTTTTTGTTTTAATATACTCTTCATACATTTTTACTATACTAGCCACGTTAGGCACCACACCTATGACCAGAAAGAAGATACCTTACAACTTTTCAGCAAAACCTAACTGGAAAGAAAGGGACACAAAACATCAAGTATAAGAGATTTTAAAGATGTTTAAGACAAAACCCTTAACTGTTCCACATTTGTCCTCAAAGCTCATTTTCTTGCCAAAATCTTCCCTGAAAAAATACAGTTTTGATGGCTTCATACATTCTGAGCAAATGGGCCAGCCAGGTCCTGCGTGCAAATTAGCACCCTGCCACAGCACAGAAGCCCATGGCTCATTTTAATCATCATAAGTCATGCTAGCAAGGCAGAACAGCCACCAGACAAGCAAACAAGAACCAAAAAGTGTAATCCATATCACCATAATAATGTTTCCTATGAGCAATTCTCCTTCTAGACCACAGTATCGTTAGTTTAGCTAACACAGCAGTGTAACCAATTAACAACTCCTCTGCAAACCTCAAACTTGAGTTCACTGAAGTCTTTCTCTCAAAGAGCAGATCTAAAAAGAGAGCCTAGGAATTATAAATAACAGAGAAAAACCAGAAAAGAACATGCGAAGCTGGGAAACTTGAATAAATCATCTGTTTACTGTGTAAGTTCCTGTGAATTAAGCCTTCCTTACTGCAGTAGTAAACCACTGGCTGCACTAGCCTGGCTAAAAGGCTTACAGTGTTTGTGTGCTTTGCTGCATCCCATAATTTCTCTAGTCATTTGAACACTATTTCAGGAATGTCCTGTAGCGGTCTCAAATGATTATTCACATCCATAGCATTCTACTGTTTACCAGAATTACTGTAAATATGTTAACAGTTCACTTCAAACATAGCAATACTCACAACATGACAGAAATAGGTCTTTACTCCTTGTCAGGTTGCTGTCTTGAATTGCATCCTCTTATGTACAAGCATTTACTATTCAATGCTTCAGCAAAATATATTCTAAATATTTAATACTTCCATTCCAAATGATCCTTCTTCACGCTGTAACCCACTGAAGCCCCATTGCAGCCTGCCACTTCTGCATCAAACAAGGCTGGCAACTGCAAAAGAATGTGGGAAATAGGAAAAGCTTTGGCAAAACTCCTACTGTTCGGGAACACTAAGATCCAGAAACACAGAAAACCTCAATTTCTGAGGGTTCTCTACAGGTCTACATTCCAAGCCAGTAAATTAAAGGGAACACTATTACTTACTTCAGAAGGGTGAAACTCACGTCAGACCCTCAGAGATCACATCATCTGAGCAGTATTTGTTTTCTCTATTTCACTCCAACTCTGTGGACATCGCAGTTCCAGTTTTGGCAGTTTGTCACTCACTGTTCACTCTGGAATTCAGTACTGAATAGTTCTGTGCCTTTAACTCTTACCACAGCTTATTTTGCAAATCTCTCTGAGAGAGGTCCATGGTACACCAAAATAGAATTGTTCACCACTATACTATTCAATCCAAACTAAAAAGGGAGAGGCAAGTGCAAGTCTTTGCACTAAAAGTCTCAAGCAATAAAAAACAGACAAAAAACCACCACACCATTTGGGTTAGATCCTGCAGACAAGAAAGTTGACCATTACTGGGAATGTGATTAAAATCAATGTAATAAAATACAATCATATTTGCAAGGTCATACTTGAAAATTTATCACAAATTGCTGTACAAGATAGCATGTGTTAAAAGACAGCCACTGACAGAATGAGCTGAAAAGGACTTGATTTTTATTTTGGTAATACGTGACCACACTGAGAACACACTGTACAGGCCTTGGAAATATGGTGGTCAGATCTGGATGGACACTGGGCTTAGGTACACCTGGGAATACATCCCCATAGTAGTATACAAAATGCATAATTAAGTCCCCCATATTCCTTAAGGCAGAACCAGGATCTACCTTCTGTCAAAGTTTTAACAACAAATTAAGAACAGAAGTAATGTGTTGGTATGTTCCTACACAGCTATCACTTCCTAAAAAAAAAGAAGCTACTAAGCTCCTAAACTTCTGAAGGCTCCTGAGTTTCTCACAGGATACTTGCCACATCTCTTTACAAATAATAAAAAATTTAAATTACATTATGTGATGCTGTACCAAGAAATTATATGTACAAAGATACCTCAAGCTGGGTATTCACAGTGTAACTCACAAGAGCAGAAGTGTTTTAAAATTTAAACCAAACCCCAGCTACCAACACACATTTTGAAGTTTCGAGAAGTACATTTGAGTGGTGGATGATTTATGGACCAGAAATGTCATTTTGCTCATGGGGAAATTTTATATCCTACACACCTCAGACAAAAACACCAAAGGCTTACTATAGGTCAAAGAAGCTTAACAACCGTAAGCAATGGTAACCACAGACAGTCCATTAGATTCCATTACATGTGCCACTTTCCCCATTGCCCTCTCAACAGGAAAAAAAAATCATTCAGATGTCCCCTCCCTAGATCAGCTCCCAGCCACTCCAACCTTACTGCACCGTAAACCTTCCTCCACAACCACTGGTCTCCATGGGGTCTTTGTGGAATGGAAACCCAAACCAGCAGCCCCTGGTTGGGCTCTGTCTCAGGCTGCAGTGAGGAGAGCAGCACTCACCTAGAGCTCCTGCACAGCCGGAATGGCTCATGAACATGAATGGCAACACAGGACGACACTGTAATCATTTGTTAAACAAAAGCGTTTTAAAAAATCTAGTTCATAAATCTGAATCACATCTATTTCTCTGATACACAGTGTTTATTAACCAAATGAATTTTTGCACAGGGTTATTTCTAACAAGAAATAAGAGTTTTCTCAGAAACATTTTGTTAACATTGGTGAAGAGGTAGAAAGTTGTAAGTCTACATAAACACTTAAGCATAACCAAGGAAATCAAGAATGAAAGGACTAGGCTTTGAATAAGAGTACTGTTTCTCAGTCCGATCATCAGGCCATGAGACAGGCCTTTCTGGACTAGACTACAGTTTAACAATTGACGGTATTAAACAAAGGAAAAATCCCACCCTATTGTTTCCTCACCAACAACAAAGAAAGTCTTTCCCTGGCAATTTTCTGCAACCCACCACAGACAGTGAGTGAGGCCACAATGCCCAGTTTTTCAGCTTAAACAGGCCATACCTCTTCTTCTGGAAGTATTAGAGAACCACAGAGCAAATCACCCTGCCCTCCAATGACCAAAAATGCCCCAAAGAGCAACCAGAATTGTTTCCCCACAGTGTGATCCCAATAAATACACTGCCATGCAGGTGTATGACAGGGGACAACTGCACTTCAGTCAAACCCTGTTACTTGACAAGATGCTACTAAGATGCCTACATGCCTGCCCCACAGCTAAAAGGCAGGCACCATTCCTCATGTGTGGGGCATATTTACTACCACTGGCATGACATGCTTGCACATAATTTGCAGAATATCGAAAGTTCATCTGCTACATTATTAAAAATACCCACATATTTGTTAGACATTCCCAGCTCTGGGAGGGTGGTGAGCTCTTAAGAGCGAAGGGCAAGGCATTGAATCAGAGTAAGAATTCTTCACAGGTCACATCTGGAGGCCATAAGATAGGCTTATCTGGACAGGACTGCAGTTTAGCACTTAAAAGTACTTTGGAAAGAAACAATAGGTGTGTAAAGTACTGTTCCTTCAATAACAACATGAGAAAGTTGCTAATTCAAAGAGGGTGTCCTAGCAGGATTTAGTTAAAATACATGTTCTTCTACATCATTTCCTCTATACTGAAAGAAAAAAAAAAAAAAAAAAAAAAAAAGTGTTTCTAGACACTGAAAGCCTGATTATTGGAATAAACAGCATATTATGGAAGGCATCCCAGTATGGTTTTTGTTTTTCAAATAACAATTGAAGTTTGGTCTAACGAAGTCAGAAAAATAGCACAGACACAGTAAAGCAGGTCGAATACACAGTATTTTACAGCACGCAGCAAGAATTTGCAGAAATTTGAGTTTGCTGTCCCAAGAAAATGCGTCTTTACATACCCAAACAATCCCTTTGAATACAATATGTATTCAGAGTTGATGAGATAAAGTTGCCTTTCTTCAAGTACAAACAGTTCAAAGGATAGCATCTGATCTTGTTCTATGAGATGCAAATGATTGTTTCAGTTGACAGAATACATTCATACCACTGACAGTCTGCCTCTAGCCCAGAAGTCCTAACCAACCAAAAAATTCCAGAAGCAAATTAGCCTTAAAAAAGTATACGTAAAGGCAGGGGTAGAAGGGGTTGGGGAGGAGAGCAACCTCCCCCTGCCCCAAGAAGCCTGTTCATTAGCATTTCAAAAACAAGAGCCAGAGACTGACTTCATCAGGTAGGAACTTCACTGTCACTAACGGTTTTGCACAGAAAAACTTAGTGGGAAGAGCATTTGTGTTCAGCAACACTTAAAATGTGCTATTTAAAAAGACCCAAACCCTACACCCACAGAGCAAATTCTTACAAAATACTCAAGCAACATAAAATGGAAACCATAACTACTGTACCACTCCCCTTTGCAGCCACTAGCTGCTTCTTCCACATGAAAGACAAGTCAATTTGTCCATACAGATGACTCCCTCAAATACAGGAAGACAAATGGCTTCAGTTTGCTTCACACGTTAAAACATTTTAAGTCTTGAACTACACCAACATTCTGGTGAGATACTTTGCAGCGGTCTCTAAAACATATTTTATGAATAATTAGGAAAAAAATGCACCAAAGTCAAAGAATTTCTGATCTCCTTTCATAAGCAGTAGAAATTAGCTATTCATAAGCATATTGTCAACAGCAACACATTCCCAAAAAACGGGATCTAATTCTGCAACTGTGCAATGACAAAATTTCTCTTCAACAAGAGGTTCACAGTAACAAACATTTAAAAAGCTGGTAAAAAGTTTCTAACAACATAAAGGTTTCTTGGTGACAGAAAACATGTTTAGGATCAAGATGTCTGGGACAGCTGTACTGGTGGTTCACAGTAAAGCAAAGGTGAATACAAAGACACACACAAGAAAACAATGGAGAAAGCCAACAAAAGAAACAGACATCTACAAAGACAGATCCACATCAGCTAGGATTATGTGCATCTTGGTTTCTACAGCATCGCTCTTGCCTTTTGCTCCCAGCTCTGGACTTGCCTCCTGTCTCACACCGCTATCCATTCAGTGACACAATGAGCTGATTCTGCTGCAAAACAACCCTAAAACCAAGGGGCTTCATGTTAGCCAGATCATCTCCTGGGGGCCGGTTACTCTTTGGTGGCAGGAAAGGGACAGGTAAACAGAATCATGACAGCCCACACTCAGTGGACTGTGTTACCCCTCTGCAATCCTTTGCCATTTCCCTTACAGGTCACTGTAATAAAAATTTACATGTCCCAGCATAACAGTTGTGGAATGTCAGCATTGTTTCTATTCCTGCCTTTCTGAAGGTGTGTCACCATGGAAATAGTACTGTATGTTCATCCATTTTCAGTCTTTTCCATCACTTCCATGATTATTCTTCTAGTTTTTAGTCACCTGTGTGATATAAAAATTGTGAAATCTCAAACACCTATTATATTTTTTAGGCTAAAAAGAAAAAAGTAGCAAGAAAACTGAAGCAAAATCTACTTCACCAAATTCAACTGCTCTCTAGATGTTACATTCATTAGTGACTGGAAGTTGAGAAACCCTCTTATTCTAATAACCTTAATAACATGTTCAAAGCACAGAATTTTAACCAAAGGATTGAGCACAAGTTATTTAACTGGAAGAAAACAAGAACTCTTAATGTAATCTGCACAGCTCTCTGAAGTTGTAAATAATTTGTCCTATTTGATCTATATATTGACCCTTACTTGTAGAAATGAAAACTTCATTCACAGCCATTACTTCAAAGTAAAGCCATTTCCTCTTCTCTGAAAGTCTAAATTTGGAATGATTCCTTCATTTAACTATATTGTAGTAGGACAGTATCTCCAGCAAACAGCTCAGTTCCATTCATTTGATAAAAGGTGTATTTTTCTTCATGTGTACAATTTCTCATCAAGGCTTACATTGTGCATTACAACTACAGTAACACTATCTTGTAAGTCGAGATAGGTTTTAATCAAAATATCTCCAGTAGGCAAGTACTACAGACACAGGTCTGGATAAACCACCATCTAGACCACTTGCCCCACTTCACATACCGGGTCACAGTCCTTGGCTTTAAGCAGTGGTACATACTTTGCACACACAAGCGAATACTCCATAGCATTTCCTGACTTGTTAACTTCACATGCTCTGAGATGAAAGATATAGTGCAGCCCTATCACTCCCAAGGAAATAAAGAATAAATGCATTATCTCAGAGTTACCATAGCCATTTTCACTAATGCTAAAATCAACAACACATAGCCCCAAGCAAATGACAGACTAGTTAAAAAACCCACATACAACAATCACTATGTATTTTAACACTGTCTGATGCTATCACAGCTATATTAGCACTGTAATATTAGAATTCTACTTTACACTGGATAAACAAATGAAGGTGTCAGAAGTTCAGACACAGCTAGTCTCTCATTGCAAGTTCAGTACTTGTATCACGGGTTTTATTTTGAATAAATATACATCAATTAAGTAAAAGCAGTTCCCAACCTGTCAGTGAAACCAGAATGGGATATCAGAGAGTTTCATGGGAAATATGCACATTCCTGAGCAGACAAGGAGACAGGAACAGATTATATGGAATTAGGATAAAAACCAGCATATGATACTTCAGGATGAAGCAGAGTGGAAAAAAAAAAAATCATTGTGCTATCTCACTACAGGATAATTGCAATTTGTACACCTTGAAGTGTCATCAAGTGATTGATCCTCTAACTATTTTCCAAAATAGGCAGATGATTACTTCTTGTTAAGGTTAGAATTTCATCAGTTATGTAGGGGTGCCACCAAAAATGTGAAAGACCCACTCCCTCCTCAGCTACTAGCAAACAAGGGAGTTGCAAGGTAAAATAGAAAGGGCATGAGAACAGAAACCTTTCGGTAATGGTTTGCATTTAAGTCATTTTTAGCAAGCAACCGCCTAAAGAAAGGATTTATCAGGTAGTTGCTCTAGTTGTACCTTAAATCAGCAATGTTGAGATTTGCACTTAAAATAGAATTAAGATCCATCCCTTTCAAAATGTAATGAACACTTCAATTTAACATCATTATTCTTCAAAGGATAGATGAATCATACTCCTGCTTTTCAGCTAAATTTTGTTCACTCCCACCCACCCAGAAGTTTTAATGTTTCAGAATTCTTTCCTGTGTTAGCTGAAGTCCTGCAGTCACCAATTTCACACAGAACAGTACTTGCCTCAGACACCAGGCACTTCAGACAGTAGAAGTTATTCTATTCATCTGTCACAGTACAGCTCACTTCCATGCAAAAAAGAACAGATACAAATGTATTTTCCAGCCTCTGATGATGCCTCCTGTCATGCTATCCCCTTTTCTGCTTACCTCTTATTTGCTACCTTGAACTTTCACCACCACAGTATCTTACATGCCTCCTGTTTCTCTGAGTCTCCACTATGACTGGCAGCCTCCTACCATGCACCCTGGGCTACAGCAGTGCCCAGGAGAGACACAGGACCAAAGTCCCCCTGCTCGAGTAACTTCAACCTCAGTATCTTCACTCCTCACAGCCTCTGCTGTTCACAGGACACGAGAAGGCAAGTTCCAGTGAAAAAGTAAGAAATAAAGCGCCCTTCTTTTCTAAGGGAAAAGGGCATGCAACGTTTAATTGCCGAAACCTGGAAAAGGTTCTAATTCAGGCAAATCTTGCACAAGTTATAGCTATGATAAAAATTCTGTTGTTTTCACCTCCGCAAAAGATGAAATCAGCAATGCAAACTGCCTTCCCTCTCCACATCACCACAAAGAAAACTCTTTCACAATGTCTTAACTCGTACAGTTCTCCATTTTCTGCACATCCCATGTTTCTCAAGCACTTTCTTGGTTATATTGTTAGCAAGTACTCTAGAAACACTGTAGCAAACGTATACTACCAACTATTTCAAAGGGACTCATTTATTTTAAACAGGTTTTTCTCCTCAGTGGCAAGAGAAGTAAAAAGGAGGCAGAATTGAAGGATAGCTTTGTTTTCATAGCAGCTCACTCCTTACCACTCCAACAGGAGTTCAGATAAACATTTTAACAAAGAACACTTGCGGCTTCAGAATTTGTGATGAGGAACTCATTTTAAGCAAGCTATAAAAATAAAAAAACAACATATCTATTTTGAGTCAGTGGTGATCAGCAGTGGAGTATGGACAATTTACTGTACAGAAACCAAGATGAGAAGATGAGAAGCCCTGCATTCCTGGTGAGAAAGCTCAACATCATCCAACTGCTGAGGATTTGAGGGTACTGAGATTCCTATTCCGCTCCTCCTTGGCACTCTATTCTGCTGGTTCCACTAAGGAATATAACAAACACAAGGCCTACTGATAACACGTTGAACAATGGAAAAAATGAAAAAAATTTCCTTTCCAAATTTCTGTCTCCATCCTAAGCCTCTCTTAATTGTCTATCAGAGAAAAAACAAGCAAACAAAAACGATACACATACCAACACCTTAGTGTAACTCCATATCCCAGGAACTTGAAAGAGTTTCAAGGGAACTTCAAAGAAAAGTATTAATTCCTCTAACCCTTTCTCACCTTTTCATCTGGCTCATCCTCTTCAGTCCACAGTTGTTTTTTTATAACTTTGTCAAGTAGTAGCAGGATACGATTGGCATTTTGGGCTATTTCCCATCTTACAATAAACCAGTTTCAGAAGAACTGTCAAGATCAGCAAGTTCTCAGTTTGCTGTAGCTTGGAAGAGTCATAAACAAAGAAATAACATCTATATATTTAGTGAGTGAAAATGTTGCTACAACTCCTACATTCTTGCCTTTATGTTTCTCTTTCTCACCCTTTATATGTTAAAGTGCCCTCTCTTCACCAGTCTTCAAAACAAATCAACACAGTACCCAAAGTGTCTGAAGATAAAAAAAAAATCATTCTTGAATAGTGTACAACACTAAAAAACCCTGAAGAACAGAGCAACTCAAATAGCTTCCACAACACTCCTAAAAGACAACAAACAGATTACTCATATAAATGAAGGGGGCAAAACTGAAAACTGAGCCCCAAGCTTGAAGCTGATTTTTTTTTTTCACAGCTGTACACAAGGCTATCATTATAATAACAGACCTGCACCATACAAGCAGTTACAATATGTACTATCAGAATAGTCTACAAAAAGCATATGAGAAAAAGCATCACTATATTAAAAATAAACCAACCAACCACAAATTTTTTCAAGCAGCTTTGAAATATGGCGTTTTCAACTGTCTGCCTATTTCTGGACATGAATATTTTAAACCAGTAACAAAGACATTTCTAATTGTTCTCAAATACACCTGGCAACCCACAGACACAGGGCTGATGTCTCACAGTACTAGTCTTCACTATTTGTATCTTCTAAATCAAAGACGATAAAAATGGTTTTAAAACATCAGTGTGTCTTTTCTATTTAATCATCCACGGAATGCAATATAACAGCAGTAGAAGGAATATTGTCCATAAAAATCTATGTATTCTACACGTGCTTTACCAATGAAAGATTTTAGGACCCCATGTACTATAATGTTACACAAGTATGTTATGAAAACTTTATGACCTCGACCAGAGAAAATAGTTGAAAAAAAAGAGTCCTAAAGTATCATCAAACAAGGGAACACGTTTTCAATCTTTCTGTAGAATCCATTATCTGCATTTTGACAATTTAAGGTAAGTACTAGAAACAGCACGAATCCAGACTTTATTGTATTGACAAACTTGGAAGATGATTTTTCAATTTTTCTGACAGCAAGCCCTAATTATGTCCTGCATGGTTTCTGAACATATATTCTCTAAGTACCTGGAAGATACAGTGGAATCTAGAGCAAAGTCATCACAGGACTTTCAAGCATTTCTTATTCGCTTTTCCAAACCACGTTACCATTATAAATGCAGATTGTAAATACAGATATTGTAAATACAAATACTGTAAGCTGCACATTAAATGGGCTTATCAGTCTCTCTTCTGTGCAGGCAATTCAGCTTCACAGTTGAGCTATGTACACTAACTAAAGCACAAATTCTCTCAAGCACCCAGGGCAAAATCCCTCTTTCTGTTTGTTTTGCATGACTGACATAGGTTAACAATTATTTCAAACACCACTCTTTCTGGAAAAAGGTCTTTACTTCCTTCATTCTCATTACAGTTTATCAAGTCTCAGAGCTTGATTTCTTTATCACCTGCAATCAAGGTGTTAATGAAACAATATTCATCCTATTCCCATAAAGTGGCAAACATACAAGTGTTACCCACTTAGCTGTCTAGTGTTTATGAGAGTGAAGGCTCAAATTTTACCACCCAATATGAATACTCTTGAACTTTTCAGGACTACAGAATGTGTGAAAAAACTATTTAAAATTACTATATTCATGAGGCGGTATTATAACAAATACACTCCAATATCCCATACCTCATGGTATGATTATACCATCTTGTATTTTGCTCTGCAAACACAAATGAAAAGTCTAAAACTATATAGATCTTCAAATCCACTATTTCTAGAGACAGTAAAACCAGAAGTTTTTGCTGTCTGATGTAAAAAAAGATCATCTGAGAAGGCTGGGTGTAATTAATAACACTGTCATGTATACCTTACCAGCTAACTAACATTTAACATGTTTTGAAGTACGAAGGAATTTAAGTATTAAGTTTGCCACTACTGGAATTTGCTGTTATAGCAAGTAGCACAGGGAAGTGGGCCTAACCAGCACATGATGCTTGTCAGAACTTTCAGTATGCAACTTATAGCCAGCAAGCTTCACCACAACTACCTTTTCTAATTTCACCAGAGAAATACAAGCCAAAGCCTTCATTTATAATTCAGTGCAGCTTGTTGCATACATTTATAATGTCTTAAAAGTTTTTGATAATTAGCCCACGCTGTTTTCAATAGCAACACTGTATTTCATAATACATACAAAGCTTGGGGTTTAATTTCTTTTCGGGACCACTTTGGACAAAATATACGTTTTAAAAGAGGTATCTTGGACGTCTATCATCCAGCTATTTAAAAACGGCTATGGAAGCCCACCCAAAGCTCCAGAATCCCTCCCCAGCTGCAAGTCTTGCCCCGTTGACTCCCGGCGGAGAAGCCTGTGAGCTGTTTACCTCGCACACCGAAGCACTTTCAAAGGAGTTTTGCCGATTTACAGCGCTCGGACCGGGAAAGCGCAGCAAACAGCCCGTGCTCCGGCTGGCGGGGTGCTGAGGGGATTTGGGCTGGCTGAGGCCTAGCTAGCACCGAGGCCCAGCACCCCCAGCAGCGCAGAGCTCTCGGGGCAGGCAGTGCCCAGGACCGGGACGTGGGGGGGCCAAGGGAGGGACAGGCGGCCAGGACGCTCCGCCGGCCGGCAGGGAGGCGGCCCCGCAGCGCGGAGCCCGGAGCAGAAGGGATGGCGAAGAGCCAGCGCCTCCGTTTTGGGAGGGACTCGGCAACTTCGGTACCTGTCTGGACCTCCTCGAACGCCAGCGACCCCCGTGGCCTCCGGGAAGAACTCTACGAGCGTCCCACACATACACCCCGCCAACATCAGCTCACTCAACAGGCTGTACCCACGCCGATGGGAAGGAGGGCACGGCGTGCCCGGCTGCAAGCAGGGGCTTCTCCTCACCCCGCTCCCCCGTCCCGAGAGAGGCACACTCCAGTGCTCCCCCCCGCCCCGTCCCTCTGCGACGGATCCGCCTGAGCGGCGAGGGGCCCGGCAGCGCCGCTCCGAACCCACCCCGCCGGCCCGGGCCTCGCCACCTCCCCGCCCGAGCACCCACCTGTCCCGGGGGTCAATCCAGCTGGTCTGCTTGGTGTTGTGGTCGATGTAGAAGACTTTGCCGTCGTAATCCCTCGCCTCCTCCCAGCCATCGGGTAAAGGGAGCTGCCCATTCCCCGCTTTCCTAGGCATGATCGGGCGGCGGGGGTAGCTGCTCCATAGGGACGGAAAGAAAGACGGGAAGCGGGAAAAAGCCCCCACCCGAGCCGGGGGGACGGGGAAGGGGCCGGGAGGGGGGGCTGGGAACACGCAGCAGGCCGCTCACGGAAGCCCAGGAAAGCCCTCATGCGCGGCCGGGTCTCAGTCCACCATGCCCGGGCTGCCGCCTTGCCCGCGCCGCGGCAGCCCGGGTCAGGGTTACCGGCGGAGCCCAGCTGCCGTCTGGGCGCGGGGAGCCCGGCTGAGCCCCGGGCGGCCGCGGCCGCCGCTCATTAGCATGAGATTAGCATCCATCTCATCTGCATGCACATTCCTCCCGCCGCATTCCTCAGGGTTAACCCTGCCGGCGCTGCCGCCGCCGGGCTGGGCAGGCCCCGGCCGTGGATCCGGGACAGAAACCATTCAGTGGGGGACGGCGTGGGGCAGGCCGGAGGGCAGGAGAGGGGGAAGGCGGCAAGGGGCGCCCCTCCTGCTTCCGAGCGAGCCCTGCCCGCGGCGCGCAGGGGCTGGACCGGTGTGGGGTAGCAAACCACCACCTGAGGCTGCCAACCGCCCGCGTCCCCGCGCCTGCAGCTCCCGGGCGCTTAGGTACTCCGGCCGCGTCCCCGCAGCCGCTGTGGGGAGCTGGGAGGGCACGGGAGCTGCTCCCCAGCCACCAGCACCCCGCGGGGCAAAGCAGCGACTGAGGCTACGGCGGCCCGGTGCGATGGCCGACCGACCGGCCGGCGCGTCCCTTTGTCTGTGAACTCGCTGCCGGCCCCGCATCAGGTGGCTCAGGAGACTTGGTCGCAGCGGGTGCCTTGGCGCTCAGGACACGGGGAATGTGCCCGGAAAAAGGCAGTTTTGCTGCTGCCACCGTGCCCTGAGTCGCGAGGGGGTCGAGAGTTTCCCTTCCACGCAGGTCCCGCTAACCTTGCTTCACATCCTTGTGAACTCTTGCTAAACTCCAACAAGGCGCTAAGGTTTCCAAAAAGGACCTTGACATACCTGAGTTCAAAAATTGAACAAAAAAGGGAACCCATCTTTAACCCTGGAAGCACCTAAACTTCCTTTTTTTTTTCTTTTTAACAGAAGCACCAGTGGAGAATTTGTGCTCCAAGCTGTTCTGGCCTAAAAAGCAGGCAGCTAAGTAGTCTCAAGTATAGAAACCAGGTGTGAATTACTGAGCGTTTGTCTCACATTTGCCACAGGAGACGAGTACTCTAGGCTGGTTACCATGGTTCAGCTGATAGATGGTAACTTAATGAGCTCTATTAATTTGCATGTGTATCTGATTCCCAAGATTTGGCACAAAAAGTAGAGCATCTATGGGGGAATATGACTCCCTAGTTTAGCAGCTAAGATTCCTAGGTAACCCAAGTTTTAGTCCCTAGAATCATAGAATCACTTCAGTTGCAAGAGGCCCTCAGGATCCTTGAATCCAACCATAACCTAACTCTTGCACTAAATCATGTCCCTAAGACCCTTGTCTAAACACCTGCAGGGATGGTGACTCCACCACTTCCCTCAGCAGCCTGTTCCAATGCCTGACAACCCTTTCTGTGAAGACTTTTTTCCTAATATCCAATCTAAAACTCTCCTGGCGCAACTTGAAGCCATTTCCCCTTGTCCTATCACTTGCTACTTGGGAGAAGAGACCAACACCCTGCATGCTACAACCTTCTTTCAGGTAGCTGTAGAGAGCAATAAGGTCTCCTCCGCTCAGTCTCCTTTTCTCCAGGCTAAACAACCCCAGTTCCCTCAGGTCCTCCTCATCAGACTTGTGCTCCAGACCCCTCACCAGTCTCGTCGCCCTCCTCTGAACTATCTTCAACAGCTCAATGTCCTTCTTATGATGAGGGGCCCAAAACTGAACACAGTATTCAAGGTATGGCCTCACCAGCACCAAGTACAGTGGCACAATCACTTCTCTAGTCCTGCTGGCCACACTATTCCTGATACAAGCCAGGACGGTGTTGGCCTTTTTGGCCACCTGGGCACACTGCTGGCTCATGTTCAGCTGTCTGTCAATCAACAGCCCCAGATTCCTCTCTGCCCGGCAGCTTTCCAGCCACTCTTCCCCCAGCTTGTAGTCCTCCATGGGGTTGTTATGACCCAAGTGCATGACCCAGCACTTGGCCTTGTTAAACCTCATACAATTGGCCTCAGCCCAAAGATCCAACTGGTCCAGAACCCTCTGTATGGCCTTCCTACCTTCCAGCAGGTCAACATGCCCACCCAATTTGGTGTCATCTGCAAACTTACTGAGGGTGCACTCTATCCCCTCATCCAGATCATTGATGAAGATACTAAACAGAACTGGCTCCAACACTGAGCCCTGGGGAACACCACTCGTCACCGGCTGCCAACTGGATTTGGCTCCTTCCACCACAACTCTTTGGGGCTGGCTGTCCAGCCAGTTCTTTACCCATTGCAAAGCACACCCATCCAGGCTATGAGCTGCCAGCTTCTTCAGGAGGATGCTGTGGGATATGGTGTCAAAGGCTTTACTGAAGTCTAAGTACACAACAACCACAGCCTTTCCGTCATCTACTAGTTAGGTTGCCTTGTCACAGAAGGAGATCAGGTTGGTCAAACAGGACCTGCCTTTCATAAGCCCATGTTGACTGGGCCTGATCATATGGTTCTCTTGTATGTGCCATGTGAGCCATTCTAACTTCTGGATATCTGTAAGAATTCAGCCACTTAGGGAAAGCAACAGGATCACTGCCTATTAAAGTGACAGACTCATTTATTTTCATTGAGAATATTAAGTTTCAGTGAGCTGAATCCTGTCTTGTTTTCCATCAGTGTAAAAAAGGACTTTTACTATCCATTTACATTTGTGTCCTTTTAAATAGTCTACTCTAATTTTATAAACTTGTTCATAGGTGAAATCCTACAGTGTATATGTGGCAGTTGTGGGACAGGATAAACTGGATTTCCTTTTTCCTTTTTAAGTTCAGTTGAGTTATCAATTAGACTTTTTTAATGTAAGTTGATAAAAAGCTATAGAGGATATACTTTTCTTTCTGAAACTAGCTGCCAGTTACTCATCTTTGGCATTAAAGAGAAGCTTTTATAACGATACAGCCCTTCTCATCCTGAAACAGCAGGCCTGTTATACAGCAGCGCTCTTATACTCCTACTCTCTAAATAATCCACACAAAAGAAAGTATGAGATTAGAAAATGTATAATACCAAGGTGAAACTGAAACCTCATTTATGTCAATGTTTCCCCTGAAGTTAATTATGGCAGTCAATGTAATACCTAATTCCTATTCTATGTTACGACCAAGGCAGTTGGAACTATGTCTTTGTTTATTGGTCAGATGAGATCCACATGGTGTAGACATAGATCTGTTTTATAACCCTCTTTACCAGGGTAAAACTTCTCATCAGAAAACATCAATAAGGAGGATGTCTAAAGACAGGCAATGAAGCTGGTGAGGGGTCTGGAGCACAAGTCTGATGATGAGCACCTGAGGGAGCTGGGGCTGTTCAGCCTGGAGAAAAGGAGGCTGAGGGGAGACCTTATCGTTGTCTACAACTACCTGAAAGAAGGTTGCATCATGGAGGGTGTTGGTCTCTTCTCCCAAGTAACAAGTGTTAGGACAAGGGGAAATGGCTCAAGTTGCACCAGGGGAGTTTTAGATTGGATATTAGGAAAAAAGTCTTCACAGAAAGGGTTGTCAGGCATTGGAACAGGCTGCTGAGGGAAGTGGTGGAGTCACCATCCCTGGAGGTATTTAAGAGGTGTAGATAAGGTTCTTAGGGACATCGTTTAGTGGTGGACTTGGCAGTGTTACGTTAATGGTTGGACTCAGTGCTCTTAAAGGTCTTTTCTAACCTAAATGATTTTATGATTCTATGTTTTCATTTGCATGAATAAATCAAAATTGCCGTTTTTAATTTTTGGAAATAAATGTACTAAGATCATTGCACAATTGTCTAATTTTTATATATATGCTTGCATGAGCAAATACAGATGTGCCTACACTGAAATACAAACTGTTGCATGGTTTTAAGCTCTCTCCTTCCTCCCTCCTTTTCCCGTTGTTTGAGTACTTCATTGTGTTTGTATTTATAATTAGAGTCTACAGTCCAGAATGCCAGTTTAGGACTACTTAGGACTGATGCTATTTGAAGGCAGACTGACAAAAAGTAGGTAATATTTGTGTAATTAAATGCCAGACCTTTAATAATACCAGTGAAAACATTTAGCTTTTTGAAGGCGTATGACTGTTGTAAAAAACAGAATCCAATTATCCTCTCGGTTTTTGGTCTTTTGGAATTTGAACTGGTAGAAAATAACTTGTTCCACTACAGTTTAATATTCTTTTCATATGTTTAATATAGGAAGGCAGAGCAGATGTTCATAATGATCCTTTCTAGCCTAAAATATGCCATAAATTCTAACTAAAAGTAGTTTTGTAAGTATACCTCCTACATCCCAACTGATAACCTGCCTAGCATTTTGTGCTGACATTGTCAGCTGACAGCATACCACAGATTGTTTGGCTTAATTGCATAAGACAGCATAGTTCAGTAGATGTAAGCATGCTTTATTCAAAGCACAGAAGGGTGCATATGAAGGAGTTGTCCAAAAGCAAGGAACAATGTAGCTATGGCATGACTTAAGTATTTATCAGTAAGTATGATAAATAGCAAGATATGCTCAACGAAAAGGAGCTAATTGTTGCTTTCTTTTGCTTTGCATATACATGTTTAACTGGTCTGGAGAAGTTCACATTAGGACCATAACTATTTTATGTGCTTTCTGCTTACTATTATCAGCCAGGAGAAAAAATGTCTATGCGAAAATCTGAAACACAAATGTGGAAGTGGCTGAATCCAGAAAGAGGGTCTGTAAAGGCAAATGGTTTTGCCCCGTCACATAATGAGAAGCATACCCTACTGCAGTCTGTGCTACTGTTGTTAATCTCCTGATGCTCTCTGCTTACTGCTTCTTTCACAGTGAATCTGTTCTTGGGACTGACTGTGATCAAAAAAGGCATGTTTGTAACTTGTCCTTCCATTACAAGAGACTCTCTTAACTTCATGATACACTAGAGTGATGTCCCTGAAGAAATTTACAGCTGTTACAACTCTAACTTGTACTATCCACAAATGGCTCTGAATCAAGAGCCACAGCTGTCTGCCTGAAAATCTACATAGTTCAGCCTCCACTGCTTTCAAACAGAATTTGAGTGCAGAATGAATTATGAAGTATAGTGACAGGATTAATTTCTAAATACATCTGACAAAAATGTTTGAAAACAAGTGTAGGTTATGTTTGGTTTCGTTAGACACTTAAACAGAGTGTTTACCGTTGTCCAAATATATGCAGCAAGTCTGACTTCCCTCACATGCAGCTACTGTAGAACTCTAAAAAATAGTGTTTTCAGCATTATAAATACTTGTTTGTTTATTTAACAGCAGTGATTTTTATCTGACAGCTACGTTTTAAAAAAAAAAATCCCCCACAAAAAAATAGGACTCCTTTATGCTGCAATTTTTTTTTTCTAGTTTAAAAAAGGATTTGAGAAGTGTACATGCATGAGGGACAAAAAGAGGAGGGATGCTTCTTATACTGTTGTCAGCTTCTGATGCACGTATACATCTGAGAGGGAAAGATGTTTAAATAATATTGTTTCTGGTTGACCTTATGATTAAGGTCTGCAGAAGCAATGGAGCCAGAGAACTGCTTTGATAATGCTTATGCTCATTCAGCTTTTATCTTTATTCCAAAGCCTGCTCTTTCCACTGATACTCAATTGGATAGCTTGCTGCTAAAATAGGATGTCCTACAAAGACTTCCCAGAGTATCAGTGAAAAAGACCATACGAGGTTCTGCTTCAAATGAGTACATGCTAGCTTATTTTTCTGAATTTTGGCCTTATTTTTGCTGCCAGGCATGCATAGGAGAAAGTAATGAGCAATTATACGTTTCAAGTCCTTGCAGATATAATTCTAATCCTACAAATCTGAAAATAAGTGCACGGAACTATTTTAACGGATTTATAAAAGTTTAGGTTAGGTAGAATGGAAATGATGTATTAAGAGCTTTGCCTCAAACCTAACTACAGAAACGTGAGTAACGTTTTTATGTAAAAATCTTCTCAAACTCACCCCAAACCATTTATTAAATTAACTTAGCATTCAGTTCTGTTAACTCTGATTCATGCTGCTGATATTTCTGTGGACCAAAAAAAAAAAAAAAGATGCATAATTTTGGTTGTTCCAGAAATCCTTGGGTTGATGAGGTCCAAATTATCCTCTGAGGCATATTACCACAGAATTTCTTGGTGCAGGCTTGGTATGTTGTCTTGATATTACATCTTCCATAGAAACAGTCTCACTGTATTTTTTTAATATATCTCTGATACTTGTACACACAAATTTAACTTGCCTATATTTCATCATATCGATGGAATTGCAGTTTGTCTCCACTGCTGTCTAGAGTGGCTCTGGAGAACCACAAAAGAATGCCTGGTCAGCCAAGGCCTGGTCCTCTCTTCTGGCTGTGTGCAAGACAGAAATAGGCCAGCAAATAGAGGGTTTCTGCTCATTGCCAGGGAAGGAAGAATGAAGGAGTTTCTCAATAACAGCTCCTTTGATGGAGAACAGTGATTAGTTTCTTGAAGTATGTGAGATACTGCATCAAGTACAGGTTTACAGAGTTAATGCTTTTAACCGTCCCTCTCTGCTGGTGCAAGGAGTAAGGGCTCCCACTACAGCCAGAAGAAAGGACTTAATGTACATCTGCTGTGTTGTCTCTAAGGGGGGCAACAGGTGAAACACAAAATTGAATGTTTTAGCAACAACATCCTGAAGTAGATTTCTTTTCTGTATCATCCATGTACTTTCAGAAGCATGGCACAGTAAATGAAGTAGACCGGACTAATTGAGTATTTAACACCCGCATTACGAAATTACCCAAACCAAACCAAAAAAACACAGACCCTCTGACTGATGGAGAGGACTCGAGAACATTTCTTCTAACAAATTAAAAATCTTATTTGAAACACAAACCAGGTATGAGCCTGCCAAACTACAACTGGAAAAAAAGAAGCTTATTTTCTCTTTCACCCACTTTTCACGTCTCTTTTTCCTCTCAAATAAGCACAGTTTCTTTGCATGACTGCAAAGTAGTTTGACTTCTATCCTGGCCAACAACAAAGGAACTTCAATCCTGTCTTATTGCTAACTAAGGCTAAAAAACATGCTGCAAAAACAAAAAATTAGAATCTGTGCAAACTTACAGCAAAAATGGGAGATGCATCTGTACCGAGGTGTAGCACTTCTAGAGATGTTGCTGAATTGTATGGATCATCCTATGGCAATTTTCATTCTTGTCTGGTTATCCAAAACCCAGAATTCCAATGTTTGCACTTTTTAGAGGACTGAAAAAATTTAAAGAAGACAGCATGATATTATTATGTCTGCTTTGCAGTGGACATAAAAAAATGTGTAAAGTGACATGATGGAGTAAAAAATACCTAAATGAAATAGGATAGGGATTAGAACATAGGGTGCCTTCAGCTCTTGAGATGAATCTGTTTAACTGCATTGTGTCATTTTTATTATTTCAATATGTGGTCTCAGAAATACTTATGGTAAGCTTTCTTATTACAAGGGAAATATTATAATTCATACAAAAATTCACTTTATTCAGTATCTCATTCTGAGGTAAAATGCATTATATAAAAGTTATCAATTCCATATGGTCAAGCATGTGTTATTAAATGCTTGTGTCCCTGTACAAGACACATGACAATATTTCAACAACTCTCTCCTTCGAATTTCTTGGAGAAACATTAAAAAAGCATAAATTGTAGTTAGCTGTACTTGTGTGTCCATAAATGAAATACAGTAATAAAGAAACAACCTCCACCAGCGTGAAAAGATTACACTGAACAATAATTCAAAGAAAATAATTCAAAGCTAGGCAAAGCCTGCAAAATTTAAGTATTAAAATGTAATCCTTGGACTAAGAAACAAGAGAGCTGTTGCCAATAATCAGCTGTTCTGTAAAGGTGTGAATGTAAAGCCAAAGGATATACAGTTGATGCTTGTACCAAAGGAATCACAGAATCACAGGAAGGTTGAGGTTGGAAGGAACCTCTGGAGGTCATCTTATTCAAGCCCCATGGCTAAGTAGGACCACCTAGAGATGGATGCCCAGGACCATGTTCAGCTAATTTTTCAATATGTCCAAGGATGGAGATTCCACGACCTCTCAGGGCAACCTCCTCTAGTGCTCAGCCACCCTCACAGGAAAAAAAACCTGTTTCCTGATGTTCAGAGGGAACCCCCTTGTTTAATTTTGTGTCTTTTTTCTCTGGGTCTGTTACCATACGCCACTAACAAAAGCCTGGCTCCGTCTTCTTTGCACTCTCCCTTCAAGTATTTATAGACATTGATGAGATACCCTTCAGCCTTGTCTTCTCCAGGCTGAACAGTTCCAGTTTAATTTGCTGTCTCATGGTCAGCTTTTTGTCCACCGGGACCCCCAGTCTTTTTCTGCAAAGCTGCTTTTCAGGCAGTCAGCCTGGAGCATGTACTGGTGCACAAGGTTATTCCTCCCCAGGTGCAGGACGTGGCATTTCTCTTTGCTGAACTTCATGAGATTCCCATTTGCCCATTTCTCCGCTTCTTTAAAGAGCACAAAAGCATACCACATAATTCAAACACACCAAAACAGAGAAGCTACCACACTGCAAAGTGGCTTCTTGAACTCTAGATCAGAGGTGCCCCAGAGGTGCAGATGAGTTGGCAGCCGAGCACTTATAGTCAGTGCTGCTTTCCCTTTAGTTTAACTAGACAATCAAACAAGAGGTAAACCTCCTTGGGACTGTGGTCTCTGCAGCCTTCAGAGGTATTGTGAATGTCACCACTCGCAGAAGACCTTGGTTCTCATACGGAAGCATTAATACATGTTTCTACAACTCAATATGCCACCTTCAGCAATAGAAATAAATAAAATTGTTATATTAAATAAAGAAGTAAAATGGTGTTTTCAGACACTAGCTCAGAAACTCTCTGATTACTTAACCATTTATAAATTTTTTTCAGAACATGACAAATGTGGAAAAGGATGCTGCTCTTAAGTGGCAGCCTATCTCTCACTCCAGGAACTCAGAAACTATTAGTTTGGGCCTTTTTTCAAGTTGCAGAATTAAGCCTTTCAACCCAAGGAGAGAAAGTGGAGTGTATCTTCAAAATATAGCAGAACAAGGGGCTGGTATTATAGCTTCCATCTAGTTTCGCCCCATATAACTAAGATTCACGGTAATTTTTTATGTATCACTGATCGGGGTGGGGGCAGGAAAGGCAGTATCACCTTTTTCTGTGGCAGGTGCTGGCTCCTGCTCTTTACTTGCCATCCTCTCCCCACCTCCTTTCTTCTTACAGCTGCTCCCTCTGGTGCTCTCATTGCTCTGCAGCCACCAGCTCTGATCTGCCAGGGCCTGGGCCACAGTGGAGCTAACACTGATGGACCCGGCCTACTTCACAGCTCGTGTGTCTTTGCACTGCGCTCCCCAATGTGAGCTGTCATGCCTGTGTCAACTGTGCTGCTCCCTTCTCTGGTGCATTGCACATCCGCACTCCCTGGAACAGTCTTGTCAGTGGCTGTAGTCACCCACATCCCTGTTGTTGCTGTGAACAGCCAGCAAAGGACCGTGCTGCCAACAGTGGCATCTGCTGATAGAGTCAGTGGCTGGGGTTGTCGCTCAAACCATCCCACTCTTGCGATAGGGATAAATAGGGTCAAAACCATATCAGGATTGCTCGTTCCTGGATTCTGCCCAGGGAGGGCTCTGAGTGGAGGTGAATATGCTGCATGTCTTTTGGTGGCCTTGCAGCAGCTCCCACACCTGGCTGATAGCCACACCAGCAGTTTCAGCTGGTGACAGGTGGAAGAGGCGGCAACTGGAAGTTACGAGCCATCATCACCCCTGGAATCAGTGTGCCCTCTACTCTAGTTGCATGGAAAGAGCTGTTCTCAAGTTATGTAAAATGCCACTAATCAAAGGCTGTGATATTCTCTTAAAAGAAAACAAAGATCTGACCAATTAAATACATATTTTTAAGGTTTTAGGTGGTTTTCATAGATCGTGAGCAACCTAACACAGATTTCTATTTTGTTTTGGTACACGGGGGCAGGTGAGAAGAAAGTAAGGAGTTGTTAATGAAAATAAGTTTTCTTGAATCAAAGAAACCCCTGAAGGAAATCATGTTTCAGAAAAAAAGATCTCAAAAGTAAAAAATTCTCAAAAGCACATATATGCAGATTTTTTGTTCATGACACCATGTGAAACATCAGTGCTTTTCTGTATATGTCTTTAAAAATCATTTTTGATGTATCAACATAAACGAAGAAAAGCTAAAACCAGAGAAAACTGGTCTGCTGTAGTGAACCTGTAGTGCTACTCCTGTCCTTTATCCTGTAAGGCAAGAAAGAAAAAGTAGCGTATGCTGCCTTTTAATGCAGTGGAGGGCTCTCACCAGTCATTTTGTTTAATCTGCCTTCTCAGTATTCCACATCTGTGGAATACACTTCTCTAGCAATCTCATTTTAATAACATATTCTAATCCATTAAACTCACTCTGGTAAGCTTGCAGTGAACCGTGACATTTCCAAATCAAAGTAAAATCAGAGGCCTTAAACCAGACTGCAGAGCTAAAATTCTCTTTCATATCCCTTCACTGTATTTACATTTTCATATGTTCAAATATACCAAATCATCATGACAGAATAATTATGATGTCTTGTCATGTCATATTTTTTTGAAACCATGTCAAATACTGAAGGACCTGCAGAAAACTAAAAAATAACAAAAAACCCCAAAGCCAAACAATGATGGATGAAAACCAACCCGTAATGATCATGTCAAATCTTTGTTTTCTTTGCTGCCTTACCTGACAGCTGATACTATTGGAGCACTCGGTGAAGTTCTCTTAGTCCAACGATTTAAATCCTCAACATGATCCCCTATTCCAAATGCCATCTGGCTGGGTACAGGGCAAACACTGACAATTTCAGGGTATGACAGGGCGTCTTAACCTCTGCAAAGCCTTGCTTTTCCTGACCAACAGTAGGATATAATCTACATCAATTGTTGCACATGATTTCTGAGATATGAGGTTGTCTCAAACAGTAGCTAGGCTTATTCATATTTTTCATATTTTTCATCTGTGTACTTGTATAAACAAATTGTTCTGGGACAAATCACAGGAGCAGACTTTCTTGAAAGCAAACACATAGCAGGTAGGAAGAAAACTACATTGCTAAAGTAAGCAAGGATAATGGAATATCAAAACAAATAGAAAAAATCATTTTCAGACTTGCCTTCAAATGATTACAGGAAACCCAAAGAGCTGAATGTTAGTAACTGTTGAATTTTTATTTGAAGCAAGGCAAGAAGGTGTTTTTTGCATACTCTTCAAATATTGGATTTTAATTTTAGTGCTCTATACATATCAGAATTAAGCATAGCTATAGAAAAGAGGTAAACATTTCCTGTCAGAATTCTTCACTCTGGTATTTTATCAGCTGTGTTTAAACCCCATCTTGCACAAGTGGAAATGACTACTTCTGTTTTGCGAATGTACATAGTATGATCAGTCTTAATCTCCTCTTTGGAAGGTTTTCACTGTAAAGCTCAGTTTCCAGTCCCTTAATCATATTCATTTTGCTTCTCTAAATCCACTCCAATTAAAGTAGATCTTTCTTCAGTTTGAAATATCAGAACTAGAACTAATTCCCCAGCAACAGTCACACATGCCAAATATAGGGATATGTGACATCCATCCACTTCTGCTATAGTTTCCACAGTTTTTTGGCTATAGATTGGATTAACTCCTTTTGCCACAGCACCTCACTGGGACTTGTGTCCAAGGGTTGCCACTGTGACCTGAGCTCTTCCTCTGTGATAGGGATTCCTAGGATTAAGGCCACCATCCTCTAGAGATAACCTGCACACTTGTTTCCCAGATACAAGATTTTATATTTTTCCTATTGAAACCCACATTGTTTACTTTTGGCCATCATATACCAAAGTTCTAGTGCCCAGTGCCTACATACCTGTTTTTTCACAATTCACTGTCAGAGCAGGAAGTATTTTATTAGCATCATTTATTAATACTGAAGGTGCCTTTTCCTCAGCTACAAGACAGAAGTATTTCTTGAGCATGTCTGCTTTGTTCTGCATTACATCCAATTCTGTTATTACCATCTGTGAATGGACCAACACCACTGCTGATATCAGCATGTGAAAAGCTAAACTACACGAATTCAAAATGCTACTGAAGGTAGACCTGTCTTTTTGAGCTCTGATGCCACCAAAATTATTCTATGGAAGCTGACATACATTTCAAGGTTCCCCAAATTAGGATTTGTGTATACCTTTATTTTACCAGAGCCCATTTTGATTTAATTAATGTGGTGTTAAAAATAAAAAAGGGTTATTTTTATTTTGTCATATTTTTTACTGTAATATTAATACTGCCCTTTACCTTTAAATCAATACATTTTCTTCAGAAAGACCACACAATTTCCTTTTTTTTTTTTTTAAATAAGGGCCAATAGTAATAACAATAAAACCAAAAATACCGTTCAATAACTTACTTCAGCACTACTATTTTTACTTTATGTCTTTGGTACTTTATTTTGCAATCTGTAATTTTAGACTATCTATAAAATAATTTGGACTATCTTTTTGTTAGTTAGTCTGGAATTGTTTTGTAAAGATACGATAATTATGTTTTTATAAGGTAAATTTGCAACCCAAGAAAACATACTGAGAAAACCCTGGGCTCAGAGAAATTCAGTAATCTTGAGTTTCTTCTGCTAAGGACCCGTTTGACATTTTAACAAGTCTCCTGAATACATTTGCTTTCCCATCTATTCCTAGATGGCCCTTCCTGTCCCCAGCCCTGAACCCTGTCCCCTTTCCAAAAAATCCCAGTCATCTTTCCTTCAAGGACAGCTTGACAAATGGATGCAGTGATAAAGGTTTATCACTCCTGCTGCTGCTCTGACTCTCCTCATCTGCCTGGAAGAGCTATAGTAAGAGCACTGAAATCGACATAACGCCTTGCTGTAGTGTATCATCTTCTGGACATTTTCCTATCATATGAAATTGTGATTTATGGCTCCAATGAATGAACACATACTACTGCCTGCCCTGGGGGTGTTTGAGAGGGACCTTTTGGAGCCACCGGTCTGTGACATGGCAAAGCAGCAGACCCCTTTGATTTCTGTAGGAGCAACACCTGGACCTCTCCGTCCTGCTGGGAGCACGAGGGACAGCACAAGGGTTTTCTTCTCCGTGGAAATGAGCAGCTTCTGCCTTGGCAGCCAGGCTGCATTGCTTCACCAAGCAAGCCTGGCTGGGTGCATCTGCATCCTCCTGCCGTCAGCACGGGTTTACATAGGGAGGATGCTGGCATGCCTCTCCCCTCTCAGCAAAGCAGATGAATAGGACTTTTCTTAATGTCCAACGTTTCATGTTTTCTACAGCCACAGGCAGGTGTTAGGTATCTTAAGGTATATACAGCAGGTATTAGGCATATTAAGATCTACTTTTAAACTTGTTTTCAAACCACTAGCCTAGGCACTTGAGAAATACTGATTACTATCTGATGATTTTTAAATAGTACCAGTATGACTCTGGAAGGCTCTAAAAGCAAGTTTATGTCTAACATGTACATATGAAGGGGATGAATCTGAACCAGTTGTGTTAATACGTTAATTATTATACTCATATTAATGAATCAACAGGTTCATATTATTATACCAGGTTTATATTATTAAATCCAGAGGGCAAACAAGTGTCACAAACAGATGAAAAAAGGTTTCTCCTAGCAGGATGAAACTATGCAAACCTAAAGATCCACAGTGTTTCAGGTTTGAGGCACTTTCAGAATTCAGTCTTTCTAACTGCCTCTGCATAAAAGATTCAAATCTGTTTGCATGCTTAGATTTTAAGATAACATATGTAACAAGTCACATACGTGCAGGTACAGTAGAGCATTTGGAAGAGCTGAACCTTGTAAATTAGCACAAGCTTGGAAGCTTAGCAAAATACAACTTAAAACTGAAATAGCAAAAATAATGGTATGTGTGTACGTATGTATAATTTGACAATACGTTAGCTTTTGCTATTCTCTGCTAAGAATGATACCTTTAATCTCTTGCTGCATCTGAACGTTTATTCAACAAACATAACCACCATTTTATTCATCAATATTACAAAAATTGTGCCTCAGATAAAAATATTGTTGTCATGGGACAAAACTTTAGATAATATATGCAGAAGTTAGTGTAGCATCCAGGAGTTCATATTTTGTAGCTGTTTTCATTAGGGAAAACCTTTATTAACAGTTAGCATTTTTTTCCTCAGCAAAGTGCTTTAAAAACATTTGCTAATTAAAACCTTTATATCTTTTAGACAGTGAAAGTGCCTTTTCCAACCTGCAACAGCTATGTAACTTATTTTATTAGTGGTTTAGTAATAAAGTCAGATAAACCTTTGATTTAATAATTAGCATTTATAGAGTGCTTTCTGCCTTCAAAGCACTTTGCAAACATTAACTAATTAATTCTTGCAACTCCCCTGTAATTTGGGGAAGCAAGTATATTCATACACATTTGCATATGGTTATGGAAGAAAGTTTTATCTCAGACATTTTATGAAACAGATAATTAAGACATATAAATTAAGTTATTCACTTAAGTCCACAAAGATGGTAACATCAGAGTAGGAACTGAAACTGAACTACTCTCTGAACCTGTTGGAGTGGGTCCAGAGAAGGACCATGAAGATGATCAGAGGGCTGGAGCACCTCTCCTATGAGGACCGGCTGAGAGAGTTGGGGTTGTTCAGCCTGGGGAGTAGAAGGCTCTGGGGAGACCTTATAGCAGCTTGCTAGTACCTAAAGGTACCTACGTGGAAGCTGGAGAGAGACTTTTTACAAGGGCACGTAGTGAGAGCACAAGAGGTAATGGCTTTAAAGAGAGCAGGTTTAGATTAGATGTAAGGAAGAAATCCCTCACCATGAGGGTGGTGAGGCACTGGAACACGCTGCCCAGAGAAGCTGTGGATGCCTCATCCCTGGGAGTGCTCAAGGCCAGGCTGGATGGGGCTCTGAGCAACCTGGTCTAGTGGAAGATGTCCCTGCCCATGGCAGGGGGTTGTGACTACATGATCTCTAAGGTTCCTTCCAGCCCAAACTATTCTACAATTCTGTGATTCTATGATCTAGCTATAATGTAATACTGCATTTTAGCCATATGATAGATCTGTACCTCTGCATATGCTGCAGGTGGAATGAGGAGAATACATGCTGCAAGAAGGCTGTGCCATGGACTTGGTGGTTTCAGAGGACAGTGAGGACCCATTTGTAGTGTTTTGACTCAGCAAAGTAAGTAAGCTTTCTTGATTCACAGGCTTTTTTCCCCTGAAATTAAGGTATTTTTTTTACAGCAAATAAAGGCTGTTAACAAGATTTAAAAATAAGTGGCTTGTTTTCAGTGAATTTAAGAATTCCATCAGGTACAAATGCCCAATAATTTATCATTTTCTGATTTTTAATAAATGTTGGGAAGTGATACTGCTGGGTTTTTTTTTGTATTTTTATAAGTGTATTTTTGTGTGAGCAATGAAATAGTAAGCCAGAAATCAATTGTATCATTGCTTTAGATGTGTTTCTCTTCAACCAACATTTAAAAAATCCAAGAAACTTTAGGACATTTTTAATAGCTTAGCTAAGCCAAGTTTTCATATGTCATAGCATCTTCTTCAAGCAAGAGAAACAGAGTGAAACAGCAGCAGAGAGGTATCTGCTAATGCATCATTACATTCAGATGAACAATACAATTAAATAATGTAGGAGGTCTGTAAAGAGAATTAGAGACTAAGCATTCCTTGGTGATCATCTGTTTGTTAAGTATTGAAGAGTAGCTTTTTTGTGATTCTGTTTCCATAATCCAAGTCTGTCAGGTGGAGACTACTAGAAAACAGAAGAGTGCTGCATTTTGTATTTGGTGTGCCCAGCACTATTTCTCTATGGAGATGAACAGATTTTTTTTTAATTTGCTATTTTATTGTATTTATAATTAGGCGTCTGGAAAAAAAAAAAAAGTTCTCTTTTAGCATCTGCAGTGATGCATTGATTCTTTCATTACAGCAAATACACATGACCCCTGGTGTTCAACTGTAAACAATAATAGTTACTGGCTTCATTAGGAAGCTAGCAGATGGCTTATAAGTTCTCATGGTAGCTTTTATCCATTTGAGGCTTGCAGTGTGCAAATGTTTGTCTTTTAAACAGGATAAAACAATGTAAAAGGGACTCTGTGCTTTGTTTTTATTAGTAGCAATTCATTTGTATTGCAGATTTGAATCTGAGCATATGAGTGCACCCTCAGTTTTTCCTGGCTGCAGCTAAAATGCTTGCTGGGCCGTGCCTCTGTGGCATTTTCTGTATCAGAAGAAATGAGGTCAAATACCACTTCTGGAGTTTTGACAGAGCTGTATTTTTCTTATTAGGACTCATGTTACAAACCCAACCCTCCCTTCCCTTCCCATCCCATCAAGTGATGCACCCTTTCAGCAGAGAGGCACCACTACCTCCAGTTTTCTCTACATGGACTGGGGATCTGACCATGGAAATTTTTGGTGCCATTTTGTTATTCCAAAACATTATTTACAAAAACAAGTTTTAGTGTACAGTTTTGGAATATCCAATGAATAACAACTCATTTACCGTCATCACCAGTCTGCTGCCCGGAGTGTGATGAGCTTCAGGATGCTTCCCAGGCAGGCTGCAGGCAGTTGCAATGGTTGTTGAACATAACCCCACCACATTTATTACCTAACTGGGCAGATGTATCTGAAGACTAGTTAAACTTCAATAACATTTGGTAGAGCACAATATCTCTTTCAGGTCAGAATAGTTTGATTTTACCGTGTGAGTCTTTGCTGGCTTTTCTTGTACTTCTAATACAGCCCAGACTCTCATTGCTGTTTTCATGTACTCATTTTTGTTGGTAGTTGTAATAAAGCTAGATTATCAAGAAATAGAAGCAGGGGTCATATATTAAATATGGTGTTAAATACAAAATACTTTCAGTTCTTTCTGAAAGCACAGACTCACGATGGCGCAGACTCCCCCAAAGTGTTGCACCATGGTATTTCCAATGGATCTGCACGTGGAAGAGCCAATAGGTAGTTCATAGTTCATGTTCATTCAGTATTCGCTGCTCATGGTTTCTTCACATTAAGGCATAAGCATTTGACTGATTGATTTCTACAAGGCAAATGCTTCTCTTTGGATAGAAATCAGACATTTGTTTCATAAAGGACCATCAAAAATTAGAAGCTTTTGTATAGGAAAAGTCTTATTTTGAGGGTTTAAATGAACCTGACTGCCTGGGCCTTGTGCTTCCTTATTGTATGGTAAGTGTGGGAGCATCAGCTTAGGGGACTTTTAAAGTAAACAGTGATCTAGTGAATCTTTAGGGTTTCATATTGTATTTTCATGTTCTGTATTCAGTTTTAAAGATCAAATTTACTTTTGTTTGGAGGGACATCTTTATCTCCCGGAAGAGATACTGGAATTTTTATTTCAGAGCATGTATTCTCATTTCTTATCCTCTTCTGTTTTATTAAAAATATTATTTGCTTTAAAAACTTACTTTCTTCTAAGCACATCTGTTCTTGCTTTTAGCTCACCTGAAGATCTAACCCTTTGCATGTGACATCTTCAATGAAGAATAAGCAGCAAGAGCAGATGAGCTTTCAAGAATTAAAGATCCTATTTTAATGCAAATGTACTAGTAATTAAAAACAGTGGGAGAAAAAAAAAAAGGCAGCTCAATATGCAACACCTTCGAATTTAATTTGAAGTATAATAGTTTTAAGCTTTTCTGTAAGAACTCCTTAGACTCTTTAAGTGCTTTAGTTTTGAGAACAGTAACAATTGTCATTCAGATTAATGAGTTAGTTTTTCTTATCAAAAGATGCCTTTAAATAAGTTTGGGGGTAATAGTAAGAAGTCTTCAAGGTTGTTTTCTGCATGGTTTGAAATGAAGTTAGTTAAATTCCGAAGTAAACTGAACTTCAATTCAAGTGCGTGGGTGAAGTATAGCTGTACTCAAAAAGCCAGCCCAAGGCCTCCTACAAGCCCCACATGACTTCCACTACAGAAAATATGCCAAGCTTCAGCATTTACTGTTGCTTCATTAACCATCTCACCTTTCCTGAAGGAAGTATTTTACTGAAAAACAAAGACTCTGTTTTTATAAAGTTTTACCATTCCTTGTGAATCACTTCAAAGCTTACAGAATCAGGAAGGGGAAGATAGTTTTTGGTAGTAACACATCCCACCATTCTATCCTTTTAAAAAACTGCAGAAATTCAGAGAGATTTAACTTATACCTGTTCTCCTCTCCTCTCTATTCTGTCCTCTGTCTACAGTAGAGTTTCAGACCTTGAGCATTCTTGATTCTCATGACACATGAAGGGAGTGACAAGCACACAATTCAAAATAAAATAAAACCACAGCCTAAACATTGGACCTGGTTCCGTTCATCTTCAAAGCTGTAAGGCTGCAGAGTTGGAATGCATGAACAATTTCTGCCATTTTATTTTTTGCTATTTAAATTCATTACTCAGTATATAGAAGTAGTCACAGCTCCCAAATGATAGGACCACCTTTATTGATTAGAAATAAGTTTATTTCTGATGGGTTTGGAAAGGCTGGGCATTATAGATACATACACACACACACACATATATATAAAACAATAGAAAGCTGCATCATTTAGCTCCCACAGAATAAAGATATAGTGAGGCACTGATGATTTATTGATTACAGCTTGCATTTACATGAGGAGATGAAGGAGCTGATAAATAATGTAAATATTTTAAAATTCTGTCAGTGATAATTTAAAGGGAATATTTTGATTTGCAGTAATACTTGGAAAAAATCCTTCACTAATGCTTGCAACTAGAAATTCTTGTACAGCAGGCTGAGGTATGGCCCATCCGCATCAGTTAACTCTTTCTCCCTTTGCATTTCTGGCTTGCTTTTTGGTTTCTGTTTTGTTTGGGCTTGAGTGTAGTTTGTTGTTTGCTCGTTTGTTTTCTGTTTTGTTTGTTTGTTTCTGATTTTGTTTTTTTTTTCCTAAGGGACGGAGGTGTATTTTCCTAGGGCAGAATAAAGTAGAGGCAGCTCTATGGAAAACCATTACTGAAAATGCTATGAATAGGACCTACCACTACATTTCAGTGCTTCAAATTTCAGTGGAACTGGGAAATGGAAGCAGCTAATGGAGGCTGGGTGTAGCTATGATTGGTATGGCAACCCATGCTCCATTAATTTGTTCCTGGATAAGACTTAAATATTTTAGCTTCGCTTTTATCCAACTATGGGAACTTCATCATAGGTTTGCTTAGCTGGTGCCTTGGGCAGCTACACCAAGTGTTTGAGTTTCTTGTGATAACGAACAATTAAAGCTAACTGAATGCACCTGTATTTTTGTAATTGATTTAGCAGTTGATTGTCTCTAAAGATTAATGATTCCCCTGTTCTTAGAAAATAATGTTGTCAGTTGATGCCAGAAGCCATAGAATTTTATTGTAAACATCATGGATGAAACATCATTTTTGTCAATTATGATTTGACAGGATGGAACAGATTCTTCATAAAAGTAGAGACTATAAAATACAATTTTCAAGACCACAATATAGACCATAGGTGATGACCATTTAGTTATAAATGAGCTACCAATAAGTAAATTTGAGATATGAATTCTTCTCCATATAATAACATAAAGCAAGGAACTCACAGTAAGTCCTTCTTTTATAGTATAGTAGTAAGATTGCTTCCATTTTTGCTTCTACCCTCATTTCATTCTCATAGCTTCATTCACTACATGCCTATTAAAAACATTATTATCTTTCTTCCAGCCTATTAGAAATACTTATAAAAATTCTGGATGTCTTGAAAGCTTTGTAAAAGAAACTATTAAATGGAAAATTGTCCAGAACAGGATCCCAAGAAACTATTCTGGAATTCATTGCGCCTATCTGTATTGATCATTATGCTCACAAAGAGTAGCAATAATACCACTGATGCCAGTAGTGCTAACAGCAGATTGCTCTGTTTTGCATATTCTACCAAAAATGGTCATTAGTATTGCAAAACTGAGCATTCAAAAGTAAGAAACTGGCAATATTATGAAAAGAAGCATTAGGAGATTGCTTTAAGGAGGGAGAGTAGAGATAATTTGCATCTTTATGTGTGGATATGAAATCTGGAAATCTACCAAAGGTGGATATCTGAATGTCTTTGAGGAAAAACTCTTTATGAAAATATTAGATATGAAGTAGAGATCTAAAATTCATCAGAGAGTTTGACAGAACCTTTGTAGTACCATCAACCAGTAAGATGATGAAAATATCTAAGATATGTTAAGAATTAAGCAAGAACAGCTACAGGCTAATTCAAGAGAATCACAAAAGAAACCCATGAACACTCTCCATACTGACTTAGAAAGATTTAGTAACGTAGAGGTTCTACAAAGACCAACACAGAACAGGCCAGCATGGCAGAGATTAGTTGAGCCCCTTGCTGTGAGAAGGGTTCAGATGGGGCAAAGAGAAGGTTTATTTTCTTCTCAGTACCTTGATTCCCAGCACAAAAACCTCTCAGAAAGGATCCCCCGCAATCACTGCTTTCAGTCCTGTTTTTGCCATAGGCATCTGACATCAGTAGGAAAGCAGCTGTATTGCTCTTGGTAGTGAGGGTTAGAACTCACTGTGAAAAAAGCTCCCCTCCCCTCCCCTCCCCTCCCCTCCCCTCCCCTCCCCTCCCCTCCCCTCCCCTCCCCTCCCCTCCCCTCCCCTCCCCTCCCCTCCCCTCCCCTCCCCTCCCCTCCCCTCCCCTCCCCTCCCCCTCTTCAGCTGCACTTACTCTCTTACTATTTTAATTCCTTCCAATAATGACATGTGATGACTATCCTCATTTAACCTCTGCCCTAAGAATACTAGGGAAATACATAGGCATCTTTTGGTTTTGCTTGTTGAGCAGGCATCTGTTTTATTGTTTAGCTGGTCTTGCACATGAAACAGAAGGTAGTGACCCTGTGCGATACTTTTTTTTTTTTTCTCCAATAATTGATTTTTTTTCTTCTTCTCCCTACTCTCAGTCCCTCCAGAATTTTGCCCATTGTACAGGTAGATGTTACCCTGATAGAGGCTGACAAAGCAGCATCCCTTACATTCTTCATCCCCTAGCTTTCAGTTAGCTTGTCTTGAGGCTGCAGAATACTGAGATCTCAGATCATCAGACTTCAAATCTACGGGGAAGCAATATGGAGAGTGGAGAATAGGTTTTGTGTGTCCAGAATTGACTCTGATTCTCAGAGCTGAGTAACAGGTTAGACCTTCTGGAGACCTGTAGGTGTCATACTGCTTTGCTGTAATTCAGGTAACTGAAGGACAAATAACAAAGCAAGATCATTGTCTTGCACAGTTCAACAAAGACAACTGCCTGAGAGCAAGCAGTAGTCCCAGATGCAAAGATGTAAGAATCCACAAGTAGTCCCTAATTATGGACTGAGCTGGCCGCTTACCATTTCATATTTTTAGTCAGAGTAGACTTAGTGCACCTGTGAGCTCTGCAGGTAGTATCACTTATTTCTTAGCTTCAGCCAAATGTTTATTTGTAGGCTGCTGTTGTCAAAGGAATAAGGTGTCTTGATGCTAATGCTAATGAGTTGTGAAGTGTAGCTTGCACTTGTTGTTGCCTTAATGTTTTCTAACTGGTTCTCCTAAAGGCTGCACTTGGAATCTGAAAAGGCAGGTGTGAGATGAAACCTCCATGTGACTTAGATAAATTGAGGATTTGGTAGCAATAGCATTGCTTCCACTCACTGTTCTTGAGTATGCACCTTCAGAGGGAGCTCACACTGCAACACTCAAAGTGCAAGGAGATATACTGCAGTGATGAATTTAGCATACACTGCACTAGCTAAGAGCATATAGCAATGAAGAACATCACTTAGGGCTTAATATATGCACTAAATCCCTCTTTATTCCGAAAAGTATCACAGCAGTCTTCCAACAAGTGCTGTACTCTACCTGAAGACCTCCTCCTGATTTTCTGAGAATAACTGGAAAATTCTCAAAGAAAGAGAAAAAATTCATTTTGCAATTCTGTCAGTCACTAATGTGTCAGCTGGCATAATCAGCAGGTCACTGCACAAAGACAGCCAAACAAGTAAACTGATGGGAAGAACTATTAATCTTTATCTTCCTGGGACAGATTCAAACTAATATTCTAGTTTTCAATTCTTTTCACACTCGTTGTACGTTTTTATCCTTTCTAGATGCTGCCAGAGATTGCATGGCTAATTGTATTTATGCAGTATTTTACATTATTACCAAATGTTTCAAACTTAATTTAATATAATCATTTACCAAATTACCTGATATCTTGAACTTTGTATTGAGCACTGCCAGGTCTTTGACATTCTCAGTACAGTCCATAATTTAGGGCATAGTCTCTGTTATTTTTTGAACGTCCTTATTCTTACCTTTATACAATTTAATTTTTCAATTCTATCGCATATGTATGTGTGTTTTTTTCAGTTCAGTTTGAACTATATTTTCCTCCTTTCTGTTCATGATCAGCTGTTACTTGTATCCCTGACACATCAAATTGCACACCTTGAAGCTCTGTCAGTTTTCTGGTTCACTAGTATGATGAAGATGAGGATCTAATGCTAAGCCCTGTGATGCTGCATTTGTCATCTTCCTTTTACACTTATGGTCATTCTTTGACTTTGTAAGCCAGCCAGTTTGTTATCCAGTTGAGGGTTACTTCCTTACCTTCTGGCCCTATTAATTAGTAATGTATTTGTTACTGGATTAAAAGCTTCTTTGGAATCCAAGTGAATAATGTATACTTCTTTACTCTTGTCTAATTTTATTGTCATTTCCCCAAAGAAATTAAGCTAGTTTGTTATGCATTATTTCCATTTTGGTAATCTTCACACCAAAATATTAAAAATTCTATTTGCCTGGAAGGTCTGGACAGTTTACCAAAATAGAAATGTTCCTCTTTTATTTTTAGATACGTCCCATAATGCCACAAGCAATATTTAACATTTTACTGACAGTACATAAAGCAACGTGCTTAGCAAAAATACGTTTTCACATAAAAGAAAGGAACTAAAGCCTAATAGAAAACAAAGTAGATTCCATCAAGTAATACTAGAAAATGTCATGAAACATATATATTACACACAAAAATCTGCCAATCAAGTTTTTACATCAGTTACAGTTTCATAAAGTACCCTGGGGTGTGTCTCTGTAGCAATGTGAAGACAACAAAGGAAATATGAGTCTGCAAAATGTCACAAACACATTAAATCTAAAAAGTACCCATTAAATTTGATGGAAGAAGAATTACTGTTCCAACCTATTAGGCTGTTATATATTTAGAACTGGAATTCTTTAAAATTCTTTGCCACTGAAACCTCTATGAATTCAGCTGGGATTCACAGTGAAAAGATGTGTAATCTGGGTCTCTTGCCATATGCTGTTCTTTTGACTTTATTGAAAATTTTGTGGGCACATTAAGTGCACTATAGACTTCTGTTAACAATATTTTTTTCCTTATATACTTCATACATAATTTTCAATGCCTTTTTAATTGGTATGGATTTTAAATAACGTCAACAAAGAAACAGAAAAATGTGAGCATCCTGTCTTTTGGCTGCATGAAATCAGAAGAACAAAGTCGGAGTTTGTGACTCTCCATGCTGAGAGAACAGAGTTGTGTCACGTATGCAAAGCATGGTCCCATACACTTGACCAATGTAGCCAACTTTACGAATCACTAGCCAGCTTCAGACTCCAGCTTAGAGGACTGGATCTGTAGCCATTTGTGACACTCCATGCTTTTACTGCACTGGCTGACGTGTCCTGCCATTGTTTCGGGAGGTTTTCTGGCCCCTGGTGATTGTCCTTCATGACAATTGATCTCTAGGATCATGCAAGCCAAGAGTCTCCTGAACCACACTAGATATATTAATAGTTGTAACTGTGGGGCCAAATAGTGAAGTGACAGAGTTGTCACCTCCCTCTACATAGTCTTGTCTCAGCAGGTATCCTTCCTGGCCTGTTCTCTTTTACTCCCTTCAAATATGGGACATAGTTTGTATTCAATGTTTATGGACTTTACCAATGTCTGGGACTTCCCAGTTCTTCACAGCAAACCTTTGTCTCTCTGACCATTTATTTTTATGCTAGCAGCAGCACACACTGTCATCTCATTATTGACTCCCATTTCAGAGTAATTTATGGATATGCTGAAGAACATATCTCCGGTAGACCACTGTGAATCTCTACTTGTGACCTCCTCCATTACGTAAAACTGACCATTTACTGTGGTGTTCTCTTTTTTTAATCTTTTAAACAACTATTTATCAATACAAGAAACTTCCCTTTTATGCCCTCATTGTTTAGATATGTTCAGGATACCCAAGCCTAATGTTGTCCCTAAGCAACCTCTTAAGGCCTGCCCTCGACTTCTATGGGGTTCCAGTCTCACCATCCCTGTCAGCATTGTATTGAAACAAACCTTGGTCATAATCTAGCTAGAGCTCAGGTTTAAATGCACCAAAAAGAGTAATATAGAAGGTATTGTCTTGTAATTAACCTGTAATAGGTTTTTTCTGCTTTTCTAGATATTTTCTTCCATGTTGAATCAGGAAGCACACTCTCTTCAATCATCTTTTCTGAACTTTGCCAAAGGCTAAAGCCTCATAGCATGCTTAGGCCCTTTGTATAATGTTCTTCCTGGGGAACCCCTGGACACCTCCCCTGTACTTCCTTGGAGTCCCTTTTCTAGCATCAATCTCATCACCCCCTGTAAGCTTTCTGGTTTTTCAAACCTTAACCCTAGCCCTTAGGACTAGCCCTAACCTGAGGCAGAATTCATATTACATTGAAATCCTGATGTGGGCTAAAGGGATCCTGCCTTAAAGGAGGAGGTAAGAACATAATGTTAGTCCTATTAATGTTTTAGCAACCTAATGGTACAAATTACCCTATTAATACAGAAAGAAGACATTAACAATACAGTTTAAATTGTTGTATATAAACTTATTTGTTTCTACTCAGTTTCTGTGGTGCTGTGCTCACCTTCTGCATGTCCCACTGGGTCCTAAGGTCAACAACTTCCATCTTCTTTAAAAAGCTTGCAGCAGAAATGGAGGTGCTACGAGTCATTGGCCTCTTGTGTCCTTTGCTGGGAAGAGTTCGCAGTTCACAGTAGGAGTTTCTTTCCCCTGTTTTGAGGTCTGCTTGGGTTTTCTTACTACAGTCTGCATCCTTCTCCTTGCTAAAGTCTGAAATTTGTCCCACAGGGTCCCACAGCCCCTTTCAACATAAAGAGCCACTGTTACAATGGGGTAGTTAGGCTTTTACTATATAAAGTATGCACATACCAAGATCAACCCAGTTAATCAATACTCACTTGACCACTTGATGATTATTATACACTGGGGAAAAAAAAATTAAAATTAAAATTGGCTCAAGAAAAGCTCAGATAGCTCCTGAGACCCTGCACTGTCAGTTCACTACAGTCTCTGGCCTTTTAATAGTATTGGTGAAATCATATTTACTGAGCTACAAGTAAATGCACTGAAAAGAATAATATAGTGGATAGTCTCTCGCTTTACCAGTAAGAGGTCTTCGTTTTTCTGGGCCTTTTCCTCCATCTGGGAAGAACAGCTACACTCTTTCCAACTACTTTTCCTCAGCCTTGCCCCAAGGCTAATGTCAGGCCAGACTGAACACACTTAGGATGCCCTCTCATGATGTTCTCTTTCTAACCCCCCCCCAAGTCCTGCTTTGCACTTCCTCAGTGGTCTTTTTTTCACCATCACTCTCACTATCCCTGTAGACATTCCCATTCAGCAAACTCTAATTCTAACCTGAACTCAAGTCTTTTGGAAATCAAAGTAGAATGTATGGACACCATCATCCTCATAATATCCATATCCATATCCATTTGGTTCCTTGGAAAAATTTTTATCAGAATTGTAAAGTGGTATTTTCCTCAACAGGATGCTAACTCTTCCCAAATAATTCAGATCTATCCAGTTGTGTCCTAATTCTGTTCTTTATCATGGTTTCTAGTAATTTGCCCAATACACATCAGACTTACATTTCTACCATTTCCCAGGTTTTCTCTGAAACCTTTTTAAAGAATCGATGTCACATCTACAGCCTTCCAGAAGCAAGGCAATTTTAAGGAATAGGTTATACCCCGCTGTGAGTAATTCAGCTCTTTCATCCTTGAGTTCCTTTAGAAATTTGGAGTGAATACTATACAGTCCTGGTGATTTTCACTTTATCTGTTTATTCCATAATTTCTTCTACAGCAATTTCAATGTCAGACTGATCTTCAGATGGGTCCCCCACCAAGAAAGGTTCTGGTTTTGGAATCTTCCCAGTTCCTTCCACAGTGAACACCAATGCAAAGAGTTCAGTTAGCTTCTCTGCAATGACCTTGTCTTTTCTCAGTACTCTTTTATGCCCTGAAAACCAACTGGGCTACAGATTCTGGCAAACTTCCTGCTCCTGATGTGTTTTGTAGATAAAAAGATTGTTAGTTTTGATTCCTTTGTTAGCTATTCTTCAGATGCTTTTTGGTGTGCCTTATTATGTTTTCACATTTAACCTGCCAGAGTTTGTAACTCTTGTGTAATTTGAATGTGACTTCAGCATTTTCAAAGATGTATTTTTTCTTCTAATAACGTCACTTACCCTGCTGGGTAGTTACACCAGCTTCCCTCTACCTTTCCTGAAGTCTTTCTTAAGAGAAAGTATGTATTTCTACTATAACATCCTTAAATAGGTTCCTTGGTGCCTGTACAGAGTTGAGACTCTGAGCTGCCTTTTGCTTTCTTTTAACAAACCTCCTCTTTCTTAACTTTGTTATTCTTTTTTGATTTAAAACAAAACTGTTGGGAAAAGTGCCTGGCTGTAAGCCCCTAGCTTTCCTTGACCATGATCTAGTCTAGATGTTGTTGAAAGAGATTCCTGGCAGGGTTCCCTTCCTCAGAGCTGGGTCTGTAGAGAACAAAGAAATGAAAAAGTGGGAAGATACAGGCATGTGCTGTTCTAGGACCTTCTGTGTTATTACCTGACCTTGCTTTTCCCCCCACTCCTATGGATAATTAATTCATGCAGCTGGCCCGCGCTTCTCTCCCTCACACCAATATTGGTTTTGGTAAAACGTTGTCTCTATATGTATTTTTGTAGCACTCTCGCTGACATTTTGGGACCACAGCAGTGGGGAGTTACTGGACTTCTCTAGCACCATATTGGGAATGCCAGTGGTAATCAGAGTGATGCTCTGCACACTTGGGCTATAGATAGTAGCAGGTGCCTCGAGCTTCCCTGCTAAAGCAACAGGGACAACTCTTCATGGTACCTGTGTGGTGACCCAGCTGCTTCACGAGTCTTGCACACGTAGGGTCAGCAGAACCAAAGGGAATGGCTCAGTATCGAGTGTCTGTGCAGAAGCCAGTTGTGACGACTGCAGTGAATTAGTACAACACTGTGTAGAAGGAATGTGTAGGGCTCTCCTCTCATCAGCCTCACATGAGGGACCCTGCAAGTCTTGGACGACTCAGCCACCAGTCAGGGTCATAGGAAGATCCATTCCTCAGGGCAATGGTCTGCTTGTCTGAAGTATACTACACCTTTGGGTACAGGGGAACTGACATTCTAGTCTGGGAAATCTGTATCATGGCTAAGACAGTTCAATTATGGCATTCAAAATCAGTGACTTTTCAAAATAGCAAGGTGCAAAAATAATAACAGATTGGGATTCTTCTCACTTCCTTTCTATGGTGCTTTTCCAGACTTCTGTTCTAAGGTTCTTTGCTACTCATGTTTATCCGAAACCCCATTCTGAAACCTTTTGAAGAAGAGCTGAGGAAAAGCTGAAAAGATTTCAGTTGAAAGCTGAAATCCAAAAGTTATGACAGAACTTTTCTCCATGCGAGGGCACCTTCCAAGTGATGAAAACCAGTGAGAAAATTGAAAGCTTGGGTTCTGCCTACCACTTTAACTAGAAAAAATATTGTCAAATGTGAAAATAAACATTCAGGATTAACCCATTCTGACATATTCTAAATTTGGGATCAAAGAGATAATCTTGTCACAGTGGGCTCCCACAGAAGTTGGGGAGATAAGATTTCTGAAGCTTTGATCAGCTTTGGCTGATCCTGAGCTGTCATTCAGTGGTTTATATCCCTGGAATATATAGGCAGGGTTACAGTATGCACAGATCTCTGCTCTGCAGAAAGGAAAGGATTTTAAGCTCTTTTATAAGATCACAAATAAAGATTAAGATCTTGCATAGCATAAATACTGTTTTTAATTTATTTGTCCTCTAGCAGTGAGGCACCACTGTTATGGGTGGGATTTCTCCTTTACCGGTACACTTGCTATATCTCATTTCCCGCACTATCCATTTTGAGCTATAGCTATCTCACTTCTTTTTGTTCTGCGCATTAGTATTTGCCAGCAGGTGGTCATGAGCACAACAGAAATTCTGTGCAAGTAGTCAGTACTTCTGACAGGGTTTTCTGGGTCCTACTGCTGTTGAATTATCAGGAGAATAGAGCAGGAAAACATTTTTAGAAAGCTGTGTTTGATGCCAAGCAGAAACAGAAGACAACCTCCATCAAGAAACCTTTCTTTACTGGGTACCTGATGCACTACAACTAGCTAAATACAAATAGCTTTATTAATATTTTTTACAGCTCCAGGCTTTGAGAATAAAAGCATTAGCTCTTATGGACCATACTAGTTCTCATATAATCTGCAGCTCATTTCAGCAGCCATCATCTTTCATTTGTCAGCTCAGAAAAATTGACAAACTCAATCCAATGTCTGTTATTGACTGCAAAAGCTGCTATTTTCCTGGTAATTACCTTAGTTCGTGCCACAAGTCTGAATTTAAATGCATAATTCAAATTCTTTTGAAGTCATATGAGTCTTAGCTGTTTCATTCCTCTGCATTATGCTTGACAAATTTAGGTCCTATTTAACATTTCTAATTATTTTTTTTTATCTTCAAGGAAATTATACTTGTCAAGCTGTTCCATAAATACATAATTTTGGAGTAAGAATTTACTCATGGAAGCATATTGTCATCTTCACATAAGCAAAAATTATGAGTCAAGATCACTTCCCCAATAAATTAAGATTTGGCTTTATTCGAGAGTCTTCCAGATTAACTTAGTTCAATGTTAAAAGTAGTTCAATTTTAAAAGTAGTTAAAATTCACTTCTTATCTACAAAGTTGTAGGCTTCTAAAACATAGAAGTGTTCAAACACTCCTGCAAATAAGTGAGGTAGATGACAGGGTGAAAAATAATTGAATGGTCAGCTCAGATTAGGACAAAGCACGAGACTGTAAAAAACTCTAGGTGTTAATGTAGTGTATATATACGTTAATATGTAGTATATGTAATAGTCAATTATATTATAAGTTAGTGATAACTAACATTATTTTTTATATTAAAAAAAAACTTTTGAAAAGAGACTTTTACTCAGTAAAATTTTTACTTTGCTTCTGTAGTTGGCATGTGATTGTAATTGTAAATGCTTGGATATTAATATTATTCTCCTGACTAATTAAAGGTTAAGCAATGTAAAGGGGAATAACCTGAAATGGGGTCAGAGTTCCAGACAATTTTTTGCCACTGATTTCTGCAAATGAGTCACTAAGGAATTTATCTTGGAAGCATAGGAAATACCACAGGCTATACAAATCTGAAACTCCAGCATTCTACTGCCTGCCTGCTGAAGTTAATAAAACCATTGTATGGGATACACTAATGAAATAAAACATCTGTGGGTGTAGTTTCTTCCCATGCTCTAGGCAATTTTTGTTTGTTTTATATCCTGAATCATCCAAGTTTATATCCCTCATACATTTTAATACTATGTAACAGAACTCTCGCTGTTCTTATTATTCATATAAAAAGCATAATCTTTTTTTAAGTCGTATTTATTTCTTGTCTCTAAGATGTCTTTCAGACATGAGTTTGCTCAGAGAATATGAATTTCACCATATGTCTTGGCCAACCAATCTAATGCTTGAGATGCTTCTCAGGACTGGGTTTATGTGCAATTGTCCACTAGAGAGCAGGCTGAGACCATCAAACCCATTTTGTTCATGTCATAAACTGACTTTGAACCCAGGTGTCTTAATGTAAATCATTACTACATTAAAGCACTGCACCTTCTAGCTTCAGCTGTGAGTATATATACTGCTATCAAACATGATGGATATAGCTTGAGAAGCTTAGTGACCTAAGGTGGTGATAATAAAGTCTTCTGGAACCTGGATAACATTTTATTCTGTCACTATGGTTTTCTTGCTCTGGTGACATCAACTAATTTGTACTGCTTTACAGGGAATTTCTGTATCCAGCTTTTTAGCCAGAGTCTTGGTTTCTTTACGCTGCTCTTACTCTTGTCTGTCAGACTGAATTTCCTTCTGAGACAAAAATATTGCTCACTATTGATTACATTGTGTCAGCTAATTTCAGGTTCTCATACTGCAGATCAGCTGAAATGCCGTTCAAAATATTGAAGAATTTTCTATCACAAAATGCACAAACAAGATGACCCATATAATATCTCCCAACAAGAATCCTCTGTTCTCTAATCCTTTCAAAAACCATTAAAAGTCAATTTAACAGACTCTTTGCATGGAAACATTTTTATGCTAAAAAGTTGTACTAACAAGAGTGGCCGGTTTTCACAAAGCCCATAAAATTCTTATGATTTTTGGCCTGTTTCCTATTTTACTTGTGTAAGACATTCGCCTTCTGCGGAAAAAATGTTCACCCCAGAGGACATATATACCAGTGGAGACATTTGGAGTTCTCCTTGTTACTGTCCCTATAGAACCCAATGAATTTTTGTAGAAGTAATAGGGAGTTTAGTTTACTTTCCTGCAAATGAAGGATATCACATTTCAGTTCCATTTTGCTTCCTCAGTTTTGAAAACAAGTAAAGTGCATCTGTTATTTAATTTCTTTATTTCCCTAGGCTGCTGTGAAGGCTGGCCTCAAAAGACATTTTTTCTTCCATACTTTGAACCCTAATAATATTCTGTTGTATTCTGAGAAATATAAATTGGAAATATCTAACTAATGTCGGTTTTCCCTTTCCACAGTCTATAGGCCATCCACCTTTGAATTCCTTAATGGTTCCTGCTTCAAAGATCACATCCTGCTCTTTGCCTTCTTTACCTAATTGTCTGCTTTCTGTAGCACAAAGCTGCTGTGGCTCCATGCTGGAATTCCTCATTTACCGTGTAGTGTCTTTGCCGTCTGAGTCGATGCCTTCCTAACGTAGAATTTGTTTTTATTTGTAATGGTTTTAAAGTTACTATGGTGTAAAAAAATAATGGATACAACCTGAAACATAAAAAAAATACTTTAGTAGAAGCAAATGCTCAGCTTGGGTTATTTCAGCTTGAACAAATCATGTTTGTCTGATGTAGACTACTAAAAGCTGAATCTCATAATGCTAAAGTGCCAGGAAATCCTGAAAAAGAATCACACTGCCAACGCTGCTTATGAAATAAATTAGGTTTACTAATGATTACATTTCCTCTCATATCTACAGAGGGAGCACAGAGTTCCTGTTCCTCGAAGCTGGGATGTCAAATGTATTTCCTGACAGCTCCAGCTCACTTTTCATTATTGATAAGTTAAAGCAGCATGGCTATTAGCTGCTTGTTGGTAATTAGTTCAATGAGTTTAGGAAACAACCAGAGCTTAGTCAGAAGAGATGAAAAGGAGTCACATATCATATGATAGTGGTATCTGAGCTCGCTCTGACCTGCTGCCAAGCTAATGCTCGGGGTGTTATGAAATGAAGACTTCGTGCCTCCTGCTCCACAGTTCTCTTGATGTTACGTCCTAGGAATGGAGCAGTTATTACTGAGGAAAGTGCCTTTGGTGCTAATGGGTATTTGGGGAAATGGGAATATAGGCAAACTTGGAAGGCAATTAGGTCAAAGTGATCCCATCCTGCTGAGGTGAGATACAGGAGAAAAATAGGGTGATTGGAGCAGTTATTTTTGTTTCTCTTAACTTAGTTAGGTTTTGCTAGCTAAAGCAGTATATGTAAAAATCCTGCAATATTTGTCTTTTTATTTTTTCTACCCCAATCCACAGGTTAGCTGAAAGGGTAATTCATCTCTTATCACAGAATGGATTTAGCACATTTACTTAAAACCTTCCATGCTAAATCCCATACGAAGATGTAAGAAAATGATTCCATATAGCAGCTCTTATGTGAAAATTTAAGTATTATCACACCATAATAATGAAATCTAAAGATACAGCTGAGATAAGTGACAGGAAATTATACATAAAAATAGAAAAAATCTCTATAGAAGAAATCTAAAGCTTATCATAAATAAGGAAAAAATTGAAAAAAAAACAAGAAGAAACTTGGAGAGAAACTCCGCTGTGATTAAAGGAAACAAGCACAGAAGGAATGCTTATCAGGTGAAGAAAGAAATAGAGCAAATTGGTTGCCTAGATATGAAGGGATACATGTATTCAAGATTCTTTGCATGTGATGGAAGAGTAAAGGTTTCCTTCTTCGGAACATGTCTTATGTAGTGAATACAGGTGATGTTATTGTCCAGCTGGAGTTTTCACAAGTTGATACAGTGCACAGATTTTGGGACCTAGGGAAAGTTCATGGATATAATGTGAAAAGCTACTGCATCGTGATGGGAAAATCATGCCGAATCAGAAGGGATGGAAATAGAAAAGAATCTTCTTAGATATTAAAAATAGCCTTGAAAAATAAGAAGGTAACAGAAGAACTAGGAAGCTAGGAAGTATGAAGGTAGGTGCTGAATACAGAAGCAGCATGCCAATAAAGTGAAATTTTACACTGAAAGCAGAAAATTATTTTTTTCACTTCTAATTAGGGAATAGCTGTGATCATAGTATGGGTAGGCAAAGAAGGTAATTCATGTTTTGGAAGAAAACAGTAGGGTGCCGGAAGACTTGCAGTCTTTATGTCTCAGTTTACTTTCCAAAGGACAACTTAGCAAGATTTTCTCAGACTTCCAGTTTTTGATGGAGACAGGAGAGAAGATCACATGTAATATCTATTCTATCTTCCGTTTTTCTAGAACTTGCCTTTGTCCTGTCAATTGTGCTAGCTTGCATAAAACAGGAAATTTGGATGCAAGGGCAGGTATGAATGGAACAAGGAGTTTAAAAAGTAGAGGACTGGTCAGAGACATAGATCTAAACATTTAAAAACAAACAAACAAACACCACCACCACAGAGAAAGCATCAGCAAATAACAGAGAAAGAACAAATCTATCTGGAGAATATACTGATATCAAAGAAATTACGAGGTGATCAGGGCACTGGGAAGGTAATATTTCCCTATAACTGGAACTATCAGTATGAGTAAAACAAGGAAACAGTCAAAATTAGACAAACCAACATACGTTCATAAAAAATTTAGGTGAGATGAAAAATAGTTGTAATGTTAAAAATAGAACAGAGGACTGTTTGTAGAGTATTATTTATATACTCATTTGTGATCCCAGTCAGAATAAAGTGGAAATAAAAGACAGCTCTCAGAGAAAACTCTAACTGCTATTCACCAAGGTGAGAAGCTGGATATAGGGAGTTCTGAATTTAGAGAGTTAGTAACTAACTGCAGAAATTTTGAGTCTTGAAGACCGAGAACGTGATACGCAAACTAGTGTCAGACTTGGACAGGAAGGAAGAAAACTTAAATCCAGAACTTGATTCTAGTTTTCAAGGAACAGTATAAAAATCTAAGAGTTTATTGCAGTCTGCTAATGGGCTGGTTTATTATCCTCTCTAGGTCTTCCAGTGAGCGGGCTTCCTCAATGGGACTTTGTTCACTGAACAAAGCCTGGCATTGCAACAAACATAATTTGATCATAATGACCATGAATTTATATTATTGATTAAATTAGCTATAGAAATTGAGAACTGCAGCATACACCAGCAGCTTCATTGGTATGTAATATGTTCTCAGTGTGTAAGCAAGTATAGGAGGCAAAGTTTAACTCAAGAATAAATTCCTATCTGGAAAAATATTTGGAAGATGAGACTTGCCTAAAAATGAATCACCTTCTCTAACTATGAAAATCATCCTATCAGTGAGCAGCACTTCTCTGAAAGACAGATAAGAACCAGGTGTTAAGATACAAAGATGTATAGTCATATTTAATTGTTTGTCTTTCTCTCCAAATCTAGTAAGTAGTTCCTGAAAAATTCATTCCATTAAAGAAAAAGATTACAGCTCATTAGCAACTTCTTTTTACTTTTCCCTTAAGTTTTGAGAGTGATTTCAGGGTGGTGTACCAAATTGCACACTCCATATCCTGGCAAATAGCAAACATTACCCTATGAGTGACAACTTACACGTATGTCACATTTGGGGAGAAATCCTGCTTGCCAACAAAGTTAGAAGAGTCTGTTGGCAAGTTGCAAGAAAGTGGGGAGGGGGTCTGGTACCCAAGGTTTCCACAAATTCAGTTTGCTTTTATCAAAATTGACAAAAGATAGATGTGATAATTTCATAAGTGGTAAGCTAAAAATACGAACATCTTGACAGATGGTTATATATTAAGCATGTCTTTCAAACTTGTATCATTAATAAGAGCATCCAAAGTATTTGATTGTTTATTGACATCTGTACAGGGAGGTCATGATAATCCATGCTCGGGTCTTTCACCTAGGAAATGAGAGACAAAAAACCCTACAGAAGACTACCTGAAGTATCCCATGCTGCTTCATATAGATTCTACTTCCGTGGAATAAAAAAGGAGTGTAGAAGGACAGGGCTTCTGTGTCAGAAACAAAATTAAATGAAACTCAGCCTATTTGAGTGCATGTCTGTCTTACAGGGGCTTTAAGTCAGAGCACTCCAGTCCTGTCACAGAGATCTGAATGGTGAAGGGCACAAATAAGCTTCTGGATCAGAGCATAAGACAAAGTTAATGGAGAGGAGGATTCAGACAGCAGAACCAGAGGAGCTGCTGCTTCTGCAAAGCAACCAGCTGCCAGAAAAGTCTTATGGAACCTACCAGGTCATGAGACTCTGCCCTACACCTGCAGCACATCAAGCTCCCTGCTCTGAGCACAACCTGGTGTTTATACCACAGGAGCCTGGCCTAAATCTCACCTAATCCTGGTGTAACTTTAGATATCTGTAATCACGTAACCCACTTCCAATGTGTGCATCAAGGCTATTGTGTCAGGTGCCACCTCCACATTGTCAGAAGAGCAAACACAACTTGGCCACAAGAGAAGTTTTCAGTATAATTCTAAAACAAAACCAAACAACCCAAACCCCAGAAGAAAACAAAAATGTAGCTAGGTTCACAGAACAGAAAATCTATGATTCACCGTGTATGATCAGCATATAAGCACTGCTTTTTAAAGGTTAGTAATTGTTATGGCTTGTCCTCAGAATCTTAATTATGAAAAATAACAAATTTGGCATGGGTAATTGTAGCACTATTAATTTTAATTTCTATTTCAAGAGTGCAGAAACACATATACATATAGTAGAAAACTTTTTGAACTGAATTATGCTAATTTTTTCTCCAGATTAATTAAATGAGTGTTCTTTAACTCTCTTCTTGATCAACCATAATCAGGCCTTTCATTTCACCTTCAGGCTTATGCTTTCCTGAGTGATGCTACTTTCATTATATTCTTTTTCTTGCATTTAAATTGTTCCTTTTCATTCATTAACAAACTGTACATGAACATTTGTTGTCCATATGAAATTGTGATAATAGAAGTCTTGCAAACTGAAATAGCTATATGTTTTCCCACTCCGGGGGCTGGAAAACTTGTCAGTTGAAATATAACAGGCTGCTTTTGCCAAGTTCTCTGGTTACAACTGAACAGGAATATCTGTGAAATTAAGTAACATTTTAATACTTGATGGTTTGTCAAATGTTTCAAAAAAAAAAGATAGCTAGCTGATACAGCAATCTAAATATGAAAACAAATTAGCAGTGTGTTCCTGTGTTTTGATCACTGCAGGCTCTCTCTCTTTGGCATAGCTTCAAGAATAACTACGAACATGGCAGGTTCCTTGACTTTGCCATCTTTTTGCACACATGGTACACTATTTTACCTGGTGTACTCGCTTGAGCAGTTTGCTATGCGTATGGTCAGTAAGGGGGAACTATAGATTCTGGGATAAGACTGCTATATGCCTGGTTTCCCCAAAGTGCCCTTTCTTCCCAGCCTGAAGCACCCTCACAGACAAAGAGGATGAGGAAGACATCTGACCAAGCTGCAGGAAACCATTATCTCACGCGTGTCTGTTGGCCACGTTCAGCTCAATGGTGCAGCGCATGGCACACGCGCAGCGCGAGCTGCACAGCTGGCACACACAAGTCCTTCTCAGGGGTGCTCTCGAAGGCGAGTGTTTTCCTTTTGTCCGTCACTGCTCTCACCGAATTGTTGCACCTGTCATTGATCCCATTGGGAACGGGATCGGACACGTCTGGCTGGGTTTGGGCAGCCTTTGCCTGATGCCTCACGGTCTTGTGGAGCGAACATCTGGGCCTTGCTCTCATTTGAGTGCTACCGAAAAGGCAGGGGCCTGGAGAAACCAGCCAGCCAGGGTAGGCAGCTCCTCACAGAAGGAAGACAAACGTACCATACTAACATTTATTATTATGCCACTTGTTTCGCACTGTAATGGGCTATGTATATATGTTCAGCTACCTGAGCATCCTGGGAGACTTCTAAAACCTGGCAGCAGCTGGAGGCACTAATAAAACATAACTCACTTTCACTTTTCATGTCGATTTCATATCCAGAGAACACCTCTCCCCCTCACCCCCCGCCCCGACTTGTAGACATTTTAATATGTTAACGCCAAGCTTTAATAAATAGCATTTACCTCAAGAGGGTGAGCTGGGTGAAAACCTGCATGCTTGTGTCAAAGCACAACACTACCAGCAGCACCTGTCAGAAAACTGAAAACTACAGGAACGCAGATTAAAGTAACTCATGTAAGGTACTGCGGTGGCGTCCCCCGGCTCAGGGAGATGTGCTCCCGGGCGCCGCAGCTGCGTTTCGGCGAGAGTCCACCGGCCTCCTCGGCGGCCCGCGACCCCCGAGGACACTGAGCCTGCCCGCCCGCCCCCCGCGGCTACAGCGCGACATGGCGGCGGGACACCGACACCGCCCCCGCTGCGCTCCTCCCGCCGCCCGCCCCTTTCCCCGCCCGCTCCCGCTTTGGCGCCAAGCGGCGAAAGAGACTGGGGCGGCAGCGCGATGAGCGGCCAGCAGCCCAGCGGCCACGTTAACGGGTACGCTGCCCGGGCCCGGCCCGCGGATGGGGCCGAGCGCTGAGCTGAGGGCGCAGCGGCGGAGGGGCCGCGGGTGCGGGCGGCGCGGCTGATGCCGTTTCCAGGCTCTTCCCGGCCGCCCGCCGGCGGTTCCCTCTCGCTCCTTTCCCCCACTCGCCTCCCCGGCTCACTAAACTTTCTCCCTCCTTAGCCGGGCCGCTCCCGCATGGGGGTTTGGCTGTTGGTGGCGGGAGCCCGGCCGCCGCTCCGCGGGTCCATGCGGCCGGCCGGCGTGCGAGCGGGGAGAGCGGCGGCAGCCGCCGGCACCGGCCAGCTGCTTGCGGGAGGGTGGCGTCCGGCAGCCGCGCAGCGGACTCGGCCCCGTCTGAGGGGCTCTAAGCGGGGCAGGGCAGAGCTCACCCCGGGCCCGGCTGCTGTGGGAGGGCTTCCCGGGGCACAGGGGCTTCCCGGGGCACAGGGGCTTCCCGGGGCACAGGGGCTTCCCGGGGCACAGGGGCAGCGCCGGCTGCGGCCGTGCCGGGGAAACGGCGCCTCCCCGCGGGGAGGTGTTTCTCCAAACTTCTGAAGGCCTCGTCGTTAGGGTATGGCCTGTTTTATTGTTGCAATCAATGGGGTTGGAAGAAGAGTAGATGGGGCACCTTGTATCATTATTTCCTGAGATGGAGGCCGGCGTGAGCAATATGCAATTTAAAGTAAAAGAACTGATAATAGCAATCATAAACATATGAGACTTAAAGAACAAGCTAGTGTTGAAAGTCATCAAGAACACATATCCCATTTGGTTTTTGGGGAACAAGAGCCTTGTTGAAGATGCTTTATTTTTAATGCATGCTTATTTCTTTTTTTTTTAATCTTAAATTCTGTAAGCTGGGTGACAGAATATTGATAGCTGATCTTCAATAATGTTCTTGATACTGGGGAAAAAATACTACAATACAGTTGGAACATAATGCACGTGAGACGTAAGAAAGCAGGGGAAAAACCTTTGAAAGGGTGAGAAGGGAAAGAAGTCTGATACCCACCAGTTCTCCAGTTGTACTATATTGTTGTGTAATTGACTATCATAGTTGTCCTATGAAAAGATTTGAGGTCATGTATTCTGTTTTAGGATTCTCAACTAAATTTTTCATTTAGACTTTTTTTTTGGTAGCTGATGTTTCTTTTTTCCTTTTTAAGATGGTGTTACAGCTCACTTGAAGCTTAGATGGATGAAAAAGAACTGAGAAGGAAGGCACTGTCCTCTAATTGCAGAATATTTTTCTCTGTTTTTCTTTAATCTACTGTTTACGCAGACTTTTCTACAGACTACTAATCACTCTAGAATTTAAGGGTATTTTTTTGCCTTTGTTCTTGAGCAGCGTTATCTTCCTGGCTTTTTGTTCCCAATATATATTTATTCAGAAGTTCTTGTCAGTTATCACAAGGATAAGCCTTAACTGCTTATTTTACAGCTAGCTATAATATTTTCTAGAGTGGCTTTCATTCATGCAATTCTAGAACATACAAATGAGTGTCAGGAAGATGATCTGCTGCCCCAAATCCATAAGCTTAATTTTCCTGTGTGCTTGACTGCTACCCAAGTCCTTGGCTTCTGCTCAATTAGGAATTGTTTTATACCCATTTCACACTCTTGTTTTCCTGAGAATTGCATTGAGGGAATTATCTCACCAAGCACGGTGATGTTAAGAAGTAATTGAGTAAAGTGTGGGGGGTTTTTGTATATGTTTTCTTTCATGTAAGCATGCTGTTCATTTTTCAGATATTCTCCTTTCCCTATGAAGTTGGTACTCTGAGAGGGACCTCCACTTTCATACAGTTCAGTATTTATGAGGAAAGTAAATAGTAGCTTTTGTTGTGTTTTGAACAAATACGGTTGCTAGGGAATAATTTAACAAAAGGAGATCTCAAAACCTCTTAGTTCAGAGTACTATTGTCTTTCTGGAGCCCTATTCTCCAGAATGTTTTATTCAGTGTAGGTGTGCATTGTATGTCCTGTGCCTCTCCAAAGATAGCACTGTGAATGTCATGTGGTCAGGAATGTGTTAAACTGATCATTTAAAGTCCAATAGTGTTTATGATTTTGTAAATCTGCTGTTGTGAGGTATTTTAAATAATCACTTAAATTAGCTGAAACACCTTTTTGGGATTTCAGTTAACCTGTCAAAGTTCAATTTGGGATGGAAAGGTGAGATGGCATGTCTAATTTCTTATTTCTCCTGTGAACTTCTTTGAACACTTCTCTGAACACTTTTCTTTGTTAGTAGGATACAGTCCCAGCCCTTTAGTTATGATGAGTTTGGGCACTCTCAGAATCACGTACTTGATTTTTGTGTTTGCTTTGACAATTGACAGTTCTGGGCGCTGTTTGCGATGTTGTCACAGTGTGAGAGGCGCATGCTGGTTACAACAAGAGTGAATGTTTCTCCCTCCTTATGTTGAGAGGTGGCCTTAAAGGTGATTCTCATTCATTCCAAGTACAAGCCAAAATTGCTAACTTGTAATATGTCATATACAAACTATTCAAAACCAGCAATTTATCTTTGGTAAATAGCACCCTGTACATTTCTAAAGTACAATTTTATCATTGTCTTCACTCAAATAGTGTGACCTCTTTATGACAAGCTAACTGGAAGCCTCTAATACATGCTATTTTATGTTTTTGGTTATAGAAATAATAATTAACAAAATACTTGTCTTGTGATGTTTGTTTGTCTTCAGAAAGCGCTGGTACTAGAGCTGCTAGGTGTCTTGCTGCTTGCAGTTACCTATGATATGTTTTTCTGTGTGGCTGTACATTACTAGAAGGGTATCTCAGTCTTAAGCTGTAGTCCTTGCTGAGAGGAGCCCAAGAAGAAAAGTACCGTGCCCCTTGTATTTTGATAGAATAATTATTGTATTTGAGATGATCCATTGTTTTGGTTTTCAAGCACAGCAATGATAGGTGGGAGTTTGGGGAAATTTCTTTGAATTTTATCTTTTCCTTGGAATTTGCAAAACTTAAATATGTTGGGGGGAAGAGGTACAGGTGTCTGTATTTCCCCTGTCTTTCAGCAGTCTTTCAACCATAAGCAACCAGGAGAAAATGATGCATCACTTTTTTTTTTTTTTTTCATTTCCTCCCTCCTTCCACCAAATAAACCCCCAAGTGGAGGGAAAGAAGTGACCTTTGGTGCCACTTTCATACATTGTATCTAAGGAAAAAGTTGTTGAACCCATCTCCTCAGTTTTCAGGTGGCTTTCATAGGACATAATCTTATGAGGAACTTAGCAGGGGATTGTCAGAATGGCTTACAGCTTCAGATGTTCCCTGGTAAGTGTTGTAAGGAGAGGCAAACTCAAGGCAATAACTGTGGGCAGAAAGGAATGACTGCACAGGAAGCTACTAAACAGAAATCTAGCAAGCTCTTGTTGTAGACAGAAGTACAAACTAGCTTAGATTAGAGGCTTGCAGTTAGTGCAGCCATCATAAAAAAAAAATAAAATATTATGTTGTTTGGGTGAAAAGAATGCCAGTACATGATACACCTGAATCTTAGAAATATGCCAGTTGTTATCTATAAAGGATAAATTGCTCTGTCTTTGAATAGCTCGGTGCTCTGAATAGCTCAGCCTTATCTAAAACTGAAATTTGCAACCTCGCTTGGATGCCTTTTCCCTGAAAGGAAATGTTGACCATATAAGTTCCTGGAAAGCATATAACACTGATGGGTTTACTGTTAAAATACTAGTGAATGTGTGGTCTCAGCCAAATTCTGATCCTGGCTACTTTAAACTTGAGCACATTAAAAGAATACAATCTGTAATAACTCTAGCTACTACTACGTGTTGTTTGCTGATGACTATTTTTTTCCATGAACTGTAGTTTCGGCAGTGAAGCATCCTGCAAAAAGCGAGAGGATTATTTGGAATGGCCTGAATATTTTATGGCAGTAGCTTTTTTGTCAGCACAAAGAAGCAAGGATCCAAGTTCTCAGGTAAGTAGGCAATGTATGAGGACAACATAGCCTAATCTATGTTGCACATCACGTCAGATGCACATGTAACACTTTCAGGGATTTCTTGTAAGTAGTTATTTCAGTACATAGGTATTTATTTTTTAACATGGTCAGCACCTTTTCTTACAGAAATTTTCTTATTGGGCCTGACCCCATGTGTATAATTCTGCATGTACATTTGTAGCTTGGAGTTTTGGAAATCTTCATCTAGAGGTTAAAATAACACATGCATTTTCTTGCCCTTTTTTCCGGTAAATATAGTTACTGTTAGAGGAGGATATAACTACTGGAAGTTTGATAGTAATTTTTTGAGATGCAGCATTTTACAATTTCCTTTTCCTCACTCAGAAGAGTATAAAAATTCCCTTTTGCTCTTTCTTAGGTTGACTGGAGTTTTCTTCTAGTCTGATTCCTCCCTTGGGTTCCCTTTCCTCCTCTGCTTCACTGTCTGTCCCCATGCTTTGCTTCTTTCATGTGCCTCTGTTGAATATTGGTTTGAGGCGATCGATACATCTCCTGAAATGTGCTGTTCTGCAGGACCCAGTCATCCTGCTAGTCTTCCTTTGTGTGAAAAAGTTGAGGAAGCAAATCCCAGCAAAGCCATGAAATAAAATGTATGTTAACATTCTGCTCAATTACTCGTTGGCTTCTGTACATTATAGCTCTTAGTTCTCTGAAGGTTATTAGCTTTGGGCTAAATTTTTGTTATCCAAGAGCTGGCTGATAAACACATTGTGAGAGTTAAAATCAGTACTACTGCCATTTCAATAAATCTTAAATATGAACAGAAAGCGTAAAAACAGGACACTTGACTCTATAAGAAGAGTCCCTGTGCAGACTTGGATTAAAGCAATAAAGGGTGGGAGTTAAAAGGTCTGGTATTGTGGTGCATGTTTGCATAAACAAGTCACAAAGATTTGTGAACCTATCTCTGCCTATGTCAGCACTACTATACTTCTGTTCCACCTTCCATACCTTTCCTTTTGCTGCTGCTGCTTGTACTGCTTCTGGAAAAGCTAGTTTGGGGAGCTGAACTGGCAGAAAACTTATATTTAGTAGGATAAGTTCAGTACTGGTTTTGCTTCCTGAAAAATCTTCACTTCATGGTGGGACAAGGAGCAGTGCTGGCAGGCTGGGATGGGCACTGTGTGACCGGTGGGGCAGCAGGGTTGCCTCTGCCCTGAAAGCTCCACCAGTGAGGTACAATTACAGCCTTGCTCACTAGATGGTGTGACTTAATATAAAGTGAAGCTTGCATCTGTTAAATGAAAATTGTAGGACTGACTTCTCATGTCTCATCTTTCTTGTTGATGCATCATTATGCATGCTGTTTGTACTATATAAATCTGATTTTATTTAGGTTGGTGCCTGCATTGTAAATTCAGAAAACAAGATTGTTGGAATTGGATACAATGGGATGCCTAATGGCTGCAGCGATGATGTACTGCCCTGGGCAAGAACAGCAGCACATAGACTAGACACGAAATATCCTTATGGTAAGGCTTCTTGGGGCTGACAGGTCAGACTTGTGATGTCTGTATATGTGAAAGTTCAGCTGGTAAAATATTGATCTGTTTTTTTTCCCACTCACCGGATTTTGTTAATGATGTGCCCATATGTGATACATCAGGATAAAAATCACAGCTCTGAAAAGAAATGAAAACACTCTTCATGAAGTACTGACTTCCTGGTGAAGTATGTTCATAAATGATTAGCCATTTTGGATTGTGTAGTGAAAATTTGTGAATATAATACAGCTCACTAGCACACAGTTACAGTGTACGCAGATGATTGCTGCTTCTGTGTGTTCATCTCCACAGGTATTACAGACAGCATGTATATGCAACACAAATAATTGTGTTTAAAATAGAGGTACTAAAATTGTAAACTCCAGTTGTTGTGGGAAATCCCAGTGTTCAAGTGTCGATGACATAGGCAACACATATTATGAAGGAGCTGAATTTTGTTTGTTTTGCAGTATGTGATTGCATTCTGACATTCCATGCCATTTTTGCCTCACCTGGTCTGCAGCAAATCTACCCTGCTGTGGGTGAGGTGACTTCCATTGATTATTTCAGCCTCTGATTTGATTCACATTTACTAAACAGGCAAAAGCAATGAAGAGCAAGAATGGTTTCATGGTAAATGTGGCAGAGTGCTGCTTTGGATCCTGTCTCTGTCTTTGCAGCAGGTATAGTTTGGTGTTCTGCAAGCCTGCTTTGAAGGGCTGGTTCTCTGTGAAGCCTGGTGCACATCTCAACAGGGCTGTACAGTTACCTGCTCCTCTTGGCCAGGTGTGGTTTGCAGGAACCAAGGAGACAATTTGCAGGGCTGACTCAGGCTTCGTGAGTGCTGGGCATGGCAATGGAGGTGAGAGCTGCCTTGCGGCCTGCAATAGCTGCCGTTGGGGAGGAAGTGTGGTTAGGGCTGATAAGGAAGAGAGGAGTGTATGCTCTCTTAAATCCCCCTTTTTTGTCTTTCTGTTTCCACACCAGCTCCCGCTGCACCTCTGTGAGGTGAGACCAATGCAGCAAGAGCTGTGGACACAGGAAAGATGGGTATTAGGGGCTTCTTCATCCTGTGCTGAATCTCAGCCTGTCCTGGCCTCAGGGGTGGCAGGCCACAAAACTGATCAAGCACCCTGAGAAATTCTCCCTTCTCCTTGCATGGGTGGTGGAAAATGAGCACCAGAGTTCAGCTTTTGCAAAGAGATATTGACTCTTTTCCAATGTACAGTGTTTATCTCTGCCTACCAATTCTGTTTTTTATTTATAACGTCTAACAATTGTTCTGGCACTGAAATTAGACTTGAATGAGTTTCACTGTTCCCTGTGTTCACCCAGAGCTCTCTCTTAAAAACTGCCATTGCATCTTTTTGTTTCCCGTAGCATTGAAGTGAAAGATGAGGGGTAGTGGTTCAGCACATAATTAATCAGTTTCATGTTTGTGTTCTTAAAGCCCTGGTGCTTTGTCTTTGTTCACTTTACCAATTTATAAAACCTCTAATGTTAACTCTTAAGATTGAGACAGTTTCATATCATTTTTTATAAGAGATGTATTTCTGATACTGGGGGCAGCTCCTGCTGAATTTTCTGAGTGCTCTAAAGCACAGAAGCACTGCTTTTACATATAATGACAGTACCGTAATGGTACAACTTGGTATGCCTGCCTTTTATTTATAGGATGAGGAAACAACTGTTAGCCCATTGATTTAAATACAAAGTACTGAAAACAGAATATTGATTTTGGTTGAATCCTTATTCTGCTGTAAGGTCTCAGTTCTGAACTAAGATCATTGTGGGTGGTAAGCATGTTCCAGGCACTCAAATCTAAGCTGACCAATTTAAACTAAAAATGTTGTATGAATTTGTGAGGAATCTTTGTACAAGATGACCTGAGAATTTTTTTTTTAAATTTAGTTAACTGATTCCAAAAGATGTGGAGTACAGTAATACATGATGTTTAAAAAATGCACTGACCAATCTAACAGCCTGGAGAGATGAGTTCCTTTCTAGGATTTGGTCTACTACTACTACTGCCCTTCCCCCAAGAATCATAGTCTTCACCTCATTAAAAAAAAATCACAACTTTGTAACATAAAATATCTGCTGTGATGAATAAATGACCTATTTTGTAATTCACAGATCATTTAAACTCTAGCAGTTTGTTATTAATCTTGATAGCACAGTTGACAGACCAGACAAGTACATATATATATAAATCTTCTGCTTTAAAAAATTCTGGTAGATGCAAAGAGACACAGAATTGCTGCGAAAACCTTGTTAAACTGTCATGTTTTCCCTTCCACCTTTGCTAATCATCACAGCATTTGTGTAAATTGAAGTTTTTATCCTTGTTTTTTCCTGACTAGCTTGTTCAGAGATGGTACAATCTTACTGAGTGCGCTATTAGCTTATCATGCGAACGTTGGCGCCTTCATCACTAGAGCTGCAATGTAGCTTATTAGGTAAAGCTGATGGTAATTGTGCCTGTAGCACCGCAGTAAGTTGGAAGATGTTTTCTAGAGCTACTTCATGCATCTGCAGTGGTACAGAAAAGGACTGGGGGTGGATGTGAATGTTGACCTCCTGTTTTTATGTACTGCTGTAGGTTAGACATAAACATTAGCTCGCTTCCATCTGTTTTGGACCACTCTGACTAGTTTTCTCCGGAACAAAGCCTGAGTGTTGCTGTGCGAATGGTTCACTCAAAGGCTGCTCTGGAGGGCAGGGTGGAAAAAAGGCTGCAAGAAAACTGTCATCCTGTACAGGTGTGTAATGCAAAGCCTGCTGAGATGGTATGCTTAACCCTCCTCCCTCCCTCAGGCCATACTGGGGGATATGCAAGGCATACTCTGTTTCATGCTGTGAAAATCCTGCTCTGGTGGGCTGCAAAAAAGTCATCTCACTTCTTTATGCACTTTGAACTGAGATATACAAAATAAGTATGTGGTGCTATGAGACTCTCGAGACGTGGAGCCTTGAGGAAACCCAGGGCCAAGTGCTGTGTAACGCTGATGGAGCCCTGACTAAGATGAACATGAGCCAGTCTGTGCCAGTTGGCCTCAGGGCCAAGGGTCAGTCCCTGGCACTGTCTGTGTTTAGCACCATAGACATAGCAGGGGATTGGACCCAGAGGCTGTCTTTGCAGAAGTGTGTTAGATGATCCTATAATAAATTTATTGAGCTCCAGCAGAACAGATGGATGTGTTGACCCTACAGCTCTGATCAGACTGAGTGTTTCATAGCTAGAAAACTTCCAATTTCCACCCTAAATTTATTTGTGGCTAGTGTATACATTCTTTTGTATACCAGCATTGTTCTTCTAGCTTTTCTTAATTGTTGTGATTAGCCCTTCCTCCTTTCTGCCCTTCCCCTGTGCGCTTACTGATAACATTAACCTTTGAACTTTTGATGTAAGGCTAAACAAGTTCTGTCACTCCTAAATTGTTCTGTTTCTTTGAACTTGTTGGCTTGAAATTCACCAGTGTCTGCTGCAATATACTGTACGTATCTAACCTGCACTCTCAAATGTGGGTTCTGCTCAGCTCAGCGTCAGGGAAAGGGTTGTGCTTGGTTAAAAAAATTGTATTTACCAATATCTAAGTGTCACCTGAGCTGCTACTGAAAGAAAGCATCAAAATGTAAATAGTGCTCACTTTACCTTAGATGCTGCAAATGTGTGCAAGGCATTTGGTTGTTACAGGAACTGTGATGCGGATCACCTCTATTGATACTATGCATTCCTTATGAGAGTCTTGAAGCAGATTAAAACTTTTTTCCTTCTAGTCGTAGTGTATATTTGAACAGTTGAGTCTTGTTAGGTCAGAAAGCACTGGGTGTTTTGCAGAATGCCATTTTTCACAGCACAAAATGGGTCTTCCGTTGCTATGTTGGAACTGGCTCTTTCCAGGCTGCCAGTCAGTGACAGGAGTGGGGATGTCTCTGCACACGTGAAAGAAATGAAAGACCAGTTTTGAATACGTACTTTACTAAGACGTTATTAAAAGCTCTTCCTGAAGCATTGTGTTCTGTACTGTGTGCAGAAGCTTCTTAATAATTAGACGACATTCTGGCTTTCAGAGTCAGAAGTGAGCGCCTTCTGTTTCTGTTAGATGAGTCCAAGGATTTGATGATGCTCAGTTTCCTCTCAGCAATTGTTTAAAATACTGCATTTTCCTCCTATTAACACAAGTCTTCCCACTAATGCTAGTTGCTGTGCTCCTGTTATGCCCTCTGTCTCCTACTGTAATCTAAGAACATCCATTTGACAACCAATCTCTAATTAAGAGAGTTCTAAATTAAAATGACTGGCAAATTTAGAAACCTCTGAGCAACAGAAAAAATATTGAGTAAATATGCTTACAAATATTTATACAGGTTCAGATATGATAAAATATGTGCTGTGGCAAAAAGTATGCTCTAATTGAACAGTACCTGCTGTGTAAAATGAAACAAACTGTTACCAACATTTCCTCATGTTAGGATTACGAGCTTTTCGTCAATTTTTTCGAGAGATGAACACTCGAAGATATCCAGGCAAATGTTACTTTTGTAGAAGCTGTTATTTTGACAGCACAAAACTTGATAAGGCACTATGAAGTAGTGTGATGCTCTCCAATTGGCAGTGCAAAACTTAGGCTTCAGCTGGAAAGGGGATCTATAGGAGACAGTCTTCACTCACAGCCTCTCACTCTCTTGGCCTACATGGATTTCTGTCCAATTCTGGTGTCATACGTCAAAACTGTAGAAAGCTAGGAAATTTGGAAACACCAAGAATAATTTCACTCATTCCGCTTGCCCACTAAGAAACGCTTCTGTGTTCTGCTGAAGGTACAACAAACTTATAGTAGTATAAAAACTTTAATAAATAAGTCAAAACTTGCTGTGTGACAATCTATATGCATTGAAATGCTTTCTTTTCAAGGGCAACACCATATTTAGTGCATAATTTCTCAAAATTCTGAGCCTAGCTCCATTAGTAATTAGTCACATAGAAAGGTCACTGCCCTCAGCCCCTCCTCTGATTGCTTCTTAAAAGGTGACATGTTAACGGTTGTCCCTACTCCAAGCTCTTCATCAAGCATGTAAGCCTTCAAACGGTATTAAGAAACACTTTGACTAGTCTGGTGGTTCTTGTAATATCACTAGTCAGAACACTTGTAGTATAATAGGTGGGAAGAGTACTTCTGACTCTGCAACCCACTCAGAGCATGTTCATGTTAAATGGTTAATCCTGAAAAATGACCATTAATAGGGTAAGTAGGGGTCTCTTATTTACATGTAGGCTTAAGGATGAGTGATACCTCATGTAAGCAACACAAAGCAGTATGCAATGAGAAAAAAATAGAAACCTATCAATTAATACTACCAGTAATGAAGCAGTCATTCCTCTGCCTGCCTCCTCCTCCCCCCTGCTTCTTCTGAACACAGTAGCAGGTGGTAGGAATATCAGAGCACACACTAACTTCTCATTGCATGGTTATTTCTTCAGCTAATGAAGCCTTTCGAGAATACTTTCCAAGCCACTTTTCCAGAATGGAAACCAGTGTTGCAGACTTAATATTATGTTGGCTACACGTGAATATATTTTTTTCAAATCCAAAACACTGGGGTCCCCCATGGGATATTGTAAAAATTCTTAGTTTTACTAGTCTATTTAAATATACCATTTTCAGAGTTCTGAATACTGTGCACCTGTGAAAGGTTATTTTAAGCTAGTTTCTTATTTTCTGAAAGAATATGTAACTATTAGTAGGAACCCTTAACAGGTTAGAAAACTTCATAATGCCCCAAATGTGAACTAGTTATTAACAAGAGGGATTTTAGACCCCTGGATTTTTTTTTCTGCCTCTCATTAATGCTCTGCACGAAGCTTGTCACATCTGTAAGAAAAATCTGGGGATAATAGACTATTATATATAGATTATTATATATATTATATAGACTATTATATATATTATATATATCTGTTACAGGGGCCAGTAGCAGGTGTCTGAGGAAATGTATAAACCAGAGATGTGTCATGATACCTTCACAGAATATTCTTCCAAGTTCTAACAACTGAGCCATAACGGTTTTGTTATTTAATAGCTCAGTAGACTAAAAAAAAAAAATACTGGAAGGGAAAAGATGACTCCTGGAATCAATGCAAACTTCTAGTCCTGTACTACTTTCTGCAGTAAGTGGAGTAAAATACTTAATTAGGCTACAATGTGTATGAAAAACCTACATCCTTTTATTTTTAAACAAAAGCTAGCCAGGTTTGCTAGAGACCCCACTACTTTTTGTCTTGGAATGATTAGTCTCACACTGGACAGTCGTAATTGCTCTTAACTTTAGATTATGTTGAGATGATCAGGAGAAAAAAAATTCTCTCTTCTCTCGCTCCAGCTGATTATCTTTTATAACTTATTTTTGGCCTGAACTTGTTTTTGCTTGGGAAGAAGTTTGTTGTTGAAAGTTTATAGAAGTCTGCAGAAAAAGCCTTTCTTTCTCATTAGCGCAGGAAGCAAACCTGAGGCAGTACTAATAATGAAATTTGTCTGGTTTTATGGCTGAAGATTTCTGAGTTTCAGTGAAGAAAAAATATTTACTGAAGGAGTTACAGGGTTTGTGTTTTTTTGGTTTTTGGTGGGTTTTTATTTTGCTTCTGTGAGCCTTTGAAAACATTCCCTCATCCTTCTTTCTGGACGCCTTCTATATTTTAGAGTGCTGCCTAGAACATAAGTATATTGTTCAAATAAACTTAAAAGTGATGTTTCTGTCCTTTGACATAACCTAGTTTCAATTGTGGAAATAATGACACTCTTTTTCACTCAATCCTCGATAACCCCAGAAAAATAATTCTCTATTTATTGTGAAGGCTATGTAAGATTAGTGCACCTCAGTAATATACTTTGACTTAAATGTATTTACTGGATTTGCTAAATGTATATGTTCATATAATTGCATATCTTGTATACTTAATGGCATATGTGTAAAATACAGTGTGACTCAATTACAGTTGCAATAGAAACAATAATAATAGTAATAGAAACCTTCACATGATGGTGCTTGGGTGTTGGCCTTTTTTTGTCAATTTCCTATTGTTTTATGTAAGTTTCTGGCTTTACTGTTTATGAGAAGGTATGTGGACAGTATGGTCATGGTGATGTTGGGGACTGCTTGTAGAAGTTGATACTGAGCTGTCTTTAGTAAGTGTTTGGTCCTTTGTGACTTGTCTACATGGGAAAGCTTGTGTGTTGTAAGTTAGGCTGTAAATTTATAGTGCATTAGATGTTATACAGAAAATTCCATGTAGACATTCAGTGCATACGGAAAACATTTCCATTCAGCAAGGATTCCTGTGTGTTGAAGGTGCTGCACTCAGTTATTCTTTGCGTGTTGAGGTCATTCACACAGAGGTCAGTACGTAGTAACAACTATACTGTGGGTTTGTGCTCCTGACTTTCCCTGGTTTAATTTTCCTATGTGTTCGAGGGAGAGGAAAACATAGTTTGTTTTTTTTTTTTTTTTAATCCATTCTTCAAAACAAGCAGTGGAAAAACTCTTAATATTGTCTGCACATGCAGGTCTCTAGATGAGCTCAAACCCACACCACACTTCAGCGCCTGTTTATGAAGTAAAGTCAGGGCAGCAGGCAGTTTCTTCCTAGGTAGGTATATAAATTATGCAATGTGCTGTCATTCCTGGGAGTAAACAGGAAGTTCTCGCAGAAATCCTAATTTTTTTTTCAGGGGCTCATGGTGGATGCCACAGAAACTGTGCCTTTCTCACCTGCATTCATAACGCATTAGATAATCTGCTGATACGTACAGCATAAAAACTTAAACCCTAAGGTGCGATCTGTCCAGAAAGAACTATTGTGTTCTGGTGGAATAAAGCAGGGGTGTCTCTTGCTACCTGTCCTGTCTCAAATCCATGGAGAAATGGAGGACTTTGTTTTCCTGCTTGGGAAGTCTGGCACCTTTTAATGAGCAGTAAACTCACTTTAATATTAAAGCTGGGACATTTTTATGGTTGAGCATGTCTTGTGTATTCTTGGGGTGAGAGAATCATGCGGCAGGGCTGGGCTGTTCTGAGACCCAGAGGACAGAGCTGCTCGGTTTTACTTTGTGATTCTCCTGCCGTTAAGAGCACACAGTGCGCTCTTATAACCGTAAGACTCTTCCTATCTGTGCATGTAAACACATAAATGAGCTGTTTTATACTGGCAATTAGATACTCCAGAGAGTTGTGAAGCTGTGAGATATTGCTTCACTTAGGGTGGTTGCAACTACTTGGCCCACAGCCTACGGCTTTGTTGCCTGCAATAGGTGTTAGCAAATGGCAATGCTAATGCGCTTAATGATATCATTACTAATCGGCAGCCTGGTCAGAACAATTGACCTTCATTGATCTTGGTATTTCTGCTTTTATTTCTTCCTCTGCCCTTTATGACAAGCTGTGCAAGCTATTTGCCTTTGAAAGGATGTAAGCAGTTATATTGTAACACTTTAATTTCAGTTTGACTGATTTATTTTAATGAACGGTGTTATGAATGGTTTCTTTTTTTTTTTTTTTTAATCAGTGTGCCATGCTGAATTGAATGCCATCATGAACAAAAACTCAGCTGATGTGAAAGGCTGTAGCATGTATGTTGCCTTATTTCCTTGTAACGAATGTGCAAAGCTCATCATCCAGGCAGGTAAGGAGTAGTGCCAGCTTTATTTGTCAGGGTTGCAGTGCTGCCTGCTCGTTGGTATCTTACCACGGATGTATTTGATGTTAAATTGCTGCTGTTAGATCTAAATTAATTGCACTGTCAACTTCCTAAGATGCTACTTGTGGGGGTTTTTTGCATGTGAATGGTGCCAAATTTTTGCAGTGCTAATTGCATCTTCTGTGATTCTAAGCGTGCTTCTAATTTAGGTTTGTAACTTCTTAAACCAGGAGCTGCCAAAGAACAACACAGGCTTTGCATATAATTACTGTCAATTTTACTGTGCTCTGACACACTGAATAGAGTAGGGCAGAAAGAAATAAACTTCTGCATGACAAAAGGTCTGTTGGGAGTATATACATGAAATTTTAATTTGAATGTGATGCATGGTAGATATTTGAAGATTTTAAAATATCTTTGCTCATAAATGTCGTAAGACTTCTATGATCCTACTTTAATTATGTCTTTCATTACAATTGTTATAAATCTGTGCCACTGCAGCAAGTGTGCTGGCCTAAATGTGTCGCCTTTTTTCAGATTAGGCATACCAGCAGTAGGCTTCAGTTCCGTAAAAATATCTGCTGTAAGGTAGCGTATATTTTGCTCATTGAGTAAAGTCTTGCAGTCCTAGCATGGATTGCTATTCTGGGGAGTTTCTCTGACCACTCAGGACCACAGGAATCTAGGAAGAAAGTAGCAAACAAAATCCTTCTTTATTTTGGTTGGTAAGGTTTGAAATGAAAGGAGGTGAAGGGGAAAAGATGATGGTATTCTGTATTTGTGCTACATTTATCTTATTTACAGAATCAAAATCAAATGGTCTTGTTCACAATGAAGTCACTCATCCTTTTCCTTATGCACTTAAGTCAGCACTAAATTGCAATATATTGATATTTGTTTTGTCTGGTAAATATAGTAAGCTGTTGATAGTCTCTGAAATGCTTGTAACTTCTCTTGTGTCAACATATACACTTCTCCCCTGCCTGAGTAATTTAGGTGTAGATCATTCAGCAATTTGAGACAGCATGTGTTTATCAGGATTTGAACGTGGGACTGGGAGTTATTTACAAAACAGAGAACAAAAGGAAAAAGCATCCTTTTATAGCTGTGTGTTCGGAAAGGGAATGGGATTTGAGGTTTAATTCTCTGTGGGGAATTTTATCTATATTAGAGAGATAGATAAGTTTTCAATTACTTTTGCAAAAATGCTTAATTTCTAGTCTGTCTATCATGTGGGTTTGCTTGTGAGTTTTTGGTTCTGGTTTTCTGAGTTAAACTTAGGTAAAAGTGGAAAAAAAACATTTTCCAGCATTTTTGAAAGAACTGTCGTACAAAACAGCTCTGCCTTACAAAGCCTTATTCTCAAGTACAGTCTATAGTATTTAGGAAAGTATGGGTGTACCAAGGAATTTTAGAATATGTGGATGAATGCTGCCTTTTCTGATTTTGTGCACCAGTTTTTCTATGACATTACTTTTTTTTTGTTCCCAGTGTAATTCTAACATTTTTTCTATATGCCTTTTTTAGGTATAAAGGAAGTTATTTTTATGTCTGACAAGTATCATGACACTACAGAAATGACAGCTGCGCGGAGGATGTTTGATTTAGCAGGTATTATATACAGGTAAGAGAACTTTGATTAATTGTATTTTTATTTTTGAAAAGAAAAAGTGGTGTGTGAAAGAGACCAACTTCAGGGCAGAAGTTTTTCTTCAGTGCATCGTGCAGCATTTTACTCTTTGTTAGTGTTTGTAGGTGGCTTGCTCTGTACGCCTGCAAAAGATACCGGATTGACAGACTATCGCGCCATTTTTGCCTCGTGAATGCTTACATTTCAGTTTCTTAACATTTGTAGGAGAAAATAGTCCATTTGGAATATTCATTTCGCTCCTGGACTGCAAGTGAAATTGCGAATGTGATGGTTATTTGTTACATTGTACTCGGGAGGGCCATCGCTGACCCTGCTTCGAGAGGGAGGTTAGACGAGATGACCTCCTGAGGTCCCTTACAACCTGAATTATCCTAGGATCATATGAGTTGGACTGAAATTACCTTTTTATTTATTTATTTATTTATTTATTTATTGGTGGATTACCTGACCCTAATTGAAACTTGAGTTATCTTTTTGTTGCAGTCAGTTTGGTCAAGTGTTCAAACCAGCCACCCTTAATTCTCAGTGCCCATAGCTGTCCAGTCTTCTTTGGTCAGCTTTTCTTGTGAGAAAAGGATAAAACTTGGAATATTTCTGTAAGTAATGAGAATCTGAAAAATATTTGAAGAGTGGTGTTTTTAAAGACACTGACAGAGATACCTAAAGACAATCTGTTCAACAGCTAGTTCGAAAGCAATAACATGCTGTGGGTGAGGCTAATTATGCAGTCGGGGAGGCTTTGCAACTCTAAAAAGTTTTACAATATTAATATAAAGGCTTCGAAAAATTTGCAAACATAACAATTCTCACAGATAAAATTTTGGGATGAAAGGTACCTACTGGGCTAAGAAACATCTGTGAAAAAACACAGCAGTACTTGAAATTCAGTTTTAGTCCTTCAGTGTATTTCCTATCTACTAAGAGTATTTGACTAAGAAACATAAATCATTCTCTTGCAAGTCAAATCTTGTAACTTCTCCAGGGTGAGAAATGTTTCTTGCATTTCAGATTGCTATTCTGGACAAAGTGTTCAGAGTTTCTGTGGTCAGCAGCATGTGCTTTTTTCTGTGTTGACTGTTATTCATTCTTGTATTGATTATTAAGGATGTAGGTGGTACTTAATAAATCTCTTGAACTAAACTGCAGAGCTTAATTAGGCACTAAATCCACACTATTTGCATAATCCTTTGTTTACTGGTAGACTGGAAAATATATGCTCAGTCCCCAAATACCTTCCTTGCTAATTGCTGTAGCAGATGCTCTAATGATAATAAAAGGAAACATTTTGTGGCGGTATTAATTTTACTGTTCTAAACTTACAATTCTAAAATGATTCCCTCTTAACTAGTTTGATTTTTCCCCAGTATGATGCATAATGTGATCTATTCCCGTAGCACAAAAAACATTTTAATATGCTGAGGCAAAGTTTGAAAGTGTTCTTTGAAAACTTGGCAGGAAAAAAGTAATCAGAATATTTATCAAAATATATTCCAAATACCTTTTATATACACATATGTATACATATATGTGTATAGACAATACATACACAGTATATTAGAATGTGTTTATGAATGCAGATATGTGTATCGGTATCTGTAAATAGATATATTTGAAATATAAATATATATGAACAAAAATCCCATCCCTGTTAACATGATGCCACCACCTGCAGCGAAGTTGCTAAAAGTCCTTTGACTCCTGGGTAATTTATGAACTCAAATAGCCGAAGAATGTACAGGCTCACCCACCCCATGTGTCTTTTTTTGTCTTAGTCTTTCTTGTCCAGGTTTCTCTCAGTGTGGTGCACTATAATTGGCTCCCACAGAGATGAAAACTATGTGAATCCAAGGAGGGTTTTTTTTTTCATTCCTTCAAAAATTTAGCTGGAGCTAAAGCAAGCAAAGTGTTTTAACTACTCACTAACTAGTATCTGTATTTTTCTTTATTTTAGGGAATTCAAGCCGAAGTGTAACAAGATCATCATCGACTTTGATTCAATTAACAGCAGACCAAGTCAAAAGCTTCTGTGAATTAAGTCTCATTAAGTCCCTAGAAGACTGTGATTATCCTTTTCTAAAAAGCTGCTAATGCCTTTCATCTTGAAGTTACTTGCAACTTTTTTAATGGCTTCTGTAGCTAAAGTAGACTTCTAAGAAATCCAAGGCATAAAATGTCCCCCTCACTTCATATTGTCATGTGAAATTTCAATCTACTGCCAGTTTTTTAATGGCTTTATCAAAACTGCTTAAAAAGTCTAGAGATGTGTGGGTAAGACAATAGAATGTATGTAAAGAAAACTGGTCTGATTCTTGCTGTATTCATCACCACATGCTCTGATAGGCCGTCAGCATTTATTTAGACTCAGTTTAACGGTAGTACCGATTGTAACCAGAACTACAGTGGAATACGCTAATATATATTGATCTCTCTATTGGATATGTGGATCTAAATAGTTGATCCTAATAAAGGACAAAAAAATGTTATCCATGCAAATACTAATCTTCCAGCTAGCTTAACACTAATATTTTAAAAGGGTATACAGCTTAAAGAATGTGTGATATTCTGCATATGTTATCCAACAAATGAAATACTGATATTTTTTTAATTATTTTTTTTTTTCCTATCTAATACCATCATATGTGGGGAGGAGTGTGAGAGGAAGTTATTCTGAGAATGGTCCATACCGGACTGAGCTTTACAGGTGTTTTCAAGTCCTTGTTTTCCCCAAGACTCCAGAATGAGAGGGGTTGAAGGAGTAAATAATTTCACCCTTTACCTTTGGGACTCTTACTTGGAGTTGGTTTTCATGTGTAGACGGAAATTATTTTATTGGTCTAAGCTGTTTCTAGACAATCCAACATAGTTCAGTCTTAAAATCAACCTGTAAAGTAACTGAATCATTTTTTTTGTCCTCTGAGAGAAATTGGAGATAGTCAACCCATATCCATATGTGTGCCAAAAGAGGTAATTATGGTGTTAGCTTGTTTCCCAGTGCTGGTGTAGTACCTTCATTTTCATAAATGTTGCCTAAAATAATATCCTTTTTAATTTTATCTTGAGATCTGGGAATAGATTTGAGTTCCTTTTCTCTAATTTGATTTTTTAAAATTAAATATGCCTAATGGCTTTCTTTAGATAACATTGGTCGTTGTTTTTTTTTGTTGTTTTTAAATGTGGTTATACTTCAATGAGCTTTTATTTTCTCTATAAAAGCTTTGTTTCATATTTTGGGACATTATGTAATTTGGCTTCATACCAGTCGTATTAAAGTCTTATTAAAATCCACTACATTGAAGTAGACTCATTATTATAATATTAAACCGTGTGCTTGGCTCCAGAGTGCTGCTGTTTTTGCAATCATATGCAAAGCATATTTTGTGCATTTGTGATATTACATAAAGTATAATGTTCATGAATCACTTGGCTACTAAAGGGAGCTTTGTAATGTATTATAAGATGTGTCCATTTATAAAGTAATTTCTGACTTTCTCTTTTTTTTCCTATGACTGTTTTCCACCTCAAAACTGGTGTGTGGCTTCCTGCCAGAAGACAACATTTGCACATACATGGAGGGTGAGGGGGAAACATGAAAAATTACTTTAATAAAATGTCACTAAAACAGCTTATGCACATCTTTACTCTAAAATAATAAATAGAAGTGTTTTGAGTTATACTGGTCTGACAATGGGACAGAAGGGAGAGAAGCAGCAAATTTTTTTCTTTTGGCAGCGAAGCTGCTGTTTTCTTCATTGATAATTGCTGATCTAAGTTCAGACTTAAAAGATGTAGGCATTGTGATTCTGGTTACTTTAAGTATTTTTATGTCAGGCCTTGGATAATGGGAATGTATAACATGCATTATAATTCAGGAGTTCTTTGAACCAATGTCCAGGTGTTTTTAAGAATGAATTATTTTTTTATAGTGACTTTTTTCCCCCAGGACTTCCCGCTTTTGTAACAGAAGGGCAGTACTGGAGAATATGATAGGATTTTAGATTTCTTCCGATCAGTTTTTGATCCTATAGAGCCTCATATACAACCTTTCAGAGTAATTGTCAGTTGTCTCGGCTTAAGTAAGTAGGCTCTCCGATTTCCAAGGCAACTTTATGGAAAGGGGAAAAAAACATCTGCACACTCTTGAGACAGCACATCCTAGTTTGAGGTTAATGGTTTAGAGCAAAGCCTAAAGAAGAGGTTTGACTCTCTTTTTGTGTGCATGTCTAGAAATCTGTATGCTTCTGGATTTTTTTGTTTTAATAGTTCAGGAGATAGTGCTTTGACTTCCAAATAATTACTAGAGGAAACAATGAAAATGGGTAAATATAACAAACTGTGTTTCTGCTCCTGAAGCTCAAGTTCAAGATTAATAGACGCAGTTGGGCTAGAAGGACCTCTGGAGGGCATTTAGTCTCACCCCATGCTGAAAGCACAGTTGACTTAGAAGTTAGATCCAGTTGCTTAAACCTTGTCTCCAGAGTCAAAGAATGGTTGGGGTTGGAAGGGACCTCTGGAGATCACCTAGTCCAGCCCAGCTGCTAAAGCAGGTTCACCTAGAGCAGATTGCACAGGAATGTGTCCAGGTGGGTTTTGAATGTCTCCAGAGAAGGAGACTCCACAACCTCTCTGGGCAGCCTGTTCCAGTGTTCTGTCACCCTCAGAGTAGTTTCTCCTCATATTCAGATGGAACCTCCTATGTTTCCCATGTCTGGGGGAGTATCTCTAAGAAGAGAGATTCTGCAGCCTTTCTGGTCATGCGTTCCAGTACCTGCACCACTCTCTCTGCATCCTTTTTTTTCTTCAGTCAGAATTTCCATTGCTGCAGTTTATGTCTGTTGCCCCTCATCCTTTTGTTGTACATCTCTGAAAAGAGTGTCTTCTGTGTAACCACCCATGAGTTAGCAGAGGTCAGTTTTTAGGTTCCACACACCTTTAACCTTTTCCAGGCTGAACAAATGCTGGGCACTCATCCTTTCTCATGCATCTTGTGATCCATCCTCTCACCATCTTACTGTCCCCTCACTGTCTTTCTCTTATGGGCAGCCTGAAGATTTCACTGCTCCAGATGTGGTCTCATGTAAACTCAATAGAGGAGCATGAGTAATCACTTCTGTTGACCTGATGGCTACATACATTTCTAGTAGAGCCTGGTATGTGGATACCCTTCTCTGTTGCAAGGGCATTTCATCTTCTTGTCCACGTGGCTTCCTGGGCCCCTTTCTTCCATCCAGTGGGCACCAAGCCAGCACGGATTTGTTCTGTTTCTGCTGCTGGTCTTCATTGTATTTCCATCAACCCATTCCTCCAGCTGTCAGTAATTGGCTGTTGGTACAGCTGGACTTAGAACCACTGAGCATGAGCCTGATGGCTGGCCAACATGAACCTTTACTGGTCCCACTGTGGCCACCAGCACCATTCTCATGGTAAACCAGCCTGCTGGGGGAAGGGGACATGACTCCAAGCTGAGGCTTCATTAGGTATTGCTTGAAAAACCCAGTACAGGAAGCTGAGACTCTGGGGAACACTTTGATAGTTATTTGAGCAGCATTAATTGGAGGAAGAAATCGCATTCAAACAAAATGCTGAGACCCTATCTAGGTCAATATAACTCTACCTTAAAGGTTAAATCCTGCCATCTACATTTTCCTTCTAAATATTCCACTCCCCTGTCTGAGAATCCAAGGAACTGGCAGTGTTATTTACATAAATTTCATTTAAGAAGGTGTGGTTTCACAGACTGACATACTGAATGAGAGCATAATCTCCATATTTGAAGCTCTGATCACTGACCGAGCATTTTATTGCTTTATATATTAGCAATATTTTCACCAAGATAACAAAAAGTATGCTGTGACCAGTACAATTGCTCTGATTTCCAAAATAGCCTATGATAACACTGGCAATAAAGCTCTTCCAGTGCCTCACTCAGACTGAGGGCTCCACATATATAACTGCAGAAGCTGCAATAGTTCATCAGCTACCAAAATGAATCTTACAGGGATTTTAAGGTGTTGCAAATGAGAAAACAAAAATTCTGACTTGCCACCCTGGACTTTTCTCTCTGAAGGTAGGTGATGGGAGTCTTTATGCAAGTGAGGTGGGATGAAGCTCAGAGGCCTCACCTGATCACCCTGAAGCAGCAGTTACTCCAGGCTGGGTCTCACCTGGAGGTGTGGGAGAAGGTTATGAGGTGGGGCTGTGGGGAGCAGGTGGGCTGCAGGGAGCCTGGAAGTTGCTGTGAAGCAGTGGGATGCTCGTGAAGGAGCAGCCAGCAGCACCCTGTAGTAATCCAGTATGGCTGGCTTGGGTTTCTGCTGTGCTGGGAGCACCTAAGGATGAAGTATGGAAGTGACCACAGCTGAAAGACCATTTATTTGCAGCTGTTTTTCTCAGCTGTAGGTAAGAAAAGGATTTATACATAACAGGGCCAAAAGTGGGAGGTACTAACTCTTTCTCTCTTCAGTGGTGATGGCTCAAAGGGTTTGCTCCACTAAAGCATCTTTTAGCAGCTTTCTCTCTCCCTTCCCTTTAAAATCTAGGTTTATCTAATGAAAAACTCTCTCTGATTTGAGAACAGAGGGGTAGAACTTGTTTCAAGTGTGTGGTCTGCATCTGCTCCATGTTCTCAGCCTTGGCACACAGTGGAAAATCATTAAACAGAGCTGAAACCTTACATGAAACCTTCAAATCCACATCCCCTTGCTTTTACACTTAAGTCACCTGTTTGCTTTCTCTGGCTTGAAGGAAATGAGGGAAAAAAGGAGGAAAAAAAAAAAGATTGGTGAACTGTCTCTGCCTCATTCAAAAAACCAGTCTTCCCAGCGTTTACAGTTCAGTTAAACAGCAGCAAAAGCTTTAATGAAGTGTGTGGTTAATCAAGCTATGGAAGAGTGCAGCGTTTGATTTTATTTTGTTGGGGTGTGAGCTGAATTGCAGCAGTTTGCTTCCTAACGCTGCTCATCTTCAGGAGCAGCAGATTGATGGCATCAGAACGCTTCAGATGTGCCGATGGGTCTGGGCTTTGAACCCCTTCCCTGCTGAGGAGGTGCCCGGGAGGAGGGTGACAAAACGTGACTTGGGCAGCTGGGTGCCTGTGAGGCACCACCAGATAATTGTGGCGGGAAGGCTGCTGCCTGTCACTCCGAATAACAAACATGAAGGGCACCATCCTTCTGTGAACTGTGCAGCAGAAGGGCAACGCTTAAAACAGAGATATATGTGACAGGTTACATGAATTACAATGATTTGTTTTGTGTCTCTGGCTGATTTTTTTTTTTTATGAGGAATTAAGGAGCAGGAGAATAGGAAATGGCTTCTTCTCTCTTATAGGCTTTAGGGTTTGTGCTGGAAAACCTGGCCTCTGTCAGGGCACTTCCCTCTCACCCGAATATGAGAGGGAAAACCACCCCCACAAGCTCGATGTGCTGGATTTTTAGTTGTTATTATTTACTGTGCTCTTAACAAACGGTGCCCTAAGGAGAATGAGAATAATGTGCTCCAGCAGCAAAATATGCATAATAAAGAAGCAATTGCCTATGGTTTCCTGGGATTTCTCACTCTGTGCTCTCTACCTCCCTATTCCTTCATTGTTTCAAGCTAATGTGTATTTCAGTTCTGCCATGCAAATATTCAGAAGGGCTCCCTGCACCAAAAGAGAGAAAACAAAATATATTCAAATCACCACTTCAGTGGCACAAGTTGTGTCTTGGTTTGCTGGAGACTTGGGTATATTCTTTGGCTGGCTGTGTAACTCTGCTGTTGCTGCTTGTTGACTTGTGCTGAAGTCTTTTATGTGTCGTATCTTCTTGTGAGCGGGTTTTTTTTTCCTCCACTGCTCAATCAACTCCGACTGCTAATCAGAATGTTGCTGGGTAAACAGGACTGATTAAAATTAAAATTTTAATTTTGTGTTGTAAACAATATGGCACTTTAATATTTGTACTGTTATTAAAGATACTACTAATAATGCATCTAGTGCTTCATGGTATGGTTTTCTTATTTATTTCTTGAAGCGCTGAGAAGTTTTGCTAGAGAGCTTCACATCCAGATGCCAGGATTTTGTATTCCATGTATTCCCTTTTTAAAGGATGTCTGTACTTAATTATATTGGATAACGGTATCCTTTTTATTCTTTTGGGTTTTAAAATCTCACGGGGAAGAAATGTTTCTGTGACAAATGGGGACATTACATAGTAAGAAACAGCCATATACATTAATGCCTTAGTCTATATGAATCTATTCACTGCCGTTAATGTCATGCATCTATTGTAGCAAGTGCACCTCATCCCGCCCCCACCCCACCAAACCTACTGAAAACTTCTAGGCCAATGGACTGCTAAGGTCATGCACACACCCCTTTGGTTGACAGACAGGGTCCTTAACCAATGAAACACCTTGGTCAAGACATATTTCTAGACCACTACCATAAAAGACCACAGCTCAGATTCAACTGGGGTATAATTGGAGACACCTGTGAAAGTGGTCCGTTTTGGAATGGTGTGTGTGTCGTCACAGACTTTCCTTGCTGGCTGGGATGTGATGTAAGGGAGACACCTTGCCTTACTGGTAAGTGATCTTCCGGATACCCTTGATAGTCCCTAATTTTGATGAGTGGGAAGATGTGGATTTTGAATCATCATCATCATTCTAGAGTTTTGGGACCCCTTAAGTCTGAATCGGCAATGTAGTAATTGAACTCCTAAGTGGTATCTGAATCTGTGGCTTATAATGTTGTCAGAGTGCTGAATAATTTTCTAGTTGGTTTTCCACTAAACAGTTCTGATTAGAATAAATTCTGTTTGGAGCATATTGTGTGACTGAATTGACTTTTGGGGTGCTTCTGTGACAGGGGTCTTGCAGCACTATAACTGCTTCCTCAGCGTCATATTGTGTGAAGCAGAGTGGGACCCATGGTGAGCATCTCCATCCAAGGGGTACATGTCCTCTCGTGGGGTGACAACGTGGCTTGATTCAGGCAGATGGTTCTAGAAAGAGGACAACCCTGCTGCTCTCCTCATGGCCCAAATGATGGCTCATCTCCCTGGCTGCAAATGCTGCGGCATAAGCCAGGGCAGTGCCCCAGGTACATGTCTCTGGGGTTGGGCTCTTGGGGTCCTAGACCCCCTAGAGCTGACCTAAGCCTGCAGGGGGGGTCACTGATGTCTGAGATGGTTCTTGCTGTGAGGCATACTAAAATGGGACCATCACGCATTTGGTTTGAATAATAACCTTAAATAGACTGATCCCGTTTTTCACTTCTGGACAGTTGCTTTTCTGTTGATCAGAGTGTGGAGTGCAGGAAAAGCCCCAGCCCTCAGCTGTGTGAGTGTGTGTATTCCCCTTGCAGCTAAGGTGACTATGGTACTATATATTTCCTGCTCATGACAGAATGTAAAATATGTGCTTAACTACCCTTTAAGTCAGTGGAGCTAAAGCTGACGATGTGCTCACATCCGTTCCTGACCTGAGGTCTGTAAAGAGAGGGAGCCTGACGTCCCTATTGGCATTCAAATAACGCCTTCCTGACAAAATCTGTGAAAACAGAGCTTTACAGCTCAGTAATAAATATTCCAATTTGAGATCCTGCCCTCAAGTGGGGCTATGCATTACCTAGATTGATTTTAAATGCACTTTTAGCTCAGACTGATGTAACCAAGGCGTTCTTTTACGTTTCCTGTGGGGGGGTGGTAGGAATGAACTGGGGGAGAGCAAAGGAGAGCTGTTTCAGGTCACAGTCTTCTCTAATGAGTAACTCCCTATAAGAGTCAAAATAGCTGTGTGGTACTGGAGCTTCACTGTATTTGTTTTATTTTGTAAGGTTAAGGTGTAACTACCATCATCAGGCACGCAGAACTGACTGACTTCACCTCAGGCAGAGAAGGACTATCTAGTAAGATGAAGGATGTTTCTGAGAATCCGGTATTCAAGAGAGTGCAGGTCATGTGCTTGCACCCCCACATGTGTTTTCTTTCTAAGGAAAAATCTCCAAAAGAGAGGGCAGATTCTGATGTCTGAGAGATTTTTTGCCTTTTCTTGGTTTCCTTTTTTTTTTTTCCTCCCATATAAATATTCTGGACTTGGTGCTTAAAACTATCTGGCAGTAATGTTTATGAGTTTCCTCACCCATGTCATTTTTACTGACTACAGAAAAGGAGTCCTTTCCAAGATGCATGCCTATACACATGTCGCAGACACCTCTCGTCCCTGCTCTCCTCCGCTGTGCTGCCCAGGAACGCAGGCAGATTGGTTAGCAACATTCAGATGTGAGCAGCAAGCACTGCAAAAAGCATGTCAGCCTATATGGGTTGTCTGTTCTGATTTGAAAAATTCTGTTGAAGGATGCAGCAGGGGAGACAGGCTGTGGAGAGGAGCTTAGGAGACCAACATCTAAAAATGGAAGTCTCTCGAAAGAGCCAGGAGTTGTGTTTAAGGAAGGCACATTGATCTCCTTGATGTCAGGCAATGAGACTTGACAGATGAGCAAAGTTTAAAAAAGAAAAAAAGTTCATATCTACCCCAGAGATAATGTTAAGGCTACTAAGAAGTCGAGAACGAACAGAAAATACGTACTGGAGTCTTGCCCCTGTGTGTTGCAAGGTATGCGTATCTTGGCTTTCAGTTTCTGGGAGGAGACTGCAAAATTGCAGGACACTCTGCCCGCCCTGGGGGCTGAGCAGCAGCTGGTGTGTATCATCCCACTCTAGTATTTGCATTGAACCTTCTGCACCAGAAGGAAGGATGTGAAAACTTTAAATCACTCTCCTTGTGGCTGTGCTGAGGGTTAACATCCATTTCTTGTTAGAGAATGGGCTTGCTAGGCAGGAGCCTGCGAGCGACAGGGAGGCTTTCTGTGGTTGCCCCTCAGTGTGCTGCCTGAGCCTGGGCTAAGTAAAAGCAAAAGTAGTGGGGACTCCAAGGGACTCAGTGACTTTTAGCTGCTGGCAGAGAAGTTGGGATTTGCTTGTGAAGTATTAACTAAGGAATGACTTGAGAGATGCTGGGGGAGATGCTGTTTGGCTTGCAGAAACACAGTGAGATGTCCTAGGTGCTCCTGGCTGTAATGCTCTGACCATCCTGGGACCACCCTGGAACCAGGACTGTGCCTCGGTGGCTTGTGCTCTCCTGTGGGACCTCTCTCTGTAGCTCTGCTCCCAACCCTGCCTTTGTCTCTGGCCAAGATTCTTCATGCAGTGTGTGTATTTCCTTCCCTGTGAAATATCTCCTCGCCTTTGAGATACTGGAAAGAGGGATCATAGATAATGGTGAGGGCTTTATAGTTACGATTGTTTTCCTGCATCTCTGCAGGTCACGCATGTTACCATTACATCAAAATACTGCAAGGACTTGCCTGTGAGTCACACCTGGGTTCCCTGGGTGAATGGAAGCTCCAGTTCTCTTCGCCTACTCTACTGTTTGCCTCTGGACATTTCTCTTTTGAGCTAAATTGAAATCCCTGGGTCATAGTTTGATCAAGCTTATCTGAAAAATATTTTTTGTATAGTTACAAAATGAGAAAACTTGTTCATCCAGAACCTGTTATTAGAAATGCCTTTAAAGCAAAGATAACATATTCTTCAAATGATTTTTAACAAGACACAGGTATCAAAATGCACATCACACTGTGAGGTGACTCATTGTGTAGTTGTGCAGGCACATTGCATTAAATTGCTGTATCTACTCATGAACCACACATTTTGAAACTTAGTCTTTCCTTTGTTATTTCTTCCCTCCTTGCTAGCAGACTTTTATTATAATTCTTTGATGCTAGTCATTTACCGAAAGTAACACCTTACCAAGATTTTTTTAAATGGAGAAATCTACCACTTAAATTTCTGAATTAGCAAGTTTTAAAGTTCAGCTTAAAAAATTGCAAATTAAAATGGCTTTCTTCTTTGTCATTTTCTAAAGTCCTGAGTCTTGTTCTCATTGAGTAGCAGATGATACTTGAAAGTCTGAACACATTTAAATAAGTGGGGACATTTTTGCCAAGAGGGCTTAGAAGGGAGAGTGACTGAGTGGGTTATTTGTGTGGGTGATGAATTGATTAGATAAAGCTTTAGGTTTTGTTTATGGAGTTACCCAAAAGCATAGCCAAAGAACAAAGCAGTTGATTTCTCTCTTCCTTATTCCTTATCCTTTAGTCATATGCTTGCGACATCACATACAATTGGTATCCATGGAAATTATTTCATATCAGGAGCAGCTGATGAACTCTTGGGAAATAAAGATCCCATTTTGATGCAAATATTCTAAATAGCAAAGAGGTGAGGAAGAAAAATGATTGATAAATAGGATTATTTCAGTCTTAGAATATATTTCAGTATTTTCCTTGAGGCAGCAGTAGCTTTTTGAAATTGTGTTCTCACTGAACACAAACTTTCTTAGATCAGTGTATGTGTATGCAAGTTATGAGGAAGAAAGCAAAGTTTAAAATAACACATTGATTTTTTTGTGATGAAATATTTTAGATGCTCCTTGTGTAATTTAACTTTATTGCCAGAATTGAATCCAATAACTTCAGAAAGAGCAGGCACCTTTCATTTAAATGCTAGATTGAAAGAGAGATGAATTACTTGCTAGGGGCTGGACACTGGTGATTAGTGCAGTCTTCCATGTTGCATGAAAGCTGTCTCCCTGTGCCCCCTCAATAATGCACTAAAATCCTGTCTTTCTGCTGTTAAATGAGCACAGTATGTTATTCAGAAGGCTGCTCTTTCTGTAGTATTTTTATTCCAGATTCTAGAATTCACCTGCACTGACAGGAACGATTGCTTTCTGTCCTGCTGCCAGCACATTTTCATGCAAGCTCCTGAAGTGGGATGGTGCTCCAGTCTGTGTTTCTGCATAGGCAAAGGTGTAGATTAATTTCCTAAAGTGGGCTTCCTGACTCCTCTTTCTGTTGAAAACTACGAATGGAAGCTTCAGCAAAGTAGAGGTTTTATTATCAAACCTCAGATACCAACAGTGAGAAACTTGCCATAAAGAAATGCAGTTTCTTGACAAAGAATCCTTCTGATACTCTTTGCATACACACAGACTGCCCTGCTCTTTTTTTGGTTTTGATAATCAAGGTTCTCAAATACCTTGCTATGCCACTTTCTAAGAATGCTTATAGACAGAAAAACATGCACCAGTTGCATGAGCTGGTTCTCCCCTTAGGTTTCTTAAGCAAAACCCTAATAAAAGTGTTGTGATAGTTACATACATTAACCATCTCTAAAAAAAAAAAAAAAAAAAAAAAATAGTTGCCTTATGTATAAATCTGTAATTACCTCTGTACTGTGGTCAATAGATCCTCAGTTACTAATACAGAAAGCCCCATGACTCTGTTGCTGAAAACAAAGGTATTGCATGAACACGAAGGGATTGATGCCAGTCATTAGAGCTGATGGGGTTTTGATGCATTTGGTAGGCAAGACCTTAATTAGGGGATCTGTCTGGAATGTTGGAACTGTCTACAATCTAATCAAATACACATATGGTCCATTTAGCTGGATACTCTAACAGGGATCAGCATTGTATTCTTTGAACTGGTGCTAAAGAAACCCTGATTTGATCAACTATATAACAGCATATTGTGAGAATTGCTGTCCTGTAAACTGAGGCAGCTACAGTTTGGTTTGTATCCTGCATTACAGTTGGTTGTCTGTAGATTCCTGTTTGGTGTGGTCTATTTAGAATGTACCTTAGTCACCCAAAGGTAAATACCAGGGTAAAGATATTCACAGCTGATCTTTAGTAGCAAAAGGAGACAGGGCAGGAAAGAGGTTTGTTCGATCTCATTGAATTTTTTCCTTTGTGTCTTAGGTGGTGGACAAATCAAGGTCAAACATTTACTACCCATGGTGGTACATGGAGCTGGCGTGGCCGAAGTGTGATATTTTCTGTGATCAGTTGTGTCTGGGGAAGGTAACACATTCAACTGTGTTAGATTTCCCAGCATGAGTGAGGCGGTAGCTGGGCTGATTGGGTCTTGCTCCAGGCTCACACAGGTAATTGCTCTCAAGACTGGCTCCCTTGCAAGACTCCTTAACCACTCTCCTGCCATCCTCCACTTGGATACAGGAGAGAAAATTACTGCATCTGGGGAAAAAATAATCTGAAACACAGAAAGTCCCCGAGAGAGAGAAATTTTGGAGAAAGTTACTAAGTAGTGTAAGAGTCAGTAATACGGAAGAGATGAGTTTGCAATGGGATGCAGTAGCTCAAAAACAAAGCATGACGTTTGGACTGTCTGTCATGGAGAAGAGAGACTGTTCTTCTAGGTGTTCTGCATACTTTTAGATCTTTTTTTCCCTCTTTTTTCCTTTTTCTGCTACTGTTCAGTGGAGTGATGTACATACCTATACACTAGTATATATCAGGTGTAGGCTGATATAATGGAAAATGTTGGCGTGAGTATTTACTTAGGAGGGATTTTGTTTCACACCATATTGACTTGTCCCTGCTACGGTGAACATATTACCAGCGTTTCCTCTGCAATTCACATCTTCAAGAGTCTGTAATTTGTTGCAATAAAAACTTCCAGTCTGAAATTTCCCTCCTGTCGTGTGAGCCCAGCACAGAGCAGTTATACATTTAAAATACTTATTTAAAATGCTTTCTAAACTAGACTACCAGGACAACTGCTGATGTTTGCACCTGCAAGTATTTTTCCTGGAGAAGAGTTTGACAGTGTGGTGCTTGTAACTCATGGTGGGAAGAGGCAGCATCATGGCACAGGGATGCCAAATGTCACCTGTGTGATACAGGTCAGAACTATTGAGTATTTAATAAAACAGCTAAATTGCCCCAATTGCTTTGATAATAAAGTGGCTGCTGAGCCTGCCAAGTAAATAATTAATTGCCAGTACATATTTGGCTTTTCTGGCTGGCAGCCACCTTTGTTTCATGGACCATAACTGGTTGGCACTATTAGACTAGGGCAGAAGGCTTTAAATAGAGATTAACAGGCACATTAACTTTTAGCATGTAAATAATCTGTATTCTTTAACAGGTTCTGTGTGTATTTACAATGTGCTGTAGTATGCCCTTCTAGCCCAGCCTTGCTAGTCGTTTGTGTACCGAGACCACCAAGACATGTCTGCAACTGGTGTTTGTAGTTGTGGCAAATCTCCATAGCATTTTTAAGAGCTAGTATGATGGCTTTCTGTTGTTTCCAGAGAAAATGCACTCAGTCGTTGGGCAATACTCAGTGCATCCCAACAGGGAGATCTTTTTTCTCTTAAAGAAGAGAGGTGGGAGTGAAAGGTATTGAGGTTCTTTGGGCGTGCCTCCTCTATGGCTTCAGTTGTGAAGAGAGAAGGGCCAGCACAGCCAACATAGGCAAGGAAGGAAATGTCTGCATGTGCTGTGTTTGGGTTGTAGTCCCTTACCTGTAAATTGAAATAGTACCAGTTCTACTCACTTTTGTAAAGACATATTTTGGTCACTTCTACCCTCCTGTGAATTTCCCAGCTCTTACAAACAGGCATTAATGTGTCTGAGGTCCCTGCCACCATCATCAAATACGGCACTGATTAAAAAAAAAACGGATGGGGGTGGGGGAACTGACCCTGCTTCTGAAACTCTGGGACCTGATGCTCTTTTCTTTACTCCACCCCTCATGTGTCTGCAGATTCACAGTGCAAAATCAAAGGGGAAGAAACAAAATTATACCAAGGATTCAGTAATTTCCACCTTGCCTGTTACTTTCTTCACACTCTGTCACAACCTTAACATAATTTAAGACACCTAAGAGATATTCATGGATATGCTGGCTGGTGCTCAGGATCTTAGGGAGCCTTTTAAAATATTTATGAATTTGCAATATAAAACAGGTAGTTGTGTAAGCCAGCTAAAGCAATGCTTACTTTATAATGGAGAAGTGGCAGTGAATGCAGTGTAGCTTGCAGTATCCAAGAGGGATGTACTCACCTGTGATTAACCTTCTTTGGCCATTAAATGTCACAGTTGGTGCGTACACATGGAGCAGAAAGAATATATATTTGTCAGTAAAAAGGTGACTGAATGAAAGAAGTCATGAAATGACATTTTTCAGTAGGTTTGTCATAGCTAGAGCGTGGAGGAAAATTGCTTTCTGTAAATCTTGGCCCAACAGAACAAAACACACATTTCTTTCCAGTTGGGAAGCCATACTCATGGACATAATGAAAGCATTGTATGCTCTGGCTTTTGCAAACTCTGATAGAAACCAATCTGCAATCTTGACAGATAGGATCTTTTGCAGAATGCCCTGTTCATTTACAGCAGCTAGAGACCTCAATTAATTTACGAATGAGGACAGCAGGCTGCGAACTCCCCAGCTCAGCCTAGGTGGAGATGGCCCTGTCTGAATGTATGTTCTGGTAATTTAAAAAGATTTATACTAAGCTTTTCTTTCATTTTGAGAGTAGATTAAAATTCTAATGGAAACCATTTGTGTGCATTTGTTGAATTGAGTAATATTTATTGCTGTATGAAAAGGAGAGAGAATAAAAAGAAAGAAATGCTGAAAAACTTCACCAGCAATAAAGTTAGCGAGGCAGGAATAAATAGGTGCAAAGGCAGAAAGAGCCCAAACCAGAAAGTAATACTTAGTAGAGCCTGTAGAAAACCCACGGTTTTATAAAAGCATAATGAAAGCAATTTACACCTGTTTCTGAACAAATAGAAAATAGGCTGCTACCTGCTGTGCATGATCTCTCAGTTCTTTAATTCATCTGGTGAGATACTACTTAATGCTTGAAAAAAACTGCTTCGTTGTAGACATGTTGTTTACAGCTCGGAATGTGCACTCTGACTCTGGTAGGGCTGTGATTTTTGGAGGGGGTGCAGTGGTCAGACAGCCTATTCATTTCCTCCTGGAAAAAGTAGTTTGAAAGCTTGTAGATGATTTCAGAACAGAAATCCCATCGAAGTGGGATACATTATTACGACATACTTCTGAACCTAATTAACTGATAACCTTTGTTCCAATATGACTTTTGTTTGGGGTCAAGCTTTTGGATTTTCTTTTGATGTTATAGTTTACAAGCACCACACATCACATAGAGGCATGTGTCAGTACAACATGACTGCATACAGGAGGAAGAATAAACCAGAAAAATACCTATCTAAGAATTACTATAATTTTACTTGGCAGTTGTCTTGTCTGAGCTGTGATCAATAGAGTCAACCTGTGAGAGTACTGCATGAAGAGGAGTATGTAAATATTTGAGCTGTTCCTGAAAAGACTCCTTGGTGAGAGAAATATACTTTTATTAGCTGACTTGATAAAAAGAATGCATTTACTCCTAAAGCTATCGACAGTGCACAAAAAATGCAGAAGTATTCTCCGTGAAAGTCTCAGAGGTGGGATCCTGTTTCCACATCTGAATGTAGAAGTCCAGGCGAACTGTTGCCATCACACAGGTACAACAGTGCAGATAAGATAAGGAAAATGGTGGTAAAGACTGCAACAGGTTTAGCTCTCTCACAGGCTGTACAGCCATGTGCACCAGAATAAAGGGGTGTCAGAAGGGAAGGTAACGCTGTGGAAAGGGGCAGCTCTCAGTAGGATGGGCTGTGGTGGGCAAGAATACACTGATATAAACTAGTAAGATTTGAAAACATTAAATCTGTGTGTTCCTAAGTTAGTCTTCATGATGCATATCCTCCTGAAATGGTCAAACGGATCCGGGGAAACCAATATCAGCTGCTGAACTCTTGTGTTTCTTCGGACATTCCTCATGCCAAATCTGTGAATTTAATTCCATCAGTCTCAAGATAAGGTGACTCATGATGATAAATATCTGGAATATAAATGAAAAACAAATGCAGGATATAGGCATCCTAAATCACCAGAGTTAGTTGTGATAATACTAATGTGTTCTAAATCCTGGCCAAATTAAACTTACACCAAATCTCTGGTATTTTTATTCACATTAAATAGCATCTTGTGTTACCCTTAGTTATGCTGATGATCTATTAATTTCTAGTAAGAATTTCATCCATGAAAAACAGAGGTCACAGAGCATAAAAGAATAGGAATCGCATTAAAATAAATAATATTTTCATTAATTTCTAAAATACATCAGCCAAAAAGATGAAGCACTGTCCTTTAAAGTGTATACATATTTCGATAAACTTTTAAAAAAGGTAAAAACTGGGCTCATTTTTGCAGGTAGTTGAGCATCTGGGCCAGGTTTTTCAGAGAAACTAAGTGGCTCAGGCACAGACTCAGTTTTATTCCTGTTCCCTAATTCAGTACATGTTAATGGCATTACTTGAGCAGCTGCTAATTTTGAACAGGATAGTAGAACTGGGTTCTTGATAAATTACCAGCCAGCCAAGATATCTAAAAGCATTTTGTTTCTGGGTTGTCCTGTGGCAAAAGCATGCATAAATCACTATCCCTTTATTGTGTGGCCCCCTGGAATGTAAATCTTCTCCCTTCTGCCTTTTATCTTATGTTTCATTGAACTATACAGTGAAATTTTTTCGGGGTGTTGGTAAATTAATACACTGCATTTTCTTTCCATACACATTCTTCATTGCCTTTAGGGATTTCATTTGACAAATGCCTCACTAATGGAAATGCAAATTTTCTACCTGTCATAGAGTACTTTTGACTCTGCTGTTTGTCAGAGCAAGACATTCCTCAAAAGCATGGTTGCTTTGACTTCTCAGAAGCCAGAGGAGTTGTGTCTGCACCTACCAGGGCTCTGTTGGACCTACCAGACAGTAAAGAATGTATTTATGTAAATTTGAATGAGAAATATTGGCCTATTTACTTCTCTAATATAAATAAAAACCCACATAGATTGAAAGCCTTATTAAGCTTTGCTTTATTGTAGCCAGTCATCCATTTCCTGTTCAGTAGTTTTGTTGCACTTTAATAGCAACTTCTTTCACTTTCTAGTGATACATTAGTTTTGATGCTATTCCATTTAATCTGATTTTATCTTTTGAAAGTTGTAGAAAACCACATGCATAACAGTGGGCAGACCCTTGGGCTACATGATTTAGCAGATTAGAAAATGTCCTTCGTCTTTACTGTTCCACTCTAAATAGAGCAATCAGCCTCACCAAACTTGGAGTAGTGGAATTGTCCAACACAAATATACAGACTTTTAAGGAAGGAAATAGAGAAATGAACCTCTGTGTTGTCATATTGATATAGGAACTGAAAAAAATAAAATGCTTCATATCCTCCGCAAGAGAAGACTTTTTCATTTGCTTTCCAAGAATTTGCACTTTTGTTACTACCTAAATCTCAGTGGTCACAAAAGGTTGTGTTTAGGGCAAAACAGTAAGTGAAATCCTCATGTCTTTTAAGTAGGCTGTAAAATTCCCATTGACTAGGGAGACTGAGGAATTTGTGTGCTGTATGTTAGTCCAGGTGAACAATACTAACAATATAGTCTTACATAGCTGATATCTGTGTTTGACAGCCTTAGCGCACTTTGCAGCCTCAGCAATGCTTTATAACTCTTCTCCCTCTGAAGCCAATGCCCTTGAGTAACCACACTATTTTTTTCTTAATTTTGTCCTCTATTTTCTCTTATAATTTTGTCTAGTTCTTTTCTGGAGGGCTCCACTCATTCCTGCGAAATTGCAACATTTCTTCACCTCCACTGTCCTTGAGTCTTCTCTTCCCGATCCACTCATCCCTCACCAGTGCCCTTTACAAAGCCTCTCTCACTGTCTGTGCTTCATCTCAAGGAGGAAGGGTGGTCCTTTCCTTCTCTGCCACAGTTTGGCTCTCAGATGTAAGGGAGAGAAGGGAGACTCAGGGCTATCACTAATACCTCAGCCCTGTAACTTCTGTGGTTCACATTTTCTGTGTTCAAACCAAGTTCTTGTAGGGCCATTTAGAAAATGAAAAGCCATGGTGTCACTCCTGCCTGAACAGGCAGGTGTTTGTGTTGGCACGGACTAGGTTCCAGCTCCAAATTTTAATGACTGAAGAATAAAGGGAAGGAGCTGAATGCCCAGCACATGTGGGCACAGGTCTTAGGGTACAACAGACAGCAAAAGATCACCTAACTAGTTTTCACATGATGATGGTCTTCAGAAACATCAATTCTTCCCCCTGCGCAGACTGGAGGAGCCTGGCAGCAGCCAGAGCTGCTCTTTGTGCAGGCAGGCAGTGTTTCCAAAATGCTCCTTTCTGCAAAGAGGCAGTTCTACTCAAAAGGAGGATGCTTTCCAAGGCTGGAGTTGCAACAAAATATTTACTTAGCCGTGGAGATCATAATGTTCCATGGTTTATGTGAATTATTAAAATGCAATACTGCACAATAATCATTATTGGAGAGCTTCAAAACACTTACTGACAATGTGGTCTTGGCAAAGTATTAGGCTTTTTAATGGATAATTGTTGCAACAGAAAGGGAGAAACCTGTGTTTCAGACTAAGGTGTGTCTTCCAAAGGGGCAGAAGGTATTGATTGTAATATTGATTCCATACAGATTTTTGTTGTTGCTTTATATTTTAAAACTACCCCCATCCCCATCCACTCTCAACAGATGTCACTTCACTTCTCTTGCCTTGAAATAACACTGGAAGAAGATTGTTGACAGCTTCAGGCTTCTGCACAGTCAGCATTATAAGAGAATAGTATAGACGTGAGCAAAAGTCAAATGGTCTCCCAGGAGCTCCAACCCATTAAAACAATTGCTAAGGGCGCAAGAGTACAGTAAAGATCTGTGGTTTGTCTCCCCGGCATACCACACGCCTCTCAGTTTGCCTCTGCTGGAAACGGACCGGAGCTGTCTGATTGGACCCAGATGTGAACTTGCAGAGTTCAGGGCTTCCCAGAGCTTGGATTTTGGTTCCAGGCTGAGGCTGGGAGTCACCGTAAAGTCAGGTTCCAGATCAGCACTTCCTCAGATTTGACAGTGCTTTAACAGTGTTTTTTTTAATTTCGGCTCTGCTCTGCTAGGAATTGCCTCTTTGCAGGCATCCTAATTTACTAGCCAGTCCTCATTGGAACCAAACACTGCAATGAAGAAAGCACCTTCCTCAGGTACCGTGTACAGGTTGTCTTCCTCATGAGTATCTATCAGTCACTGTTGGTAGCTAAATTGGTATTAAAAACATATGCCTTGCCACATAATCATCACGTTCTACTACAGAACATTTTATTACCCTGATTTTGTGACAAATACATATTCATATTTTATGTTAAAGACAGATTTCAGCAATCAAAATGATACTAACCTTAACACACTGATTAGAAAACGACAATTTCATACCACAGCCCTATGCTTAAATTATAAACATCTTTCACTTAGAGAACTATGATGTCTCCATTATGGCCAGCCAGCTACCATAAATAGGTTCAACAAAAATAAAAGTGAATCACAATACTGGAAAACTATGTTTTGCTTAAAAGTGCCATATCAGTAATTTAGCCTCAAGGACGAAATACACTTCAGAGGGTTAAGCAGAAAGGAAACAATTGACTTGTTACTTCAAATTAAGTAAAACTATTTTGTCAGAAGAGATGAGAATTAAGATGTTGCAATAACTTAATAATATGATAAAGGTAAGTCATGCAGTGCTCAATTTATCTGTAACTGTGCTTGTGCATTGCAATGGAGAATAAACACAATGTTATTACAAATAATGATATTACTCTTAAGTCCTTGCTTAGGTACCTCATGGAGGAGGAAATGAGAGACTAACAGTGTCGTAAATAGGTTGGGGTAGAAGGCAGCAGTTGTAACTCTGCCTCGCTCTGCATCCACTTTCATTCAGAAAGCTCAAAGCAGAAATCACAGAAGTGATGACAACCCCTTCTGAGTTGGGGTTGTGTTTATTTATTAATTAAAAGATTGTTTCAGTGTATCAGAATCAGAAGCCTTTCTTCCACTGCAGCAGTGGCCTAATTTGCTGGACGGTCACTCTGATGTGCAGTGTCATGGTGACTGGGAACACAAAGTGCTGAGAAATGCAATGAGAATAATGCAATACCGATGGTAGGTTATTTGCATTTAATAAACAAATGCACAGTTCCTGTTGTTGAGGAAAACTTATCTAAATGCACCAATGTGTGGGGGAACAGTGGAGGGAAGGAATGGCACTGAGTAGGTTTCTTATGGGGAGAGTAGATAAGGCAAAGATATTAGGGACAGAGCCAAGCTCTGTCCTGCAGATGCTGCAAGAAAGTGTGGGTGGAAGCTGGATGGCTGTCCTGGATGAACAGTGCCACAAGAGGTGACATCCCCTGGTGGCTTAAATAACTTCACTAGGGAAGATGGGTGTCTGCCTGGTTTGAAGTTGCATACTCAGTGCTGCAGTTCTACCAGGCAGAGCCCAGATCTCTTTCTGGCTAGGGACTGGAGACGGTCCTGGCTGATACTGGAAATGGAGTACTGAATAATCCCAGAAGCAGGCAGAGTATGGGTAGAGGTAGCAAAGCAAATGAGCATTATCTTTTATTCTGCAAAATTCTTGGTACAGATATTGTTTAATTGGATGCCCAGTGCAGAAAAACAATGTGGGCTGTTGCTAACACTGCAAGGAGGGGTGAGGGCTTCTTGTCAGTGCTGCTGGGACAAGTTTAAGAGGAGGTGAGCAGGGAGGATAATCACAGCACTCTGGCAGGTAGGAAGGCATTGCAGTAGAAGGGATGACCTGAACAGAGTGAGTTACTGCCAGATAGCTTCCAGCTGGGGAACCTACGGAGACTGTGATCTGGCCTGATCAAATGCCTGGTGCCTTCTCTCCCTGCAGTGTCCAGAAAGACAACCCTCACTGCCCGCGATACAAAGGATTGGGAGGGATGAGACTGCCTTTTTACAAATACAGTCTGGGCAGCGCATGTAATTCTTTCTGTTAGCTTTTTCTCAGTGGTATTACCTTGAATATGAGGAAATTAAGGAGAAAAATTGCTGTGAGCTTTGTAGGCCCTTTATCGCTTTAATCTCCTCTGCTTTCTATTTTGCTGTCTCTTGTCATCCATCTTTGCAGAGACAGTGACCAGATCAAGCTAAACAACAATTCAGATTTGTTTGCAACTCATTTGATTTCTGCTTTCAGAAACTGTTTGAAATTGTCTAAATGTATTATTTTAATGAGGACTAAATTTTAAGTGCAAATCCTGAGATAGCCAGAAAAAGAATTCAACACAGATCCACTGGTTTTAGAGAAAGGAAAAAAATACCTGGCATGTCCATGGGGCAGAAAAGTAGACTAACCAATTTTGGGGATTCCCTTTAGGAGCATGTGAGGGAAGGGCAAGGAAGACAGCATTCTGGAGCATGTGCTCTTACAGAAACTTGGCATGGCGGTTGTAAAGGTTTGGTTGCAAGAGGCTGTGAAGTTACTGGTTGAGCCGTCTGGATGGTAAGTGCAGAGCCTGCAAGGGCTGTTTGTGTTAAGTTGTATTGATTGTCTTGTGTATAATTTAATAAAGTTGAAGCCTGCTTTCTTTCCTCGCAGCTATACACTGCATCTGTCCTTGTTGGAGTGTTCCCATGGCAATCGTGGGCTGGATTTTTATTAGTTTGATTTACTTGATAAATAAATAGAAAAATAAAACAAGATAATTACCCAACAATGAATAGCTACCATATGAACACAGTGAAAACTACACCAAAGGCCACTGGCAACAGGCAACTATTCTAGCTTAAAAGTAGTGCAGAGATTCCCAGTGTAATTTTTTGACCTTCACTGGCCCTTCCTCCATTAAATGTCAGTCTCAGTAGCTTATGAGTTTCGCTGCATACAAAATGTCTCTCCTGGCTTCTCACGTTCATAGCATTGTTATTCTTGTTTAAGCAGTGGCAGCAGCTTTATGTGCTCTTGCTATTTAGTCTGAATAGTTATATTTGCAGGGAAGAAACTTCTTTCTTTCCTCACTGGAGAACTGGTAGAAAACCCTGTGTTAATAAAACAAACATATGTGCTTCAGCTGAGGTTTGCTTTTGTAACAGACTACTACATGAACATACAGACAGGCTGCTAACACAGGCTGCTAACAAATGACTCAGGAAGCCACCGTTGCCCAGAGAAGTGGGGATCTGGCTGGACTCCTGATAATCTTGGGCCAGACAGAGGTGTGACACAGGTGTCCTTTTGCAAGGGCTATTGCAATGTAGCTTCTTTTATGGAAGAACAAGAGAGGAGTAGTCTGCAGGTTACTTAGAGGACATGAAGACTTTGGTAGGAAGCTCATACGGAAACAGCATCTGATGCTTAAAATATAGAAATATAGGTCACTTCTTTTACAGTGTGGTTTGAGTTGATTCTCAGCTCACTGTTTATAAATGTTAGGAGCATAGGCTCTGTGGTAGTGGCACAGTCTTTGGTGCAGCACAGAATGGGAGAATTGTATTACAAGTGCAGCAGTGCATTCAGCACTGACAGTAAAATTTGACTTGGGCTTCCCTGAGTGCGTGCTCTGAGCTCTGGGAGCTGCTTGTAGCTCATCATTGCCTGGCCGCACCAACACTCAGCACCAGTGGAAAACCAGAGGGTCTTTGCTGTTGTGACTCCTTGCACCCTGGGACAGGAGGTGTAGAACAGGAATGACTGTTTCTGAGCAGAGTCCATCCAGGGCTGTCTCTGCTGGCTGCAGGGAATTTGTGTTTCAGTCAAGAACCATTTAAAATCCTAAACTTCATATAAACTAACAAGGCAAGAAAAATGCTTATTTGGAATGTTCAATGCACTGCTGATCAGAATGTGCTGTGCAGGATGCACCTAGTAGTGCTCAAGCAGCATACTAAGCTAGGCTTTTAATCAGAAGTAAATATTATTATCCAAGATCTCATTTTTCTCTAGAGTATCTCATACAAGTACAAAACTTCCGAAGAGCGTCTGCCAAATGGCTTACAATGTGCCTAAGTATGAAAAGCTTCTAAACTGATGTTTGGAAACTGGCTTGAATGCTCGTTGAGAGGCAGCTGTAACACTTGCTAACATTTGGGGCTCTTGCAGGGAACCGTGGATCCTGTTTCAAATGTCGTTTCCATGAGAATTACATCAGCACTTAAGTCTTCCACCACTCTTAGTGGAAATGTTTTTAAAGTTACTGCTAAAATGTCAGTGCCTTTGTGGAGAAACTGTCATGAGAAGGTTCCCATGACAGCAGCCTGTTCCCACCTGCAGAAACTGGGCGGCCTGGGGTCTGTTTCTTCACTTTGCTCCTGGCCTGCTGTTGCCTGCAACTCTTATCATCTGTCTCTGTAAAATGGGGATAAAGGTTGGCTGCTTTTGTACAATGTTATGAGCACTTCAAAGAGCGATGTTTCAAAAGAACTAAGTTTTATTAAGAACCTCTGTTGTTCTCACCTCCTTCTCTCCCCTGTGGTGTGAAATATTACAAGACCTGTGGCCCTGGAAGGTGTGTAGGCTCTCTCATGAAGGTGTGTAGGCTCTCACTGCTGTTCTGAGGCCAGCTTGCCTAGCAGGAGTGCTGAGCAGTGGGCCAGTAATTGTGTAATTTCACCCTAGGAAGCTTTCCACTTCTGCCTAGGGTAATACCCTAGACAGATACTACTTTAGACTTATTACAGCCTGAATCAGAAGTTTGGGAGGGGGAAGAGTGAACAGTTTCACCTTGGCTTTCCCTGGCAGAGTAGTGAGAGAACATGTCCTAAAATAAATGAGAAGAAAGCCCTATCATGGTGCTTCTCAGTCTGAGGAAGTAATATGTGCTCTCTCTGGGCATGCAGATTATCAAGGTCCCATTAACAAGGTTTATTTGCTGGTCTTGTAAGCATGTGGTGCAGGGGCTGAACGACAGTACGAAGCCAAGGTTGTGCTGTCTGGGCCTTCCTCTTTACAGCATCTGCCTTTCCTCCCTATTAAAAAGATGCTCACACTACACATAGCTCAAGCACTTTTGTGATGGGAGTACTGAGTTGCGATACACTTGACCATTAACCACTGTACTGTTTGTGTTAACTGATAAGTAGTGGGAGGTTTTTACTACGATATGCATTTGTGTTTGTTTTTTTCTTTTAAACTCTAAACCCTGCAACACAATCCAGGAATTCTAGTAGAAGGCTTGTCATATCCTAATTTGTCTTAGAAATTTTGTACAATAGAAATGTTTTGACCAAAGGTTGTAAAAATCACATTAGTCACAGCAGATGAACGTGTGTGAACCCTCTGATGGTGCTTGTGTCACCTGAATTCCTATAGCACCTTCTGTGTATAGATGTGCTTCTATTTGAGCTCATCTGTCTGCATGTTTTGGTGGGCTAAGGCATGCAATGTGTGGGCTGCCAGAACCAGCTCACCAGCTTTTCTTAACTGTGGGTTGTCAGCTCCACATCTCCCTTGGTTTGTCAGCTAGTGTCACATCCGTAGCGTTTTGGTTGAAGGTTTATTGTGTCCTCTGACTGAGGAAACAAATAGGACTCCAGAAAACAAGTGTTGCTTCTTTTCCCGAGTTGCAGTGATTTATGCACACACCAACAGGAATGAAGAAATACAAATCCCTTCTCCTTCCAGATATTTCGGGTTTCTGTGTAGTAACACTCCAGGCTAGCCAGCACTACTCTGTTTCTTGGTTTGTTGAACTCATTTGGCCTTGTGCCTCACAATACCACATTGGGTATGTCTTAATAGACCTAAAAGGTATAGCATGCTGTGACTTGATTTTATTTACATTTATGTAAATATCTCGATGTTTATTTTAAAATGAGAGAACTTCTGCAGTTGCTGTTCTGGGGTGGTAAAGGTTGTTGGAAGGACAGTTAGGTTTTTATCATCTAAATGTGGAAGACCTCACTTAAAATCATGCTCATTGTTTGCCATTTCTTACTTTGCTGAGCTCATCCAGTGAAACTATACTAGTCTTTTGTCTGGTCTCTACTGATCTCCTGCTTGTTTTATTCAACTAGCCCAGTGACTATTTGAATTTCCAGTGATAGAAGTGATAGCTATCATTTCTTGATTATATGAAAAAATATAATTCCAACAAAAATTAAACTTTGAAGTATATTTTCTTTCATTTAACTGAAACTCCTCAAGCTCTTAATTGACTGTCTTGGATCACTATGTCTCTAACATCAGAGCTCCATCTCAAAAGGACAACTTGACCAGCCAGAAAAGGCACCTCTAAGGCACTGCAAGTGTAACAAGAGAAGTCAGTTTCCTGGCTTATTGTGTAGTGCTGGTCAGGAATTTTCTGTCAAAATGTTTTTATTTTCTCTAGTCAGAAGCCACTGATTTGACAGCTGTTAGTGGAAATGTACCTATCAGTTTTGGCAGGTCAGTCTTCTCACGCAGGAGAGGGAATCTCTGGAGCAGGGCAGACACCTGTCTGTGGAGCATCCCACTCCCTGGTGCAGCAACTCGCCCTGGGTCCTTGGAGACTGCTTCCAGTGCTGCCAGCCTGGAGACTTAACCTTCCATCTCTAATAGCGCAGGTGTGGAGAGCTCCAGGATGCTACTGCTAGTATGAGGTATGGCTTTCTCTGTCAAGTTAGTTATATTTTTTGTTTAACAAAGTAATTACTGGGCCAGAGAGGGAGCAGGTGACTGAAACTGTTATGGGAGAGCCACTTAAATTGACTCTGGTCAGTGAGGTGTACCCTGTCTGCCCTTCACCCTGAGCCTGGCTGCATGTTCATATCCTCTCACTTGAGTCCACAGTCATGCTTATAAACTCATACATACCAGCAGCATGCCCTAATCAATAAACAAATGGCTATTTCAGATATCTGCTTTCTCCCCAGTGTTTTCCTCCACTGGAAGAGCATAGCAATCTTTAGGTTTCATCCAGGTGTGGAATCAGGAGGTCCATCTTCAAGATGGCCCATGGCTACTGCTTTGCTCCCTCTCTTCCTCTCTCTTACTGCCATTCTGCTGCTCTCTCAAACTAAGCTAAAAAGAGGTCTAAGACCAGGAGACGTACAGACCTGGCAAAAGGCTTTGCACATGTGCTTCCCCAGGGGTTTCAGTCCCAGGAGTGGGGTGCAGCTGGCCTTGCATGGAGCCAGTAGACCCCATTCAGCAGGACTGCATCTAATACCTTGTTTGCAGCATGTCCTGTCCCCCACCAGCTGAAAACCACTGTGTTAGGGGCATCTGGTATAAGCTGATGCCTGTGCCTCCCAGCTCACAGTGAGTTCAGTGGGATTACTTATATGCATAAGGTTGGCTGCCACTGCCGTTTTAAATATTTCCTTTCTTAAAGTTAGTTAAGTGAGATTTTTATTATGTATGGTTTACATGTGAAGCTGAGAGCCTCTCTGCTTCGAGGCACGGGGTGCAAGTGACCGCTGAGCTGCTGCGGAAGGTAGCAGGTATTTTCATTGCTAATTATTGCTTCAGTAAACAACAGCTGTTCAGATGCAGCTCAGCTTCTTGCTTTGAAAAGATTACAGTGCCCAAACTGTAGTCTGGTATTATTGAAAAAAGAAAGAAAAAAAAAAGTTATAATCATTTCACTCCCCTACTGCTACAGATTTTATGGGCCTTGTAGTGCGCTGTTATGTCAGGCATATTAATTGCTACTGAGTCGACGTTAAGCAAACGAAACAGCTTTGCGCAGTGTTTGGACACTTGGTTATAGACAGTTTAACAGCAGTCTTCTGGAGAGACTGTGCATTAGTCTTAGATTATTTTTTAGCACTAGAGGAATGGTGCTTTCAAAGTAAATGTAAAATGAACCATTGCTGCCATGCAATAGCAGTAACAAGCTGTTAAGGTACATTGCAAAGCATGAGGTCAGAGGCAGTGTGTTCTTCCAGCCACCCAAGAAGCGTAATAACAACTAATTAGTGCAGCTCCTTCAGAGGCTATTGCTATTGGAACAGGAGGAAAGGTGGAAAAGTGCCAGGGGGGCCCTACAGTTACTATCTGCCCTTTAGATGAAGGAGTTGTTGGTATTAACTTAGCAGAGGGTGAAGGCCTGACCTAGCACAGCACTGAGTGTCACTGATGTACTCTTGGCACTGAGAAGAAAAATAGCCCTGTTCTCCATGCAGTTCCTGGCCTTCTGCTCACTTCCTGAAGAGCAGGATTTATAGGGGCATCTCCCTTGATTTATTGAGGTGCAAAAAATGACAAATTAACTTTCAAGGCATGTGCACACCCACACTTTGCTGCACAGTACCAGCTCAGAGCACTCCTGGCAGAGGCGGCCGTTGCCCTGTGGCAGCTGGCCGAGCTGCCAGCCTGGCGTTGGTGCGAGGCTGTGGCCAGTGCCCGTGGCCAGGGCCAGCCACCAGGCACGGTTGGGGCTGTGCCAGCCACAGCGTGTCCCCTTCAGCTAAGCTGAGAAACAGGCTGCTCTTTTGTTTGAAGCAGTTGGCCACTACACTGTCGCATTTCACTGGCTGCAGATGAAAGCCATCTGTAAATGCCTTTTGTGTGGTTAAAACCAAAAAACCCCATGTATTTCACTAAATGCATATACCAGCAGTCAAGCTGGCACGGTTTGATTGCATTTAAAAAGGAACAAGGTGATACTCATGGCGAGGAGAGATGAGTTGGGCTGAATGGCCAAGGATAAGGTGCTGCTTTAGGATGGGAGGTCAGCACGCCCCGCAGCGGCTGGGCGGTGCAGCAGGCAGCAGGGTTGAGGGCGGCAGGTGGGGCCGTGCTGTGCGTCGACATGAGGTGCTGCTCTAGGGGACACGGCACCTCCAGGCTGTGATTTTTATTTATTTTATTTATTCATTCACTTATTTCTGCTAGCAGCCGGCCTCAACGAGCTAGACCTCGGAGCAGCAGTGACAACCAGCACTGCCAGGAGCCAGGCGCGCCGCACCGGGCCATTAAAATGGCGGCCAAGACCCCCCCGCGCGCCGGGGCCGTTGCCCAGGGCCGGGCATTGCCGCCCCTCGCCTGCCCGCCAGGGGGCGCGCGATCCACGGCCGAGCGGCGCTGAGGGGACCGCCCGGGCGGTGTCGTGTCGTGTCCCGTCCCGGCGGCGGGGCCGCAAGAAGCGACAGCAGGTGCCAAAGGGGCGAGGTGAGCAGCCCCGGCACCCCGCCCGAGGCCGGGCCGCCGCGTTTGGGGGCCCGGGGCGGGGGGTGCGCGGCCTGGCTGCGGCCCTGCGCGCTGACGGCGCGGGGTCAGGGCGTCGGTCCTGCCCAGACAGCGTGTCGGGGCGCCGTGCCGGGCAGGGAGCGGCACACGTGCGGCTGGGAGCGCCGTTCAGTCTCTTCCCTCAGGTCTGAGCGTTGTTGTGAGGTGGGGCACACGGGAGGGAGCAGTTTCCTTTCCCTGGGTAAGGCAGGGCGGTAGCTCGGCCACCCTCGCGTTCTGGGTGCCGGCACAGCAGTCCTGCCCAGGCAGCAGCTCCCCATTTGGCACGAAGACTAGAGACTGTCCCACCTTCACTGGAGCTGACAGAGCATGAAACGCCTGGGAAAGAGCAGGGAAAGTTGATAATCGAGGGCAATGTATGCTCAGGGCAAAGTGCAGTCATTGCTGGTGCAGGCAAGTTTGTTAACCTAAACACATGCCTCTGGATGATGCCTTGGAGACATAAAAATAGAGGCATATTGGCTCCTATTATGCTCGTGAAAATAATTTAATAGAGAGTGAGGAGGTTTATTTTAGTTAGTTTTAGTAATCAACTGCTATGAAAAGAAATAGAACAGCAGATCTCTACTGTGGAAACCAAGGGATGTTTTTAAAATGCTTCAGCCTTGCAGTGTCTACTTAAAACCTTGGGGCACTTAGGGTAATCTTCATTGGCTTCAGTCTGTATCAAACTAATTTGGATATTTCAGGGTTGGATAAGGGGAGTGGATAACAGGAATAAAAACCCAAACTCTCTGACCTGGCTGTTTCCTAGGGTCACGTTTTTGTCTCCTGTGGGCCTAACTGGACAGTGCCAGCATCTGGTCTAAACCCTCATCACCAGCATCCATTACATGTAATTCCACTAGCTGCCTATTTTGCCAAAAGCTTCTGGTAACTACTTCTGTAGTTTTTCTAGTGGTCATGAAACAGAGTTCCCTACTCTCTTTTTTCTCTCTTTTTTTTTTTTTTTTGTTTGTTTGTTTGTTTCGATGCGTGGTGTTGTGGGTTGTGTTTGTTTTGTTGTTGTTGGTTTTTTTTGTTTGTTTGTTTTGGCACCCAGTTCCTGATGTGAACTTCATCAGAATTGTATTCCCACCCACTGTCTCTTCCCTCCTCCCCCATTTGGAAGCACTTCAATGGGGGCATTTGTTTATTTATTTTCTGTGAGGGCACTTAGAGTCTATTGTCAAGACACCCTTTGGCACTCTGTGTTTTTTGGTTTTTTTTTTTTTTTTTGGGTGAGCTGTTTAAATCTATCCCTGCGAGCTGTTGTGTTTTTTGTTGTGGTTTTTGTTTTTTTTTTTTTGGACAAGCCTCGGATTTATGCGTGATGTCTCCTTGTGCTTTCTCTCTCCAGGGTTTTAACAGCATCTTCATGCACCAGAAGTGTATGCAAGAGTAGTGTTGCTGGTGCCATAAGCAGAGATAACACTGCCTTCCCATTTCCCTTGTTTAAGAAGGCCAGTAATCTCATTAAGCTTCTCCACCCCTGTGAGCTCTTCATTGCCACCACTATTGTACTGGAATCTCGCAATGAGTTATTTATCTATTATGCACTCCTCATTCTTTCCAGTCATTGCTTTCTTGTAGGCAGCTACATAACTTTCACAGCGAGATTTAGCATTTCTTATTCTGAGATATTTTACTTCTGGAGTTGCCTGTATTAAAATGCATTTTGTTTGAATGGGCTCACTTCAGCGAGTGATCCATATTGTTCTGTGTGACTGCTCTGTCCTAGCCATTCTTTGCCACTCCATCAATTTTTGTCATGTGCAGATGCTGGCATCACTGTGGTGGCTGTAGTTTTATTTATTTATTTATTTATTTATTTATTTATTTATTTAAAATATACACTTCCCCATCATTGTGGAAAATGGTAGGGAAATTACTAGCACCTGGTCATAGTGTTATGGTCTTGTACACCACCCCACCCTATCTCATTTTTTTCCCAGTTCTTGTCAGTAAACACTGTACAGACTTTTTAATAGCATCACACACCTGTAGTTACTCTCAGATTTGAATTCTTAACTGCCTTTCCATTACCTTTCACTATACTGGTTTTTTTTTATGTGTTTTTTAAAATTGATTGATGTAAGGTTAATTGGTTCATTAGATAGTCATTCTTGTAATTTCAGTTTTAAAATGATTCCTGGGTTTGGGATGTGGAAATACTTCATTGTGTTGGCCTAACAGTTTCCCGTGTGCCTCTGCAATGCATGGTGCGCTTCCTGCCGTCTCAGCTTTAGTGTGATTGAGTAACTAGAACTAGTTGAAACATGTTGTTGCCTTCCAGCCCTGTTTTTAGTTTCTGAATTCCTCCTTTTCCTCCCGAATCCCAAAACGCTTTATTAAGACAGCTTTGTGGGAACCATTAACTCTAAGCTGCATAATTACGTTACTATGAGCTTAGACTTAGTTTATAGTAGGAAAAAAATGCACCATCTCCAGAAATTTATATTCCTCAATGACAGAATTTTAACGTAGTAAATTAAAAGGTTTACTCAGCTTACCTAGGAAGTTGTAGTAATTAACAGCAACGGAGTTTACCTGCGGAACTACTCAAAGCATGATACTCCAATGAGCTGCCATGTTATTATGCTTGTTTTTCACCTTCCAAATTGCATGCAAGACTCTTCTGTACTTAAAAGGATGGTGTTGCTGTTTTGCTTGCTTTGTTTAGAAGTTGGGAGCAACATTTAGCCATTTAGCATATTTATTTAGAGTTGTATTTATGTCATCCTTGCACAGCTCAGAATTGCATGCATTTATGATGCTAGAAATCAGGCCAGGATATATATATATATATATATATATCGATATATATATATATACATACACACACACACATACATATATATATATACACATATACGTATATATACACACACATTCATTTTTTTTTTCCTTTTAAGGCATGTGTACAAACAATAGTGCAGGTAAGATAGTGCTCATGCTAGTATTTGTCTGATACTGTGTGACTTCATTCTCACTGTTGCATTTTGGGCCACCTAATGACAGGTCACCTTGCTTTCCCTCTGCTGTACATCCCTTTCCTAAAGCAGGGCAGACTGTGCTCTAGCATCAGACTGCATGTTCTTGTTCTCTGTCACTCTCAAAGAAACAAACCTTTCCACCATCTTTTAACCCTGGAAGGCCTAAGACATTTTTAGCGATCTGCAACACATACTCAGGTTTCTCAGATGGATGACCAGACAAGCTTTTTTTTTTTTTTTTTAATTTTGGTGGTGCACTCAGTTAAGTGCTGGCATCCTTATTTACATTTCTCCTGTTGAAAAATGGGCTTGGAGGGAGGAGCAGGGCTTTACCTGTTATTAGTACTTTGACTTTTTTGAGAGGTCTAGCCTAGACACACACACAGTTAAATTTGCCTCAAATGGCCACTTCGCCACAAAGCTAAAAACGTCAGAGGAAAAATTAAAAGTCTTAAGCTCTGTCCTTCAGCATGATGGCTATAAAACTTTTTTTTTTTTTTTTTGTTTTGTTTTTTTTTTTTACCCCCAGGGGTAAAAATTGGCACCTCCCCATCTATTTACTGGTTTTCAGTTTGGCTTTTTATTTTTTCTTTTTTTTTGGATCACTGAGCCCCAGCAACTTGTGTGTACAGTCAGAGATCAATTGAATTTTATAAGCATTGCATATTTACTCCTTAGCACTAATTGGCTGTAGATGAGAAGCTGATCAGCGTGGTTGGTTTGGATGTGGCTTTGCAGTTAGGGGTATGATTTCGTAGTGCCTGTGCTGTTCTGTTTATGCCGTGTGATGCTCTTTGCTTTGGCTTATTTTTAACCCTGGCAGCTTCTAATGAGCATCAAATAAGCAGCTTCTAATAAGCTGCTTAGAAGCTGTTTCTAATAAGTGTCTTTGCTTTGCATTTCCCATCCCCAAAGAATTACATGCTAGTCTCTTCTTTTTCCTAAAGATTCTCAAGCTGGCCATATGTACAGCTGTAGCTTGCCATTCTGGAGTTAGCAGTAAACCAAGGTATTAACACTTTTAGAAGATTTTTTTATTTTTTTCTGAAAACAGAAGTAAAACATTTTGTCAGTGGTAACTGGCTTTTTTTTTTTTTTTTTTTCCTTGTCAAATGCAAATCTCTCACCTCCCAATTGTGAACATCTCTTGCTGGTGGTGTGGTGGTGGTGGTGTTTTTTTGTTGTTGTTGTTTTTTGTTTTGTTTTAAATAACAAAATTAGGCCACAGTTAGCTAAGCAGAGTGACCTGATTTGGGCTGGATCAACGTCTTATCAACTCGAGGTTGTCACTACAAAGTAAGTGTGGTGAAGTCTGCCTGTTCTAACCGAAATCAAAGCAGTCTCTTGACATACAGCAGTGCTGAAGTCAGCAGTTTCTGCAAAGTGGGTCTAAATGCAGATTGAAGGATCTTTTTTTTGTGTATATACGTAAGTACCACTGCCAACCTAATTATTTATAATCAAATATTTTGTCATATTTTCACTTGAGGACATGAGAGGAGACAGTTCTAAGTGATGTTTTTGCTCTTTGGCTTTTCCTTATCTATAAAAGATTTGGCTTTGTGAGGTATATGGAATGTTTTCTCTAAAGTAGGCCACCTGAGAGATCCCATGGAGTAATTCACTTTGCTGAGTTAGCAGATGAGTCCGTTGGACAGAGTCAAAAAGATACTGCCAACTGTGAGGCAAATGAATCAATACCAGTGCAACTGGATCAGTTTGCTTCTTCCGATACAAGAAAAGCAATAGCACAGCTGCAATATCTGACATACAGATTTAAAAAACAAGTACAAACACACACACACACACACCTTGGGTTGGCTTTTATTGGAAAGCCTAGATGCAATCTATAGTTATCAATTTGTGGAAAATTCAGGACACATATAAAGTTAAGAAGGCAAATTAAAAGAACAATACAAATCAGACGAAATATACATCTCAAAATACCAGAATAGCATTTTGACTGGCATTGCCTAAAATACTTAAATCTTTTTTTTTCTTTTGTAATATGCTTCCTTTTAATTATACATGGTTTTTTTCTTCAAAAAGATCTTTTGTTTCTATATTCCCCAAGGTCACTATTTCCTGCAGGAGCATGTCCAGATCACAAGTCTTTTTTAGCAAGAAATAGGCTCATTAGACCTACTAACAAGGCCACTAATTGGCTTGATTTGACTTTATCTAAAATGATCACCAACAGATACTGTAATTTGTTGTTTATTGGTGCCAGAACAAAGGAGAAGGAACTGGTATGCGCCAAGTAGAAGATATATTTCATTGTTGACATGTTATACAAGCTTTTCATATTCAAACAGAACAGAAACATTTGACATAATTTAGAGTATGAGCCTATTTCAACAGAGAGCACTTAACAGCATGCTAAATACAGTGCTGTGGAAGAGCCACCCAACAGAACTGCAAACACCTAGCATTTTACATCTTTAAAAAGAATACGTAGGTCAATGACACGCCTCTGGGGTTTTGACATATCATACTCTCTAAATTTAGGGCCCTCAAGACTTCCAGGGTAAAAATACTAACAACTAATCTGTGCTTTCATTCTAATAGATGATTAGCATTCATTATACGTGTAATTAGTTCTGTATGGCCTACCAAATACACACATACAGTAACAGCACTGATACTGTAGATTCGGTAGTGAATTGGCTGGGAGAAATTCAGATCTGTTTATCAAACAATCCTAATGTGCAATTTAGAGTATGTAATACCGTAGACTCTCAGAATACAAAGCAGTTAGAAAACTATTTTTATTACATCCACTTGAACCATTCATAGTTAAGACACGTTCACTTACTATGTTTTGTCATTATAATACATGGATAGAAATACTGTGTATATTTCAATGAACATCAAAACCCCCCAATTTTGTCTCATCTTAAAAATATTTATTTTTGTGGCTGAATTTAGTGCTCATGAGAGTAAAGCTCTAAGAATGGTTTCAGCCAAGATGTAAAACAGATGCCATAGATGCCACCACAGGCTTCCTATAAGGAACCAGCTGCACACTTGAGTTCTGTCCTGCAGCAAATACACTGGGCCTTGGAGCAGAGCGTGCCAAATCTATGCAGTGGTATGGAGATGCAGACTAGGCACTAGAATTGGACCTTCCTCTCCATCCCCAAATTCAGTGTTCACATTAATGGGACTTGATCTGCCAGCTGAAGGCCAGGAGATGAACCTACTGAACAGCCTGCCTGCCTAAAGAGCAATTCTGTAGCATCAGGTCAGAGGTACGCTGCTTCTATCTGAAGTTATAACATCTAAAAGAGCTGTATTATACAGAAGACAAAGTTGACATAACTGGATGAAACTACATCATTTCTTCTTCTTCTACGTACAATTTGCCAAGCACCTGAGACACTATTATCTCCATTGTGAAACAAAGCTGCTTTAAAAAAACCAAAAAAACAAAATAAAAAAAACAGAAACTCCACCTGGTATGAATTAATGTCCATTTATTACATTAGGGCTGGAAAAAGACAAGGAAAACCTAACCTATTAAAGTCTTCCATCATCAGAAAACGAGACTTATTTGGTTACTGTGCCTTCTAACAATGACTGATGAAGTGGCACTGGCCTGGGTGACAGGAGAGGTTCGGGAGGGGACAGAGCTGCGGACTGATTGAGCCAGCCACTTTGGAGTGTCCCATCCTATCAGCAGAGTGATAGATGCACAGCTTTAAACCTAATACAAAAATATTAACACTTTTGGACATTAGTCATCACTGTTATATCTCTACAATATAATCCTTTATACTGTACAGTTATAACATAAAAGGTGCAATTCCTTTTTCTTTAAAAAAAATCACACACAGCACATGTTTTTATCATTTTATTTTTAAGTATAAACTTTTTTAAACACTTTACATAAATTAACTCCTCTGAGACTAATATTTGATGTACAGTAAATTGTAATTCATATAAAAATCCATAAACAACTTGTCTCACATAATTTACAAAAAAATCAGGGTTTCCTTTGCTTATCTGCAACAAGGATTCTACTTGCCATTTCCCCCCCAAGGCAAACCATGTTAGCACTGTAAAATCCATTATTAAATTCCATAGTAGCATAAGTCAGTTGTGCCAATGTCCTTTTAGAAAGAAGCACAGTTTAAAGCAGTTGGGTTGTCTATAAACAATAATTTTTGCCCCACGTTTTAAAATTAACAGATATATACCACATCCTATGCAGTGAGAAAGAGAAAAAGAGAGAAAGAGATTACTTCTGGTAAGCAAAGGTCAACAATTCAGTAATATTTGGAAACACTGTATGGGTCTGTATCTTAATTAAATACAGTGCCTCAAAGGAACAGCCTGTTGCAAAATCTGTAGGCCTTTTTCTTTTTAAATACTTTTCAGTCCAACTTGAGTGCAGCGATATGCATATGTAAACATATTCTTTAAAGCAGATCACCTTTAAGGTCATTGAGAAAAAGTTTTGTCATTAGCAGTATCATTCTTCTGGAAGGCGCTCTTTTCATTACAGAGTCTGTTCGGATTGTGCTACAGAAAAAATCTGAGCAAAGATGTACGCTTAGGCTCAAGTAGTAATGCAGCAAAACTGTTTGGTCTCCTTTTTAGAAGACACTGGTACACAGTCTCTTTGGCAGCCTGAGCTAAGCCAGTGTGTTACCTCTTTCCTATCTCACTTTGTCTGAGGAACTGTATATTGTTAGCGCTGTCTGCCAATTCTGGATATTGCTCCACAGAGAGTACATAGTACCCATCGTATCCTTGTACCTTTCCAGCACTTAGCAACTGCCTCTTTTCTCCTTCTGTCCACAACCTGGCGCCTTCCTCTCCATCTCTTACTCTCTGTTGTTCTCTGGCCCAGGCGCTGGAAAGAGCTCTTTGCCTGGCTTGCTCCAGTATTCGGGCTTTTTCCTCATCAAGTGTCATGCCATAGCGGACGTGAAGTGCTAACGCGCCGTACTGCATTTCAACATCAGCAAACCTACGAGTCCTGCCATTTACCACAGTGGTGGACTGGGAAACAGTGACGTTGATGCCATTCTCCAGGGCCTTCCGCCCACTTGTCAGCCTCAGTGTCCCAAGGTCACTCTCGGGGGAGGTGGTCTTGATAAAATAGTGTGTGTCCTTTCCCTCAACGGTGAAATGCAAGTTTTCTAGGTAGTAGGCGTTGTTCAGAACAGCTGCCACTTTAATGCAGTCCTCATTTGCAATGTTGAGCACATTTGTTTGCACTTTGCCTTGATTGACAGCAAGCATCACCCCTTTCCCTATCAGAGATTTCACTGTAGCAAACCACAGCCATGACTTCTCTGCACTGGATTTCCGTCTGCTGACCTGCACTTCTGCCATCTTTCCCAGGGAAAGGAAAGCTTTTGCTTGTCTCGCCACTTGTTGTTGCACTCCAGAAATTGGCTGTAAACAAGAACAGCAGAAGTTTTACCAGCCATCTGTAGCCCTCTAGATGCCAAACAGCCAAGCTTTCTTGGTGTGCTGCCCGTGGACGACAACAGGATATGCCACAACTGACAGTGCCAAGGACTTAATTAAATCTACATACTGCTTGTTCTGCTGAGTTACAAGACTATTTTGTTTGATAATGTTCAGTGCTTTATCTCATTGTCTCCCCCAGAACCTGCACATGCCTAAAAATATGATTTAACTAGAGAGGCTACTTACTGGGCTGCACAGAACAGAACTTTGCAATACTAACACTTAATATGCATAAGAGCTGTCTCACTACATTGTCATGTCACGCTCTGAGCCTGTTCACCTGTGATTCCTGTCTACCATAGGTTCATCCAAATGGAGGAGGTTGTTGCAGGTCACAAAGCTGCGCTTTAGAGTAGGAACAGGCCCTTCTTTATGCCTCTCAGGTAGCTTCAGTCTGAGACGAAACTGCAGGGAGGCTGTCATAACCCTCAAGCTGCTAAAGGTGGGGAATCAGGCTGTTCTGATAGTCTTTACAGCAGAAGAGAAGGAAGCAAAGGATACAGAGCAGAGGGGTGGAATATTGGGGACTGAGGCCCTTTCTTGCAAATACTTTCAGAAACTCGTAGAAGAGGATGCTTGAAGAGGCTGTAGCAAATTCAGTTTTGAGCTTCCATTTCACTCAGTATCAGCATGCTGCCTGAAAGAAATGAGCAACTTCTCCCCCCGAACTCCAGAGGGCTGCGATCCTGAATACAGTAGAATGCTTTGTTGACAGCTAGCAAAGAGAAGAAGCAATGAGTGAAAAGAAACAGTGGGCAAGTCTAAAGTATCCTTGCTTGGTATTTCTTGTTTTACTGTATCTGGGTTGTTCTTGCTGAAAGGGTAGTTGGACTATAAAGAGGAGGAAATAAGAAGTGCAGTTGTGAGGTGCAAAAGCACAAGATGGAAGATCTAGGATAGGAGAATCTGTATAAAAAGTTTGCTTGCTATGTGTGGCCCAGTATGCTAGATGCATTTTTGGTAAAGAAGGGATTTTGGTAAAGAAGGGATCGCTGGGGAATGGGACCTGCCAGCGGAACTGCTGTGGTTAGCCAGAACAGTTAGAAGAGCAGGAGCAGCTAGCAGCAATGATTAGCTCACACAGCTAGGCAGTGGGGCAGCTCACGGTACAGGGTCAGCTGTGGATGGGTCAGACCTTACAACTGCACAGAATGGGCACATCTTACCTGTCTAACCCTGGGTCTTAACAGCTACAAGCTGTGAATGAGCTGGTATTGATGGAGGTGGGGAGCAGACAGCTGCCCTAGCAGTTCTCTCAGCAGGAAACAGAAGAAAGATGTAAATAGCTTTGGCTGCAGTTGCGAACAGAAGTACTTAGTTTATGTAAGATGATCTAGTCTGTCTTCCAGTTGACCCTTTCCCCCTTCAATAAAATACTGTGTAACCCTGTTGATTAATTCCTGACAAATGAGGCAACACTTTGTTTAGTTTTCCCAAATTTCTTGGTGGGAGACCAAGCAGGAGTTATTAACAGACTTGTACCACCTTACTTCAGCCTTGCTGCTAATCAAAGCCTGGCAAAAGGTTTGCAAAGGTTCTCTGCTCTGCTGCAAGGGTGACTTTCTGAAGGGGACAGTTCCTGAGGGAATTATGAATTAATTGGACTCTCAACTCTTCTTCAGTGTGTCAGATTCCTGTCTGCACTTGTTAGCAAGTATGGATTTCATCTGTTTTAAATCCTACATGAAAGCTGTGGAGCACAAATATATTCTAGACAGCATGCTCATCAGTAAGAGCAACAAGGTGCTATAGCAGTTTCATAATTGCAAAGCTTGTTTATTTTTAAAATGTATCCTGAGCTCTGAAGCAAAACCTCAGAGCTCGGTAAAGCTTACTCCAGAATGTTCAAAATACTAAGTAAGTGCTTTGTGTGTTTATTTCTGGCTCCTGGTTGCATTTGCTTGTTTAACAGTGAATATCATAGTCATAGCTTCTTCCTACCTGAGAATTTTGAATCTCTGTTTTCCTCCCACTCCTGTCTTTCTGTCATGTCATATGCCTCTGGCACTCCTTGCATTGTTGAGATCTTTCCTGAAGATTTTTGACAAGTAGCTGTCTACTCTCATCTCTTTGACCAGACTGGTTGTTTTCCTGATGCACCTTTGCTGGTGTTAGTGGATAACTGCATTCTTTAGCCTTTGAGATCTGATAGTTCTACACAGCCATGCCTGGTGACAGGTCTCTTACCTCCTGATACAAACACTTTGTCTGGAGTATTTGCAGTGCTCTTCCGTCACTGTTTCTGCTGTTCATGGGAGACACTATTCTTATGCAATGCTCTAAGATCTTTCCCTGTTACTCAATCCCTAGCTATTAAAAAAAATATATATAGCACATCATTTCATGCATGCAAAATCAGCTTCCATATGCTCCCTTCTGCTGGGCAGCCTCCTTCTAATGAATTTTTGTCTAAATTAGGTTGTAACATTCTTCAAGATCTTATCCTCTTTTAAGCTTGTGGAGTTCTCTATCATGATTTCTTGTAAAAAGAGATCTGGTTTTGAGTGCTCACAATGGGATTACCTATTTTATTGTCTCTTATCACTTCCTTTTTAACTGGGAATGGTAAGATTTTTGAGGGCATAGGTCTTTGATCTTTGAGTAAATTTGATTTATAAATGTAATTTTCTTAAATAGCAGATTTAGATTGTAACTTCCACATTCATCTGTTCGGTCATTTAAAACTGTAGCAGGTTTTCAGTACTGAAGTTCATTTTTTTCCTCCCAAAGAACTTCATAAGCACCTGGAGTTCTGGTTTTATGTAACATAATGGGTTTTACCTCAGGTAATTTCATTTTCAATATTTTATCTTTACATATAAAACATAGTTAATATTAAAGAGAAGTAAAATTGTAGTGGTGCCTGGTATGCATAATTTATATCACCTGTTCTTATGTTTATTTCACAGTCTTATTTTTTACTACAGTGTTCAGTTTCTGCCTTCTGGCAGGATGTTAGTACAAATCTAATTTCTGTAGTTTCTGCTACAAAACTTAGACATCTTTAAAGAGTCTTTAACTTCTTTTCATTGATTATTGTCTTTCTGCATTTTTATTATTGGTGAAAGCAAATAAAAGCTTATTTAAAATGGTACCTAACTTAAGAAATCTGTAAGAAAAAACCACCATCTGTAATTTCTTAAATTCTTTTCAAAGTAGATAAAAATTAGAGGTCTAAAAAGCACTTTTCAGATTTAACTTAGCAAGTAACCCTGTCAGGATTTTCCATGCCTAATAAGATCTCAATAGAAGGAAACATTCTGCCTTGTTCTATTTGTATGTTTAGTATTGTTTCTTACTGGTATGTCCTCCCATTGCTGACTCTTCATGAGTTCGTAAGACGGTTCTGTTAAATCAAACTTTGGAACAGGGAAACCAGGAATGGCATTGTGCAGATGGAAGCCGAATGTCACCAGCCAGCTGTTGACATCTGAAAGACAATTATTTAAAAAAAAAAAAAAATCAGAATTGTTCTATATTTTGCAATCATACATTTTCACATGGAATAGCTTTTGGCATATTTCTTTTCCTTCTGTAACACAAAAATTATTCAACAGTCTTCATTTTGCTATGGATGGATTTAGATTTGTGCTACAGCTAGAATGGCAAGCCTATGCAGAAAACTTGAAGTTCTAAACTCACAAGAAAAATTCTCTTCTATGTAAGAGCTGCACTATGCTCGTTTGAAAGGCACTCCAGGTTTCAGCAATTCTGAAGGTCTCAGTGACATCCAGAGCAACTATAGGAGGACAACTGAAGTGAGATTTCATTCTAATGTAGGCTAAACTAATTGGGATTTCTATGTCACACCTTCATCATCAATACTTCAAAGCAAAAAAGTATTTTTGTTAGGTATGTGTAATTGTAATGTCTTCAAACTACCCTTGAAATAACACCTATACGTTCAATTACTTTTAAATTATTTGGTGCATATTTTATGTGGATTCAAAATAAATCTCTCCCTCTTCAAGATGAAGATGGACCAATGAAATTAAAAACTAATGAAATGAGATAAGGTTGCATTGGTATGCAGACAGGGTGCTAAATTAGCATTAGATAACATTATTTATGATACATTTTATGTTCTGTTAAAAAAAAATCAGGGATGGCAACAATTAATAAGTTAACAAGTGTTGGACAAGAATGGGTGCTCTGCCTATCTTTCACAAATACTAAGCTTAGCAGAAGTTGGCAGAGTGCTCCTTACCAAGCCTGTTAGTTTTCATTTAGGAAAACCCCAAGTAAGTTTTTCCAAATGTTAAAAGAATAAAAAATACTTACCTTAAAATAATATCTAACCTTTCCAGATAAGTGATAAGCCTCATGAGGCTCTGCATCTGAAACTGCCAGTCAGCCAAACTACTCATTGTAATGATAACCTTATATAAGCAGTGTTTCTATGTATTCCGTACATCAAAGGAGGAGAACCTAGTGGGTCCTCTTTCTCTCCTAATGCACTGAAATCTCTAGCTAAGGCACCTCGTGTTACAGTTCAGTCAGCGGGAGAGGAAGATATGTATTTCACTGGTACTTCAAAATGTGCTTTCGAAAACCCAACCCCTCTGCATATTGAGAATCTCTGAATTATCTTTTGGGCCAACAGTCCAATATTAAAGCACCATAAAGACTGTGTAGGGCACAACATTTAGGTTTAGTTACCTGAACCTAAAAGCTAATAATGGACTGTGTTTTTTAATGTTACACAGGTACCTAAATCAATGCCTAAAGCTAGATGAAATATTTTCAAGATCTCCCATTTGCTATTTCACTGTTCCTGGTAAGTGTGTTTGCTGTAACTGTTCTCATTGTTAAGCTCTTAATGCTTCCTTATGAAGAACTTTTCCAAATAGGACCTATTTAGGTACTTCACCAAAATTGTGAATTCCAATCTAAATTGAATGTCTATAGGTCCAGGACTCCCAAGCTAAAATAACTTTCTTGATCTGGTTCTGAACATCAGCTACTTTTCTGAACAATTACCTTCCCTGAGAATTACTTTACTAACTTGCCGCAGAAAATATCTTCAGCCTGTAACCCAAATAGTCAGATTCCAGATTATGAGAACACAGAACAGCAAATTTTTGAGCAAGTGGGAAAGAGTCTTGCAATTAAGTATCTTTCTTTTACCTGTGATATAATCCTTCACATCATGTATTTTACTGGCTGGGTTGTTATTTCTAAACATGTACAAATTAAAAGGAGCTGGGTCTTTCCCAATTCTCTTCCAGATTTCAATATCAGGTGTTGTCCACCGGCCTGCCAGTATGTCATAATCTCTTTCTCCAAAGTGGACTAGCTTGGTCAGTGGGTCGTATAAGCCTCCGTGGAATCCTATTACCAGCTGGAAGTCAAGGTTAGAGTCGAAATAGATCTCTCCATAAGCGGTGTATTGAATTTGTTTAAGCATGAGACCGTTGCTACTGAACACAGCCAGTGGTGTCCCTGTATTGTCTGATGCAATGTAAAACTCATCTCCACTGCTAATTTCCATGGCAAAAAGGTGTCCTTGCAGATCATAGTAAAGAGATGTAATTTCAGAACTCGAGTGGTTATATACATGAGTTATCCTGGTTGGGTATGTGAGGTCTGCGTAAAAAAACTGGAGATGCTGGCCAAGGCTAGTTTTACTGGAAACTCGTCGTCCAAGTCCATCATAACGGTAAATCACTGTCCACCCACTGCCTTTGCTATAAACTCGAGTAAGAAGGCCCTTTGAACTGTATTCAAATATTTCAGTACCCCTCTGACGCAGAAATCCATCTTCATCTAATCGGTACTGAACATCACCTAGTCGAGTTATTCTGTCTCTTAGGTCATAGCGAAGTGGCGTCAAACGGGCACTGCTACTGGGGTTGAGCAAGTGGAGGTTGCCATTCAGGTCATAGTTGTATCGCCACATTATTTTTTCATTCAGATAAACTGTCTGGAGCTGACCATCTACATCATATTCGTAAGCATATTTCGTGGTGTTGGCAAATGGCCCGATCTTAATTTCTCTTTTTGTCACTCGCCCCATGTTATCATACTGAATTGTAATCCAATACATTAATGACCGGAATATTTCATACTGAATTTCCTTGATGCGGCCATGTGCATCAAAGTGTTTTGTGTAGGTCATTACAGCTGTCGAAATGATCTGGTTAATATCGTAATATATAACTCCAAATTTTCCAAATTGTTCAACTTTGCCAGAGATATCATCAAACTGGTAGAGATCAATAGGCAATGGGGTTTCATTGATGACACCTTGCATGCTAGTCACTCTGAAGCTATTGTCATAGCTGTAGTCAAATCGGGCGTTTACCATCCCGTCTTCACTAAAGCGGAAAATCTGTCTGTCAATCAGTGGGCCAATTTGCCTGTATCTAATGGTGCAGATAAAACCATCGCTTTGGAGGTTTACTGTTTTCAGGACTCCTGCTGTCTCATCATAAGTAAAACTAACTCTTGTACTATCATATAAAATTTCAGAGAGCTTGGTCTGCCGTCTGTACTTGAATAATACTCTTCGGCTTGTCCCCAGGAAAGCAGTTTGAAGGAGCTGCCCTTCTTCATTGTAGTCCATTATAACAGAAGCATTACTTTCTGGGGGGTTGTATATATTCCGGTAATAGCCAATGGAGCGGATAGTCTGCATGGTATGACGAGCAACACTGGGCATGGTGACAGCAGAAAGCCGATCCAACAAATCATACTCGAAGATATACTGCCGTTGGCTATGAAGCAGAAGAACCATTGACTGAAAATTAAGAACAGATTTTTACCATGTGACAAATGGTGGAGTACGCCCCCCACCCCCACATATAGTGATGCTATTTCTTCACAAATTGTGACATTCTCACTTGAGAAAATTATCTCTTCTTTAATTGAGTTATCCTTGACCTTACATGTTGTTAACATCTCCCTGCCTAATTTACTTGGATGCTTAATTGTAAGGGGTTCTGTAATTAGTAGTTCCACATTCATAATTTGCTACTTGTTATGACTGTATCACTCTTTTATCAAGCACTCACAGCTAAACAGCAGATTGTCAATGGATTCAGATAAGTCATGTTTAATATGGGAAGAAGTAAAACTGTCTTACAGCCATTAACTCACGAGGAGAACAACATATGGGAGATACAATTTCTTCCCTGCAATTAGAGATGATTTTGAAGAATTTGAGTAGCCTGAGATCTCTGAATACACTGTTCTTCTTCTGTAAGCTTTTAAGACATAGGCAAAACAATTGTTTGATTATTTATATCAAGAGGAGCTACTCAGAATTATTCTGACATTTTTCTGATGCGTGGCTATTATGTATTGTAGGTCTTGATTAAATTATGCCTGCAATGACTAGTAAACAGTATTTGCTGAGCAACAACTTCAATAGAAATATATTTAAACCCCAGAAAGAAATTGATTCTTTTTTTGCATACCAGGCATGAAATCTCACAAGGGGCGTTCTCACAGATACTTCTACAGGGAGAGCTATCATTCAGCAATTATTATATATAATGCAGATTCCTGATCTTTTGCCTATTGTTTATTTGGATGCTACAGCATATAGCAAGTACAAATTGACAGCTGTAACTATTTAGAAACAAGAGCTTTTTGTGGTAATGAAAAAAACCAACAATGAAGAATGTACAAACAAATTATTTTCAATTGAATTACACTGCAGATATCTAATCCTTGTACCTTAAGTGTTAAGATAAAAGGTAAATACAGATGCTTCTTGTTAGTCATTGGCCTAAATAATTTAAAAAGACATCAATTCCTAGCAATTAGCTGCAATGAGATTACATATCTATTGTATAAAACATTCCCTTAGGAATCACGTGTTGATACTTAGATTAATTGAAATGTGCTTCCAACTACCTGCTTTTACTTTGTGTGCAGCAGTCAGCTGCTGTAGAATTACAGCACATTCAAAGAATTTTTTAAAATGTGAGTGTCCTTTACCTTTTCCAAATATGTGTAACTCCAAGTTTTCCCATCAGCAAACACTCTAGACACTATCCTTCCCTGTCCATCATACTCTATCTTTTCACTTGTTGTCCCTCGCTGTATGCTGCCAATTTGACCTGTGGATGAGTAGGTGACGTTGACAGCCATCAGCTTGCTGCTTGGTAGCCACAGGGTAGGGTGCCCTGACGTGTCGTAGGCAATCCTCAGCAGAAATTTACGGTGGTCATCATAGATCTTTTCTGTCTTTGTGGTTCGATCAAAGTCAACTGAAAGGAGGTTTCTGCCATTAACCTTTTCAAAGCAAACAAAACGACACAATAAATCATGCTGTTCAAACCCTACCCACCTATTATTTCCACAAAGCTTTCTTCTAATACCATTTACAGTGATTGATTTGCTGTGTACATAAATTATTCTAGCAACTTCTTGATATAAATGTAAGGCACTATATTAGCATCTACTTTAGAAGGTCTCATTGTATGAAGAGATGGCCCAGAATTTGTTGCAATGTGTTCTTTCTTGATGTTTAGTCAACTGTTAAGAAAATACTGGAAGATGTGCACTGAAAATTTCTGTAATAAATGGGGCCATTTTAGCAAACAAACTACATTTGTAGGCAGCCCAAAGTGTATCATTGCGAAAATATATTCCCAGCCACTGCTTGTCCAGTTCATAACAATCACGCTAAGAAAGAACTGAATCCTAACCCTCCACAGTATTTTTCAAAACGGTATATACAAAATTAAGATCTTCAAAAGCATGTTAATTCTTCAAATTAAGATAAGACAGTTTTAAGAAGATAGGCTTTCCCCTTCTGGATCAAATGGAAGTTTAACTCAGTATACCAGCCACTGCTGCAATATATTTATGACACTGAAATTCTTAGTAGAGGATTATATCTTTCGCCTAGTTAACTGACCACTTAAAACCATAAATAAGTGGAAGACTACTGAATCATTGAAAATCTGTTATAAATGCTTTGAAGTTTATAACTATTTTAATTTTAAATTAAAGCCTTAGCCTAGATACATTTATGCTGAAAACATTTATTTATGTAAACGATAGTGATGGATAGTGATTTCTGTGTAATACTTTTACATTGAAATCCCCTTCCCCCCCTTTTAGTGTTCTAAATACACTTTCTGTTTCATTGAATTAGGTCTCATTTTTATATTTATGAAAGGAAAATGTCTGTCTTTCTTTTCCCACGTGGGTATCTTTGCACTTCTCCATACCCCCTCTGCGTGGAACTGTTTTTCAGTGTTCTCAAACAGGCCCCTAGGATTTCTTTGTTCATCTGCAAACCATTTCTGTGTCTGCTGTGTCCTTTTGAAGTTATTCCAGGTAAGGGTGAAACACTGATAACTATGATTTTTTAACACTGGTTTCTGCTAATGTGGGAAATAGGGCAGAAATGGACATACAGTTATGTGTATTAAGAATTTTTTTTGGTACTTGATGCGTACATTACAAAGAGGTGAAGAAAGATGGCTAAATAACATTCAGAAAAGAACAAGAGAACAGATATCTTGACCAAAGAAATGACTGGAGGATTTTTGCATTTTTCAGGCTGCATGTTCAAAAATCCATATATCATGGATGTTGGTACTTATACCCTGAGGCTGATAAGCTTCTAAAAGATCAATATAAATTAGATTCTTTATTACTGGCATGAAAGGTATTAAAGTGCTGGTGATGGATCATAGGCAAATAGGAAAAAAATTCTACAAATGCTCAGTTTTGTTTATATCTGTCAGTTTATATCTATGCTGCCTTTTCTTTAATACAAAATCACTGGCATGAGAACAATCTGCACCATCAATTTACGAACAAAAGTCATGTTTTCATGTAAATCTTCTAAATAAGGAACACAAAGTCTAGCAGATGCAGAATAGCTACTTTATTTATTGAGCCATCAAATGTTATTTAAATATACTTTGAAAAAGCGCTGCTACAGGACTGATTCTAGAAGTAGGTTAAATTTAACTAAGAAGCCATCTCATTCACTTTCTTTTTGTCTTTTTTTTTTTACTTTCTCATTTTCCAGTAGTTTTTCTTTAAATTTTCCAATATCTAATATTTGCTCATTTGCTTAAATTCGCTCTTAACTTGTTTATCTCTGGCTTTTATTTCTCGGCCTCTCCCACACATGCCTGTGCTCATCTCTGTGTTTCCCTGCCTGTTTTGCTTCTCTATTTTTTTTCTTCAGTTTCTCTGCATCTTCCCTTCCTTGTTTTACATTTAATTATGATTTTTATTTTCTTGTCTGCCTCTCGGGCTTGGAGACTGAAGTGAGAATGGGCACTTCTGCTTTCTGAATTGGCAAAGAGGGAAGGGTGGTTTTATGGTTAAGGCAGATGTCCAAGCAATTGTGGTTAATTTCTTGGCTAAGGACATCCTTCTGGTGCAGATTGCAGCAAAGTACTTAATCTGGCTGTCTCACAGCCTTATCTGCTAAATGGGATAATAACATCCCTTGCCTTCTCACTTTCCAGCTGTCTGGTCTGTGTAGTGGCAGGGTATGAAGGGGAAGATTCTGTGATTCTGTAAGAAAGGAATGCCTATTTTCCAGCCAGATCACGCTGCCAAGTTCTGTTGCCAGAGCTCTTGCATTCAGACGTGAGCTTTTGGTGAAATTTTGGCTGTGCTTGCATAATCTCATAATACAGATGGCAATAAGTTTTGGTGATACAGCTTATTTCATTGGACAGTATGGGGCTGGAATAACATGTGTCAGCTAAAGTACTGCATTCAACTGAAGCATTTCTTAACAACAGCTCTGCTGCCAAAATGCTTCTACAGCAAAAGTTAAACATTTTTGTTGTGTCTAAGTCACACTCCAAACATATTTGAAACCCCTGGGTTTCATTATGATAAACATAATAATTATGGAAATTTTAACTCCTATTTTTCTTTCCAGGGTTTCACTGAGAAGCATGAGATCAGTCTGTGATTCCCAGATTAGGAGTACGGGTATATTACTGTGTCTTATGGAGAGATTCAAGAGGTGATGTGAAAATTGGGGCAGAACTTGGACCATGTCAGGTCTCAGGAGGAGGTGGACTAAACCCTTCCTGTGAGCTCCCTCATTTATGTTACTTGTCTGCTCTGGGTGCATCCCTTGAGAGAGAGCTCATACCAGCTCCTTTAGTTAAGACGCGTATGAGTGATGGTCTGTCTGGCCTCATCACAAATGCCCTAAAACAGCTCTTTCACGTAGAGGACTGGCAGGACCTCTGCCAAAAGCTAGCCTACAGACCAAATGTACTAGTCTAGGACCAAAACTAGCTGATCTGACAAATACAAACCAAGTCTGAACAAAAGTAAGCCTGAGGAAGGATTGTTGAGTTAAGGGAGGGTGTAATAACTCCTAATTAATTTCTTTATAAAGGCTAGTAGTAGTGGGAAGAATTAATACGAGTTGGAAACCCAAGCGAGTACCAGAGTGTGTACTTTGTGATGTTAGATACTGCATATATATAATGCAGTGAAAGTATCATATATGAGTACATTTGTGGGCAATACATTTTGTCACTGTTTTTTATCTACATTTGTCTTTGCAGCAAAACGTTACTGACATACCTGTAGATGGAAATTATGAGCTCCCTGAGTTCTGTTCATCTTTCTGTTGTTTTCTTTCTCTACTTTCCTACATTCCCCCCACCCCCAAGCAACATTTCTGTAATATCTCCTCTTGTAAATCAATTTCACAAAACCTTTGTTTTTCTTCTTTGCTGACAAGTATCTTTTTTTTTTTCTTTTGAGGCATTTTTCTCTTATTAGCCCATATTCTCCACCTGCCCTACTTCTCCCATTTGCATATGCACTTTTAATTACTACTGTTTTATCCTAACCTATAATCTCTCACTTGCCCTCCATCTTGTTAAATCTTTCCTTTCTCTCTGCTGTTCCTTTTTGCCTGTTAACTCTTCCAAGTGAAGGTTGCCCATGACATTTCTTTTACCTCCTCCACACTCGAATGCCAAAATTTTACTTCCCTTTTGAGAACTGGACTCATGGCAACTTGTTTCACTGCCAAAACCAAATGCCATTGCTATGGTTATTTTATTTTCTTGTGGGCGTCTTTCACAAATGAATTGGCAGTTGTATTATGCCACCACACAGTGTAATGACATGCCTATGAACCAGATCTGCAAGGATGAGCTCCAGAAGCATGGCTTCCTTTTCCTCTTCCTTATCTGCATAAGACAGCTGCCATAGCTAGGTTACAAGTATGTTGTTCTTAAGCAGCAGCTGCTGTACATAATCATTCTTCTTTCTTGGAAAAAATCCATTCTTGCAGAGCAAGCAGTAGAGAGGAATATAAGCTACATGACAGCATTCCCTACTTCCTCGTCCCAAATGAAGATATATAATATTTCAAGATTTTAAAATGGCATGTCACCTCTTAGAAGTCAAGTGATCTGAAATTACTTACTTTCATTTGATACACTGCCCAGGCCTTATTTTAAAGAACCGAGTTCAGTTCTAATAGTAAGTCAGACCTCCAGTATGGTCTTGAAATGGTCTCCTGGCAACCCAATTTTAAATGCTTAATCTCCATTATCTTTACAAAATGACTGTCATAAATCATAGTTTGCTTCCTACTTATATTTCACTCACTAGATAGGAATAAGAATTGCCAACAAAATGGTAAAGACATATGTTAGAGGAATATGCTGTACATATGCACACAGAGTTGAACCCTTGTACCAGAAGTAAGTATTAGTACAATTTTATTTAAAATAAAAAAGAAAATCCTAGGATTGTGCTAACTGATGGTAGAATAATTTAAAACAAGATTCAAAATCAGGTGTGTGAATTCAGTACCAGAAACAAAAACAGTGAAGGAAAGCAGAAAATGATACTTTCATCCCAATTCATTCCAGGCTAAAAACAACAGTTTGAAATCCACAGAAAAGAGCAATTAATAAGGAAAAAGAGCCAATAAATGAAGTAAAAGTAACTTCCAGCTCTACAGTTAGCTTATCTATGATAAACATTCTGTGGTTGTCAGCTGACAATACCTACAGGAATGAATTTACATTTCCTCTCACTTAATTAGAACACAGTAAATACCACATGTGCTTGTGTGCTTACCCGAAGCTTTCGGCCAAACACGTTGACTTTTCCCTGGGCTTGCTCCTTCCGGAATCGCCACTCTACCAGGTTCTGCCCATTCTCCCCTGGGAGGGTCATGTTTCTCTTTGCCACTGTTGGGTTGGCAGTACCAGCCAACACATGCGGCTCTGTCTGATAGTGGGAGTCCAGGCCGCTGGCGTACAAGATCCTCAGGGAGCCATCATAACCAATCTGGTAGCTATTTCTTAACTGATCTGAAAAGGCATAAATCAGGGAAGTGCACGTTACCTGCATGGATTAACAGTCTGCCTTTGTCCCCCATGCTTTATACTGTGCATCTAACATCTTTACTTCACATACTGACCTGATGGTAATAAAAAGCCAGGGTAAGATTGGTAAGAATATCTGTATCACGAGAGAGCACAAATGCCTTTGGGGCCTATATTCAAAGTCACTTAAACACTTAAGAAAATCCCACCCCCAGAGTATATTCTTTGGACTGGCAAAATCCGCATTTTCTGCTGGTTTATGAGGCATTTTTGGCCTAATCCTAAGTATACTGTGACTACTGACTTCTATAAAGATACAGCTGCTGGGATGTCACATGCTATTTTAAAGCTAAAATCTCACTTCATGCTTTTTCTGCACCTCTTCCCCTATCAATTAATTTCTCTCTTCCAATATTCCCTTCTAATGCAAAGTAGGTATTCTGACTACTTCAGTGGCTGTTTACAAAACCTATTCGGGTGGAAAGCATATTTAATTCTACTTTCACTGCAACACTTTCTTTCCCTGAACAGTTCTTTTTATATATGTCTAAAACCATGTATGTATCACCCCCTCTTCCAGACACTATGCTTCTAATGTTTCTTCTACAACATCTCATTGAAGCTGCTTGTACCATAAGAAAGCAGTTTTCAGGTCAGTACCCGGTAAGAAATCTTTTGTTTACAGTACCTTGAACCATGGTATAGAAGGAATCAATTGATGATAAGTTGGAAGTGATGCTGACATCTTCCTCTCTGCTGGATGACTCAATGTCCACTGTGATGGCCCTTTCCATTTCCCCATGAAGGTTAGTGACCACTCCAGTTGGGAAGGTAACGTTTGTTAGACGGCCCTCGCTATCGTAGCTAAAAAAAAAAAAGTCCAGAAATGATACGTAGCAGGAACAAATTGTTTTCATTTACAAGTAAAATGAACAAAAATACCATCTAGTCATATTGTTAAGGCATGTTTACTTTTTGTGCATGGGATAGGCACAGCAACGACTTCAAACGTGCTTTGAAGTAGTCAAAAGACTGCTTAACATACAGGAACCTCAATGGTGATAGCAAGAGCAAACAGATGGATCTTCAGCTCTGCATATTATTCTTTGAAGTATGACCAGATCCTGCTGCACATCTAATTCACCATTTCAAAGGGAGCATATTTATTGGTGCTGAATTCCATAGCGTTCTATACTCACACCGTATTATTGGACTAGATTTTGCTGTTATTGTAGGAATCCTCAAATTTTTTCATGAAAAGGGTATCTTAATATGAGTGTCGTCTTGGACCCTTCCTATTCAATGACTATGCAGACCACCTGCCCTCCTGTCCCTGAGAGCTTAATATCCCTTGTATTATTAAGATAAAAAATCTGAGCTAATATTGCATCTACTTAAGCTGTTTGTAGCTGGAAATCAGAACAGCTAGCGTACATAGATCATTAATTGCTTGTGGATCGTAGTTTGAAAATTACAACATAAGCTGTGCAGGAGATTTTTTTTTCTCACTCCACTAACATGTCTTTCAACCATATATACATTTAATATAGCTATAGGTAGATACAATTTCTGTAATTGAAGTAGACCTATGGCTTCGAAACCCTCTCTTTTCCGATGCTGTGTTAGGTGTACTCCAGCTATTAAATGCCACTGGTATGAGATCTGAGACCCATGCTCATATCTGAACATGTATTGTGGTCACAGTATAGTGGGGTAAAACATTATGTGAGCTTCAGGTCATAAAACTGCTTTTAAGATTAGGTCCTCCAGTAGAACAGCTTGGGTTGGTCAGTCTAAGTGGTTGGCTGAAGCTCCTTGTTTAGAAGTATAGCCTGCCTGTATCTGCAAAGGGTGATCCAGCCCACATTGGACCTGTTCGCTCTCAGGGTTTTCTTCCCTTTCCTGTGACTGTGTAGTGGGAAGCTTTACTTATTTTCGTAAAGTAACTAGACCATGACCCTGCAGGTCCTCGTGGGGCACTGCAACATTTCATGCTTACAATTATCATCAAAATTGCTCCTGGGAAGGAAACACAAAACCAAACCAAAGCCCCAGGCATATCACTGAGGCTACAGAAACTCTTTTTTCTTAAATTGAGAGAATTCCAAACAGTTTTAACCCCCAACGCACTAACTTTCTCTGAACAGCCTAAGTATTGCACAGCATTGCTGTAACTGAAAGGATTAGGTTAAGAGTTTTTTTTTCCAGTTTGCTTACTTTGTAGATTTGACAGATTTTTGCATACAGTCATTTTCATCCTTTTAATACAGTTGATTTCCTTTGTTTATATGAGACTTTCACTTAGCAACAAGAAAAAAATACAAGAATGTTTGAAAATCAGAAACCATACTGCAAGCCAGGGAATCCAAGTGGGGAAACTTATTTTTTTGAAGTTAAGTACATTTCAAGATCATGGGGTTTCTTCCAGTGTGTTTCTAGCCTTCATTTTGTATCTTTTTCACATACTGGATTTGGCAAGCCAAGACAGTGCATTTATGTGGGAAACCGAAACAAACCCACTGACGTTCCTTGTTCCTGAGTGTGACTGCTAGCTTATTCATTACCTTCAATAGCATTCCTCAGTTCCATAAACTTATTTTCTTTTCATGCACAACTTCCCTTTTTAACTCCCAGGGGAACATATCCTGTCCAATTAGTGTCCTTCCCTATTTTCCGCTTTATATTTGAAAATGGTGTAGAATTGTTTTGTTTGGAATTACTTATGTCCTTTGATTACAGTAGCCAAGTACTGGTCTTTATTTCAAACAATGCTTACTAAAGCCTTAGAAGGTAAGATTTCCCCATAAGAAGAACTTTACAGCCTTTGAATCACAATATTTGTGAGAAAGTAATTATCATATTTGTGAGTATACCACTTGAGTTGGAAAATGCTACACATCAATAGTATTCAGTACGGTGTATGGCTTCACTGCAGTATGCAGCACTGAACGTGGCTTTTCTTGTTTTATGCATTCTTGCTTCCATATTATTATTTTTTTGACTCTGTGCCCGTAGTTCCTGAACTGGTCTCTTCTTTCACAAATACATGAAAGCACACCATGAACCCAAGATAAGCAGCTATTATTATTACAGTGGTGGAGAGTTTAAAGATCAGCAAAAAATCATGCTACACATTTGTGTTATTAAAAACATGACTTCAAAGCTGAAATAATCTTAAAAGTCATGGTTTCTCAGCTCAGGCATCCTAGTGCAAGAAGAAAATGTGATGGAGATGTGAAAGGTAAGAACAGGATTTATCATACTTTTATAGCCAGGAACAAAAAGAAAGGAAATAGGCCTTTCTCCAGTTTACTGTATATTCCATTTTATGATGGACTGTAATGTGTGTCCTTCATTTTGTTCACAGCACATTGAATACTAAACTTACTTTATGCTCAATATCTTTTTGCTCACAATGAAAGCCTTATCAGTGCTCAGCATAGCAACACTGCTCATACCTTTGGGCATTCCTCTGCCATTTTTCTTATTACATCCAAATATCCTTGCTTTCTGCTGCCAAGGTGAATTTATTCATCCAAGATTGTAAGTTTTAGACTGAGAGATTTATTTTATCAGCCTAATGTTCTAATATTTAAATTGCCCTAAAAGGCGTGAGATCTGAAGTCCAGAGGGTGAGCGCCTATATTTGGCAGTTCACAGCCTCTTTGATCTTTTCATCCAAACACAAGCTCAGGCGTACGTGTTACCATGGAGCTTTCTGATCTTTCTCCTATGCGAGGCTCCACAGCAAAGCCATTCAGCCAACCTCTTCAATTCCTCTAGAGCAGGTTGCACATAAACCTTTTCAAGACTCTAAAATGGAAACTTGCTCATTGGGTGAGACCTCCTGTGCATTAATCCCATCAACTCATTTCCTTTCACATGAACAGAATGACTTTCATATTTGGTCAATAACTACAGAATGTAGCAGCAGGGGCAGCTGCCACTACCGCTAGCTGAAGTTCCCCTTAGATCAAATTCTTTTTCTTCTTCAGGATGATCTGCCGCTGCCAGATAGTTTTCCCCTTCTGCAGGGAGAATTTCTCAAGAGGTAATGATTATTAGCTTCCCAGATTCTTGACCTTTCACTCTTTACCTGCTGGAAGTCTCTCTTCCGTTGTTCATTGCCTTTAGTTTTAATTACTTTCCTTCCCAAACCATTTTCTGTTCTGGTCTATATAGGACACTTCCCTTTGCAGTGATAACTTCCTGGTAAGCTTTGTCACAGATGGAAATGCCCTACTTTCTTTACTTTTGACTTGTTTCTCATGTGCATTGTATCTTACTTTGGAACACATTTAGCTCAGCCCCAACTTGCAGGGCATTATTAATATTTTGTATCAGAAGTTACTTCAACATAAAATCAGGAGCTGTAGAAATGAAGTATGTAGTAAAGGTTGCTGCTAAAGCCAATTGCTAAGTTATGACTGATACTGTTTTCCCCACAGACCTCTGCAGCACATTCCTTAATAAAAGAAATTCTGTAATTTTGGGGTTTTTTTGCTATTGTAAACATGCCAGGTTGAAAACCAAGCCACGCTGGTTCCTGCACATTTCAGATAGCAAGACATATGGTGCAAATGTGTATTATGTAGTTCTTTAAAGACTAATTACAGATTATACTACTAGTTGGGATACTATAATAGAGAAATGAGGCACAAATGCGTTTCATAATATAGGCGTGTATACTTTTGATAGTAAAATAAAAAGTACTGTTACATTCTCTCAACACACATCAAAAATTTCCTCTATACATCTTGAATTTCCAGGAGCGGCTAAAAAATTTATGGCACGTTACCCTAGTTGTTTCAAACTCTTTGTAGGAAGCCTTATATTTCTGCCAAGGTGCTGCTGCTTGGCAGGTGAGAACAGAAGGTTCAAAGTTGACTTTCAGAAGTGCAGGATGCTGTTGTCTTAGGCATTGGAACATACTGAAAAATCTGTCCTAACCTGGCAATGAAATGTCTCCTTCAGCTTGTCAAGGCAATTTAGTTCACATTTACATAGAGGACCATTGTCTTTAACATTACAGAGTGCTGGTTTGCAAATACATCATTTCTGTTCCACCCCCCGTAGCATAATGCAAGTTTAGGCCCTCCCAAATACTGGAAAACTACAGCAAACAGAAGTCACCTTGATAGGGTACCACTGCATTGCTAAACCAGAAACAAAACAGTTATCTTGCTCATCGAAAGGAAACACACCCATAGTTTCTATACCGTCATTTTTACTATCATTTCATCACCTGTAGAGAGCTCTCTTGGTTTAAAACAGGGCATGGCAACGTACTGGGAGCTCCAGTCTTGACCATCTTTAACCATTATGTGGGTTGTTGAAAGAGAGGAGTAGATGCTAAACTACAACATAATGAAATTTGTTTTTTTTGTTTTTTTTTCCCTTTGCTCCATTTCTGAGTTCCTTTCCCCATTTCAATATGCATTTTTTGCTTTTTGTCTACAGAGTGACTGAATAAGCCTCCTAAGAACGAAAAAGGTTAAAATAATCTACAGATGCATGGACAGACAAATGATTTCTCCTTTTTATTTTGGCATTTCTTCTTTAGTCTCATTGAAATACACACTTCAGTGGATCTGTAACCACTCATTTATAACCTGTCTTTTTAAAAGCAATATTAATTGAAGTACCATCTGCACATATTCCTTTATTTCCATACAGTGTTTCTGACATCTTAAAAGGTTTAGCAACTTGCTTGTGGATTCAGAGTACAAGTATATCAGTAAATCCAAAACATTAAACTATAACTTCCTTTTGAGATATAACAGATACGCATATATTTAAATGGAACCATAAACAATAAGATAGCTGTATGTCTTGCTAATACTGTTTTGTTTTGCTTAACAAGAAGCAAATGTGTCATAAATGACAATTTGATGTATGCTAGGAGGCTTGTAAATTACAACACATGGATTGATTTTTTTTTTTTTTTTACTTGACTGTTGTCTAAAAAGGGTACCTTTTTTCTTCTTATCTGGAATATTGTTAAGCATGAGAAAAAAATTCAATATTATTTTCAGTCTTACAGAATTTTAAATATATGGAAAAAAAAAACTTAGTTCACTTCTTTTCCCTTTCTGCTCTACTCCTTTTCCCTCTCCCTTTTCCTTTCTGCCATGCCTAGCTCTGAGGAAACAATGAATGAACAGGAATTGCAGAAAACACGTTCAGAAAAGATTCTAGGAAGAACCTGAAGTGCAGCCGAAGTCCAATTCTGGAGAGGCATTTATCTACCTACTTCTTTTTTTAGTGGAATTTGGGCAGAAAAATGCAAACTCACAAAACCACAGAGACTGGAAGGGCATTGAAAGTATTAGTATCAGCTAAATTTCTCTGTCTCACTCAAACAAGTGTCAGACAACTCAAGCTTAAATTCGAGCAGCTGCTCTGCTTTTCCTGTTCCTTTAGCTGATGCCTGCCTTCCATGGGGAAAAGGTCTTTATCCCATCTTCATCTGGGAAAGTCTTATGCAACTGTTTTTACAACTGGTTAAATAATTCAGGTCTTTCATCTTAGACACATGGCCAGGATGAATTTTTCAGTCCAGGTTTAATGAAGAAATTTCCTTAGCTTGAAAGTGATTGACAATTTCTCTTTTCACCTTCTCCTGTTATAAGTGCAGCTTTAGAGGCTTTTTTTGCGTGTCTATTTTGTCACAATGTTAAAAGGATAGTTTTCAGTCTTTTTTTTTGTAAACTGGCATTCAGCACAAGGGAGATGTGAACAATTCACCTAAATAGGCCATTCTCGACAGCCATAACTCATCTGCAAAACAACAGGCACACTCTAAATGAAAATCACTGCAGAAAATGTGTCTGTTGGAAAGGGAGCTCAAAGAAATGAATCAACACATTCCCTCATGATAGCTTGCTCACTTCTGTACAGAGGAGTTTTTGATGCCCATTTTCCACTTCATTGCACAACCAGACAAACAAGTGTGAGTTCAGTGCTTGTGCTGCAGTAAGACTGACCACCTTCACAGCCTCATCCAAAATCACTTCCAGAGACAGGTATTTGGGAGGAGTGGTGCTTTTGCAATTAAAGAAGCAATACATAGCTTTGTGGTGCTGGGCTACTGCTTTTTTGCCAGAAGACTTCCAAACTTTTCACTCACTGCTGTGCAGTGCTGAGATCCTCCTCGACTGTGCTGTTTGCTGTGATAAGTGCCTGCTATGTATATTCTTGTTGAGCATTCACCAAACCAGTAATTCTTTAATAACTTGCTTTTCTGACATGCACCTTACATACACAAGAACCTGCACAAATAAATAGTGTTAATGGTGATGGTGCATTCTGAAAATGAAGAACTGCTCCGGTGTGTGTGCAAGGGGGAGGGGCTGCACTGGGAGCAGTGTGATGGAGGCAATGTGGCTTACATGAGAGGCATTATCTGGCAATGGAGCAGCTTCCCAAGGCTGGGGGTGCTTCTCAGCAGTGCAGACCCTTTCAAACTGAGCGTAGCGAACTCAACGCTGATTGAAGGAGGCTTGTCCTTACAAAGACGAGACTAAATTACAGTAGCCAGGCTTTTATCTACAAGACCTCAGCACTCATTCCCTGCTTTTCAACCTCCCTCTAATGAGAGTTCACTGCCCCCGAGCCCCATGGGGTCCGCAGGGGCTGGACTCTGGTTTTGCCGGGGTGTGCAGAGCCAGGTCCTGCCCCGCAGCAGCTTCTGCAGTGTCTTTGATCTTAGCGCTCCCTGAGGCTGTTGGTTTGTGTCTGTGTTATTTCCCCCCCAACTTCTTAGCTCATTTATTACTGTACAAATAAACTGTGTGCCTTGTTGATACAAATACCAGAGTATGGCCTTTCAAATAAAAGCAATGTTGCTGTATATATACTTTGTATGACAGATTGTCCCTTGCTCTAAGGTCTGCTTACACTGTCGGAGCTGAGTGCATAGGCCTTTAGTGAAAAAAGGACGTAAGGCTTGTCTGTTTGGCGGGACATTTTGTTCACAGAATAAGCTGCAATGCTGCTTTTCCCCCCTTACATTATTTTTTCTGTTTTTTTTTTTTTTCCTTTATAATTTTGAAGGGTAAAAATGCTATGAGGGTGTTTTTACAGGGTCACAGAAAGTGGACATCATGAGCTTATGAAATTTCATTGTGTTTGAAATTTAGGAAAAGGAAAATAAAATTATATGTGTGTATTTTATTTTTCTTTTTAGGACAGTGGAATATCATGGTGATTCAAAAAATACTGCTAGATTCAGGTTCTACAGTTGACTTAAGAATAACGTTCCTTCAGAGTACAAGTGTGATACCTAGCCAAAGTAGGTTTAAGTGACAGACTCACCCCTCTTTGGTGAAAATTTGGTAGGACTTTGAACTGTGTGTGCCTTGTAGGCTCCCTAAAGAGCTAATCAGTCTGGCCTCACTGGGGACATTTATTTCATGAGAACAGTAGCAACCTGATGACTGTTGTAAGCTGAAATTAATTCAAGTTAATAAATGGTAAATTTAGAACTGTTTACTGAGGGGCATAAGGCTTACGACTATGGAAATAGGGTCGTTTTTGGAAAGCAGGCTAAACCCCCCAAGTTATTTCTTTCTGTGGTAGCAGAAGTGAGTGCTTCTCAGAGGTGTTGTGGCAGTGGCTCCTGCAAAGGAATGGGAGGAGGACAGATGGGAGGATCAATGCAATTTCTGTTCAGGAAACCCATAAATGAGAAAGAAAAGACAGACAGACACAAGGTGTAGAAGAATTGGAAAAAATGAAAGATGTCCAGAACAACTGTGGAGCTGAGGGGAGGACAAGTAACATAATGATGACATTAAGGGGAAGACCCAATCTCTTGATGAAGCCTGAAAATGAGAACTGTGAGTTTGACTACAACATGCTGAAAATAGAGAGTGGTCTGGAGTTGCCCTTCACCCCACCACACCACGTCCCCAGTGAGGTGAGTGTAAAGGAGAGCGAGCTGGCTTGGCTGTAGCCTCCCTGACTTCTGTTTGACGATTAACATGGGACAAAAATATTAACATGTCAATAATAGAAAAAAATGGTATTATTAAGTCCCTGATAAAGCCAGAAGTGAAACAGATGCTTTCAGGAGCCTGAGCAGAGCTGACTGGATTGACAGTGCGGGACATTTATGTCATTCACAGGAAATATACTATTTTTTGCTGAACTACCCTTACTTCTAAGAGCTTTCCAAAACCACAGAGACATCACATGCTGACTTCCTTGACAGAAATCAAAGTGCTTCTTCATCTCTCATACGTATACATATAAGATGTAATAATGTTAATATGTATCTTCAGCATTGCTATTTTGATACCACTACCTATTCAATGGTTTCTAGGCTTTTATTACTTAGCCTAGTACTAAGGACAAGGAACAGTAAACATTCAACAACCAAGAAATGGGTAGATGTCTATCAGTCGAGATATACTACTGATATCAGAGCAATTAGAGAACACACTAAAGTTCTCTAAAAAAATTCACATTGGTATCTAATGGTAGATATTGATGGATTATTTTTAACATGGCTACTTCGTTATTAAGCAGGATGAGTCTGAAACAGCAAGTGCGTGTGCTCTGCTGTCAGCACAAGTCTTACAAGACTAACTTACATAACAGCACGTTGTATTATGACTATAAAATTTACTGTAAAGTTGAGTTACAACCCCAGTTTAGAAAATTGTGAGATCAGCTTATAGCCATGCACAAAGCAAACATGTCAGCTAGATATTTTTCCCTACAAATTCTTTTGGAGTGAGGGGAATAGCTTGTTTGATTAGAGAGAGGAGTTCTAATTGCTTTTTGGCCAGCCTTGCCTCCACAGGTCTACATGAAACAGTGAGAGAAGTGTATGCCTACTAGAGTTTCAATTTGTGCCATGTTGAAAGGAGGAGAAGCACCACATCTTAACAACAGAGAAGCAGCCAGTCCCAGAAATGTGTGTATTGGGTATTGGACTGGGACAGGCAATGTGGGTAAAGAGGCACTTATGAAAGGACTGGGTATCTCAAAAATATTCCCCAAAAGACAGTTTAGAGACAGTTAAGAAGGAAGAGAATATGTCTTTTGTTGCTTGAGTAACTGTAATATGGGAAGATTAAAGATACTGCACTTTTAAGTCATGACTTGCAATCAAGGGCTTATGTGATGCCACGGAAGTCAATGCAAGAACATGAAAATCAGCTGAACAAAAATGTTTTAATAAGTATGGTTAACTACTTTATAGCCACTATATTTTAGACTGATGAAGCAAAAAGCAGCAGCAGCAGTAAAAGCAGAAGGTGTATAAGGTTATTGATGGCAAAAGAATAGATATATCTAAAAAGCACTATGATACCAAGGCCATTCAGAGAATGCTGTTTAAAGGTGATAAAAAATGCAGATTGCAATTTTGTACAAAGTTCCGGTATTTGGAAGAAAACAATCAAATTAGAATGAAAGCCCCAGAATTGCAAGAAAAAACTGAGGCATTTATAGATATTCTTTCTACTGAAACGTAAATATGAACACAAATAGAAACAGAAATGTTATATGAAAATAAAACCCCACAAATATTACAGGAAAAGGTATGGAAATATTAATTACAAAAACCAAACTGTGAACATCTTAATATAGAGTAAAAGTGCAAGTGAATGGACACTACTATTGGGGGATAATTTTTATCTGATCAAAATGGAATATTTGCTTTTATCTAAATGTTTCAGCAGAAGTTCCATAGACTTCTTACAAGCCAAATCTCAGTATTTCTAAGTCAGACTCCACAAGCAAGATGAAGCAAGAGAAGAACTGCAAAATATCATCTGTTTCCTGTTGCCAAATGCTGACATTTACAGATGATGCGCCTGGTACGTGAGGAAACAAAACAAGTCCAGGCCAGAGGCAGCATCTTACTCTGCATCACAGTTTTAAGGAAACCATAGCACTGAATGCATCATTCGTAAAAGCCTAATGCGTAAAGGGTGATACTCAGCAGCACACAGTGAAAACAGATTTTTACCTGCAATTCTGCCTAGTCTGTAAAATTATCTTAAGGATTTCGCAGTCTGCACGACTTCACCACCCTTCCAGAATGGCTGGAAAGCTCATTAATTTAACTGTGGGAACAAAGTAAACTTGTAAGGGCTCTGCTTGCTAATGTCACTCTCTTTGATTGCTGTTGCATTCCTTTTGAGACAAGAATTGAGTGGGAGAGGGAGGAGGGGAAGGAGAAGACAAATGAGCTCAGGGCGTTAAGTGTCCAGGGAAACACTGGATGAACTGTCAAGAGATACAAGAGGGGATATTGAGAAGAAATGCACTGCTGGGAAAGGAGAAGGCAGGGAAGTCAAACATGCCTCAGAGAAATGATGGGAGACATGGGAAGGAGCAGGATACAAGGTAAGAAAGCAAGGAAACACAGTAGGAGGGCAAGGTCTGGACAGCAAAGACAAGACATGGAAGAAAGGCAGTGAATTTGCAGGGAGGAGGAGGAAACATCTTACTCTGGATCAGATCTCTGCCTGCTGATATTGCTCCTAAAAGGAGAGGAAGGCAAGAGGAGAGAAGGCAGGAAAGAAAAAAGAAGCAGTGGCTACTGGAATTGATTCATGGCTAAGGGAGGAAAGTAATTCGAGTTTAACCAAAGGGGTTAGAGGAGGCCAAAGGAGAGCAGGTGTGGCCTGTGCCATCCAGGGGAGGTGTGAGATACAGCAACAGTTGCCTTTTCACAGAGGAGCCTGCAGAAGCACCTGGGCTGGGAAGATGGAGGGATGGATCCCAGACACCTGACACTGGGCTGACCATGATCCATCCTTGACTACCTCTCAGGACTCACGCAGTCTGCAGCCTCAGCAGGTGCTGCCCAGACAGCTAAGGCCCGCTGCAGAGCAACATCCACCAGTTCCTGGAGCAACCTGAGGAACACAAAGCAGCCAGAGGCTAGCAAGGCAGCAGGCCAGCAGTTCAACGATTGGACTTTCCTGTAACGTCTCTGCTGGAGTTCCACAAAGCAATCATGGAGCAAGCTGAGTGAGAGCAACGAGGTTGTGACAGCCCGAGCCCATACTCAGCTTCCAGCGGCTCCCAGGGAATGACTCGGGATAATGAGATGATTCAGAAGAAGCGGGGCTGAACAAGATGCTTGGGACCTTCTCAGAGGGCTGCCTTACACTTCTAGTCAGATTAAGTATCATGAGTAATAGCAGTCTTTCTCTTGAATAATTTGCCCTCTTGAGCATTGTCAAACTTGCAATTAATAGTGAGCTTTTTACCCATTTTCAGCTGAATTTAAAGTCTGGCTGTCACCTGCTGGCATGTCAGGGCTTTAACAGCGACCCAGAGTTGCAGGCTGGGTGTGGGTCTGAATTCCTACACAACTGAGTGATTGCACAGGGGCACTTAAAGGCTTTTTAGGAGTCAATGTCTGATACTTCAAAAACTAGGTCTAGAGAAAATGCTCTTTGGCGCATCTGGCTTAGCTCTCTGTACGTAAAAGCAGAATGGAAACTGCTGCAGAAAAATATGTCATAGGCTAGCTAGGAAATAGCACTTCCAAAATGCTAATATGCATACAATTAGTTCAACTGCTAAGACTTATCTGTTTAAATGTTCACATTATGCATACATAATATGCAGTTACAGTTAATAGTTTCCAGCTCAGATATCTCAGAATTTTATAACAACAGAATTTGATTAGGCTGATTACTCTTATACGTGGTTTAATATTATAATTTCATTATAAAACCTAATCTGGAAGACTTTTAGCTTCCTATGGCTCCATTGGTTTTTTGTTGTGTGTATTTGCAATCCTTTTTGTGAATGCTCTGTTAATATTTTTTTTTAATCAGCAAGTCTTTGAGACCTTCGATAACAGATAACAGTTACTATGAATTTTAGTAACTACTTTACAGAGTACACATTCGTGAAATATAAAGTGTCAAATTTGATCAGCAGACTATAACCCTTAACAAAATAGGAATTTAGAAATCCATTTCTCCATAAAGATATAAAAAAATGAAAGTCTGTAAACAAATACGGAAAAAATATTATATGGTATCCTAAATAATTCAAGTTATTACTTTCAATTTTAACTGTAGAATTTCATTGGAGAGGGACTTTTTACAAGGGCATGCAGTGATAGAACAAGGGGTAATGGCTTTAAACAGAAGGAGGGTAGATTTGTATTAGATATAAGGAAGAAAAGCTTCACCACGAGGGTGGTGAGGCACTGGAACACGCTGCCCAGAGAAGCTGTGGATGCCCCATCCCTGGCAGTGTTCAAGGCCAGGCTGGATGGGGCTCTGAGCAACCTGGTCTAGTGGAAGGTGTGCCTGCCCATGGCAGGGGGTTGGAACTACATGATCTCTAAGCTCATTTCCAGCCCGAAGCATTCTATCATTCTATGACTAAAAACAACAAAGAGTGTAAAAACAGTATTTCCGGTATGTCAGTCCTTCCCTTCTTCAGGCAAAGTGGAGACTAAACAAAATAAACTCTAGATTAATTAATGTACAGACTAAACGAAATGAAGTAAATTTCTTTTAGTTCTGATATTAGTGTGATTTAGACTGTGGCAAAAAGCCATGAAAAGAAACACGTCCAAATGCTTAAATATGTGCTAGTGCAGCCATTGTAAATTTTTTGCATGCAATGTTTTTTAAAAGGTTTCCTCTTTTCAATGAAAAGTTGTTCTAAAAAAATTTTTTTAAAAAGGTATCATTTTCATAAATCTGCTCTCAAATATGCGAGAACTCAACTGAAATTAACTTCTTTGGGTCCATGCTCCAGTTGTACAAACAGATCTGCACATGAAGATAGTTAAGCTATTACTGAATTGGCTCCAAAGAGTGATCTTTTTAGTGTTAGAAACACAGTATTTTTACTCCAGTGTAACTTCTGTCATTTAAACAGATGTGTCACAAAGGGTGAAAGAACCCAGCCATACTCAGAGATAGTAAAAAAAATGACATTTTTACTCCATTGGAGGTTTTAACAACAGGAAGAAAGTCTAAGTTCACCATGGAATATAAATTCTATCCCCTTCCCAAAATATTTTGAGAATCTGAATAATATAACAGACTAAATGAAATAGATAAATAAACTCTGATATTAGAAGAAAATGCATTCAGCAACGAAACTGAAATATTTTGCTATTACTAAAACAGAACAAAGAAGTCAGAATGATTTCTTCTTCTGATTTCTTTGCCTAATGTTTGAGGGAAACCTTTCTGTTTTAATAAGACTTCCTTTTTTATAACAGGAAACTCTTCAGTTGAAAACATTTTAGGCCACACTACCTACAAACATGAATATGCAAAAGCTGAGAGAGAGAGGCATACAGGTGTGTACTGTGTCCCCCCCACACAAGCACTTACATGATACATGGTTTCCATCTATTTTCCCAGTAGTAGCAGAAGTCTCTGGAAACCTGTCCTAATCAGATTTAATGCTACAAAAATAATGAGCACTGAAAAGCAAAGTCACAATAATGTCTGCTGAGCCTAATAGTAAAAAAATAGCAAAATAGTCATGTTTATATCTACTTTTCTTCAAAAGGGAAATACACAAATTTGGTGCATGGGGATTTTATGTTGAAAAGAAGTAAGCAGCTATGATGCCCGATGGATGTTTTTAAGAATGCTGTTTTGGCAAGAAAAATAACACAGTTTTGTTTTTTTTTTTTCCCCACTTATTCCCTGTAGCTTTATATAATCAGTGCGTTTTTTTATTTTTGGTATTAACTTGTACAGAGCATCACAGAATACATGTCTGGAAGGGACCTTGAGAGGTCATGTGGTCCAGCCCCTACACCCCAAGGCAGGATCTGCTCTTCCTCTGTTAGTCCTGAAAGATGTCTAATCTGTTCTTAAAGACAGCCTGTGAAGGGCAAAGGGTCACTGTCATAGTCTGTCTGCTCCAGGGCTCCAAAATCTTCACCGTGAAGTTTTTCCACATGTCTAATCTGAATCTTCCTTGTTGCAATTAAACAGATTACAGCTCCACCATGGCTACGGGGAAGAGATTAATATCTTTGTTTCTGCAAAAGCCTCATACACTTGCAAATTCGGGGTGAGTGAAATTGCCTTGCTTTCTCCATAATTATTTCAGCTTGGCAATTCTAACGAGACATTGGTCGGAGGTAATTGTTTAAGAAGAGCAAAAACAGCAGCTTGGAAATAATAGTAATACTTACTGAGGGGAACAGCCTGCCCTTTGGGTTCTCCATAAGCCAGCTGGACCTAACCTAACTTAGACCAGAAAGCCTGCATGAAAGCAGATCAGGTGTGAAAGATGGCAATCTACAGACTCAGAAAATAACAATGTACCTCATGACATACAGTACCATAAATTCTCCCTATGATGAAAAATATAGACCTATCAACCACTTAATACTGAATATAATATCCAAGTTTTTCGATCATGCAGATGCTGTTAAGATACATTCAGGAGCCAGCAGCTACTTGTGCAGTATACCACAGTAGGTTACACAAAAACTACAGGCAACATGGTGAGAAATTACTGCCCTGATTAAAACTCTAGGTCCTCAATTAGGCAGTAGGAATGCCAGCATGATTTAAAGTGCCTGCTGTACCCAGCAGATGCCATAATTTCACTAAAGGACTTCACTATCCCCCAAATTGACCGCCTTGCCCAACTCGCCTGCTGGAAACAAGCAGTTGCGTGTGTCACAGTTAAACAGCACATTTGCTGTCTGTGGAAATGGATGACTGTTCCCGGCCCGTGTGAAGCTGTGCCGTGGTCTCTCAGCACGCAGAACAGGGGTAACTCATGAGAAGGAGGACACGAGCCCTCCCAGCCAGTTTCTCATTTCTCTGCGAATCCTTGCTGTGCTTCTGTGTCCTCTTGGCAGGACCTAAAAAGATACGCAGTGGATACACCACCGCACAATTAAATATTACAGACGTGCGCTAATGCTTTGGGAACGTGCCCACTACCAAAGCCCTGCCAATTTACAGATTATTGTAAGAATACCTTAAAACTGGCAGTAGCGCCATTCCACCTGCTGTCTTTGTTAGGGATCAGCATTTCTAGCTCTGTCTCCACTTCAGGACACAATATGCAGTGAGGCAGCACCTGCTGCTCTCACGTCTCTGACGGGCATGTGTGAAGGCTGGAGGGAGATACAGGTGCTCAGAGTCCTCCTGCACACTGCCTCAGCCAAATGTACACTGACAGAAATGTGAAGTTATCTCAGAACACAGATGTTTGGCTTTGCTGCCATTGCCTGACACTGGCACTTTATTTTCTTTATCATGTGTGTTGAATTGAAAGCTTTTTTTAGGCCCTGACCTTGGCAGCAGTTGCTACTGCATTTCATCATAAAGATAAGAGAAAAGAGGACAACAAAGAAAAAAAAAAGAAAAAGGAGAGGGACTTACTGGATTTTCATGATGCCCTTTGTAATCCTGAATACATCAGCTGAAGGCCCTCTAACATTTTTTCTTATCATACTAACTCTATGTCTTCCACTCAGAGGCACATTTTTACCCAACTTTGGAATGTGTTTCAGGCAATTTAAAAATACACATATTTTTCCAGTTGACAGAGATGACTGCAAAAAATCTGTGTTAATTCTACATTGATCATTTTTTGAAATAAATTGCTTGTATTTTAAGCTGTATTTTTGTTAACATGTTGTCTGGCATACCAGTTTACAGTTCAGCTCATTTGAGGATGATGGCACCTATAAAACCCGTATGTGATCTCTCAGGTTCTGCTATTCTATCTATAAATTGTCATGACCTCCCTTAGTCAATGTAATCGAGGATTCTGTAAAATGCTTTGCTAATCTGGCTGCTATGAACAAGCATTGATGACTTAATGACTGTAACACAGTGTAAAGCAATTCACTGAAAAGATTTTTTTCTGAGGCTGGAAAAACTACAAGTCCTACTGTTCCACAAATACCCCTCACTGTTGTGCTCGCACCTCACACATTCCTGGTGGTCTCTGTTTTCAGGTTATTCCTACAGGAATGACATTTCCCCCCACAGCCCACATCTCTCTTCGCAGCAGCTTCTGCCCAAGGTCCACCTGTGCGAAAGCCTGCGTGTCATCCAGGACATCCTTCCTGCACATTGCCCACTCAGGGAAGCACAACCTTTTACAACTTAACAAAAAATACCCACCCAGCCTTTTTTTGGGGTAGTAGACCATGGAGACGTGCTTTTACTTAGAAAAAAAAAAAAAAAAAAGAAAAAATACTGAGCCGTGAAGACAAATTTCTTGTCAGTTATTTGCTGCAGAACAATGTCAGTCTAATGAGCAAATGGGTTTTTGATGCAAATCTATAAAATCGTGGTTGTTTGAGTTACAGCTTTCTTGACAAGACTGAAATGTTGTCTCACTATTATTTTGTTAGATAAAACTGAAATTAAAAATAATGAATTTAAAATTATTCAGACCCAATATGTTTAGAATAAGTCAGACAGAGGAAGACAGCATGGGAAACAAAAAGTATCTTTCTGTGCTTTTTGTTGTCTAGGTCATCTTTAAAGTTACTTCATCAGTCTCCAGAAATATTTCAAATGGTAACATGTAACTCAAGGAAACTGAAAGCCATCTGACTCCATGTACTTACTCAAAAAAGGTGGTCCATCCAGTCTCGTCACTTTTAGTTGCCAGAAGTCCACTGTTGCCATGGTAAGTAAATAAGACAAGCTCCTGCCCTTGTGCAGTCATGCTTTTCAAACATCCATTAGTGCCTATCGTCAACCAAATGACTTGGTTATCAGGAGAGACCACTCTTACTGGCATCCGGTTGGGATCCCGTCTGATACGAAGAGTGTTCCCATTGCTGTCCGTGACCGCAGTAATATCATTGTCATTACTGTAGCTAAAGTTGTACAGGTAGTCTCCGGTGACCAAACTCACAGTGTACTGGTGAGTACCATTGACATCAAAGATATAAAGCTCTTGGTCAGTTGGAGAAGCAACTTCATAAAAGTTCATTGAATTCAAGAAGGGTTTGTTCTTTGACACAGCCCGTATCCTGATATTTCCCAGATCAGCAATATACAGGGTGCCATCTGGAGACACAGCTAAGGAGGAAGGGGCATTAAGTTTGGCATCCTTAGCATAACCATCTCCATTTTGGTAACAGTCACAGTTGACATCGTTTTTGCAATCGCATTCTGAGGGTATTCCAGCAACTAACGAGATCTCTCCATCAGTTGTGACCTGTCTTATCCTATTGATCTTTTTTTCATCAGTTTCTGTAATGTACAGAACCCCGCTGTAGGACACGGCGATGGCAGTGGCTGACTCCAGCGTGGTCTGCACCGCGTGCTTTCCCACCGTGTACTCCACTCCGGGCACCTGGCAGTGCATCGGTCTGCCCGCAGCTATGCGAACCTGGCGGTTTTCAGTGATCTGCAAAACCACATTGTTGTCCAGAACATAAATGGAGTTATCCATTGGGTTGATAGCTAAATCTGTAGGCCATTCCAGACGAACCTTAACAAAGAGAAGAGGTTTTGAAACAGCTAACCCTCGCAGATTAAATGAATTCATTGACTTTCAGTTTTAGACACTGCTGTAAGGATATTTTTCATCTGCTGTTAACCAATCACGACAAAAAGACTTGTATGACAATACATACAGCAAACTAAAGCTTTTCAGGGAGACAAGGGGAACAGTGTTTGAATATCTGTTTTATTGGAAAAAAGCCAGTTGCATTGCAACTATAATACAGGTTGAATTTCCCCTCCAGTAAATACTATACTTTTCTGTATCATAAATGCATACATGAAAATAGAGAGATATCAAAGTGTAAATATATACTTTCAGGGCAGTACTTGTCTTTTACTCTAGTAATAGCAAAAATAGCTTACTGCCTTCCAGATTACAAAACACTGTACTGTACTCCATTTTTAAATATAGCACTAGTGATGTCGTGATGTCCCTTTTTACCTAAACAAGCTTCTTGAGACAAATAGAAAAATATGTTATTTTGTATGTATCCTCTCATTCACTCTAGTAGGCTGTTAGTGATTCAGGAAACATCAACGTGCCAAGGCCATTCTCACAGATCTGCCATTCTCCTAGTATTTACTACCAGACGTAATGTTTCCTGCTTATAGTTTTGCTGTTCTAAACTAAACTGGACTTTATGGGCAGAAAAATTGAATACAGCAGCATTAACAGCTAAGAGGACACACTGCGATTCACGCCCTTGGAACACGCTTCTTTCTCCCCAAAGCCTGCTGTTAAAATATCCATTACACAGTCCACCCAGTTTTACTGTAAGGGTCAAGAAAGCTACATTTGCATTTCTAGCCCCAGCTCAGCTTTCCAAAGGGGCAGCGGCTACAGCGTACCTGGCTGATGTGCATGCTGGTATCACAGGTTAGAGGTCGTGCTGAGGTCAGGTCGTTGGATCCAAGCAGAGTGGATATTATTCCGTTCTGATCTACTTTTCTGATCATGGTCCCATCAACAAAGTAGATTAACCCGTTCTTGTCAATTGCTATTCCTTTATTGAGGAGAATAGAAATTAGTTTCTTGCACTAGCAGTGAATATCTTACCTACCAGTAAGGGTGTAAGTGGCACATTATCTAGTGGAAAATAAGGGCCAAATACATAGTCTTTGGCAGTAGGTAGTAAAACAGCTTATACACATATTTTGCCTCATAAACCAACGTGCAGTATGAGATCTACTCCTGTTGATCGCATTTGCTGTTAATTGATGAGTGTGCTGACGTGGGTCTGGCTTTTAAATTAACCTGAAAAATGGGATAAGTGGGACCAAAAGCAACAGTGATTTTAAAGCTTCACTGTTGCCTGCCAAATGCATAATCTAAATGAGCATTTAAAAATGCTCAATAACCATGAAAGCCAAATAATTCCTAAAAAAAATCAACCCGGGTACCCCATAGCTCTTTTTCTCAATGGTCTTTCCAGTTAAAAGAAGTTACTCAAAACCACATTTCTGAGCCAACTAATGCGTTCAGTAATGAAACGTGATCACACCCCCGGCACTGAAATTTTGTATTAGTTTGAAAATTATGGAGAGAGAACTCCTTTTACCTTTAGGGCTCATGAGCGTTGCCTCCACGGCCTTGCCTCCATCACCACACCTTGCCTCATCAAACGGCAGGCACTGCTCCCCTGTTCCTGCTATTACCTCCGCATTTTTGGTCAGGTCTTTTGCACCTGTGAGTGACTTGGGGCGATAAATCCTGCGTGTGTTCGTGTCGGAAACGTACAAATCTCCTGTCACGGGGTCAGTTGCGAGGTAGTACCTGTGAGCTGGGTTGTTGCTGTAAAACGAATTATACATTGCATATGCTGTAATTAACGGCAGCTAACACTGGAACAAGAAGAAAAGCTTTCAATTCCTATGCAGCAACACACCAACAGTTAAAACCAATGGTGATGCTCTAGAGACAGGTAGCACAGGCTGTGGCCCCAAAGCCTTTCTCAGTTTTCGTCTCTCTGCTGTGTCACAGGCAGTCCAGTCTAGACTACTTGTCTTTCTGGGACAGAAGATCCATTTTGTCTGTGATGCTCAGAGGCCCGTCCTGTTCTCTGTCATTAGAGACAGCTCCTGTCTCTGTATTAGGCCAAATCAAAACCACAGAACACAGTGGAGTCTAAAAAATCCCAGGCTTTCTGGGAACCTTGATCCAGTTCCAAACTTTGCAGCAAGACCTCAGCCCTTGCTTACACTTTGTTGCTGTTATCATCCTATCTGTTTTATTATAATTTATATAAGGCTGCTGGGGTGCATGGTTTATATAATTCATAAACAGATAAGGGAGAGTTCATATTATTAGTTCACAGGCAAGAGATAAGACATCCTTCATAAGTATTTGTTTAATCCACTGCTTTCAAAGACGTGATACGCATGATTTAACGCATTAGGAAATGTCATCTTTTCCACCAGAGCACCGAGCAGAGCTTTTCTGTTCTTAACTCAGAGTCATATTTCAAATAACTGTACACATTGGCACAAAACCGCTAACTATGCCAACATAGTCTTTATTAGAGTGAAAATATATATTGCTAACCATTTTCTCAGAAATGTGTACTTTGCCTCTCCACTGGTTCCACATAATTGAGAATTCCTGTCTCTTCTCCCCTGCTGGTGAAAAAAACAGGCCAGGAGAGCAACTTTTGGGTTGATATATTATGATGTAGAAACTTAACCCACTGCAGCTGGGATTTCTGACCTAATTTATGGCACAAAGAGCTGAAATAAGGTCATGTAAATACAGGAGGTAATTTCTGATGCTCTCCTCATGGATTGAAGCAGAGTGTCAGAACAGTCAGTCCCACTTCTGCTGTTTGCAAAAGCGCTGCTTAAACAGATCTACCAGTCTTGGTGATAGCCAAACATCTGTTCGCAGAACGCTGTACTTCACGTTTTGTAAATACATAACTGTGCTAATGTAACACATTTTTATGTATTGCCACTTGGAAAAAGCAACAAGAGACCAACAGGAACAACTTGTGAACAAATTATGTCTTTTAGCAGGGACAGATTTTTATAGCTATCCAATTACAAAAACACAGAAAAAATGTGTTGCATAAATGGGATTTTCTTTGGTTTTAAGACTTTCAACGTGTTGGTTCAGAATGAAGAAACCAAGTGAAGCAGACTAATGAAATCAAACACACGGTGATTAGCAGCTCTTCAAAAGCTCTGCTATAGAGCTGAGTGCTGGACAGCCTGTCTGAAAACAATTAAGTGCAGGCTTAAATTTGTCTGTTAGAAATCTATTATTGCCAATGTGCTAAATAGTTAAAGGTATTTTTGAAAACTTAATTTACACGGAGATCATTTAATGTGATCACTATGAAGTGTACAAATTATTTATACCTCCATAGACTGCAAATTAAATTATACCCATTTACATGATTACTTTGGTCTTTAAGAAACTTTGCAGACACTTCAAATACAATCACATTGCAAAATGTGAAATGTGCAATTAAATTTTATTTCATTGTAATTTAAAATAAAGTCCTTTCTTACACTACTAAAATCTGAAGAACTTCAACTCATCTGACATTGCCTCAGTCATATTTTTCAATTGTTGGAACAGTCATCAAATCAATAACTAAATAACTTACGCCTAATGCATTTTTTCATTCTAAAAATGATTTTTAAAGTGGTTCTTGTCATAAATATGAAAACATTTCTATGTTTCAATTAATTCCAACTAAAATTACAAAGCTCTTCTTATTTGGGATGCTTCTCAAAGTAAGTATTGTATCTGCCTCAAACCAAAAAGATACAGCTGATAATTTAAGGATATTTTCTTATTTTAGTAAAAAAAACCAAAACCAAACTTGGTGCGTGCATAGATTATTATTGAATCAATATGAACTCTCCAATTTGTAACCCTTAGATGTATAATGGTCCCTTTCAGAGTAATACAACAGGCCTAACTTCAGCATTTCTTTTCATGTGAAGGTGAAAAAGCTGAGGTAGCTTTAGCTGACAGGACAAATGCATTAATTCACAGGAGCAAAGCACAATTTGAGGAACTGAGTAACTGTCCAGTGAAAAACATGTTTGTTTTCTAGCCAGAAAACATCTATGCACACTATGCAGATCTCAAAAATAGTACGGGGATAAGCAGCCAAGCAGCTAGAGAGCTGCACAGAGTTTATTCTATTTCATTCTAGCTTGAAATAATATTAAGCTTTTGCGTTCTACCAATAAAAACAAACACAAATACTAAAATCCACGGTCAGTGACTTCTTGATTCGTGCAGCATCACCTAATCCCTGGCAGTAGCTCTGAAAAACATGCGGTCGCATACCAACGTGGGCTCCTCTAAAGACTAATTACTACAAATTACCTTGTTCCGGCTACACCAAATCATAGTAACTGTGCTTCAAATCTAAGTGCACACACGTGTGCAAATGCACATACACAGAGCCGTAATGATTTGTTTCCCATTGCTCTTGCTTATGTTGATCTTTTTAATTCTTCAGCTGTCAGATCATCTGCATTACTCTCCATGCACAGTTGTTTTTAAAAATACTCTTCCTGCTTCAGTCCCCCTTTTCCTCCCATTCACTCTGTGCATTCTAAACAAATGCCCTCAAAGCTGTTCTCACATTTTGCTAAACATTTTTCTAGCTCTCTACGGACTTGGGATGCTGCCATAGCCTACAGATGACCGCCCTGTCTTCAAAGTCCTTCTAAAAATTACTTCTTCCATGAATGCCTATCAGCATTAATCACCCACAGGCAGTGGTGTGTATAAAGATAGCAGCTCAGCTTTGAGATTGAAAAAATGTTAGGTCACTTGTACTTGAGCAAATAAATTTGATCTCCATTGCCTCTCTAATTCAGAGTACAGGCTCCTTGAATCATGGAACCATTTTGGTTGGAAAAGACCTTTAAGATCATTGAGTCCAACCATTAACCTGACTCTGCCAAGTCCACCACTAACCCATGTCCTTGCTTTTCTGTTCTTGCCCCTACTGCAGCGATGCCAGTCTTATGAATCTTGGTGTACTTTAAAATCTTAACTCCCCAAGTTGTGTTATTAGGGGACAATTTCAACTTTCACCATTAAGAGTTCACCTTTAAAGAAACAAACCTGTTAAATGTGAGCCTGGAAAGTCTCAGCATCAAAAGGCTAATGAAATGAACTCACTTGATACTTTTATGATTTTATTACTTACATGCCATTCTCATCATATTTGGGGTATCTGATTAATGAGTGAGTTTTTACAGGATCAGCAAAAGTGCTGCCAGAGAGAAACCGGAGTGACCAGAGACAAGGGGACAGCAAAGGAGGGCACACACAAGCATGAAAAGAAGCCTGACTGCGGACACAGAGTGATGAGAAAAGAGGAACTCGTATCCGAAAGGACGACACAGCCTGACAGCTGACATAACTAAAACATATGAACTCATTATTTTTGAAAAATACTGCTCTTTCTAGTAATACATCTCAGAAATGACTTCTCCATTATAGGCATTCATTTGTTAAAAATGAAAAATGAACAGTTAGAAAAATATAAATCTTCCTTAAGGAATGCTTACCTATGTCTAAAATCTTTATTTCTTGGTGGGAGCAAGTAAAAAAGAACAGAAAAACATTGTTAGAAAAACGTTCAGAAAGGATGTTAAAAGATGAAAAGAAGGCAACATTTACAGTTATCATTAGTGAAGCGGTGAACGATTGTCTTTTGTCCACTCATGTCAACTATGTACGTTAACTCTTAAAATCCACAGAATAATCACTTTGGGTAGATGAAATTCTCACAGTTCAGAGAAGCATAGCTAAAATATCTTACCAAAGGTAGAATTTTTTCACTTAAGTTTTAAATACTTTTTCAGAAGTTTTAAAACCTTTTGACTCAACTTCTTTTGTTCCCAAAAGCATTGGGAAACTCTGACTTACGCAATGTCAGAAACCTATTCCGTACTTCAGTTTGCACCAGTAATTCACAACCCCAGAAGTCCGAGATGAGAAAAACCCCATACCTTAGCTCCAGAACACTGGTGACATTTCCAGATGGGAATATCCGCCGAACGTAGTTGAAATCCCCCACGTAAAGGCTGCCATCTATCCCGCAAGCTAAGGCAACCGGAGCCAATAATTTGTTGCCATCAGCTTGACCATTACAACTTGGACAGGAGATGCTGCGCCGTCTTCCATTGCCCATAATGCTACTGACCACTGGGGGTTGCTGAGATATAAACTGATTTTCACCATTTCCTTTGTAGAGAATTCCTGGCAGATAATATGAAAAACACGCAAAAAACCCAAACTTTCAATGTATGTACATAAAATACACAGCTGTTCCAAATAGTCTTTTAGTTGATTAATATCACTTAATGGACTTCATCACCATATTTTCTCTCACTACAAGAGAACTTTGTTAAAACTTTGTTATATTTACGTCAGACACATGAAGCATTATTTTATCCACAAAAAGTAGTAGCAACACTAAATATACTAACATTTCATACCCAAACAAATTTTCAGTCATGCTTATTTTTAACTGTTAATAATTTTAAGTTATAATTCAAAATAAAAATTCTCATGTGGAAGGAAACTCAAGGTGTACTGAATAAACTCAAGGTCTGTGTTCCTAAATTCTGACAGTTTTGAAACTCCCCAGAAATGCTTGAAATTCTAACTGTGCCTGTACTCTAAAAAAAGAAAACAATATATATTTGCAAATTGTATTCCTAAAGTCCTAGTATAACTAATTATGAATGTGGTGTCAAATGTAATCTAAAGTGGATTACTGCTGCAAATTGTAAATATTAATTAAGGAACTACTTCAAGAAGTTGGAGATTGCCTCAATTTCACATTATAAAACACTCTATACCCCGCTCACAATAAAAATGTACCTCTGGCAACAAAGTCTGCCTCAATACCATGTCTGCAGTTATAGGCAGTTATTAAAAATGTCAAAACAACAAAAAAAATGTGGTGCCAGGCCAACCTGCCTCTTAAACTTAATTCTGCTTTGAGGTATGAAAGGAACAATAATTTCATGAAGACAAAGCAATGTGCCAGCAGTATTTTTCTTCCTTATAGCCTCCATAGGAAATCTGAGAAGAAAAATGCACGCTTTATGTTAAATCTTCGGTCTTAGGAAAAAAAGTGTGACTTCACAGTGTTTTAAAACGTTGCCAGGTCCCTCGTTATTATCTCTCTCAATGAATCCGCTGAGGTGTATTTTACAAATGGTCAGCCATTATGGGTATACTCGTAAGTCACAGTATGTCGTTCCATGGTATAATGCGTGTAAAGCCCGTGTCACTTTGTACTTTACACTGATATGTGTTTTATTGATTGTGTGCCCAGAGTTTCAAAGGCAGCTTGGGGCTGAAGGATACATTTCTCTTGTGAGACGCTTAGAAGAAATTTAAGATGTATTCCTCCTTCTCTCCCCACTCACACAATGCACCTTTTATACTGGAAGATATGAGTAAAAAATATTTTGTTTTCCTCTTTAAATGTTTAACATGTCTTCACTACTTTTTAATGTTCTAAAATTTAGGAGATTATAAACGTAAAACCAATATACATGATAGAATCGGGAAGAATGAAAATGGTTTATGGAAACCTAACGGCAAGTAATCTAAATAAGTAATCTAAATCAAAAGAGGGAGAATGTATTTTTCATGAATAGTTAAAGCCAGAATGCATTAACAGTATACAAAATCCCCTCTCCTATGATTACCTCATTTATGACAATCATGGCACCATAATTTTGCCTGAAATAGCTGAGTTCTATAATTTTCATCAGAGGAATTCTACAAGTCAGCACAGTGCACTATTGCACCTGATTTATTCTGTCATTACCTTGAAAAATTGGTCCTTCACATTTCTCCTCTATTATCACAGACTAAAAGATGTACATTAGACTGTTTACCGCAGTAGCCTGGGATGTCCGTACAAACTCTGTCTACACTTTCTTCTGAATAAATTTCTCCAGCGCATCCGCCTTGTCATTACAACTCTCCACTTCGTTTATTCAATTAGACACACGTCACTTTGAAAAGTCATTACTTGTCAAATGTACTCTTGAACATAATTTAAAGCCACCATCTATTTGCCTTGTGAACAGAACCAATCTTATATATATATTTATAATTATAGCTTTTTACATTTTCAGATGGATTACATTACAATAATTTGCACAGGGTTTTTTTTGACATTTTAAATTAGGTACAATGACACTTTTTCCCTTGATTTGATTACCTTGTTTTTCTACCCGTCAGAAGCAATACTTTAGGCGGTGACTAGCATTTCACACAAAATAAGCTCATGTACTACCAGGAGACCTCAAAGGGACGCCAGGTAGTGCAGAAGTGGTATTCTTCCTACTGAATTACTACTGGGCTCCTTCTTTGCATAAAAATCCAGTGTGACCATCTCCACCTTGAGCTGTGCCGCTCTGCTTATTTCACCTTTCTCACACATTGCCAACAAATTTTTCCAAATAGGCACCGTTCAGTGTTAATCTGGGGCTTCCTCAGCATGACACCCTCCACACAGCTGCTAAGTAGCACGCTGGACAAATTTACCTCGATGCCAAGGCACAGGCCTTATAAATATGTACTGCTCCTCATCTTTTCACTGAAATTAAGGATGACCCTCTCACTAGTGACTTGACTCTGTCCTGAGAAACAGGGACACAAGTGGCCCCCACTGACTCAGGGCAACGTTTATCACGCTCTGTGTGCCGAGCTGACCCCAGCATGCTGGGAGTCCTGGTTTTGGCTGGGACAGAGTTCATTTTCTCTCCAATAACTGGTATAGTGTGTCTTTTGGATTTAGTATGAAAAGAATGTTGATCATACATAGATGTTCTGGTTGTTGTTGGGTGATCAAGGGCTTTTTGGCTTCCCATGCTCTACCAGGTGCACAAGAAGCTGGGAGGGAGCAAAGCCAGGACAGCTGACCCAAGCTGGCCAAAGGGCTATTCTTTATATATGATGTCATGCTCAGTAGATAAACTGGAGTTGGCCAGGGGGGCAAATACCACTGCTCAGGAACAAATGTGCTGTTGGATTGTGGGTGGTAAACAACTGCATTGTGCATCACTCATTTTGTACATATTATTTTCTCTTCCTTCGCTGTTCTATTAAACTGTTCTTATCTCAACCTGTGACCTTTCTGTTTTTTTTTTCTTCCCCTTTCTGATTCTCTCCCCCTCTCACTTGGGAAGGCGTGAGTGGCTGTGTGGTCCTAGTTGCTGGCCAGGGTTAAATCACATCACTGAGGAGAACTCACTTCAGGGAAGGATTTAAACAGGAGGAAAGCGTAGGTGAGCGCTTATCCTCCACAAGAGACGGTTACCCATTTGCTAACTGCTCCCATGAGCAGCCGTGCTGGAGCTGGCGATATCATGACATGCAGGGGAACACCTCCTGTATTAATGGATTTAATATTGGGAGTGAAGAGTTCTCAGGCAGGAATATCTCCTACTGCTGTTTAATTTTCACGCAATGTGAAAACTGGAAGTGAAAACATCATTCAAGATACTATTAACGTACAAACAGTTACTGCCAATAACAATGCTGACACCTAAAATTGCTATAGAATTCCTGTCTCCTTAGCATCACTCAATTTTTGAAAACAATTTCAACATTTTTAGGTTGGGTTTTTTTTTGGCATATCTAATACAGGGTGACACTGTTAGATGAAATTATTAATACATATATATTTATAGGAGGAAGAGACATGACATGCACTGTAAAGATCAAATAATTAATCATATGCAAAACATTCCATAATTTCCTTTATTAAAATAACAAAGCAAACATTTGAAAAGTTAGAATGAGATACTTGAAATGCAGGGCAGTTCAGTACTAAAATTAGCAAGACAAAAATTAACTGCTTACCATTCTGAACATCCAGTACATGATGTTTATCCAATGTCCAGCTACCCATGTTGGAGGCATCCAGTTCATATCCCTGCAAAATGGCAGTCCGCTTTTCCCAAAGAGTTAGATCCAAGCAAGACTCATATTCATAACCTACAGACACTAAAATAACAATACATTTCCTTATTAACTATAGGATCTTGTTCAGAAGAAGAGTTTAAGAACTCTGATTTCCTTAAACTACCTGTGTTGTTCTGCAGTGTCAGACTACCTGAAAATCCCAGTGGCTTCCTTAGATGTATTGAAAGACTAAACAGAGTTCCAAAATCCTTTAAAATCCATCTTGGCTTATTAAAATAATTTTAGTTACTAAAAGTAAGTGGATTAGGACGGGTATAGAAGGCAGCCATTTGGTGAAGTATGTCAGAATGCTGCTGTGCTTTGAAGTACAAGGAGGGTGCAGGCTGAATGCCACACAGTGATATTAGGCTGAGGGCTACTTCATGGGGAAGAACTAGATGTGAAAAATGACTATGGTCTCTTTTTTTCCTTTTGAAGGAATTGATTTCTTATAATTCAAAGTTTAGATTAGTATTTTCTACAATATTTTAATATGCAGTGTTACTTCTCATCTTATTCTGCTAAACATTTTCTACTTAAAGGATACAGGTATTTGAGATGTGCTTCCCTATTTTCAAGGCAACAGTGAAAACGCAAAAAAATTCCATAACACACGTACCAACAGCTTCACATAATCCATAGACTCTCTGGTTGTATGCATCAGTTTTATCCCATATGAAAGTGTAAGCCAGATTCGGGGATGCAGGGAACCATTTTTGGAAAAGTCTTCCCACCACTGCCACCATAAGATGAACCTTCATTAAATTAAATGGTATAACAGACTGTGTCATAGTAATCTTCAGAACAGATTTATATCCTGCAGCTCGGGAGCTTAAGTATGATAACTTCAAATCGGTTCCTGGTATTGTTGTTTCTTCATGAAGTACCTATGCATTGGTAAGAAAAAATACAGAATTTGAATGATTTTGACATTAAACAGAACAATGCAGCTCTCATAGAAGGAGGCCTGACATGATGCTGCATGACAATCCAGTAGGAAGTATCATCTAAATCCAGTCTTCATTTAATAATGTAAAATAAATAACACCACCTTTTTTTCTGAAAAGCAAAAACTAAATTCTTCATTATACTGAAGCTGCTTAGTTGATACTTTGTGCTGGAGGATTTCAAAGATCTCTCCTTTATTTTTATGGGGGGAAGGAAGCATACAGGAGAGGGAAAACATTCCCAACTGCTTTTTCCAAAAGAGGCAAAAAAGCATCTTTCATCTAAGTGAAAATAGCCCCTTCTTGTGCTGCCACACATGTCCCAGTTATGGACACATAATAAAGGCAGTAGAGCCGCTAAACACTGCAAAGCTTCAGATTTGGGTTGTGATATCTAATCACTCCTGCAAGAGCAGGAAGGACTTTTAGGTGGTTTATTATTTGCATTACCTGTGGATTGTAGGTACTTTGAACCAGAGCATTCTTCCATTTATTTTGAAGACAGATAAGTAGGATGCCTCAGGGAAAGCTTTTCCATATTTCCTGATCAATATTCACTACTCAGACATCAGCCCACCACTTTCTCATTTCAGAGAGGTGCAATGATTCAATTTTATTTTTGAAAGGTTTCTCCCCTGCTCTACCTTGTCTTTTCCTCTGAGCTGAGGAGCTTTTGTGGGTGATGGATGGACGTGAAAGGTTCCTGCGTAACGTGGATGAAGATAGCCTATACTGTCCTATACTTCAGTCAGGACATAAACACTGACAGCAAGCACTTCAGGTGAACAGCTACCATGTATCCCAGCTTATTGGGGAAAAAAAAAAAAAAAAGAAAGAAAAAAGTATCTAGACACATTTATAAAGATAATGTTTCTCTGGTGGGTAGAGAGGGCAAAGAACGCAGAAACACAAGCCCAGGGCCTTGGTGGTGTAAAAAGAGCCCTCTTGGGGAAACAAATTTGGAAAGCTTTCTTTTACTTTCCTGGCTTCTAGTCCTAAAGTCTGAAGACCAAACAGTAATGAATATTAGTGGAAAGCAGACCTCAGGGAAAGCACTGTCACATATATTAGACTTGAGACTTCAGTGAGATCAAAAGGTGGCTACTAAATAAGGGCTAAGTTAGTCCCTATGCTCGAGAAATCCTTGGACACTTTTAACAACTTCTCAACAACTGACTGTGTTGAATAGGGTCAAATAATGTGGTTTATGCTCTTGAGGAGGGCGAGAGGTGCTACACCATCCTCTATGTTAGCACTTTTGCTGGGATATAAAGAAAGATTTATATGGTAGTAATTATATCTTGTTCCCAATAACAGTAACAAAAAATCAGAACTAGTATTTTGAACTCGTTTTCTGGCATGAATGGTTATTTACATCTGATATATATATGGGCATGCAACTCTTGTTCTCCAGTAAGAATATAACAGAGCTGTAGGAAGTAAAAGAGGAACGGGAAGATACTAGACAAATTAAATTCAGATTTAAAAATTCTTAATTCTTAATCTTAGAATGTTTCTTTTTTACTCACCAAGAACTTGCCGTCACTGAGAAGAAATAACGAGCAGTACCATCACTTGGAAGAAGGCGATGGTGGAATAATTTCTGTTTGTAACTCTAGTCTGCTCTCCCTCAGTCCAACACATGCACTGTGTCTAAGCCAGAGAACAGGCAAATCTTTTCTACACAAACAAATCCCCCTCTGTCTAGAGAAGTGATTGTGGACATACTCCTTTTCTAAGACTTTGAAGAAAAAACACAAACCACCTTGGAACAATAGACAAATTCCTCAAGACATCAGCAGGACTCTCATATAGTGCACATGAAAACTAGTCTAACAGATGGAGGTCTCTGAAAGCAAGAGGAGAAAAAGAAATAATACGCTTGTAACAGGACACAATTTAATGGACTTTGCTGGCCTCCCGTTATGACCACTGCTTCTTTTACAACTACGACTGTGGAAGAACAGTGTTAAACACTTAGGTGGTCTTCCAGTACTCTTGGCTGACACAACAGGCAATAAAGAGGACACCTTGAAGTTTCAATTTCCAAGAGACTCCACTGGGTATTTGGATTACTATCAAATTAGAAACCAGGACACTCACATAGTTCTCAGCGAGCTTTAAAACAAAAACCCAACCCCTATTATTAGTTTCTGCAGAAGCCTCAAACATCTGCTGGAAATCTGACTTATAACTTCCCTCTTTCCATAAAATATCCCTGTAGTAACTTATTTTCTTGAGAACTTTAGAAATATAGAGGTAAGGTTATGCATCTCAATCTCTCTCCCAGAATCAAGCATTACAAAGAGAATTAAACAGTTTAACGTTTATCTGAAAAGTTAAATCATCAGACACAGCAGAGAGCATCCTATGGGAGCCACGACATCACATCAATTGTAAAGCAATCAGGAAAGTCACTGGGTATAAAAGTCACATGGGGAATTGCCAACACAACCAAGCTGTCTGTGCTTTACCTTTTCCAGATAAAGTATCAAACTACCTTCAGAACGCTGAGACCCTAAGGGGACTGAGTTATAGCCCAGCTACCAAATTCTAACGGTCAACATTTTATTTATGGATGATTAAACTTCTTGGAAGGACAGCCATGAAATATTTAACCTACAGGACTGAGATAAAGGTCATCTCAATTTTCACAAGCACAGAGTTTCTTGTCCTGAGAGTTCAAGCTGGTGACTGAGTCACATAAATTGTGCAGGGCTCCTTGTCTCTCGTGGCCAGCGGCACTAATCCTGTCCAGGCTCTGGAATGCTTTCCTGCTCCAAAATACTAATATGATTCAGGTGACATGGTCTGATGGTATTAAGAACTCTGAGTAAGAAATTTAATTCAATTAGGGGGAAAAATGCTTGCTGTATTACCGTGATTTTTTTTTGGCACAATGAGCAACTTCAATAGAGGGTTTAAGAACAAATTTCACGAATGAGTGCAAACTTTAGTCCTATGTCAGAAAAAGGTTCTTCGCCAAGAAGCAACAGCTGACCTGCTGCATTAAAATGTAACGTCGTCACGGTTTGAAAGGGGTAAAGATGGCTTTTTTAGACACAGGTAGATATTGGCAACTACCGCTATTACACGAATGTTGAGACCAAGGAGTACTAAAATAGGACTTCTTTAAGTAGAAGCTGAAACTTCTCCTTTCAAGATGGAAAAATCTCTTCCCCTTAAAAAAAGGTTTCCCCTAGAATTGAGGCTCTTAAATGAACTTACAAAGAAATAACCTTGAGTTATCAATATAAAGCATTAAGATATAAAAAGGAGGAAATTGCTTGTTTTTCCTATACTTAAAACATTGCTGAGTTACCACAGAGAAGACAGATAGAAGAAAGCCATACACGTGTAAAAACCTAAAAACGGGCCCATAAAAGAATAAATCAAGAGGTGTATATAAAGTTTTAAACAGAAAGCAAAAGAGAATAAAACCAGAAAACCTGCTGGAAGACAAGGATGCATAAATGGAGCTATTTGGCCCTAAGAATAATCTCCATTATTTTTTCAGCACAAACTTGAAGTTTGGAGATTTTAGCTGAGTGAAACTAGGATGCAGCATCCATGGAACACTGGAATATCCAGACATCCTGTTATAGTACCTGTTTAAATTGTGAAATAGGTTAATTTCTTTGCTGAAAATCTGGCCATACTGAAGTTACAAACAATCATTTTTATTAAGTCACTGAGGCCCACATTGCACCCTGACTACTTCTGGGTAAATAGATTTTGCCAGCTTATGTTGTATAGTAATGCCAGTAGTGAGAGAGAGTCAGGGGAGAGGGGAAAAAAAACAAGTGGGCAACCTTGAGCATATAATTTGAAAGAAAACTTTTCAGTCTTCCTACTCCCACCCACTTGAGGTGACAGAAACAAGCAGCTCAGGACCTGCAGAAGGCGTCTTGCAAGTGTACGTAACAGTGGATAATAGAAGTTTAGGAGAAGGAAAGCCTCAAAAACTCAATTTCAGAGTTGCTCAATTGTGACTCACTTGTGGGTTTCTGCCAGACCATACTGCAATATGTGGGAAACACGTTTATTATATTAGGAAAAAGACAGCAACAATATTACCTAACACATATAAGCAGCTCCAGCTTAACCTGTTCTCCCTCATCTGTATGCAGTTTGCTGTCTTGTTCCACACTGATTAATCTCAGCTAGTTAAGTCTACGCAGAGCATGCTAACTTCCAATTAAAAGTAGATAAAGTCATGCCTAAGTAGTCCAAATTTAGTTAACGTTATTTATTACCATCCCTATTGAGTAATGATCTGCTGGGTCTGTGATCACCCCTTCACCTACTGCATTTGTTCTTTCCTCTTGCTTGCCTTCTTTTTTCAGTTTGCTGCTGCTGCTTTGGTACAGACCTTAATTCCCCCTCTGATCAATCTGGGATTCATAAGCCACCAAGTACACTCTTTTGGAAACATTATCTCCAAGGGCTGATGAAGCCCTTCAAGGCATGATGATTCCAGCAGCACATCATTTTCTTCTGTAGTACGTGACAGCGAGCGCTGTCACACCATGCAAAGAGGGTGACTAATACTGACTGAAGGAACATGGGCAACCCTGTCTTTCTCTGTGCCTTCATCCAGTCTCCCCCACTTTAAACTGGCATTGCCTCTTTTTTATGAAGAGATCTACAGCAGTTTCTCCGGAGCTGCACAGACAGTTCTGAATGAAATCCAGTTCTGCCCATCTTTTATCAGAGTAACGAATTTTTGGGGAGACAGACTGTTGAGTATTATGCATTTCCCAGGGGAACCTGACCCTACAGGCTATGGGCCAGGCACAGCTGTGCAGCTCCCACTTGCCAAATCAGGGGATTACATGTGTGATGAGCAAAGAATACAGAAGAAAATACTCCTTGATTATTTTTTTTTTTTTTTCACAGTACCAGAACCATTTTTTTTCATACATAATGACAGTACTACTTTTACCTTGTCATAAACGACCCATCAACACCAACTGCTTAGGATGTGCTGAGAATATGATCTTTCCTTCTGGCTGGTTTTCCAGGGAAATCTACTTGATCCAACAGTCCTGCCTGTCAGACCTCCCACCTCGCAACTTTTGAAGCTGGTAGCCACTTTCAACCACATTTTAAATGACAGTAGGAATCTCTAAATTCAGTTCTTTTAGGGTTTCTAAAAAAAAGGGTTCGGGTAGGGAAGAAGTTGCCAAGTTGTTATTCCTGTGAGACAACGGCTGACTGCAGGCCGTGGGGGAAGGACTGGATGTGGCAGATAGCTGGAATTATAGCAATGGGTGGGAATTAGTAGGAATCCAGACTTATTAGTCCCACTGCTCATGAAAACTTGTTTACATAGATGATACAAGTGCTTTTTGAAAATATGTATTTTTTTTGTCATTCTTCTATTATTACTTTTTTCTTGATTTATACCCCATCCATCTAAGCCTTTTTGCATCACTTCAGAAACTGACTCTATCGTCTGCTGCCAAAACAAGTAAATTAGAACAGTTTCTCAGTGGACTGCATTTTGCAAATATTTTCTTTTAATTGACTTGTAGTTATCAAAGGCACAGAAATGATAGTGAAGATAAAAGCAACGATTTTCTAGCACAGTCTAGATTTGTATGGGTGTTTAGTTGTAATTTCCTTACATCTTTACTTTAAACCTGCTCTTACCGTCAACTGCTTAATGATTTTGCTCTTTTCTTAAGAGGTCTGCATGAAAACATTTGAATACATTTTCTATGTGTCCCTTGAAGAGATAAGGACATTTCTTAGTGAATGGGAAAAAGAATTCTCTATGTAATTATGGCATTGTGAAGGTGAGAGAAAGAAAAAGAGAGAGAAAGGAGAGAGAGAGAGAAGGGAGAGAGAGAGAGAGGAAGAGGGATGCAGAAAGAGTACTGTTTCACTAGGAAAGGTTTTATCAGAAATCAATAATGAGAGAAATATTACTTCTTGAAATGCAACTTTGCTTTAAGAGTTAAGGAAGACTACATTAGTAATTAGTTATTTGAGATAGAGGAATTATTAATACATTTATGTTAGAGAAAAAAAACCTCCAGTCACAGCTTTTTCTATTTAAAGCAAGGTTTTGATGTGAGTCTTACTTTTGGTATTACAAGTTCTGAAGAAGTAGATTACCGCACATGCTCACTGGCTTGTAAGTCTGTCCACAGCGTTACAAGGAGTTCTTTTAGTTTATAAAAATCTGAGTGTCACGCTATTTATCCGGACTAAACAGATAAATTGAACTGTATGGGTCTTTCAGACATAGTGGAAAAACACCTCTCATGTTCAGTTTTGGAGATGTGCTTCTAACAAAAGGGCAGTCAGAACAGTCAGATGTACTACAGTGTGTCCATTTTGATGGGCCAGTGCTTGATGGCTGAAGACGTGATGTGCATTAAATGATGTAAATAAATCTAAAACCAGACATTGGTGTACACCAAGCTTTCTTACTTTTTTTTTTTTTTTCCAGATGAAAGTTTAAAAATCATCCCATAGAATACATAAATTGGCCTGAAAATAATCATGTTGCAAATTCTTAGCACTTAGTCTGAATTATTTTTTCAAGAGTAGCTTGCACTCTTTTTGTTATGGTTGCTTAATACAATATAGCCTGTGATAAAATGTGATTTATTTGAGGCACACCTTACCTGTGTCTCTGGGATGACAGGACTGTCTTCAGGAGAAATTCTAAAGAAGGTGGATAAAGGCGATGACACAATAACAGGGTTTGGCCTTACAAATCCACTCAGATCACAACTAGGAATGTCATTCTCTTCCTTCTTCATGACCAAGGTATCCATGACATAAAAGACATTCCAGGGAATCCAAACTGTGTGATACTGTGTCAGGAACGGCGATCGCTCAAACACCAGGGTCAGGGAGGCACCGCCATTCGCTACCAAGTCAAACCTAGAAAAAAACAGCAGGGCTTGCTAGTCAGCAAATTCCCAAAGCCATCTACAGCCTCCATTTTACTGATTGATTCTTCATTCCACTTCAGTGCTCTGAAGGCAGAATGGCTCTACTGGGAACAACGGAGAAATCAATTAAAATATATTACATAATACCACACTAAGCGAACGGAGAGTTTGGGATGTTGCGTTTAAACTAAACAATACCTTCTACTTCTGAAGTATATAATCAGCACATTTTACATTTGAAGAATGTACTAAGTACAGCTTCGGTCAATTGCTTTTTTTGTGTCTTTTGTTTCCATCATTTTATTTTTACAAGCAGCTCCTCAGTAAGACCTTTGCTGTCTTTACGACTTAGAAGTGTTTCAAATTGCACTTACATTCCATCTTGGCGAGTAATTGTATATCCATAGTCTGGATAGTGCAGAAAGGAGACATTGACTCCAATGAGTGGCGTTCCATCAGCAGTTAATACTTGGCCCCTTATGACGGATGCAAGACTGTGAAAAAGATGCAGGATCAAATTACAAATTTGCTTTTTTTGTTCCCTTTTAAATGAATTAAATCTAGTAGAGCGAACATACACACACATCTTTGCATGGTGTCAACAACCATTAGCAAAAACATTCCTGAGACTCTAACCTTTTTACAAGTTCACATAATTTACACTGCATAATGAATGCCTTGAAATACACAGATAATAATTTTGTTAATATTATTGATTTTACTTTGGTTCCTTCCACCCATACTGAGTTACTAAGACCAGAGATTTACTGAAGAATTTTAAAAACTTATAAACTCTAGATGTTCCCACTGTAAGTCATACCTCTGGCAGACTCTTAAAGAAAAATGTACTTTTCAATTAGTATCAAAGCAATCTGTAAAACTGCAGGGACTATGAAGTACAAAATTTAAAAGAGCAATAAGGAACATTTGTGCAACAACTTTTAATCAACTGCTGTGCCCAAACACATTAATGCTGTTAAATTACTGCAAACGCAGTAGTTCTAGTGTAAATCATCTTCCTTCACTCAGTGAGATCCCAGACACCTGCTTCCTGTTACTGGTTTATTTTCAGGTCATTACTGCTTCGTAGAGCACCAGTCAAACGGTTTATGCAATTATACTGTCGTGCACTTAACAGTTCTATTACATTAATTCATAATTTATATTATTTAGTGAGCTCAGTTTAAAAAGTGCAGCTTTGCTTTTCCTTCTGAAGTGTTTTCATTGCTTTGATGTATTTCCAACTGTGCTAGCCCAAATCAACTGGTTAAATAAAGATTTATTTAATCATTAATGAAGTGCCCTGTTAGAACACAGGTACTAAGCATGGCAAATACCTTCTGTAACCTACCGGCACTGGCAATATGAATTTTACAGGAAATGAGACAAAATAAGCAATTTGATAAATGAAGAGAAAAGGTTTCTGCTGAAAGTCCATGCCATGACATTTGCAGTCGCAGTGGATCTTCTTCTAAACATTAATCTCACATGCTCTTCAATTTATTTCACGAGTAAATGATGAGCCGTGTTCACCTCTTATTAAAAGGACTTTCCCCAGGTATGACATGAGTGCTGTCTGCTCCGATGAGAAAACTGATCCGGTCATAAAATCCTTTGGCAGCTTGCTGAGATGGCGACTGTTGGCTTTGGCTGATAATGTCCTGGGGATCAGGTAGCCCACGGCAGTAAGGCTGGTTTTGGCAAGAACTCTGCAAACAGCAGTCAGGATCCATACAGTCAACGAGCCCATCTGTTGGCAGAAAGTCACACAAGTGAACACACTCTTCCTCCTGCCCCTTTGCATGAGAATGGGCCAGTCAGCTGGGAGATTAAAAAAAATGTAGTTTGAAAGAATACTATTAAATAAGATTTTAATGAATTAACTTTCAGTTAAAGAAAGAGAGTGTCACTGTTTACTGAGCTCTTAAACTCCCATGGAAATCCATGCAAGCTGAATATACTCAGTATCATCTATAAATTAAACCTATTTATTTGATAGTTTTCTAATAACATGTTGAAAAAAACAGAAAATGGAGGAACTCAAGCTCTGTGTACACTGTTAACTTATAAATATTAAACATTACAGGTGGGTCTAAACAGCTTTTATCTGGAGTTATTTGGCTTGTTAGAGAAAAAACCAAACCAAACCAAAACCAAGTAACTCCCATTCTGCTGTTTTCCTGAAGTTTTTTAGCATATCTATGCTGTATGCAGCTTTAAATATTTCACAACATTTATCAAGGTGGACTCATTTATACCTTGGCAGAAAGATTTTGTTGCAAGTGGCAAAGGCCATTTCCACAAGAATTTTGCATGAAAATGTATGAGAGAATAAAATCTGTATTTAACATTTAGATTTTATGCTGAATAAATTGGTCAGGAATGCTGGCCAGTATAAACAAGATTTAAACACATGGGTGCTTTTATGCTTATGTGCTGAAATATTCACATATAATGAGCATTAGATCTGTCACAGCACTGGAAATCTAATTTGGTGAAAGATTAAAATCAAGATCAAATTGATAACTACTAATTTGCTGTAAGTAAAGTCATAAGGAATATGAGCCTGGAAATGTCAGCTACAGAAAATTTCCAGATGAATGTAATATAGTATCACATAGCTGATAATTGTTTCCCCAAAAGAACAGCAAGGCTGAAATAGCTCAAACATTTTATTATTCCATTTGGGTTAGAGAGGGAGCTTGCTTGCTGCACTGAAAAATACACCAATGCAGCACTCGGAGGAAGCCCATGGCTGCTTCTCTCACAAAATCATCTAGCTTTAGAGTAAAACTTCTTTCTGAAGGGAAAAATATAATCCATTTTTGTTCAATCGTATGTTGAAAGAGCGTAAGTAAACAGAGATCTTCTAAAGGTATTCCTCTAAGGACTGCTGGGCTATGTGGATCAGTTAGAAGATTGGCAAAATAGCAAAGGACTGCGATTTCTATTCTTTTGCACATCTAAAATTCTTATTTAACTCAGCTGACATTGAAGTCAGTTCAAGGAAAACAAAAAGGGATGAAAAAGTCATCGTTTAAGTATATCAAAGTTTAAACTTTTTTTAAGAGAAAAGAAATAAGATTTATTTTTCTTGGGATGAGGATATACCAGAGGGTCACGTTCCCATTCAGACAGACCTCGACAGGCTGGAGAAATGGGCTGACAGGAACCTCGTGCAGTTCAACAAAGAGAAGTGCAAAGAGAAGTCCTGCACCCGGGGAGGAACCAGCCCCTGCACCAGGACATGCTGGGGGACAACTGGCTGCAAGGCAGCTTTGTGGAGAAGACCTTGGGAGTCCTGGTGGACGCCACGTTGAACACAAGCCAGCAACATGCCCTTGCAGCAAAGAAGGTGCCAGTGACATTCTGGGCTGCATTAGGAGGAGTGTTGCCAGCAGGTGAAGGGAGGTGATCCTTCCTGTCAGCAGTGGGGAGTTCAAACCTGGAGTACTGTGGAGACTTTGCCCAAACATCAGGAAAACTTTTTTTTACTGTGAAGGTGGTCAGACACTGCAAGAGGTTGCCCAGCAAAGTTGTGAAGTCTCCATCCTGGGAGATATGCAAAACCCAACTGGACACAGTCCTGAACAACCTGCTCTAGCTGACCCTGCTTTGAGCAGGGGGTGGGACCAGATGATTTCTAGAGGCCTTTCCACCCTCAGTCCATGACTCTTGTGATTTTCTAGTCTCATTCTTGTACAATATGAAACCCTTTCCTAGCTAAAGTATTGACCTCCCTTGCTGGTTTTAACTCTAGAAGCCTGGATCAGTGTCAAGGTGGGGGGTACTGATGGTTAACAGCATAGTTTTGGGTTTTTATATCTCTGTATGGTCTCCCAGGCAATATGTGGTGCAGTTGCCAAAGAAATGCTCGAATTTCGTCATTCATCTTTGTTAGTTTATAAAAAGCAAATGTACATCTGGAGTATAGTCTGCAGGTCATAAAACTGCATGAGATTGACACCTTCTGAACTAATCAGCTGGAAATGCATTTTTACAAGCCTCTCCGCTAACATCAATCAGAGAAAGAATCTCATTTTCACCAGCCAAGATACAGGGATACGCTGTTTGTTATTCTTCTGTGGAGTTTATCAGCAACTTGCCCAGGCGAGTGACGGATGGTTATGAATCTGGCTCCTCATAACTTGAGAAAACATTTTTCATCCTTTTGCCGTACTTATGTGGCTAGAGCTATCTAGTACCACTAAGTTGAGCACTCTATTGCACTGTGTGAAGCAGAGTAAAATTTCCTTTCTGAAATGGCTCTGCAAAATTACTGATGAATTTTGTTTAGCCTGAAAAATATGGGACTTATCTCAACACTGTCTTATTGGTTATATCACTCAAATATGATAGTGGAATTATAAAGAAAATAGAAACTCCTACAGTCAGCTGGACAATCATTATCAGTCTCAGAAGGCTATTTTGTGGGGCTTTTTTTGTTCTAGATGAAAGAGGTTCTTCTGTATATGGAAGATGTAATGATTACATTATCGTTTTCTTCCTCAAAAGCTAAAGTCTAGCTGTAAATATCTTGACAGATGTCACTTTTCCCTTTGTTGCAAAATGCACAGAATTGCAATGGAGCATGGTCTGGTGATTATATTTCATATTTGGAGAGATTAATAAAACCCCCAAACCATTAAATGAGAGGTTTCGGCAACAAAGAGGATTCTCACACTTATGGATGTCTAAAAAATAAGATATATTAGTTGTCGTGTTTGCTTTTGAATGGATTCTAAGGAGTATGCATAAAACATGGAAGGAAGAAAAACAGGGGGACAAAATAAGTCCTGGGCACAAGTTCAGCTTGTGTCAAGGGGAGATCATGGCCAAGGACCTACATTAATCACATTATTGGTAAATAAATAGATCAGAAATTTTGGCAACAAAAAATCTCCACAAAGTGCCTACATTTAGTGCCTACAAAGGAAGAATACAGTTTTGGAGCTATGATGCTGGCTGTCCCACAGGACAGTTTTGGTAACTGTGGCACACTAAGACAAGAGGCTGGAAAGGACAGAAAACTGTGTTAATAAACCTCAGTTACCCTCGCAGAGCTCCATTTTACAACAGGCTATAATGAATGGACTCAATTATAGACAGCAAAAATGACTGCCTGTAGGAGCAGCTGCTTGGAAAAGCCACGAAAGCAGAAATAGCCCTTGATTTATTCCTGAGAAGCACACAAGGACCTTGTTCCATGTTACTATTGCAGCATCTCTATAAGCATACCTATAGTCTGCTCAAATTCAACACTCCTGTTGGAGTGAAGAAGCCTAAACTATAAAGTGTTGGGCTCTAAATGAGCTGTCACTCCAGAACGAAATCTTGGAGTCACTGTGGATAATTGCTATGGATATATCAACCCAGCACTCCCCAGCAACCATAGATGCAAACAAAAAGCTGAAGAATAGTGGGAAGTGTTGGAGCAGAAACCAGAGAACACGAGAGCAGGCCACTGCATCAGTCCTAACTCAAGTACAAACCTGACATTTCCTGAGCTTAGGTTATCTTTGTACTTAGTAGCCCTTTTGACATTCAAAACATTCTGGGGCGGTAATTTCTGATGTTAATTAGCATCCTGCTGGTATACCAAAGAAAACGTTCATATTTGTCCTGTTATGATTTTTCGCTAAACATTTGCTATTAGCCACTATCAGAGAAGAGGCCCTGGTTTAGGTAATCTTTAGGCTGAATTTGTACTACCTTGTGACAATGCTTATCAGGAGCAGGCTATCCTAGCCTGTGCAAGTAATTACAGAAATACAGTAGTGCTAAGTATGCTTTGCTTTATTACGGTACTTATTTTCATTTTAGTAATAAAAGAATATTAATAATCTCTTAAATCCTGCTGGTGGAAACCTGTAACTACTCTTAATAATTGGAGAAGAGCTAATAAAAAGCAAACTTAAACAAAGGAATCTGCTCAGTGAAGACCTACCTAAACAGTAAACAGCTTATTCTTTCTACAGTGATGACAAAACATGGGCCATTTTGGGAAAGTATAACAGTGACACGTTTTTTTTCCCAAGTAAAGGTGAGGCTTATTCCACCCATGGACAGCTCTGACTTCCCCTCTCCCCATAAAGTCAGTAGTTTAATTCAGCCTAAGGTCTGCATGTTGCACACGCTTTGTGGGTTGCTAAAATGTAAAGAAAATTCTGTATTTTATTATCCAAATCAAAACCAGGGACAAATAAAGAGTGATCCTTAAAGAGAAAGAAAATGATCTGCAAGACTCTCAGAAATCTGTATTAAAAGGAACATGAGTAATAATCACCAGTACCTAGAAGGGAAAATAATCAAGTACACTTTGATATCATTAGTATCTCCTATGGAGAATATTCCCATTGAGGTCCTTGGGATGCTCATATTGATAGAATTCGAATACTCAGTTCCAGAAAGAGCTGAGAATCAAAGGAACAGCAGACACTGTTATTAATGAATTATACACATATTAATATATGAAAAATATTTTATCCAGTGTAGGATGAAACATAACCACAGTGTATCAATTAGCTAACAACCAAGATAACTTCAATTACATAAGCACTGAGCCTAGTGCGATGTAAATCACACTACCTGCAGTCATCGGTATAAATTCAGCATAAGTGCTCAGATAACCTAATCTCCCACAATAAACAAATACAGCAGAGGCCTCCTTGTGTCATTCCCTGCAGCTGTCTGGAATTTCAATGGCTTGCTCAAGAGATTAGTGGGCTGATTGCACGTACTCTTGGAAAGGGAAGAAACACTGCTGCTCTTTCTAGGTGGGTTTCTGGCAAAGATTACTCTCTTTTTCTCAGTTTTGTTTGGTATGCTTCCAGTTTTTAATTTAATTTAATTGGTATATTTTAACCCTTTTCCTCAGCCACTAGTCAAAGATTGAAGCAAATATGCTCTGTATTGAAGCATATAAATGAAAATAACCACACTGAAAGAGAAATGACAGTGACAAGTAGTGTTACACAGGTCAATCATGGCAAAACAACTGTTTGGCCAATCCCTTTCTTATACATGGCTGCATAAAGTCTGTAAAGGAAATAGTGAAAAAAATTAGACCTTTTTTTTTTCCACTATTGTTCTATCTTCTTGAACTTTCAAGTAATTCTGTCAGATCCTTCTGCTCCAATTCCTTGTTCCTCTTCCCCTTTTCCTCACAAACAGCTTTATTGCTTTCAGTCTGAAGTAGCATCTTCTTTACCCTTTTCTGTTTACGTGCATTGCTGTTCACCTTGCCCTCTTCCTCCCACTGCTCCGTTATCTGCTCTTGGTTCTCCCTCTGATATTTCACGTCCTTCTATTATCTTTAACTTTTACTGAATCTGTTTCACTGGGTTTTCAACCTTTTTTCCTCTACATGACCTGTGGTGGGTTTTTTTTTTGCTTGTTTTTTTTTTCTCCTCCAAGTTGTTTATGCTTTAACCTAGTTTGTACTCCTCCTTGCTCTGTCTTCTTTCATGCCTGAACATTTCTCTTTCTCCCTATGTTCATAATCCCCTGGCCCACCTGAATGTAATTCCCCAAGCAGTGCACCCCTGCAAGGCTATGCTGTGGCCAGTCATTCCTCCCGCTCCCTTCCTACATGCGAGAATTCAGCTTCATGCTAGCTCAGATGGGATGTACCAAATCGCATCAGATTCTTTAGGCCCCTTAAATGTGCAAAACTGACTCAAAATATACAATATGTAAATGAAGAAGGATGACAAATCAAATGACGTGTAAAGCGATTGACAGCAGCACTGTTTTAAGTGTGTTATTTATTTTCCTTGGGAAATAAATGTTGCTGTTTTTTATAGTTCGTGATGTCCAAGATCCAAACTGCAGTTGGGATATGGGAGCAAACAGCCCACCAGCAACAACAAAGGCGTATGTAGTATAAAGCTGAAAAACAAAGTCACAGATGACTTTATCATCATCCAGAGGCCCTTAATGGTGTTTCTTATCTCTGCTCTGAATCTGAAGGTGTTAAACAAAAAGAGCTGATGACAGAAGGGGAAGAAAGGTAGACAATCAAAGCATTATTCTGATCTAATATTTGACTGCATTCACATTTCATCTTTTTTGTGGTTTTTTTTTTTGTGTGATTCTGGAGTCATGCCAAAGTCACAGCCCCTCCACCTTCTCTGCCCCACAATAACGATTGCTGATTGATTCCTTAAGTCAACAGGCCTTCCTGCCTCTTGCTGCAGATTGTTACCTGTCACCTGAATGACAGACTGCGGAAAGCAAGCCAAAAAAAAGACGACTTCTGGAAGCATCCTGTCAGTTATCTGAGCATTCACAGGCTGTGGAGGGATAAGATCTCTGTAGACTGGGCAACCGATTCCTTCCAGCAATAGCATCATGGGTCAAAATGTAAGCTCCCCATACGGCCTTTTCTCTTGGGATAATTTCCTTGTGAGGTCACTGAAAATTTGAACTTTATTTTTTTTCCCCTCCACTACAGTTCACTGACTTGAGACTATGTTTTATTCCAGTAAAAAAGAATATTGTGGGGAACCTAAGGTGACATCCACCATTTTCTAAGTACATCTCTCACCTATCATAAACATCCTGTAAGGTTTTGCTGATGTGCTACATAAAAGCACTGAAAACGGCAGTGTATTCTTACAGGCGTAAGAGCTAGTAAAACACGTGTATGGTTCTCATGGCAGTATTTAATGACCTGACTGTAAAATCTCTGTTCCTCAACACATTCTCCCCAGTGTTAAAGATCCAGTTGGTATATCTTACCTCCTTCGTTGTCCTTACTGTCAGTGCAGAGAGTTTCCATGGCTACGTCACATCCCGCTCCCCTCCATCCCGGCTGGCAGACACAGTGCCAGCCGTTCTGGTCCAGCGTGCACCTCCCGTTGCTGTTGCACAAGCCAGGGCAGCCCTCTGTTGAAACAGACAGAGAGGAAAAATCACAAGTGATTTAAATACTGCGATTATATAAAATGAAAAAAAATTACAAACAAGGGACGCTTACTGGGAACAGGCCTTAAGAACAGCACAAATACTGTAATTGCACATGGAGTGGAACAGCAACATTACCTGGGGAACATAATTCTTAGCAAAGTGGCATCTTTGATTGGCCTGACACTTGAGACACCACTTACCTGTACAGGCAGGAAATAAATGCACCAATCCTCTAAATACCTGCAGGCCAGACAAAATTAAGTTTGCTTTTTAATTTTTTTTTCTTTTTTCCTTTCCTTTTTTTTTTTTTTTTTTTTTTTTGGCAAAGTAACAAGAGGTGAATGCATAGTGCAAATACAGCTGTGTAAAACCATACGTTTTTCTGTGTTCATAGAACAGATCATTATTTGCTCTATGCAGTATTGGTTACTTACTGGCACAAAGGTATAAGCTCCCTGTTACTATGATCAGATCCCTCCAAATTCTTAAGTAGGAAAATGGGTATGATTTTAGGCACATAATAAAAGAGAATGTCAACTTTATCTGGTCTCAGAGTTGCCGTATATTCATGTGAAATTACAGTGCGTTAAATAATTGCACAAAGTATAGGCCAGTTTTAATGACTATACTTTATGCCAAAAATACATTCCTTTTCACAGAATAAGCAAAGCCCAGGAAATAGTGAAGCAGCTTAGCATCTATTCTAACAAACATTAGGATTCAGGCTGCATACGGATGGGACAGGACCAACAGGATTTCCAACTAAATGTAATAGCTGTGCGTATTTGATTACTTAGGACGGACAAAATGAAATACCATAAGGACCACAATAAAACATTGATAGACTGAACAAAAACACGGTAGTGACGTGCTTCAAGACAGATAGCAGAGAGTGATTTTTTGTGACAATCTCCCTAAGGCTTTTGTGCTGTTACCTTTATATCCTATCTTGTCTGCTTTTATGGCCAAGGAGGGAAAATTTGGGAAACAATTAAAATAATTTAATATATCCAAAACTGATACTTGTTTTCAGTCTAACATTGCATTATATAAACAGTATCTGTCACTTCCTAGTGATGAAATCTGGCATGCAGCCAACATGATCTGTATGAGGATGACAACACTATAAATATGTAGATTTTGGTGTTCCTTATCTGTGACTATGACAAGACACTGACAGAAGCAAGTACAGATATGGCACTAAGTATCTTATGAGAAGGTGGCTACAAATCAGATATTTTTGGACACAAAAATCTTCTGTAAACTTTTATCCAAAGCAAGTAAGTAACGGGCTAAACCACTTCTTCACTTTGTAGAGCTACCATCTTTGTGAACTAATCTACTGACCCATTTTGGTTTGTCGAGCTTAGAACAGTCTTTCAGAACAGTTTATTTATTTATTAATTTACTGACTCCTTTGAACCATGTAGCTCCAAATTACAAACATTCTCAGAAAAAAAGTTATAAAGGATGCTTAACTCTTGCCCAGTTTCTCTTAGAAGGCAGAGAATCAGGAAAACCTCTCATGAGGAAGGATGGTGAAGCTACAGTTATGCATATTGTATCATCACGCTAGGCTGAGATTACTCTTGCTACTCTTATTCTTTCAGATTGTAGCTGCTAGTAGTATTCATTGATATAATGAGAGCTATTTTTTTCTTAATCTATCTTCTGTTTAATTTATGGAAGACTTACATATTTAATTGCCATACTGACAGAGCGTTTTAGGAGTCAATTGGGTACACTCAAGAGTTATTGTGTGAAAGCCTGGATATTGCCATGAATATTGCCATATTCTAATGAAAAAAACACAAATAAGGAATAGAGAAGGATACTCAGGGAAAGAGGGGTAGGAATATTTTAAACATTCTTCTAAATCAGTTTTTCACCATAACTGAAGATACAAGAATCTTTGCTGTTTCATGTTAGGCTTTTGCATCCTTGAATCTTTTAATTGAAAAAGTTGCATAGATTATACAAGCTTTTTCTAGCTTCATACAAAATACAAGTAATAATTTCCTACATTTAGATAAACAAAAACTTAAGAGCCCAGGGTATTCTATTGATCTGTCTATATATAAACACACACATATCTATAATTAATCTGTTCTTTAGAACTAATGACACTTGTTCTGTGACAAGAGCATCACTTTGCTTTGTTTCCTAAATATTTACAGTTTTGTAGGAAGAGGTCTAATGACAAACAAAGAAAAAGCACCAAACAGCAAATGAATACTATCTTCAGTTTTTGGTTCAAACAAAATCTAATACATGTACACAGTTTGTATATAAATGTATAATTACTGCTAAAATGTTATTATGTAACATAAGCAAGATTTAATATTTAATTTGAGATGAGTTGAAAGGCATATGAGTTAAATCTATAATCCATGGTATGTATGTAAGAGAAGATTCTTTTGTCCAGGCTAGTACGTTTGTAACTATATATTCATATAAAAAAGTACATGTAGGTATAGGCATGTCATCAAAGAGCAAGTATACAGTACCTTTCACTATCTTATCCAAATAGTGAGCTTGAGAATTAAAAAGAAAAAAAAAAAAAAAAAACAGACAGACATTTCAGAAGTGTCACATAAAACAAGAATTGTTCAGAATTCACATGCAAATCAAGCAGGTGCACCTGACGTGGGAGGTCTTACATTAGAAAATGAAAATGTATTTCAAAGCTTTAAAAAATGCAAGAAATTATCTTTTCAGCAAACATTGTCATGATTCAATGAAACTATTTGAGAAATGAGGCCTGCAGAAGGAAGAGATGCTACCTTTCTCAGACTACATTTTTCATCTGACTTCTCTTCACATGCTTTGATGTTTACATGTAACAAAAATACAATCAAAGCTAGTTAAAAAATTCAAGTTTCAACACAACGTAAGAGTAATTACTTAGCTTATGAGCTTTAAAACACTGACCATACTGGAAAATCTTTGATTTGCAGGTCATGTATGACTCTGACAGCATAACCAGCACACTAACTTAATTCTGATTGGATTAACAGGATTTTTGGGAGGAATAGTTTTCTTCTGCTTCAGTTCAGCCACAGTTATTCTTCTGAGCACACACACCGATTATGTAAAACAAGTTATATCGTCTATGGGGGGTGGAAGATGGTGTAGTGAGGTTAGTAGTGTTGTGATCCATTGCATTTGGAAAAATGGGTGAAAATTAAACTTAAGCTTTAGATACAGAAGACTAAATAATATGGTATATCCAAGAATAGCAAGACATTTTTTCATAACTTATGACATTCAAAATTTCAAAAAAATTTGAGGAGGCAGATGGATGAATGACAAAGAGAGCACAAGGTGGATTTAAAGCAGCATGCCCTACTTTTAATACATAAAACACAGCAGAGATGGATTATATGTTCCCTCCTTACATTCACAAAACAAAGATTGACTGCAGTTGTGTTAAAGAGATTTAATGTCGTATAGCAAACCTACATTGGACAGGTGCCTTGCAGGCTACCAAACCCAGCCACCTGCACACAGGTGACGGGATGTCACAGACTATTGCGGTGAGGACACACCAAGCTGAGTCAACCATGGTGGATTCAATCCCCTGTTTTTGCTGTGGACGGGGTCTCTCAACAGAGCCCATGGGGGCTCTCTTTCAAAATCTGACCTTTCCTAAATCCTTGTTCGCCCCTGTGTGGCCAGCACTCTGTCACCCTCAACTATGTGTATCGGATGGGTAAGAGAGGCATTTCCAGCCAGGGCCTTCCCGCCAGTTTGAATGAACGGGAAAAAAAGCTCTTCCCCAGCCCGAGGAGGGAGGTGATAAGATATGTAGTCTCACAGAAGCCACAGTCACTGCTATGACTAGGGTGGAAACTTGCTACTACTTCCTAGTCCTTCTCTCTTGAAGACAGTGTCAGGTGTCCCACACAGAGTTGTGGTTTCATTTTTTTTTACTAAAATGGTAAGGTTAAAGGGAGACAAAGAAAGAAGATGAAAACATCAATTACAGAACATTTAGAACAACAGCAACAAACTAAGTAGCTTTTCACATCAACCGCAAACAAAAAGAAAATTGATACAGCTGCATTTGAGGGTGGATCAAATTCTTCTCTTACTCATCCAATATAATTCCCCTTGCTCCTACACAGCTGCTCTTAGAACATGGTGTATCATGTGCAGAGAAAAATCAAGCTTTAGTGCATAAAATGGAAGCAATTAGCTCTGTCTGGGGAATGCAACTGTCCACCAGTGAAACATTAAATGCCTCTACAAATGTAGGGATAGGTAAGAAATAGAACACAGAAAAAACCTCCGAGGCAACTCAAAATAGTCCCTGCAATCCCAGGCCCCAACATGCTATTTCCTTTCAGAAATCCAATCTGCATTAAAAAAAATAAAATATAAGAAAATGTTCTTTAAGAGTTTTTGTATCCAGTAGCCTTGTAAGAAGTCAGTTCCAGAACATAAACCTATAATGCCCGGAAAACAAGTTCTACTTTCCAGCATCCTTTTACTTATGGTCAGTTGACATTAAGGACAACATTAGAAACAATTTTGGTTAATGTGCAGCATCCTACAAGAACCAAAAAGCAGAAAACGAGTAACCCAAAATAGTATAATTTTGCAGTAAAGTTTAACTAGTTATGCTGTCTTCCTTATCGTCATGAAAAGATAAGGAATTCTAGAGGTGGGATTTGGAGCACTCTGCAGCTGCTCCTTGGCATATTTACACATGTGGGTTATGTTAAGTCCTTAAAAAGTCTAATTATAGACCAAACAATATACTTAGAAGGGTTTTCTTGCAGGGTTTAAAATTTTGCTATTATTTCCAGGAGTAGAGGGACTACATATAGCTCCAAATGGGATAAAGAAAAACAAAAATAAAGATACAAAATTTGTACATTTTCTAGGATAGTCAAAATCCAAGAAGATGTAAATGGCATTCAAAATTCATATAAAATAATAATGGTATTATCGATGTGTGTGTATATTTATATAAATAAATGGCAGAGAAACCTATTTTACAAAGAACCGATAACAGTCAGGCAAATTCACATTTAACATGGCATAATTCATAATCAGTAAGAACCAAGACTTTTTTTTAATTTAATGTCTCCCATTAGTCTCTTATCAGAGATGTCAGTGTCTTCCTTAGATTACTCATACGCTGCTTCCTCCAGGTATGACAGAATAGCCAGAGAACAAAAGTACATATTAAATCCCTATATCCCAATCAGCTCCTGTTTAAATCAGCAGGAATGACATACCCATTGATTTGATGTTCCTTAATTGGTACTTCTAGCACTGCGCTATTCTGATTATTCTGCCATAAAGGATTATAATGGTGACATACTTCTAAATACTGTATAGCAAATTTATAGTTCTATTTCTATTAGTTTACATTATTATCCTCCACCAGACATCTTCACCCATTGTAACCTGTACACTAGATTAGAACATCCTAAGTATTTTTTGTAGTGTATATATAGTCCCATTACAGTGTCAATTCGCAACACCTCCACAGGAGTAATGAGCTAACTTTGCCTTAATAGCAGAACTTAACCTCATAGCACTGCCAGACTTGAAGCAAAAATACAAAAGAATGTGACCAAAGCCATGTCGATCAAAGTCTGCCTAAATGATAAACTACTTTTGAGTGTTTTTTGCTTCCTACACTTTCAAAACGTGAGCCGAACCCTTGCCTCCTCTCCACTAATACTATCAGCTCTCTCCCTTCCTCACTGCATTACAGCCTCTCCCTCTACAAGAAAGCAGAAAGGTGAAATAAGAAGAGAGTGAAAGGGGGGAAGAGGGGGAAGAAGATGATGAAGAAATAATTTCAGTATGCAGCCACAATGAAGAAAGTTGCTCTGCTTCTCTCTGAGCAAGCTCTGGTTTGGTTTCTCTGCTCATCCCCCACAGCTCAGAACAGCAGCCCCCATTCCCTGGTGAACCATTGCATACGTATTGCGGCCGCTAACGCAGATGTCGTGCTCTCAGACACAGATCTGCTACAGGAAGACGGGAGCAACGGATCACATTTACACTTCTACATAACCTTGCAGCGAGTGTCATGTAAAGAGATACAGGTAAAAATGCCATCTTAATTTCTTGGTAGAAAAACTGACTGTAAGCAAACTACCCTATGTTGATAGTATATTGTTTCCCTTAAGCTTTCTATACATTTATCTGTTTGTTTAGAGTGAGAAAGCTTTAGTATCTTCACTTAATGTTTGCATTAATTTTTAATATTTGTATAAAACTTTGTTTAAAATCCACATGACAAACAAACCCCCCATTACAGGAATATCATGAGAGTGGTCAAGTCAAACACACTAAATTTAGGCAATACTGTTTTTATGGCTACCTGAGCAATTTTTATACTCTTCTTCCTTTGTCAATGTACAGAGCCGCCAGCCCTCTCTCCGCTCTTGTTCTCTCATGAACAACAAACACCTGATGCCCTAGTAGCAGGTACACCATGCTAACCTAAACAAAGAAGTAACTGTTTTTTATCATCTTCCTCCTCAAGTCAAAATTATTTAGTATAGTATCCTCACACTGCTGGTGTGAACAAAGAATCTATTATTATCTCATTTTACTGTTGAGTAACTAAGGCATAGAAAGATTAAAGTGAGAACTCTCCATCTGTTTGACTGCAAACACCTATGATGCGATTTTCCAGAATACTTAGAATTATATAGGATTTCATACACAAAAGAGCATTTTAGCAATTCACATTGAAGCAAGTCAGAAAGTGAAGGTCAGAAGGCACTCATTTAAAGTTTGCCTTTGTGAGCAACTAACAGAAAATTCATGGTAAAAGCAAGGGTGGAACCCAGTTCTTCAAAATAATTCTTAACCAGGAGATCAGTCCGTGCACCAGCCTCTGGCACAAAGAAAGTGGAGTTTCTGCATGTGACAGCCCCTCACAGCCTTGCAACATGCTTAAATCAGGTCTGTCAGGTGCAGAGGGAAAAGCAGTTAAACATACTGTGTTTTTTTTTTTTTTATTATTACAAAGATATGTATATGCTATAATTAATATATATCTTCTGTTATATGATATAATGACAATGACACACACACGTGTTCTTTTGTGGCTTCCTAACTTTACGTTCTTGATTTTGCAATTTTCTACTAAAGCTCTTTTAACATGTTTTTTTGGGATTTGAAACAGAAACTCTCACAGCAAGCTTCAGGGAGAATGCGGTTTGTGTAAACGTGTTTTTGTGCTTGTTTTGGGGGAGCTGGTACAAAAGTCAGAGTTGACAGCTCTTGGCTTGACCCTTCTAACCTATTCGGGACTCAGTCTGTGGTGATTTAATCCTCCTGACCTGGCTAGCAGATCACCCTTAAGTTCCTCTCATTTCCAACCAGCCACAGTTTAACTACCCTGAACGTTAAAACATCTTTTGAATGTAAAAAACCAAATATCTCCTGTGATATTTAAACCCAGTATTTCTTATCCTACCCACAGCAGACTCAGGGAATAGTGTATTGTTTCCTTTAAGAAACTGCTTTTACTCTCAAAAGGGTGACTAAAAAAAGCCATGCATCCATATGCAATTTCTCCATATCGCTACCAGAAAACTTACAGGAGTCCAGAATTCATAAAACTTTAAAGCCACTGTTCTAGCCTGTCTTCAGAGTGGTTCACTCATGTCAAATTCATCATCCACTACAGCCTTTTCTGAGTCTCTTCTCCCTGGCAAGCTGCTTCCTAACTTGAATTTGTGCAGCTGATTATCCTTACTTAAGTACAAACCCCAGCATTTGTTGAATTGCACCTTATTTTTCTGCATATCCTGTGCTACTTGTTAAAGTAATTTTAAATTCTTGTCCTGTCTCCCAGAGTGCTTGGGGGCAGTGGGCTTTGCTATCATTTGCAAATGTAATTCTCTCTATTCATCACTGAACAGTACTGAAAGCACATGTTCTTCCACTCTAAGCAGCTCATGGTCGTCATCCTTTCTCTGAGTTTATAAGAACCTTGTCTTTGACATACCATATGTTCCAAGCATTGCTGCCAATAGAGGAGGATTACAAACACTCTTCCCTTTTGATACTTTTTTACTCCTAAATTCTCATCTTGCCCTTCCTGTAAAGGAGAACACATGGATGGAATAATAGTTTCAGGCAGTTTTATTTGTTTTCTTCCCTACATAGGCCAAAACGTAATCCTTACCCTGAAATCATACCTTCTTCATAATTTCGGCACTTTTCTCCAATGTCCACCTAGAGCTGCAGCACACACATCTGCTACATGTGTTTCCACAGAGACCTGAATTGACTGCAATTTATCCCTTGCTAAAACCGCAACTGTTCTTTGCAGCAACCGCTGATGGCGTTTTCTATACAAGGGCACATATGCCCACTACCCTTTTGATATTTTGTTCTGGAGTCCATCCCAATTTTACTATAAAGTAAGATTTCTCATCATTACTACTAGAAAGAAGCCAGATGTATTTAAGAATAAAACATTCAGTTGCTTTAAAGGATATAATAGACATAGGAAGTTTGAGACTACTAATATGTTCACGAGCAGTGTTGTTTCTTATTTAACATCTATTTAGCTGGAAAAGGATTTAGAAGAAAGGGTATATGCCATTAAGGATATAAAACTGTCTCACGTGTACAGGCTCAAAAAGTTAAAACACCGGAGAGCTCTGACAAACTCACAAAGACCTGCCAGACAGATGCAGGTGAAATCTGATGCTTACATTAAGAACTGCATGAAAGAGAAATTTGGCTTGGAAGCATATTAAGGGATAGAATGGGATGGGAAGCATTTTTGTTTCCACCTGTCTTCCTGACTGGAAGTACTTTCAGAATGCACCTGAGCAGCATGCGACTACCCGATGTACAAAAGCACGCACTTTCTGGCCACTTCAGCTCAAGTGAGCTTTGCAACGCGCTTTAAAATTCTTCACATCTCAGAGGATTCTGCTGTTTTCTGAAAATGTGCCTAACTTGAACTTCACATGTGGTCCTCATTTAAATGCAAATCAACCAATTAGCAATTTAAAGTATGCTAACAGATAATTTGTATTTGAGATACTCTGTCTTGAAATGTGTTGAGGCCTGACCAATAATTCACTTTTTTTTCACAGCTTCAGATATGTATGCACTGTCTTAAATTTAACTGGTAACTTAATATTTTTATAGTTACCAAACATACAAATATTTTGCATATTCAAGGCTTGGCCTGGCAAATTAATAATATGCTCTTCAGGCAAAAGAAAGATCAAAATCATAAGTGTACTATATTTCATGAAATCTTGTTGAACTGCGGCTATCAGTCCTCTGGGTGCCAAGAAAGTAATCTTCTCTTTTCTATGAAGATTTTGTATTGAAGCTACAGGTGTAAATGTTGTGGTGAAATCCTAACTCAAATGTAGTCAGGTGTTTTGGGAGTAGCATTTCACTCACAATATTGTGGTGAACTAATTGATACCTGATATAATTAATTTCCAGTCATTTTCTCTGAGAACAATCTATTTGAATGTGAAAGCTCATACCTTCATTCAGAAACAATCTTACTTTTAAGATGAAATTTGTACTGAAGTGTGATTCCATGAACTCAAAACTAAGGAAAAACATAAATTTAGGAATTTTGATAATTACAGAGTATACTAATGCAGCAGTAATTATTCTAATTTGAAGGACAAAAGTTTCCTTCTGATCAAAATTCCAGAATCTGAAAAGGATCTTAAAATTCACAGATTCTTGGCATGAATGCATTAAGGTACATTAAATACCTGACCAATTAAAACACTATGAAATGTGAGTATTCTCAGTAACTTAAACTTTGGAGAAATGTAAACCATGCTTAGCAACTTAGCATCAGTACGAAAATGATGGTGATCATCCTAACACCAGTTACCCATGCAGCTCTCCCTTTAACCTGCGAATGCAGAGAAGATTAATCAAGCCCTCAAACTGTCCATGACTTACTTTGTCACGACCATACTTCAAAACTATATAGTGTAATGATATATAGCCATATCAGGTTTTCTATTGGCACTTCCTTTGATTAACAGGAGGAACGCATTTGCCTTGACTTGCTCTCTGATCTTATAAAGAGATAAAGTGACATCTCCCTGTAGTAATTTTTGAAATCTGTAATATAAGGAGCCATAAGCTAAACGTGTGTTGAAGAGAGCAGGTGCAGACCATAGAATTTAGTGGAGAAGATCACTTCTTGGCATTGCTGGATGCTAGCAGCACTTCTGAGCTTACACCGCTCACAGTCACCTAGAAAACCAGCTCACAAACGCCATTGTGTCTGTCCCTAGTCAGAAAACCAATTCAACCAGCAACCAGGACAGAGTGTATACTAATGGAAATGCACTTATGGGAGTGTGCTCTAGATGTTATTTATTTTTTTCATAATTCTGAAAATCTAAACCAGATGACTTTCCTGTTTTTCTAGCTAAAGTAGCTGAAACTAGAAACATCTTGCTGAAGAAAAAACATTTGTGGTTTGATTGGTTTTAATGTCTTGTTAATGTCATTTCATGCAAATAAAAAGGTTAAAATAAATACTTTGCTGTCCTTTGTTATTTTTTCTAAACTACATATTAGGGGTAATTCTTAGATGATAAACCAATTCTCACTGGAATAAAAACATATTACAAGCTGTACACTTCTACAATGGACCACCACTGGATTTGAATTTCAGTTCATGGACCAGGTAAAGTAGCCTCATGCAGGACTCAAATACCATGATGTTAACTTCAGCCCTCCTGAGGGATTAATACGAATGCTTAATGACATTAATCCACATTTAGATCACTTATGTTTAATGACATGCTTTCCATGCACACATATATAAATATTAATTTTGGACTGAAAGATAATCGTTCAACACAATAACAATTAAACAGCTGTAACCTGTCTCATGTGTTAAGTAACGGAGCTGCAGGCAAGCTCCATAAACAGATGGTCTTACCCACCCATGCTTAATGTTAAAGACTTTTTAAAAAAGAGGTGTTGACAAATCTGAACAAGAAGGCATAGTTTCAATGCAAATTGCGCAATTTGCAATTTAGATTACTCTAAAACTAATTTGGTCTATTGAAAAAATTAAGCTGCATTGTAAAACTGAGATGTTACACAGCACATGGATATAGCAGATTCCCCACCAATATAATTATTTACTAATTTCATTCAGATAACAGACTCTGGTGGAAAAGCTGCTGGAAAAGTATTCATATTTATGGGCTTCCTGTGACTTAATTTACTCATGGTACATGCCAGTTATATCACAAAATATAATAGACTTTCTGATATAATATCTGTTCCAATCTCACAAAATAACTACTGAGACAGGAGAGGGTCACTGAACTCATTGTAAGCCGGGACAGAAAGGAAACAAAAACATATTTTAGCACAACTGTGTTATGAAAACTTAATTACAGAGCAAATTTTCAGCCAGGCTATCACCTGGGTACCAGCTGTGCATGTACGGTCTTGTATCACATTGAGGTGCAGGCTGAGCTTCACAAAATAATATACGGATGTTCACCTCAGACCCATGAGTGTCAGTCCCAGGCCACATAAACAATTGACAGGTGATTTGCCCTAGCTTTGCACTTAACTGTTGATTTAACCTGTTCTCACATGGACATAGGAAATGTTAAAATATTTCATTTCCAGGAGGGAAAAGACAGTAAGCAATCTAGATATCTTAAACTGCTTAGTATTTGGAACATACATTGCCAGTGTTTAGTTCAAACCTGTGGGATGCTAAGCAACAGCAATAAATTCTTAATTCTTATTAGATTAATTTCATCACAATGCTCAGCATGTAGTTATCTGCTGAACATCTTTGATATAAATCTCTGGAAGTATGTGTTCAGAACAAAGGCAATGACTCACAAGCGTGGTCCACATCAGGTGTGGGTTTGAAGCTGGAGCTACCCCGTGCCAGAAATGCATAATGGAACAGTGGGTACCAGCAACACACATCAGGTCTACCACATTAGTTAAAACAATCTTTCTCATTTATTGCACACATTGCTTCAAAAAAGAAAAAAAAAAAAAATCTGCTTTATTTAGACTATTCTGTTCTCTCTCACAAATCAAATATGTATAAAATATAGATGCATTGTATTTCATATTTGTCTTGTGATCTGCAGCCTTAGGGCTTTGTTAAACTGATGATTAACCTAGGTATGCTAAGAAGCAGATGCCTAAATTTCGTCAAACATTTGCAATCGTCTGTGATCTTGCTTCCCAATGTCCCAAAGAAAAAACAAATGGCCTCTGTAAGTTTAGAGCAATTAGAATTTCCTTTGGCCAAATTTCCATTTCTTGAGGCATACATAAAAATTAGCATAACCCAAGAAGCAATCTAGGGTTTGAAAAATTATTAGACATGAATAAAACTAAGGACTACCTTGTTTTAATTGAGATAAGTTTGGTTTCTCCTTCTTTTGACCCTTTAATACATGTCAACTGACTATACAAACAGTGGGCTAACTGAAATTGAGTCAGCATTTAGAAATATATAAAAATCATTACTTGAGGTGCAAAACACTCTTAACATTTTAAACAGCATTCGTGCTTCACAAAAAAGACATAATCACTTTGATCAAATGAGTTATGGATTTAGGTGATTCAGTACACATTTCAGTTAGTGCCTCTATGATTAATGCATACAGATCTACTGCATTTTGTGCATCCAGGTAGAGATCTGGCTGGCTACTCCTTTCCCAGAAAGCAATTAAATTCATTTACCTTAAAATTTACAACTTCTTTGGAATATTCCTTTCCCCAAGAAGTAGTAAATTTAGGCCATTGCACTACATGTGACTTCCAGCTAACAGCTGCATCAAACAAATATACCTGCATTTCTACAGTGCTTCACACTACTGCAGCTAAATGGTTAATGACTTTTAGAAATAAGAACGATGCAATTGTTTATTTTTAGATATATAAAGTAAGAGTGGGAGTTTTTCATATGCGTAACAGAAGTTACGTAAATATTATGCTACCAGGTTGGGAATTCTACATAGCATAAAAAAATCTGGGTTACAAATAGAGGGTGACAATTGAAAAAATGGTTTTCATGGGGAAACATTTTGATGTCCCCTGTGTTTTGAAATGTATTGCTCAGAAAGAGCTACATTCTACTCTAGGGCAGGTGAGAGAAAGGCAAATTGACTCTTCATTTACCAAGCTGAGAAAGCAACAATTTTCACTCCACTAAGTGGAAATACTCTTGGAAATGAGCAATAAAATGACCTGGTTTCTCCATAACACTGGCCTCCTGAAGAAAACAGCTCTAAGAAAAATAAATGTAACAGCAGGCTAGAGCCTGTGCCTCATTACTTGTCTTGGAGGCTGTAAGGGCAATATAAACATATCAAACTATCTTTACAGCAGCAGCTGCAAAGTAAACACCCATTTAAAGAATAAACAGGTGGGAAGACAGACCTGCTCGCCCAGTGCTGAGAAAAAACTTGTTTGTGCTTAATACGTTGGAAAAATTGTTCAAGAGCAGTTCATCCGTGTATAACTACAACCTTTGAAACGCTGCCAAGGTCAGTGAGACCAACAGCAGAGCGATCTGCTGAGTAATTGCTCGTTGGCAAGTTAAAGCGGTCAAGGGAAAGGCCTTATCCTACTTCTAAAGATTTACTTTATTTCATTGTTCAGAAAGCAGTTCTCTCCCCACCTCTCTACTCCCTTTGTCAGCATGTTTTCTGGAAGCTCCTTAAAAACGTTAACCCCATCGATTCTCCCCACGATTCTGCAGATGGACCTTGGTTCCCACTCCCTCATGTCTGAGCAACTTCATTAGTAAATGACCAAAAAAAAAAAATCTATTTGTGACTTCTGTAAAAAATAATTCATGAATCAGTCTTACTGCTTCACACCTGGCTCCCTTCTACATAATAAAACCTTGCCTCATCTTCCTGATGCAGTGATGTGGGTATCAGCTAATGCAGCTGTATCAGGCTCTCATTTTCCCTGCCCTCAAAGCCCACACCACTGTTTGCTGTGACCTCCAAGTGCAGCACCACCACCTTGCCCCTCGGTCAGAGCTGTGAGCTACCGGGGAAAGCAGCCTGGGCTTTACTATTTTCTAGACACTCATGCCCCAGCGACAGTTTAGTTGTGCTAACACATTCAGAGTCACAGCTCTTCCAAAACGTCCACAAAGTTAAAATTCCCCAGCCTCTTTTTAGCTTGTGGCAAAAGCAAATAATGCCACATTCACATCCATCAGCTCTACCGCTATTAGACTTACTGTCATATCCTGTTGCTTTGGCTACATCGCCTCTTTTAACTGACTCTCTTCCACCTCCCCAAGCATAAAACTATGGGGTTTTTTAACTTATTGGAATTCTTTTTGACTATTTGGATTATCCTTGATTTCCCCATCACTCAATGTTACTCTCGCCTTTAGAATCACAGAATCGTTTTGGTTGGTAAAGACCTTTGCCTGACCTTTGGCCACCTCTTTCATGGTCTGTTCAATCCACCTCTACGTGCTTAACCACGATGCTTCCCACACGTGGGAGCTGTGCCCCACAAACACCTGCCGAGTGACGTTGTTACTCCTGTCACAGCATTTGCTGAGCTCTGTGTAATGTTGCCCACGCACCCAAGTACAAGCTGGCCACCTCTCACAGTCTGAGCACAACCAGTTCCTTTGTCTGTACGTCTACCTGTTGTCACGCAATAGCTTCTCTGCCTGGTTATTCTGAGACAAAAAGTGTTTGGATAGGAGCCTCCTCCTCTATTACAGACCTGCAGCATCTTGCACAAAGGGTGTATAGGAAGGAATTAGTGTGGAAGTGAATTTCTTAGCACTACAGCTATACAAAGTCAATATAAAAAAGATAAACCTTTTGGCAACTCCTCCTCCACTTTTTCTTAATCCCCTTATTTACATGCATAATTTCTCATCCTAGCTCACGTGAAGACCTGTGCAGTGGAGAGGGATATCCTCCTGTATACAGGGCATACGGACTGTACATAACTGAGTAAGAAAATCTCTATTGATAAAGGCACAGTAATTTCCAAAGGTTTCCAGGTGCTAGAACTAACTTGATTACAGAAACAGAGAATCTATTAATAAGGATGGCTTCTTCTCAATGAACTGTATAAAACTTAGATTATTTACATGAAAGAGAACTGGTATGATTCTAAAATAGAGCATCATGTTGACAAAAATATAATTTTGGGCAGCTAGATCACATTTATTACAAGGTGGAAGAGATATTTTTGTGTAGGTGCATCACTTTTTAAAGCTTCTCCATAAAAGAAAAAAAAAAAGGAAAACAATAGGAAGTTTAATTTCTGAAAAACACAAAGCTATCACAAAAGAAACAGAAAAGTAGAAATGAAATAATGTATTTACAGGTTAAAATAGAAGTAAGCTCCCCCTTGGCAAAAAGCAGTTAAAGAGAAAAGGCTGAAAAGGAAATTCTTCCACCTCCTTTTCATGGCAAACTGGGTATGAAGAACTGTTGAGCTATTATACAACCGTTTCCTTTCTTAAAATATCAACTCCTTTACAAAGACTGACACATGCAAATGCGAAGAAACGAGCTTCAAAGTAACGCACTACTTATTCAGCCATGGCTGGCAGCGCCAGCCGTTTAAACTTTGCAGCGAAGGACAGGGTAAAGCGCGGCCAGCCTACCAATGGTGCAGTGCTCTCCGTTCCATCCCTGGCTGCATTCACACTTGCCGTCCTTGCAGGTGCCGTGCTCGGCGCAGCGAGGGTGGCAGGCTCTCTGGTTGCAGGCTGCGCCCGTCCAGCCTTCCTCGCAGCGGCACGTGCCGCCCATGCACACACCGTGCGTGCCGCAGTCCGCCGAGCAGATCTCTGCATCCGAGAGGAGAGAGCGGGATAAAAGGAGGGAGGGAGTGCACACGGGAGAGAGAGGGTATGTGTTAATTAGCAGCGCTATGTTTTAATTCAAAACGTAGAAGAATAAGAAAGGCAAAAACTTTGAAAATCAAATCAAATTACTGTGGAAGGCATTTTCAGGTAGGACCCAACACGAAGCAGAGTACAGTTTTACCGCTGTGCTAATGCTCACTTAGTTATCTCGCAGACTTAGCAGTGCTTAAGTGTCCACAGCTCTTCTGTTAGCTCTGAATAATTTTCAGTAATATTTTTTGTGATCACAGATGCCTTAAGAGTAACCTTTTATAACTTAGACTATGACACTTACACATATTTGAACTTACCATGTACTCCTAATGACTAAATGTACCATATACCTAGGTCACTGTGTGTTGTGCGTAAAAATCCAGTATTAATGACAGTTCATTTTAACAAGGTTTTCCCTCCCTACGCTTCTCCCTGTTTTCTTTCAAAGTAAAAATGTGCCATTTCTGACACAGTTTTTCATTATGAAGAATCAGCCTTAGTGAGACAAATTAGTACTATGCTGACATACTGACACATCTGTTAAATATAAAAGATGATTCTCTTTTACTTTCAGTAAATTTGTATCAGTGACAGCTATGAACAGTCTGGTTTAAATAATAGATTGTTCAAAAAAATAAATCAACATACAGCAATTTAACTTGTCATTTACATATAGTAACAGGATCTTGTAAGTGATAGAATAATTGAAAAATACGTTAACAGCCAAAGGTAGTCAGAGGCCAAACAACGCATGTTAAGTCTCAGCTAATACAAGACGATAATCTAGACTGCCAGATTTTGCGTTTACAGTTTTGGTTCATTTAGTCAGACTGCAAGCAAACTTTACTTCTGCTAAGCAGACAACGGGAAAACAAGAGGAGATACAATACAGCCTGAGGGACTTCTTTAGTTCCTTGGCACACAGCTGGCTGTAACCACGTACTGCTTCGTAAAGGTACTGTATTTAGTTTTTTGTTTTCTTGTGAAAGACAACAAACAGCTTAGTAATAAAAGACCGAAATTATTTTCAACAGCAAAAGAAAGAAGCATTCAGTGCAAGCAAGGTTTCCAGTTTTCCACTCAAAAGTGTTTTTCTTCCCCCATAGAGCATAACCCTCTGTCTCAAAGTGCTGTGGAACATTAAACACCCTATCAAGGAGCTGTGATATTTCCCAGAAGAAACAGCTCAAAACCTTTATGGAGAAAGACAGTTGTAATTTCCCGCTCCCCTTTTTTTTTTTTCTTTTCTTTCCTATACAGCATTTTATATCTACTTTGAATTAAATTTTTGATTAAGAGATGCAAGATGCTTTGATTAACTTTAGAGTCACAAAACATCAACGCAGCTCCAAGAAAGAAAGGTTTATTTCTCTTCAATCTAATCAATTTTTCATTAGGGTGAAGGTGTTTATCAGCTTTTAGCACACTAGCTTTGAGCAAGGTGCGTCAATCTTTGTAATGAACTTATTAATTAGAGTTAATTTAATTGAAGTGGAATTGAAGGGCTAATTAACGGACAAACTGCTGATGGAGATAGAGGAAAGCTCTGCTGATTTCAAACCTATAAGCCCATCTGATAGAAACAACTCATTCTTTTTTTCTTCTAGTAGCTTAACAAAATGTGTATGGCTAAGATTTACTTTTTTAGTGTACTACTCTGAAGGTCATTTTGCATGACCAGCAAGTAGCCTGTGCATATTTTTACAAAGCTCTTTCATGAATTTAATGCTTTTGAAATATTTAAGATCAGAAATATTTTATTTTACTTCAATGACCAGTCATTCCTTGAAACCTAAGTAAAACATGGAGCATAACTGAATCATCAAGAATAGTGTTGAGGATACTGTGCCAAGAAATAAGAGGATCCACATTTGGCCTGAGAACTAGAAAGGGTCTCTCACAAATAGCCATTCTTAGTGCTAGAAATGTTCAGATAAGATTTTTTTTTTCTAAACAAACATAACAGAGAACAACATTTTCTTCTCTCTGTCACTTTTTCTTGAATGTTTGGAACTCTGTCCTATCACTCTCCTATGCATAAACCATTAGGCAGTATCACAGATCCTGGTCAGGAAGTACATTTGTTTAAAAAAGATGGTTCTTTATGAAAAAGTTATATTTATTCATAAGCTGGAATAAACCCAGCTAGCCCATGTGTTCAGTTTTCATTAACAAAATCATCTGAGTTGTTAGATGAACTGTTTTAGACAAATACATGTCTCACATTTAGACAAGATTTCTCTTTTGATATGTGGCTACCAAACAATATTCTAAAACGTGTAAAAAGGATGTTGTCATACTTTATATTTGGATTCTGCTGTCTGTGATAGTAGGTTCAGTCATTTTAGTCTTTTATTTCTATTTCAGACTATACTTTTACTAAGCTCACAGAGAAATCCCTCTGCTACAAGAAATCACTCTGCTTCTTCACTCCTACCAACTCCTTCCACCCTGGCAGCCTCTGCCCTTCCTTGAAAGCTGTTTAGGATTAATTTTTGCATTTCCTTTGCCTTCAAACTGGAATGCTGTCTGTTTTTCAAGAATAATACCTCCAATTAGCTGAAGAGATTTTTAAACTGTGACTGTCTCTAGTTTCTAAATAGATTAAGTTTTAAGTTTCTAAATAGATTTATTAGGTAAGATGATACTTGGATCTACATATGGTACAAAGAATGTTCTGTATTTGCATGTGAATTAAGTTACCAGATGAATGCAGCTAAAAGATACCAACAAATACACTGATTTTCAAATACTACAAATTCACCAATTATTTTGAACCTTTGAATCAATTCACAAATTCATGCTGAAGTCAGCTCAAAGACTTCCATCAGCTCAGTAGGCCAGGTCCTAACACAATAATGTTATTAAAATGCTGCTATTCAAGACGTCATCATTTTACGAAATGCGAGTGCTTTTAACCCTTACCACTGGAGCAATCGGGACCTGTCCAGTTGGGGTCGCAGGTGCAGGTACCACTCTCCTGAAGGTAGGTGCCGTGGCCCGAGCACTGGTCAGGGCACATTGTCTTCAGGATTTCACAGTTGTTGCCACCCCAGCCCGGGTTGCAGTGGCACTCGCCGTGGATGCACACACCGTGGCTGGAGCAGGCTGGGTCCAAGCAATCCGCTGCGGAAAGATGAGAAAGGTCAGCTCAAACCTGTCATTCCTAACGACAGTAATCAGCTCTTAGATGTTCATGGCTCTTTTGGGCTTCATCCACATTTTAACACCTTGTGAAATAGGCAGCACTGCACTAGTCTTAAAAGCATACATTAGTAGGTTGAAGATGAGAAGTTCACCTTTGTTTCACTGCAATGAGTGAGGACCAATGTATCATATCCTGGTGCCAGCCACCCTTCTCTGGCTACAAGGCAAATCACTCTATCATCACTAACTGCTTAGCAGCAATTTTCTTTGTAAAAACATCTCACTTCCACATCACTTTGTGGTATTGTGAAATTTGTGTGTGCACATAACTGACATTAAGACATTTACAGGTTACTGCTGATTTAACGGAGAATCTTTCAAGGTTTGCTATTTTTTCTGAATTACAACAAGATTGGCTTTGGGTCTTGGGCAACTGATCTCTGTTCTGTATAATCACAGCGCCACAAGTGTAGGATTCCCTGCAGCACTCGGCACCAACTGAGCTGATCCACCATTACAGAGTTTTGACAGCTGTACGGGACCCTCAACTTGTTTCAGAAATAAGGGAGTTGCGCACTGTCTATCCATCTTAATTCACTTTAATGTGCTTTAGATGACGAGATTTAATTTAGCAATTTGACTCAATAAAATGTTACACTTGTAGGGTCAATGGTCTGAAAATTTAATTCCAGAGACTTAATTGCATTACTTTGTACGTGGAGATCAATAAAATCAATTTGATTGAAAAAGAAAATGGCACTTTTTACTCCCTAAAAAAATTGAATGGAAAATGAACTGCATTTTGCAGCACATCAGAATGAATATTATTATGCACATCTCTGGAATACAAAAATGACGCATCGTTTTTCACTCTGATGCATTTGAATCGGCACTTTCCACAGTGTGGTTGGTGGAAAAGATCACTAACAAATGCAATACATTAATGATTTATTCTACACTGTGAAAAATCAGTAAGTCTTCCTGTATTCCAATATCTATTTTTTGAGTGCTTTCTTCTTAGTTGACCTCCGTCAGAAAAAAAAAAAAAAAAAAATTACTGGCAAGCAAAAAGATATTACACATTATTAAGAGCTTTCCCACTGATTACTAGAGAATAAATAAAATCTAATAATTCTGTAGATTCATTCTAAAATTATTTTTGAAGAAACACTTAGTGCATATGATCTGGACCCAGCAAAACTGATAGAACTGGACATGCCAGCTGGAAACATGACCAAGAACAGCAGGTGCTGGGGTACATATTTTCTCATTTACCTTCTTCACAGTTTTCTCCTTTGTATCCAGAGTTGCAGGCACAAGAGCCCATGATACAGATGCCCCGGCCCCCACACTGGGGATCGATGCACTGAGTTGTAGGCACATCGCACTCGGTGCCCTTCCAGCCGCTGTAGCACAGGCAGCGTCCTTTGGAGTATTGCCCATTGCCACTGCACAGCACCGGGCAGGCTGCTGTGAAATTAACACACAACAGAAAAATTAAAACCAAGTTATCTACCAAAGCTTTATAAAGAAGAACATTTAAGAAGCAAGTCACATGCTAGTTGCTTTCCTGTTGTACTTGTCTTCATGTTTGCTTAAACTGACTGAAGAAAAGCATTGGGTTGATTTACCTCTTGAACAATCGGGGCCCAGAAACCCAGCGAAACAATGGCAGGATCCAGAAACACATTCGCCGTTACCATGGCAATTTCGGGGGCATTCCACCACAGACTCTACAGGGAAAAAAAAAAAGGATAATTCACAGACGCCCACCGCATGAAGTACCTATCATCTAAACCACTAGTAACTGACAGCATGCTCTCGCTCCAGGAGGAGTGTTTATATTTGGGTTGTTTGAAGAGCGTGAATAGCTGTGATTTTCTGTTGCTGATGCCTCTAGTATCTTAGGATGTTACATTCCAACAAAAAGGCTCAAAATATAATGGTAAAACCATATGAGCCCCATACTTAAAATCCAGCCCTGTGCCATTTAACAAACACTTCAAAACCATATCCTCCTTTCAAGCACTGTTTTACAAGACAGTACACTCCTTACGCCTTAGACTAAGTCATTAAAATACACATTCTGCATTTTATTCTCATCACTAAAAGAAACACTATGAATTGAAAATCTGTGAAAAAATTCAGATCATTTAACTACAAAACATATCTCTGTATTCCTAAAAAACCTGACCAGAGCCTAGCATTTGGTGAGAGCTTTGAAGATCGTGCTTACCTATAATGATGGTATTAAAAGACACCTGCTCCGCATTTTTCCCATCATTATAAAAGGCCAGGTGCCAGATGCCAGAATCCAAATACTGGATGAAACCTGCCTCGTGGAGACTGACAGACCTCGCCTGCCGCCCCGCTCGCTCCGACTCCAGCAGGTTGCGTTGCTCCCTCGCGATCAGCCGGCTGCCATCCAGGAGCTCCACAAAGTCATACTGTGGGCAGGAACAGACACGAGGCTTTAATAAACATGAGGAGTAGCTGGTATTTTTGTTCAGAGTAGCTTTTTTGGTCACAAGTGGCCAATGAACCTATTACATATATTGGGGGAAAGAAAACGGTTGTAATGAGTCTGCAGTCATGACTGCCACCTACATTACGTGTGAGAGCTAACATTCAAAGTGTGTTATCTGCATATGGGTTATTAATAATATCCAACACCAATAATCTACTTTGCTTTTCATTTAGTTTTGGATGAAGGATTAAATTGTTTGATGTCCCTTTTGAGTAGTCCGGAGCTCTGGAGGAAGGAGAGCAAGGGCTTTGTTCCCTATGACAGAAGCCCAACAGAGGAGATGGAAAGCATTAAACATTGGAACTGCTGAAAATAGCCAACTGACAAAAAAATATGGTATCCCAGATCAATGGACAGAACATACTGTTTTGTTAAAAACCATCAGCGAGGCTTAGAAAAATGTAGCAGCATCTCATGTTCCTTCTCAATAATCAGAATTATCTTCCTACCATTTGGGGTGGTTAACATGCCTCTGTCAACACCTGAGACACTTTTCCAGCTATGTCTGAACCAGCAGAATAGAACAGAATGTGATTAGGATGTGGAGAAGCTGGTACCTCGGTACGCTGTCACTCTGAATATATGTGCAGCACCACATGAAAACGAATGCAACTGTTTTGGGAGAGCACCAATTATTCAAAACCATTCAACATTCTAATTTGTCAGAGAATTAAATATTTATCTTATTTTGTGAGAGAGAGAAAAACAATTTTAGGTTTTTTTTTTTTTCCCTCCTGCCTGACAAACACTTCTGTCTAGTTGCATTTTTCACTAATATTTTAAAAGAGAAAAAGCTCAGGGACTTCTAACTTCTAACAAGCCATTTAAAGACATTAGGAGAAACCTTGTAATTTGTAAACTGCAGAGGGTCATTTTTTGTAGGAGGACAGTTTAAGATGAGAACAATATTTTTGATACAGGAACAAGTGATTACTTGATTGACCACAAAGAGTATACTAATGGCTGACAAGCATGGTCCTATTAATGATTTTGTATTTGTAATGTAATAAGGACATATGCCGTTATCAGAACACCATTTTAGACTACATTTCAAAAGTCATACAGAGGGGAATTTACTGTTCAGTCTGTCCCCTGGCAAAAAACAATAATTGATCTTAATCCTTTTAAAGGCTGTTTTCTTGTATTTAGAACACGATAACAGAAAGTCTGGAAAAACAATTATCTTCATAAGCAAAAAACATACTAATTTTATCTTCCTCCTATGAGGATAAATTAATTACCTTTATATTGAGTTTAAATGCACTGATTTGCCCTACCACTCCATTCAGTTTTGCTTTAAACCAAAGCCCTTTTTTTAATTCTGAAAGTCTCTTTAAATAAACATATTGATTCCGTGGCTGCAATGGAACTGACATTTTTAGAAAGTGTCACAAAGACTTTCAGGCTCACATTGATTGGGTTTTGAATGGACAGCCACCGTCAATTATTTCTGGTTGATTTATTTATGATTCCCCAGAAAGAAAGAACTCTGCATCTCAGATTGGTCTGCGACACACACATAGCGGCTGCGCTTGAGACTGATTTCAGTACCTAAAGATAATACAAAAACACAACCAAAAATTCTGTCCTGATTATAAGATATCAAACCATTTCCTAAATGCTGCATCCCTACTATTTTGGATCATGGGGCAGAGAAGGGTTAAATTTGCTACATTCTATTATTATTTTATGAAGAAATGCTAAGCAACTGATAGGAATGGTTTAGAGATAGTTGATCCTGTTCCAAGACGAGGATGACTAAAAGACTTCTCGAGGTGTCCCCCATGTGCATTTCTATCATACTTTCATTATGTCCATCACAGTAGCAGAACAATTGGCATCAGAGTTTCCTCTTACTTGCTGTCTGGTTTTAACTGGACACACACAAAAAAGGCGGATAAACAAGAAAAGGGTCTAGGAGAGAAGTGCAGAACAAGGTGGCAAATGTAATAAGCAAGTTTTGCATTATAATCAAAAGTGACATGGAGAGAAGACAGAAAATGATAGAAACACCAAAGCTGTAAGGAGGGAGCTAAAGAAGATGGTGGTATATGGTTACAAATGTAGGGTTATCATATGAGCACAGATATTGGAGGGGGACAGCTGGTAAGGAAACTTTTTGAATGCTGCTAGAGTGCAGGTAGCAATCAGTTCTCTATTATTTAACATAAGATCATAAAATTCAAATACCGACATCTGAGAAACAGGCAGCAGTTGCTCATTTGCATAAATTTGGTTATTAGCACTTGTCACTCTGTGACTAGGAGATAAGGGCACATAGCATTCAAGAAATGTAGACATGAAGTGATATATATGGGTGATATCCTACTTTTCAAAGTCCTCATGAAACAACCCTAGCTTTACACATCCACAGATGGGCTTTGAGCCAACTTTTATCATTCTGGGATGAGATATTGGAGCTATGGTAGACAGATCTACAGATATATCAGTTCTACAATAACAATAAAAAAAACTAAACATCATTAAGGCGTTGTATGAAACCACCGTAGTTCAACATCTGCTGTGTTCTGTGCTGTTGTAGTCTCTCCAGCTCAAAAAGGCTGCAGTAAAACTGGAGAACATTCAGAAAAAGACACGGCTGATCAAAAGATTGAAGCAACATTCATGCAATGAATGACCATATAGACTGGGAAAAAATCAAACTCATTGAGGACACCAGAGATGTACAAATCAAAAAGAAGAAATCTGTGAGAAACTCTCCACCGTCTCTTCCAAAACACCACCAACTGGGTGTCCCAACTAAAACTACCAGGAGGCTGCACAAAACTCACAGGAGACATGTACAGTTAAGCTGTGAAACTCGTTGCTGCAAATGTCATGGACACTAAGAGCTTCCATAGGTTCAAAGGGGACTGGGCAAATTCACAAAAAAAAAGAATCTATCAAAAGCGGTAGAACACAAAGACAGCACCTTTGACTCAGGATTTCTTTCAGCCTTGAAATGCTGGAAGCCAAGAGCACATTGTAGGAAGAATCACTACAAATCTGTCACACTGCTATATTAATCTCTACATATCTGCTAATGGTCACCATCTCAGACAGAATGCTGGGCTAGATGAGCCTTTGGTGGGACCCAACCTGGGCACTCATGTGTTCTTCTAACATGTTCCTGTGACACTTGGAGCTATATGAGTAAGCTGCCTCTGTGCCTGGCCTGCAGTTAAGAACTTTTGTCAGTACAAGCCGCAAGGGTTAGGGGAAGTGAGAAAACAATACATGCATTTATGCCTGCAAATCCCTCAATGTTTCATTTCATTTTGCCTAAATACCTTATTTTGTTTATGTAAGCTACTTTGGTGAAATACGTTTTTTACCAGCACAACTTGTGTCTTCATCAAAGCCCTGCAATTAGAACATTGTGGCAGAAATGCCTAAACTGTGGAGAAATATTTTAATCCTTTTTTTTACCACCATGTACAGGAGCAGAGTCACAAAAGACCCCCCAAGTCACTCACTGGAACTACATTTTTAGGAGATTATACACATGCTTTATCTCAGGCACCTAAACCAGACATCACTGGGTTCAAGGCCATATAAACATTCGGATAACCCTGCACCCTTGGGAATCTTAAGCTGCCCTAGAAGTTCACCAGGGCATTGATAAGTAAGCATGCTTAATTTTTCAAGGTATCAAGTGTCAGTCAAATGGTTTGTTAAAAATACTCTTAATTATATACCAGGCAAAATTAGGACAAGAGAGCTTGACCTATATCCTGGGAACAATATATCCAAAATGTCACAGAAACTAAAGAAGATATAGTAGTGGGATTTGCAAACGATTCTTTCTGTTGTATCAAACTCAGGTAGTAGGGAAGAGAGTCTGTGTAACACAGATGATGGGAAACACATTTAGTTATCTCCTTTTCCCAAGTTTTTGAATAAAGGGCATCCCTATTTCAATCTTCTGCCAGGATAAGGAATCAAGGAAATATCATTTTTCACAGACGTATCTCCTTGCATAACTTCTCATATAAATGCACACTCCAGATCAGCTTCTTCAGTTTTATTTATTCTTGCCACACATGCATTCCCCTGGCTCCTGTTATTATTGTTATCATTGAGATGGCATTTGTATTCCAAACCTCTATTTCCAATGGCTGATAACTTTCTGAATCAATTTTCTTTGAGCTAGAATTTCTCATGCTTGTTGCCTGCCTGAGGGTGGGTGTTCATATGTGAAAGTCTCAAGAAAATCCATTTAATAATTTTTATGAGGATCAAATTTTTAAATAAACATAACTGCATTTTCTGTATTCAGTAAACTGTTTGTAGTTTGATGGAAATTAAACTAAAAAATAAATCTAATGTAACGTTCTGTGATTTTAGCTGCATGAAACTCCTTTGCTGACCCTAATTCTTCCTCTGTGGTTTGTGACTGCTAAATAGGTAATATAATTGGCAGTATTTCTGTGTTCTTGGTCTTCAAAAAGTTAAGCCTGAAGAAAACCAAAATAATTCTAAATAATGCAGTAGCAAGCAAATCAAACTAAAAAAAGTGGGATTAGTAAAGAAGGTATTTGAATTTTGCAGTTATGGATTCACTGTTGCAACTGTGTATCAGGCATAATCAGTCAAGCTTCATTCCAATTATACCATTAGGTTGATATGCTTAGAGTAGTGTCCAGGGCAAATCCATATACTTAAAAAAAACAAACAGTAAGATGTTGCATAATTCTCTAAATGGGGTAGAAAATCATGAGCTCAACTCCCTTTTCAGGTGGAACAATGGTTCAGAGCCAGCACTTGGACAAATATTGAACTGCAAGAAATCTGAACTAGGAAGGTCTTAAATCTTAAAAATATAATCTGAATACAATTGATTCTAAAGTACCACCTCAGGCAATGAGTCTCCCTTTCTCCTGCCAATCCAGAAGACTATTCATTCTTTTATACTTTAACTTTTCTATAGCTATGAATAAAAAGTGTTTCTTTGTTACTAGTCCAATACATGACCATATGCAATAAAAAGTCTCATTAGAAACCTGAGGAGCTGAGCAGAATGAACCCTCTGGGACATTACAGAATGAAGTTTCCAGACACTAAATGTCTAGTGAAGACTGACACTTTTACGACTTTAGCTCACTGTATCACCATAGACACATATTATATATTTTTTATTTTATGTATTTATTGAGACACCAAACTGTAAACACTGTAGCATTTGCTTGTAGAACAAACTGAAATTTCCTTAAAAAACTGCTGTCTTCTTTTCTGGATATTCGGCAAATTCAGTCTTTGCCAGGCACTCTCGACCACTATTAGTTTGCTTAGATTTTTAAAGATATGTCTATAGACCACAAAAGGAAAAAAGCACCTATAAATTCTGCATGAAACAACTCCACATCTAAAGTGCCATCGCTGCTCACAGCATTCAGAACAGCTCATAAATAAGAACTCCCCCCTGCCATTTTAGTTCCATCACTTAGAGTATTACAAATGTTTTGGACATCACATGAGATCCATAAAGTATAAAAAGCAAAACTAATAATCAGCAAAATGGTAAAGTATGTAATCCTGCGAAAGAAAAGAGATACAAAAAGATACAAGCTCACAGTTTTCAATGCAAGCAGTTCTCACCTGAGTGTGTGAAGGTGGTAAGCCTTTTCGGCCATATACTCCGATCAACGCATCTTTCTGAAGGGATATATTGAATTTTAGAAATTGTGGCTGATCAATGAAGAGTTGTGACCTCCAAAAAATCCCAGGGGGAACTTCTTGTATTGCTCTTCGGCCTATGTCAAGTTCTCCAGAATCTATGGTGTTGTTTTCTTGTGCAAATCCCCCTAATTTTCCTGACAGGTTAGAATAATAAGAGATCAAAAATCAGTATTCCTTTCTTGCTTTCAATCATCCATCATATAAAAACTCAGATATTTAGAATCACCTCAGACAATATGTTGCCTGACAATCTTTCTGAATATAAGATCCCAGGGAATTCACTGATTTGGAAATAAAAAAGCAAAGATACAACAAATATCTACCAAGCAAAAATACTATAACTCCTCTGCGCACTGGCATTACAAAAACTATTTTAGGATTAAAACAACTAATATACAGTATTTTCTACATTAAATATCAGAACATTTATACAATTCTAACAATGTCTACAGCTCTGGTTTCCAATTTATTTTGTTTTTCCTTCTGTGTTCCCCAAAAAGAAAGGCAATGTTTCTCACTCCATTGTGCCTGTGTCCTTATGCCTTTGCTCCCTACACCCTCTGCACTCCCTTGCCTCAGCCCTAAGCTTGTTACCACCTCCTCATCCACACTGTCTCCTAAAAAAACTGTATAATAGCATGTCAAAGTCTGATAGTTTCACTATTTTCTATATCATGAATATGTATTTTTCCTGCAGGTCAGTTACTAGAAATAAGCATAGCACTGAAGGCCATGAATGATTTTTCTCTACAAAGCACTTGTGTAAATATCAGTTAGCCTTAGGAGGCCAGTGATGATGGCTTGAAAATGCCCAGAAGCAGCAAAGATGATGCTAACATGCAAAAGACACATGATGTCAAACACTTAACACCAAAATCGGGACTACTGGTTGTGGCATTAAAAAAGAAAGTAAATCATAAACTTTAGATACCCGCAGCAAACTTTTTCTTCAAGTTGGTAAGTCTGAATCTAAACTGCAGCTTGAGTACAGAACAGTATCTTCCAATCTGCAAAGCTCTGTGCCATTCTGGTGAAGCACTACCAAGTAAAGGAAAGGGGTAAAATGGTTCCAGCCCAAGCTGATGAGCCTGCAAGGCACTAGGCTGGACGCCCAGTGGGATGGTTAAGCTGAGTTTGCACCAAGTCTTAGACTACAGACTCAGATCTGATGTTCAGGCACTAACTCCACGCTGTGTGGCCAGACACAGGCAGCACTGGAAGCTGGTGCCAGGGTCAAAGCCTGCTTTGATTTGATGGAATTAGCATTCTCAAATCTAGACTAAGACACAAAGATGTGTGTAAGAACTTGTTTAGCAACCCATGTCAAATCTGGAGTAAGCAAATAAGGCCACACTGAAGCAGCTGGCATATCAAGGTAAGCCTTGAGTGAAGCAATATAAAGAAAAATGGAACTGTAGTTCCAATCTTACAGTCCACTGTGTTTTCACCAATTTATACTCTTTTTTTCAGCTGCTAGTCTATTACAACGATTGAACTAAACCCATCTGAATGTGATAAGCATGTTCAAGCGATGCTGACTTGTTTGCGTACAGTGTTCAGAAGCACTGACAACGCTCTGTTGCTGCCCTGTCTTTTATGTTCAAATTTTAGATTACTCATCATTTGATGGAACAAACTGACACAACCTTTCTGCAAACATTTAGACTTTAAAAAAACTAGATTAAAATCTGAAATGCCAGGTGAGGTCACAGATTGATCCTCGCCACTTTTTGTGCATCCAAGATGAACAGAGACTGCTGCTGAATTAAATAGGTACAGAAGTGCTACTGAGAGGCCTTGAGTGGGGGCTTGTATCATCATCAGAGCTGTGCCACAACGGTGCAGCAGTCACTGAAAATGTCTTACAGGCTCGTCATATTGATCAGTGTTCTGCTGAGAAGAGACAGTGAAATATCTGATCTTGGAGAAACCTTTTTTTTTTTTTTTAACACTTCTCAGGATGAGTCTGATGTTTTTCTAACTTCGGACTTAACCTTTCACAATATTCATATGTCGTTCTAGAAGATGAATCTGTATTTGCTATTTGTTTCTTACCACTTCCTTCAAATTTAAGTATGTTGTGTCGTATAAATTCACACACTGATGACTGGTAATCACTAAACAATAAACACTTGTTTGCAGTATTGATCTGCAACTTCCCCTATTTCTACATTTGAAATGAAAAACAGCTACCTCTTACTGCTGAAAAGATGAACTAGATCGTTTGAGTAGGAACACTTTATCAAACAGTTTGACCGACTTGCCAGGAATATCTGTCACTGGACTTCAACACTTATCCTTAGCAGATAATGATTCTACAGGCTCACATTTTCTTCACTAAAAAAGAGGTAGTTTTACCCTGTAGCCATAAGACCCTTTTATGCCACACTACTTGTCTCAAAATCGTCCCTAGTTTTTTTCCCTCCTAAGCAGAGGGTATTAATTATTCTTTGTTCCCTGTTGTATCTCAATGGTCATAAGAAAAAACTTAGTCAGAACTTCCTTTTCACATTCTAAACAGTAACAGTTTTTAAACACAGCTTTAAATCAAAATATGAAATGTCACGTTCATTCACACAATTCCATAATGACATAACAGTCTAAACAAGAAACTAAATTTTAAAATACCTAGTCTCCTAGGTATTTTTCACTAGGTATCTTTCACTATACTTCTTCTCTAACCCCCCAAATTTCTTCCTTCACAGACCCTCTCCAAAAGACCATAATACAAATACACATATTTATAGGTAAATGATATTTATATAATGTTTGCACTCATATTGCTAGATAATACTATTATTTAATTTACAAAATACATTAATATGCTTTATAACATACTATATAATATATACAATCATTATAAGATGTATTAAAGTTATCAATAATGCAATGCATTATGGCAAACTAATAGGTAAAATATTTATTATATCTATTATTTGTGAATTATATTTTGACTATCTGAGTTTAGGGTGGACAAAATCCTGAGCTAAACGAACATTTAAAGCAATGAACAGTAATTATTATACAAGAAAAATAATTCACAAATATCACTAAAAAGTCATGAAGCCAAACTTTCTTTCATAGTTTGCAAACATTCTATAGATTAAACACAAGATATGCTATGAATAACTGAGTGTAACACAGAATAAAAATGAATGCACAACCAAACCACAAAAGTGCTCAACAATAATTTCTGTATAGTGTCACACATAAAATAATTTTCCATCCTCCAAAAGCAGTACTAATTAGAGTATTAGGTTGCAAGGCTGGATTTACAGGCAACCTTTTATTTGGATCTGTTTCTGTGAGACATCTGCTATATTATCCTTCTGCTACAACCATTTCAAGAAACGAAATCAAAATCCTCATTAAAAATACACCTTTTCAGAAAAAAAAAACGAACCAACAGAAAAACCACAAACAAAACAAACAACAACAAAACAAAAACCCCAACATAACATCTAATTAAGAAGTTACTATACCATTAATTAACATGAGATACTGTAAACAAAACAAAAAAACTCAATACATAACAGTTAAAGCAAGTAGAATGTATTTAAAGGGGAAAATATCATAAAGTGCATTTAAGTAAGCCAAAAGAAGTGCCACTTTCTTTTCCCATTCACTTTTTTCTTCTCTTGCATTTTTATTTTAAATCTGCAATTAAGCATTAATTATTATAAGGTATTTCTCAATTGCACATAGATTTTATATGACAAAAAATAAAGCCAGCAACACATGAGATGTGACCAACTGCTAGAACACAATGGTTAAAAAGCTCTGTTTTTAACCTTTCTTTTCTATTGTCTAGTTATAAAAACAGATAAAGCATTAATGCACCTCAAGTAAATGTTTATTTTTCATTAAGCATGGCTTACAAATTACTTTGGAGTACCTAAACTGAAATGGTCCATAAAATTAATCATATCCATAGAAAACACACATTCCTATGCCGGCTTATGCAGCCCTGAATCGTGCCTGTCTAGATAAGTAGGTGATAAGTTGCCAGCAGTTTACTTGTTCATATACAGAGAAGCACTGGGAGAGGGGGGGAAAAAACCAAAAAAACCAAAAACACCACCCCAAAACAAAACAAAAAACTTTGGGAAAGGTTTTTTTTTTTCAGAGATTCAAGCCTCACTTAACAAATCATTTGCATTTAAGGATAATTTAATATGCTTTTACTGTGAATTTGTGACTGGCTATTTCTAGGTAAACCACAGCTGAATTTTCTTCAGAGGTCATAAGGATGCATTTTCAAGTTTAAGCTTTGCTAATTCACTGCACAAAGTTTCTGTCCGTCTGAATGACAAATGAATACCCGGGATGAAAGCCACTGTGGGCTATGAGTTTCTGACCAAAGCAGGCATAGAATTACACGAGACAGAGTACAAAAAAAATGCCTAGCCCATACAACACTGGGAATTTCTCCCACCTGCAACAGTATCGGGCTGTTACCAGGGGGCTACAGAGGGGCAGCACTGAAAGTTGTTGAGTTGTCCAAGTATCCAAACGACGGCTTTACTGATTCTTCCTTACAGTTTTCAGTAACTAGTATGACAGCGCAGGAGCCCCTTGCTCTAATTTCACATCTAGTCATCACACTTTCCCTTCTGCTTAACTTTCCTTTTGTGGTTTAAAATGTGTATTTTCTGGTCTGTCTGTTGGTTAGTATTGATGCATGCTGATAAATGACCTTACCCTATTCTGCAGAGGACAGCATTTTAACAGTGGATGAAAATAACCTTGTTCGCTTCTACAGTATTTAGGGACTTAATGAAGGAAAAATGGGATTTGATACAGTTATTTCCTTTTATTGTGAGGTAAAGTATAACAGGTTTTAATTTGTAAAAAAAAAAAAAAAATAAAAATCAAGGGAAAGAGACCATTTTATATTTATAAAATATTTAAAAGATTTTATTTGTATGGGAGAGTGTATTGGCTACTCAGGGCAGAAGACAGTGGGATGATGAGCTGTCACTGCAGCATCAATATTCATTACCCATACAGTAGCTTTTTGCTAGTCATTCAAAACAAATAAGAACACAGAAAGAGAGAATGAATATCTAAGTGCAAGAAAAAGGCAGTAAGGTAAAGGAAATGAAAAAGAGAAGTCCTACTGGACTTCATGTGCTTACAAAGATGACAAAAAGAATGAACTGAGCTCTACCTTTTCTATAACTTGGAGCTGTGAGAACTTGAAAAATTTTCAAGATGTCAACTGCTGGCAGAGGCTTCCTCCCCCTCAGTGGTAAGGAGGTCAGCTCTACCTTGTGAAAGGGAAAATGGATTTTTGTGTAATGAAGCAAACACCGCATTCATCAACCATTTAAATCAAGTTTTCCATTCAAAAACTATTGATTTTAAAGCCTCTGTTAGCCAAAAGTGCACAGGCTCTTAAATGTTTTGAGAATCTGAAAGGGCAACATGGAAAATGATCAATAAAAAATAATGCCTTTATGTGGTTTGTATTTTAAAAGCTCCAACAACAATTAATAAAGTTTTGGGCTTTTTTTTTTTTTTTTTTTTTTTTTTTTTACTTTATATATTGGTTGGATGATTTAGACTCAATATTATATGCTAGAGACTTTGAGAGAGCAAATGAACATATTATACATGACCTATTACATTTCAGAGAGAAATTAAAAAAGAGGAAATCACCATCATCATCTATAGAAAAAAACACAAGACATTCCACAGCGAGGTCATTATGCCATAGCAAGCTCCTTGATCACAAGTTGCCTTCTACAAACAGTTAAGAGAGAGTCTCTGAAACTGCAAAACTCCCCTGCAGAGCCTTTTCTGAACAAGAGATTATGTTCCTCTGTTACAGTCAAGGCTTTTGTCTGAAAACTACCCAGGGCTCCTTGGGACTCCCAAAGACTGAATCTTGGTGTCAGAACCCCCTTATGAAACAGCATGTCCTACCACCTCGGGCTCCCTGCCTTTGTCATGGCCATTTCTGCAGCACGGGATCTTGGCCACCCCAGCCCCTCAGGGATGGTCCCAGCCAGCCTCCGCACCATCCTGCTATCTCCAAGGATCCCCCCAACAATCATTAGGTTTTCATGGATTTGCAAGTGGAGGTTCTGCTTCTCTGGATGTGATGAGAGCTTTTCAATACTCATCAAATATTACATGTAAACTGCCCTGAAGAAATGCGGTTGACAGCCAGTGTTCTAGTAAGATCAACATTATAGCACAAGACTCATGACTCCCTTCACATGCTTGTTAGGAGGAATGTTGCACTGCTTTCAACTGAAATACAACTCCTGTTTAATATCTACATATCTATTTAAAAGTAATATTACAAATGCTCTGTACTTCCATTAAATATACAGAGTTTTGGAGGAAAAGTGATGTAAATAAGACATAAAGAAAGGAAATGCTTCAAAAGAATGAGAGAAATTGGTGCTTGTTTCACTTACCATTTTCTCCAGCAGGTACTGTTACAGGATGTGTTGGCACAGTATCAGAATTCACTTTTCCATTCTCAAATGTATCATTTTCAGTTTGCTGCAACTGCCAGTTGAGGCCAAACAGATGCATTGCTGGTGGTAAAGGATACAGGTTATTTGATGCTCTTAACCACAATGACAAATCGCACAAATAATGGCTTTCCATGCTTCGCAGCAGAATAGCAACTCATACATTAAAAAATTAAATTACAGGAACAAGCACTCACAGACTAATAGTTCAAACTCGGCAATGGCACTAAGCAATTACTACCACTGTCCTTTAATGATACAGTGCTTTCGGTGAATGCAGTTGACAGAAAGCTCACCAGTCTCATTTTGAGTCTTTTACCAGACCCAAATCAATGTTCAAAAGGATAAGCAGTAATTACGTCCTTTTCTCTTTTTTCATTTTTGATCTTTCTGAGGAGACAAATCATTTAAGTGAGCTCCTAAATGACCTACTAAAATAAATTATTTCACCAGCAGATGGATGGATCCCTTCTGGTTAGCCAGAAAGGGAAAAGAAGCAACGGAAGAGGAGAGTAAGGAGGGTGTTGTGGGTGTCGCAGGGCTAACCGAAGACACGAACACTCATTTTCACACTGTCGCCAACACCCCGCAGAACCTCCAGTTATGTGCCCATTCCCCACACTCGTCTGCAGAGCGAGGTCAAGACCATTAGCAAAGCTGGAGCCACTGGGTCACTTTGCTCTGATAATGATAATGCATAAGCTAGGTTTCTGAAATACTTAATTTCCCACAACCACGTTTATTAGAAAGGTGATACCACGTTAAAAAGTTCAGCTAAGCTAATTATGAAAGACAGAGTCAACCTCCCATGGTGTGAGAGTGAACTACTTAAAGAACCTTGATATCACCAGGGATTAATGAACAAACACCCCGTCAAAACTTTAGAATAAAAATATTGAGAAAAAACCCCACCTTAATGCTACACTGTGATACACATAACATAAGCAATTCCTTTCTACCTGTGGTGTATTTCCTTCTCATCCAATGACACTATGGTACCACCAAAATTAATTTTATTGTAATTAATTCATGTCTGGTGTAACATAGGTTTGCTGCTTCTACAACAGCAGTTATCTCAAAAGTCAAAATACTCTTTCAGTGCTACTAGGCAATTAAAATACACTGGGAAAAGAAATTTCTTTAATAATATATTTTAACTATTAGCGCAAAATATAAGGAAAATAATTCACTGTATCCTGTTGCTTCTACTCCTTTTGGCTCTGAAATGGATCACTGCTACAGTGAATGTTTTTAATTTAGTCATTCCTTCTACCAAAATGACAAACAATTCTTCAGCCCTTTTTGTTTCATCTCTGATCTCTCAGTCTCTCTGTATTGACCATGGCAACCCTTACTTAAGATAAACAGACATCAGTGGAAGTTTAGTCAGGCAGGTGGCAAACGCTGCAGAATTAAGACACTCTCTGCCAGGTCTTTGCCTTAACATTGCCCTCCCCCACCATCCTCAAGAAAACAAAAAACCAGAATGCAACCAAGGACCTATTACTGAATGTTTCAAAGGCTGAAATCCTCACTACAGATGACATATTCTCTTTGTTCCAAGTCTCTGACTCTACTATTACTCTTCTTCCTCAGACCTTAAATTGCCTGTCAAAGTCTCATAACGTAGAATGTTCCTTGACTCTAAAACCTTATTTCTTTTTTCCACCTCTCATCTCTTGTTAAACCATAAATCTGACCACCACCATTTTTGGCATATCACTAGAATTAGCCATCATTATTTTGGCCCTATCTCAGCTGAAATTCTTATTTATGTATTAAACATCTGATGATTGTATCTGTTCTAATGTAATTCAACAGAATCTCTAGGGTCAAACTCTACTATCTGTTATAACAGTTCAATTCACTGGCAGCAGTGAAAGACTGCAAATAGCTAAATATTTCATGATTCAAACCCACCACATCTCTTGTCTTCAGTCTGGACGTCTAAATCACCTCTCCTAACTCTGCTGCATTCTTATCACTTTTAATACTCTTCAGGAAAAACAAAGAACGTGACATTCATTTAGTAACTCTAGAAGTGTATCCCTTCCAAACACATGAGCTTCGAACATCACTGACACCTCTGTCTGCTGGTGCTACCTCCACGCCTTGTGCCTCTTCATGCCCCACTGGGAGATCAGAAGGGGAAGCTCTGCCATGACCTTCTAGCCATTCCCTCATAATTCAAAGCAGCTGGAACTTGAAGTTTTCAAAGGCAAGGACCGTGAGATCTGTATTGATTACAACTCAAAGAAACACAGTTACTACAAGGTAAGTGACAATTACCTTTTCTTTGCATTTGTACTGATGTGAGTCCCACTGTAGTTCACTGTCAAAGATGGTAAGAGTTGTATCCCTCAAAAATACTATTGCTCTCTCACCTTTTGACACTGAACTAGCACCAACTTCAATAAACAACGTGTAATAAAAATGATCAGATGGACGCATAGAATTCATAGAACTCGTAGAATGTCCTGAGTTGGAAGGGACACACAAGGATCATCAAGTCCTCTTGTCCATCTTGTCCCTGCATATGACAACCCTGCAGTTCTCACTGTGTCTCAGGGCATTGTCCAGTCTCTTCTTGAACACTGTCAGACTTGGGGCCGTGATACCTCCCTGGGGAGCCTGTTCCAGAGCTCCACCACCTGGGTGAGCTCCACCTTCTCTGGTTGAAGAACCTTTTCCAGCCTAAACCTCCCCTGGCACATCTTCCTGCCATTCCCTCGGGTTCTGTCATTGGTGACTAAAGAGATCAGCGCCTGCCCCTCCTCCTGCCCTTGTGAGGAAGCTGTAGACTGCAATGAGGTCTCCCCTCAGTCTCCTTTCTCCAGGCTGATCAAACCAAGTGACTTTAGCCGCACCTCATACGGCTTCCCCTCTAAACTCTTCACCAACTACGTAGCCCTCTTCTGGACACTCCCTAGTAGCTTTATATATTTTTTGACCCTGTGGTGCCCAGAACTGCACACAGTGCTCCAGGTGAGGCCGCACCAGTGCAGAGCAGAGCAGGACAATCACCTCCCTTGCCTGGCTGGCAATGCTGTGCTTGGTGCACCCCTTGATGCAGCTGTTTCACGGATCGTGAATATCAGAATAGTTTTGAAGCAGATAAAAAAACGTTGCTTGACAAATCCTACGACAACCCAAAACTTACCACGTGTACTAATACACAAAATAATTCGACTCTGTAATCTGAGACAGCACTGTGGAATTTAGAGAATTCTTTCACTACAAACATATGAGAACAACATGAAAGAATGAGGCTTTTTGACACAGGATAAAATACAAGGCACAATTGCTTTAGAGATAGGGAACTTTAAGAACATGGGTAAATTGACTGATTAAGACAAACTCAGGCATTATTTTGTTAATTAAGATTGGTCTCTTCTGAGCTATCCTTCTGCACAAAAGCAAACTGTAAGCCCTTATCAGTGTTACAAGGGCAGCAAGGCACCTGTCAAAAATTCTTGATGCCCCCATGAGTCTGATAAGCAGCACCTGGTACTGGTAACTGCACACTGAGAGCACACCTCACTGCAGTTCTGAGACCTTTAAGTCAAAAGTGATGAACTAGTTCTTAATTTCCAGAGGGGTAATGACACAGGCAGACTTCAGTGTCGTGTATGTTTGTTTCATTTCCTCAGGTCTAGAAAAGGGTGAATATTTTCTTCCACACTTGGGATGGGGATTTAAGAGTTCAATCCCCTTCTTTGTTTCTATTTTATTCAGAAAAATGGTAGGTTTCCTTCTCTCTATAAAGAATTTAATACACAAAGCAAAATATTTTTCTCTATTCTCAGCTGTTGTTTTAGTCCCAAATCTAATGTAAGCAGTTTCTTCATTTTTGGATTGGATATTCCCTCTCAGGTGTGGTTTATTCCCATTATGTCTGGCATTTATTTGGTGTTAGACAACAACAATGAAGACAAGAGACCCTTCTTAGAGTAACTAGTTCTGAGTGTGTAATTATGCTGCCAGATCTATGAGGCTACTAACACTGGAACAATTTTCAATACAGGTATATCTTTGATGGCAGCAAAGACTTGTCTCAGAATGCCAGATGCCTCTAGCAAGAAGCATGCAGCTTGTGATGGTTGTGGTTATGATCACAACAACTCAATCCAAATAACCTACAGCTGCAAGCATGGATGAACCCTCAGGGGATGGGAGAAAAGATGAGTTGTCACAACTCCAAATGTTTGCACAAACCCTAAAAAAAGCCTCCTTTTGCTTGTATCACAACTGGGATGATTGCTCCCATGGGGGAACAGGATGACTTTTTAAGCAGAGAAGCGGATTATATCTTCTGCCCATTCTTCTGTCTCAGTCCCCATCTCTAAGTAATTTCTCACTACCAACAGATAGTCTTCACTTGATGGAGTTAAAATAGCATTTCACAGCCTTCAGAGTGCAGTGATAGTTTAAATGGTGAGGACTGCACTCCCTCTAACAGAGTGGGAAGGTGAGGCATCAGAGAGGAGAAAGCCCTCTAGGATCTGTGCTGCTCTTGGCATGAACACAGCCCCAGTGTCTGGGTGGTGCTGACTGATGGACACAGCTGAATTCTCCAGAACAAATCTCAAACATACATGCAATAACCAAACTAATAGCTGGGCTTTTGCCCCATCCCTCTATACTTCTGCAAATCAGCATATGCCAAATGGATGGAGACAGTCAAAAGATTCAGAGCTCACATTAAAGGAGTGCATTTATACCTATAGTAACATTGGTGTTAACACAAAAATGCTATTATTTGTTACAGGTATCAGGTAATCTTACCATCTGTCACCACACAGTTCACTGAAGGGTTTCTGAACCACTTTAAACTGCTTTTTCAATGTTCCTACCTTTCACTCTGTAACTAAGGTCTAGTTGTTTCGGTTTGTAATCAGTCAAACAGGGCCTTAATTTCCACTCAATAATTAAAACAGCAACTAAGAATACATTCCACAGTAAACACTTGAAAAAAATATTGTGACCAATTTACACAGTGTAAAACACTTTACAATAATCTGCTTCCGGAAGAAGCTGCTGGTATCGGGCCCTTTCATTCTTTAAACATTGCCAGCCCATTTGTCTTACATGCCTCTTTCTCAAACTAGCGTTGCTCTGCTTCATGATTCTCTTTACAAGGAACTTGTTCTTGAGCAAACACACTGTACTATCACTTCAAAACCTTCAAAACTTTCTTTTGCAAGCTAAAAAGAAATCAGTCCCTTCATTAGTAGGAAGTAAGAGACATGGATAATTTATGTAACTACATCACAGAAGTAGAACTGTGAGAGCTGACATCTACCTGCTGCAGTCGACGGGAATGCTCTCCCTTCGCTGCCTTGCTCACTGGCTCAGAACTCTCTTCTGCCAAAGATATGAGGCACAAAAAAGAACTGGAACAGAAAAGCAATTTAGGTAGCTGTTTCTCCATTTGGCAAAAACTGGTCTGGTCTGGATTTTTTTTCTCCTCATAGATTTGAACGGTAAGAGGATAGGGACAGCTAGTTGACAAAGAAATTAAATGGGTGTTAGCATCCTCCCATATCCAGGATGAAGCTCTGAACAGAAAGCAGTGTTTGGACACAGATGTGAATATACATACATAGCTGGGGGTTGCGATTGCTATCAGAAAGAAAGAATATTTTTTTCTTCATAGAAAGAGCAGCAATATGCAGTAAAAACCACAGAAATTTATTGTTGTGGTCAAAATTCAAGGGTGTCACTATAATAACTCACCAGGATCAACCACATCTTTTTTTAAAGTACTGTAAGTGACAAATGGGCTCATATGAAAAACAAAGGGCATAGTGAACACCCTATGAGCAGTGTAGGCAAAAACATTAAAGATGCAGATGATAAGGATGAACAAGGAAATCCATATACATATAAGCAGAGGCTTTATTCACAAACATAGCCCTATAGGAACTGGAGAGGTAACTGAAGTTGGAGTTTGAAGTCTCTAAAGTACTGGTCAGAAGTGCCAGTAATTCAAGAGCTTCCATCCTGAATCGGGTAAACTTCTTTTTTGCAGTAAAAGAATCCTAAAGGTGACACAGTGCATTTTAGGGGAAGAAGAATTCACAGATACGAGGATTATTTTAAGTAAAAAGAAGCAGAAACGAAGTTGCCTGGATTGGGAAATAGACTTCCAATGCTCTTCCAGCTCTTCTTAGAATAACAACAGAAAAAAATTAACATTAG